>NC_060274.1:92071262-92783172 GCF_021613505.1 Equus quagga
AGTTATATATCTTAGTTGCAGGTCCTTCTAGTTGTGGGATGTGGGATGCCTCCTCAACGTGGCCTGACGAGCGGTGCCATGTCTGCACCCAGGATCCAAACCCTGGGCTGCCGCAGTGGAGCGCGTGAACTTAACCGCTCGGCCACAGAGCTGGCCCCTGATAAAGTATTTTAATTTATATTTCTTGTTATAAGAGGCATTGAGCCTGTGTTTATTGGTTAGCTACACTTCTTTTTCTGTAAATTGTCATTGGTCTGATTTTTAACTCTCTTTTTCTTTCAGAATCCTAGATGCTTGGGGATCTTGGGTATATGTGAGTCCAGATAGACTTCAGGAATATTAAACAGGCCACTGGGTCAATTCTGCTGTGACTGATCCATAGATTTCAGGGAATGGCAGGCAATGCAGAGATGCTACAGAAAGATATAACAGCAATCTTCATTCATTGTGAAAATGAAAACACTGGGTTAGACATTCTGTTTGGTATCATTGACACTCATTCTAAGAGCATAATCCTTATAAAAGGAAAGCAAGTTGAAAATACTGAGAAGAGCTCTGGAACAATATGGCAGCTGTCTGCATGTGAATAGCTGTCCTTGTATATTAGGCACTTTTAAGCTCCAATCTCCCTCATTGTGAGAAGCAAGAGACAAAAATAAATTAATGAGACCTGGGGATCAGAAGAGACCACAGGGTGGATCCAGAGTTCTCAGTGTGGAAATTCTCTGCATAGTCAAGGTGACAGCTGAAATCACTAATAATAAAGTCAGAGGCCTTTGGAGAAGGGTGGAAGTGACTAGCGACAACAGTGATCTTTATTTATGAAAGGTCATTGGGGATGCCCCTTAGAGGACGTACCCATTAGTCCCAGGGAACTGAGAAAAGAACTTGGCCTTGAAGAGAGAACCCAAAGTGGGGTAAGAGTTTGTGTAGCTTCACCATGAAGTCCTCTGCTCTCTGTCAGAGCCAAATCATTCAAGGCACCAAATGTAGCAGATTAAATAATCATAAAATTTCCCAGTCAGACACAGGCATTTCCAAACCCCTTGTTGCCGTTCAGTGTAATCTGTGTAATTATAAAGAGACAGAGGTAGAAGCAACGTGAAAAGTAGTGGTAGCAGAAAGTAGAAACAGAAGTAGCAACAGTATCAATTAAGGCAGACAGTTTTATAGATTAAAAATTGGTATTAAGTGAATTCAAACAGAAACCTACAGCCAGGACAAAGCTCGAGGCAGTTGCTTTAAACGCTTTTTTTGTTTTTGAACAAAATAGGGTATAATTTATTAATTAAGCATCAGTAAACACATACTGCTAAAATTTATAACCATAAGCCAAATGAAGTAATGTAATCAGCAAAAGAAGTGTTTTGGCATTCAAAAAGTGATAATGTCAAAGATAACTTACTTTAAGAACGAGCTTCTATTTTGCTTGAGGTTAGAAGGGAGTGGGCAGAAATTTGGCATTAAATAAGAACATACCCTTGTCATTCGTAACCTATTGAGGATGTAGTAACATTGGAGTTGGTTCTCCCATATTGCTATATTAGTTCATAATTCATTTATTTGTTTACAAAAATTTCTCTGCAAAAAATCATTCAAGTAAAGAAGCAAAAACAGTTGGATTATGCGGACCCTTAAAATTTCCACTTCTATTTCCTTCCTGTGTCTGGGAGCAGATACAATTGTCTTCTAGGCCCTAAACCATAAAAGTAGCAGTTATAAAACTGATCTTTGAAAAGAGACTGCTTTTCCGGTGTAAACATAGCAGCGTAACCTAAACTTTACATTTACATGGGCGTTATGAAACATTTCATCATGCCAGGGTCATGGGATTCTCGAACTCTCCTAATAAGGCATCACCTGCTATGTCTGTGGCCTAAAAATTAGTGTTAGGATTAAAACTAGTTAATGTTTCTATTTTCTGGGCTACCCTATGCTGTGACCAAGGAGGTAAGTAAAATACATAAAATGGAAGAAACTCAATTTTTAAAATGATCAGCTTAAAATTACTACCATTAAAACTATTTCCCGATGTAAGATATCTCAATGCTTCCACAATATTGCTGAAGAATATTAATATTCTCTGCCTAATATCTTGCTAGTAGCCTCCTAAACTCTTAACCATGTATACAAATTATCTTCTGCACTGCATTTTTCTAAAACTATTCTGTATTTCTTTAAAAGTAGCCGTTTATTTATCTCTAATACAATTGTGGATTTCATATAATTAAAAGGTAAGTTGCTATCAATCTATTTGGACTTTAAATCACTTACTATAATTTGATCCATGAAAATGATCTTCACATTTTATTTATTTTTTATTTCTTGGTCGAATCTATTCCAATATGGTAAACAGACAGTTCTTTCAGCTTTATTAATATGTATGGCCTTCTCTGGGTAGGTTTCGTTTTCTCAAATTTATAGCAGTAGCTGGCATTAGGAATGGAATAAACAGGTCTGCTTAGCTCTGCAGAAAATAAAATAAAGTGTAATTTCATCAACTTTCTTTTTAGTTGTCAGATTTAAACGAAACTTTCATGTTACAAGGTTAGTGTAAGGCTGACATTAAATCCTCATCTAGGACCATAGCTGAAATACGTTGAATTATGTATTTAAATGTGCTCACACATTATCTCCACATAGAATAAAATAAAGTAATCAGATTTCCATTTTATTTCTCTGCCAGAACCTACAGTATTATTTCGCACTCGCTGGAGGGAATTTGGCAATGTGTTATTCTCCTCAGGCCTGTTTTCACACGATAGCAATTGGACTGAAGTGCAGTGTAAAAGTATTTATTAAAAGCTATTCCCCTCTGGCACTTGGAAATGAAAGACAATAGGAGTGTGCTGTTTTGCTTTCTCGGAAGCATTCACATTTTGTGAGTTGATGAAAAAGTTCAGTGTATCACACCCTTAAATAAATATGTGCCTGCCCCTGGAGAGAGAAGTACCAGAAGTTTTCAAAAGCTCTTAAGAAGCTTAAAAGAACAATGCCCAGTGTGTTGGACCAAGGACGAAGACAGTTTAGGTGCCCATTTTGCCCAGCCGTTTTGGATTTTGACCCTGACTCTCTCCACCTGAAGGCTCACTCCATTTTATTGGCTCATCATCATTTCCCATTCTTTCCTCTCAGCATCTAAGACCATCACAACGAGTGGATGTGTATTTACAGGTTCTGCCCACTACCCTTTGGAATCTGGTCTTGGTCTTGTGGACAGAATTAATATTCTTAAGTAGAGAATATTAATATTCTCTACCTAATAACTTAATAGTGGCCTCCTAACCCAAGGATACCTGCAGCAAGCCCTGAGCTCCTGCGTGACCACTCAGTCATAGATTTTCCCCCATGAAATTGTTCAAGCCACCTGATTGGTCTTTGGCTTCTGTTTCTCTGGCTAGTTCTTCTCTGAGTCCTTGCTAAGCCCTTCTCACAGGAGAACCCACTCAGCTCGCTGTCCCCTAACTGCTGAAGGTACTCTTGGAATCTGCTCAGCTTCAACCCACATTTGCTGTGAATTTCTGTGGCAATAATCCGTTTGTTGGCCTGGACTGCTGTGCCTGCTTGAATCAAGTGTGAGTCTCCCTAGCACTGGGATGGTGAACTACAGACCAGGAGTCATCTTCAGTAGCCAGCCCTATGCCTGAGTTGCTGGCTATCGGCTCCACCACCTGTCCTTTCCTGTCCTAGTTTCTTTCTCCTTATAACCAGCCTGCATTGCTTTGTTTCCCAGATGCCTCTTAGTTGACCTGCTCTGTGACAGGCTCAATGAGTTCTTGATAAATGATTTATGCTTGGGGATGCATCCATTTTGTGGTGGTTTAGCATGCTTAATGGAGTAGTAGTTACAATATCTCTGAATGATCAGTTGAAATCATGTGATTTAAAAAAATTCTCACTTATCATATTTTTAAACAAATAATTATTGCCCTTCTGTCAAAAATTTTTACTTTTATCAAAGCAGAAATTGCACTGACAAAGTTAAACATGTAAGAAAGACTTTATTCAAGGCTGTTGCAATAGGAGAGAGAGAGAGACCAGAATTCCGTCTGAGCTCAACTCCACTGAAACAAAGGGTGTGAGGATTTTTAATCACTAGGATGAGAGCGAGTGCATAGGCCACCTGTGTCTGTTAATTAGCTTTGCCCAGAGGAAAAGTAAACTTTCTTGTGTCCTGGTGACAGGAGGTAGTTTTGAAACTTGAAGCAAGGCACCCACTAGAATTAAGCTCCTACCTTCCACAAATACAGGGAGATGGGGTACTGTCTCTCCTGATGCTTACATTTCAGAGAGATGCCTCCCAGGTTCTTGAGGAAGACACTCCTGGGTTTAAAACTGTCAAGAGGCTTTTGAAAAGATTTACCTACATCTCAATGTGGCAGGGAAAGAATTTACAATTGAAAGTTTTCTAATGCAAATGCCCTAAGAAAAGGGAGGGCAGACAGAAACCTGTCTAAAGCTTAGATAAGCTCAGGAGAACATGAAGGCAGTCTTGTTCACTTCCCTCCCTCCCTTCTCTCCACCCTCCTCTGTTCTCTTTTCTTCTTTTCTTTCTTTCTCTCTTTCTCTCTTTCTCTCTTTCTTTCTTTCCTCCCTCCCTTCCTTCCTTCCTTCCTTCCTTCCTTCCTTCTTTTCCTTCTTCTTCTCTGTCCTGAGCCCTTGTGTCTTACCTCCTTTTTCTTCCATGAAGCATTTATTTAACATTTTATACAAGATTTATTTTTTGAAGCTTTCTCCTACCATCGCCTTGTGATTTTTCCAAGTTATTTGTAGACGACAGTGCAAAACAAGTGTTAAAAATATCCTACAAAGCCTCAACCTGCTTGTTCATCACAATAATTTTCATGTCGTTTTTTAAAAAAAGTTATTCCTTATCATGGACAAACTTTATATTATAAAATTATCATCCCAGAGAAAATTGCCCAAGCTTGTGGATTGGGTGTTAACCCTCATAGTTCCTATACTGTCTCATTAAGAACCATTTCTGTAGAGGAAAACACGTTTTTGTTGTTGTTAAATACAGTTATTTAAAATAGCTAAATCATACATCTATTCTCTCATTTATCCCTCACTCATCCACTCGTCAGATAGATACGGACCATCCACTGCTCTTTCTTTGCCTGTTATGCCTTCTCCTATAACCTGGCCTTTATCCCAGGTTTCTTTGTTTCTTGTTCTTTTCAAGCATGTCTTGCCCTAAGGGAGCCTCACATGTCCCCTTGTCTCCCAGTCCTGCAGCTTTACTGCCTTCCTGTGTGTATCTGGCACTCCATTTTCAGGCAGGCGTTTCATTCTGATTCAGGTTTCCTAGAGCTAAGGATGCTTTCAAATTATGCCCAATTAAATCCTGTCATTAGAGTTACCTTGTCTGTTGAAGTTGTCTTTTTAATTTTCATTTGGTATAATATCAGTTCACTTGGTTTTTTTGCCTGATTCTGTAAAACTTCTCCAATACTTAGTAGGTAGGAAACTCCCTGCATTTCTCCATGTTTTCAAGCTGTGAACCCTATTATATGAGCTATGAATTGGCAAATTCACTACATTTATAAATGCTTTTAAAAATTTTAATCTATCACCTATTAAATTAATTTTTGTAACTAATTCTCAATCTTCAGAGAAATTGTTTTCTCAATGTTAATATTATGTTACGTGAATACACTATGAATATAATATTCCTTATGTGAATTTACTATTCATTTTATGGCTACACTATTTCTTAAATATTGAATAATGAGTAATGCACAATATGGAAGATGTTGCTGAAGACACACCTAGTTGGTGAACAAGTTTGATAAATGGCTTTGTAAAGGCATTACAACTCTAATTTATGTTTTTTCAATGCCTGTGTGCTAAGCACTGTTTTCAGTAATAGTAATGGGAATACAGGAGAGAATCAAGGAATAAAGTCTCTGCCTTGTAGAGTTTACTCTATGCACCTTTTGGGATGAAGTACAAAATATGCTATAACAAGTTGTGTGGTATCTTGCTCATTCTTTCTGGTAACATTTTGTGTATGACTAATTTTTAGATCTTGCCAGAAATCCAAAATAATGATAAAATATATGAAACAGTTGGGACTTATAATAGGAAAGAAATTGCAACTTTATGAAATCCTCATTGAGTGAGTCATCGATTGAGGTCATCAAGGAATGAAATTTTCTAGAAGTCAGTTGCATTCCTTGATCATTAAGGATGTTTTATGTCTGATGAATGACTGTGTGAATAACTAGTTATTAAGTTAATTCACATTACAAGTACTTCATGCATTTAATTAAAGAGGTAAAGTCTGAAGGAATTACTTTTTTAAAATAAAGAAGTACATATTATAAGATAATGCTAATTCTCTGTGAGTATAGCTACCAATTGCCACATACCATAGCACATTTATAACTCTTGTCATACCCATTTCTTCTACTTCCTTCTGGATATTTTGACTTCTCTCTCTGAACCCCTTTCAGCCATCTGATGTTTCATCTAATTTCCAAGTTTTGCTGTTATTGTTTTTTTCCGTTCATTTTTGCTTCTGAGGCTCAGTTCCTGTGTTTTCTTTTGATATAAAGAATAATAGGTTGTTCGTTGAATATTTTTCAGGTTTATTAATATGTATTGTGCCTTTTGTTACCTTTTTCTTCCCGTTGTTCCTTGAAATTTCCTTTTGTAGCTGCCTTCTGGCAGGCATAGAAAAAGACAGCATAGTCACCCAGCCATTAAATTGAGAACAAGTGGATGGGAGAAAAACAGCAACAAAAATATTACTAAATTAGACTATTAAATTCTTTTCATAATTTATTCCTATTACGTTACAATGTCAGGATCATTAAAAGCCATCTTAGAATGGAAAAAAAAGATGTAAAGATAATAATCCTAAATTAGCAGAAATAACGTTAAGAGAAATGGACATTTATAGTGTGTGGCACTGGATTTGGCCAGCCCGAGATATGTCTCTTTAACATGAGGATTATTTTGGCTGGGTTACTTTTAAAAACTGCAGACAGGAAAGAAACTCTGAAAAGTAGAATTTACTTACCCTTTGTTAAGAGACATTTACATTTGTGAAGGAAATCTCCATGTGTAAACGTGTCTCCCTCTCTGTACTAGGAAGAAGGGAGGATGACTTTATCTAGAAACTCTTATCAGTGCCGAAGGCAAGGACTTAAATCTGCATACTAGCCTGACTCTTGTTTACTGTGCTTTTCTGGTTGTTCCCATAGCTGACTCCTCCACCCCCAATATCCTCCTTTGTCTTTAGCTGAGGGTGGTATTTAAGGAGAAAGCTTCAGCCATTTTGACGAGTTGCTCAGTTTGCCTGAGCCTCTCCCATGTATATATGTTATAAAGCTTTGTTTAATTTTCTCCTGTTATTCTGTCTCATGTGAATTTAATTCAATGTCCAGCCAGAAGGACCCAGAGTGAGTAGAGAAAATGTCTTCCTCCCCTACAATAGTAAACGCTGGCTCAGAACATGGCATTATTATTTGAAGGAGATTGTCAAGGAACATACTCTGAGAACAGGAAGAGATTAAAGAGCAAGTTTGGCCTGGAGGAGGAAAATATTGAGGGCTAATGTCACTCATCAATTGATGTAGGATACTACAAGTGTGCTTCAGATTTCTTGAAAATAGTTACTGTAAAAAATTAGATATCAAATGAAAAATGTGAGGAAGGCACACATCCAAGGCAATATCACTGAGAAAATTATTCTAACATCGCTCTATGGATATTTGTATGGGTAAAACAAATAATAGATTGAGAGAATGTTAATGCTTGTAAGGAAATGAGCCAAGACATTTGAGTTGGACTTAATGTCTGGCTCTGTTTTAAGAAACAGCGATGAAAACTTAGGTTTAATTTGATCTATATTTAAACTAAATTGCCTCATGTTTTCAGATGAAGAAGAAATATCTAAGGAGTATTATATATTTTGCAAGAAATATCTAAGGAGTATTATATATTTTGCATTCAACATTCCTTGATTCACTCATCTGTCCATTCACTCAGTCACTTGTTGAGTCCCTACTATGTGCGAGACACTAAAAGAAATGGCTCAAGACTAAGACGTTGGCAAAACAATAGTAAACTTTGAGAATTTGTTCTGGAATGAATCGGGATTTTCTAAAGAGCAAAGTATTGGGTAATGATTCTAGAGATAAGCTATTTTTTTAAAAACCTACTTTGAATGTTTACTGAAGGAAATGAGATTAGTGTCCCTCATTTAATCATATGCTGCCTTGATGGTTAATTATCTTTTAATTACTATATATTCTGTTTTTCAATTGAGCTGTAGATCCCTTAAGAATAGGAATCATGTTTTATACTTCTTTGTAAATCAAATACTTACCACACTTTCTGGGACACAGTAAACATCAACAACTGTTTGTTAAACAGACAAGTCCAAATTTAGGACACATTGTTGGTTAGGAAACACGTGTAACTCAGTCCTGTTTTAGAAGGTACAGCAATCATTGGTTTGCCTTTTTCCCAATGGGAATTCCATAGGGCGTGTACATGTATCCTTAATTCTCTAGCAGACTCCCTGTAACACTATATTCCAACCCATGAACAAGGCCAAAACAGAAAAGACTGCAAGAATTATCTTAATAATTAACTATGTCTTGATCTTATGTCTTCAAAATCACTGGAGGCAAGAATATAATAAAGTTAAAGGAGATTCAATTGAAGAGTTTAAAACTATAAACATATCACATTAGCCTGAATAATTAGGAGTAATAAAACAGTAAAAACAAATGTATATTTTTAAGGGTACAAATGTCTTCTGTATTATCTCCAGATTTCACCACACCTCACCAAAGTGTTTTCTCCTAATGTTAATTAATGGGATAGACAATAATGTGAATGTCTTTAAAGTAACAAGAGTAAGATTTTCAAGATGATAATAAAATATTCTTGTGTTTGCTCCAGTTCAGATATTTTTGCTGATGAAAGAGGTGATTTGCCATAAGATAATTTCTAATCTCTGTTAATTTATAGAATAAATGATGTGGCTTTTATAGTCTTGTACCCTTTCATTTATCAGCCAAAGAAACTAATGCAAGTTTGCCTAAACTCTCACATATTAAATGAGCAGATTTAAACTTTTCTCCTCTTAATATAAATTAGATGACTTTTGTCCTTGCCTGAAGTGACAATGTCAATGTCTGAAGCTTACATCTTGCATGACTATCACTAGTTAGAATGCAGGACAGCTTTAAAGGTCTCATCTCTAATCCACCATTCTGGATTACATCCACTATTAGCACTCCTGTCGGTCACCGCAGGACCCCAAGCTACTTTTCCCAAAACCTATGATAAGCATAGTTTCCATGAGAATCAACGGTAGGAGGTAAAAAAGCCACCTTTTTGTATACCATAATTTAAAATAAATCTGATAATTGTACTACTGTAAAGTCTTCAATCCACTGCCACTGAACAGATACCATCTTTCTCAGAACTGAAAGATTGTCAGAGAAGCACTCTTGCTGTTTCTTGTTTACATGCACGTGCAGAACTAGGAATTGTGTGTTTTGGAGAGAAGTAGGTTTTTTTTAGTGATTTCTCCCGAGTCCCAGGAATATGTTGACTTTATTTACAACCCTCCTCTCTAGCTCTGGACTCTCTGCCTCTCTCATCCTGGCTTTCCAAGTCTTCAGCAGAAGGTCAAATGCCACAAGATGGGATTTCTTTTCTTTCTCACCATCTAACTCCAACCTTCCTCTGTTGCCCTCCTTCAAAGGTTTCACATTGCGCCCTCAGTTTTCCTTACAACTTTAACCCTTTTCATTGATTTTGTCTACTGCCTTCCTATTTAACTGGAATTTATTAATAAATTCGGGATGTTAGTGAAGCTTTTTGATAAGCTTTTTTCCGAACTTTTGGCTGGGGACCGCTCATCCTTCCACCTCCCTATTTCTCAGAAACTGGGGACAGTATTTTCCAGACAGTTTTACTTCCAAAGCATGAACAGACTCTACCTGCCCTTTAGACTCCCCAGGTTATATCACCCTTGGTAGTCTCTAGTTCTTTCCTCTCTAGATGCATTAAAAAATTTAATACTTGGCTGTCAGTTTTCCTCTGGACTCAAATTGTCCGAATCCTATGTGACTTAAATGTCTACAGGGAGGACCCATTAAGCACTCCAGACCCTCTTAAATAATATTGACTGCCACTTGACTTCAACCCTCATGCCCAGGACTGCTCCCTGGACCATGTCATCATCTAACATAATCATTTCAGAAGACTGAATCCTTGAATTCCCACAGTTTCATTTCTTTTTACAGTTCTGAGCCCTTCTTATACTGCATTTGGATGTCTTCCAGATCTCCAGCTTCTCTCTTGGCCCTCAAAATGAGTTTGGCGGACCAGCAGAGGCATTGGCCTCACTTAGGAGCTTGTTGGAAATGCACTGGCCCCTCCCCAAACCTCACCTGCAATTGAACAAGATCCTCCTGTGCTTCACATACACATACAAGTTTGAAAGGACTTGCTCTAACACTTTTGGATTTTCCTCCAAACGGTATGGTTCTGGCATAAAAATAGGTACATACCCACTGGAGCAAAATAGAGAGCCCAGACGTAAACCTTCACGTAGATAGACAACAAATTCTTGACAGGGATGCAAGCACACTCAATGGGTAAAGGACAGTCTCTTCAATAACTGGTGCTGGAAAAACTGGATATCCACATGCAAAAGAATGAAACTGGACCCCTGACTTACACCACTCACAAATATTAACTCAAAATGGATCAGAGATTTAAATGTAAGACCTGAAACTGTAAAATTCCTAGAAGAAAACATAGGGAAAAAGGTCCTAACAGTCTTTCCTCACTCCCTTTCTCACCTAGCCTGGATCTCTAAGTCAAACATTTCCGTTTGTTCTAACATCCCTGCCACCGTATCCACTGGCCAGTCCCCTCCTTGGATCAGTCAGACTACCCTCTTTTCCTGCTCTTTGCCTGAGCTGCTGAGGGCTGCTAGATTAGGTGACCTATGTGGGCTGAGACCCTTGTTTAGTCATGATTTATGACATCAGGTGGGTCCCAAGACTGCTTAGTGCTCTGTCTCTGAGCATCACTCTCCCCCTTTCTGAAACTGTATAGCTCTGCTCAGAGGTCTTACTATATATCTTCAAACTCGTTCTCTCTCTTTTGTTTTTGCTTATAAATTCCTATCTCATATTTAGAGTGAGTGGGATTCTTCTGCCATGAGCAATCTTAACATTTTTCCTGCATGCCTACTAACATCTGGTTTCAGTTCTGTTCTTCACTTCTTTTCTTTTGTCACTGAGCAAATATTTTTCTTAATATCCAAGATTTCACCTCCATTATACTGATTCCACTTGACCACTACCCTTTATGAGTAAATCTTTTATTCTGGAATAATTTTATCTTTACAGAAAAGTTGCAAAGAGTGTACAGAAGCTCCCACAAATTTCTGTAGTAGGTTGACTAGTAGCCGCAAAACTATATCCAAGTCCTAGCCTCTGAACTTCTAAATGGGGCCATATTGGGAATTAGCATCTTTGCAGATATAATTAAGTTAAGGATCTCAAGAGAACATCCCAGATGTAGGTGAGCCCAAAATCCAATGATGAGTATCATTATAAAAGAGAGAAGAGAAGAGGGGCTGGCACAGTGGTTAAGTTCACATGTTCCGCTTTGGCGGCTTGGGATTTGCCGCTTTGGATCCTGGGTGCAGACCTACGCACCTTTTGTGGAGCTGTGCTGTGGTAGGCATCCCACATATGAAGTAGAGGAAGATGGGCAGGGATGTTAGCTCAGGGCCAGTCTTCTTCAGCAGAAAGAGAAAAAAGAGGAGGATTGGGGGCATGTTAGCTCAGGGCTAATCTTCCTCAAAAAAAAAAAAAAAAGAGAAGAGACAGAGGCAGAAGGCCATGTGAGATTCGAGGGAAGCCACAAACCAAGAAACACCAAAGATTGCCAGAAGGCACCAGAAACTAGGATTGAGGCATGCAATGGATTCACCAGCAGAAGGAATCAACTCTATCGACACCTTAATTTCAGACTTCTGCCTTTCAGAATTGTGAGAGAATAAACATTTGTTGTCTTAAGTTTGTGGTAATTTGTTATGGCAGCCCTAGAAAACCAATACAGCTCTTCATCCAGTTTCCTCTAATGTTCACATCTTAAATTACCACGATACCTTTGTCAAAACTAAGAAACCAACACTGATACATTACTATTAACTAAACTCTAGTATTCGTTTGGATTTCCCTAATTTTTACACTAACATCCTTTTTCTGTTCCAGCATCCAATTTAAGATACCACATTGCATTTAGTTATCATGACTCCTTAGTCATCCCTGAGATATGACAGTTCCTCACTTCTTTGTTTTTTATGACCTTGACAGTTTTGATGAGAACTGGTCAATTATTTTGTAGAATGTTCCTCACTTTGGGTTTGTCTGATGTTTTTCATCATTAGACTGGAGTCCTGAGTTTTGGGGAAGAATGCTACAGAGTTGAAGTGCCTTTCCCTTAACTTCGTGTCAGGGGATACAGGAGATCAATATGGCATCACCAGAGATGTTAAAACTGATCACTCGGGTAAGGTAGCACTTGCCAGATTTCTTTGCTATAAAGTTACCATTTTTCCCCTTTCTGTCTTCTCTTATTTGGAAGTGAATAATTATTGTCAGCTTACACTCAAGGGAAGAGAGGTATTTACATATGCTATTTGAAATTTTTTGGTAAGGAAGATGTGTCTCTTCTCCCTCATTGATTTATTTATTCTACCATTTGTTCATATCAGAATAGACTCATGCCCCATGAATCTGTAACTTTTTCTGTTTCATTTCCCATTTCAAATGAAATCTTTCTGCCCCTGCTCTATTTTTCCCTTCTAGCAATAGCATTTTCCCAAACCTCATTCTCTCTCTCTTTTATTTACTCAATGATCATTGAGAACCAGACACTGTCTGTATCTTAAGGATAAGATGATACAAAATTTATAGTTTATTTTCCCCAGAAGTTCACAGCCTAGAAGGTTCTGCTATGTGCCATTTACCTTGGTAGGTCTTGAGGATGTAAAGGTACTTTGGGATCATCTAGGAGAAGTTACCACCAGACTTCTCAACAGTTGCTCTTTCCAGTTTCTCATCTACATTTACTCCTCAACCCATTTCACTGATTTAGAGATTTCCTTACACTGCATGCTGTCTTCATAGGGAGATTACACTATGTGCATAGTTTCAGCTTCTACTCTATGCTAATAATCCTTAAGTATTTATCTCTCTAGCTCAGTACTCTCTCCTGGGCCCCAGACTTGTTTATTCTACTGCCATCTGGCATAGTCCAGAGACACCTCAAATGACATCCAAATATTTTCTTCCTCCTTCAAGTCCAAACTTTATTAATTATTGCCAAAGGTGGAAATCTGGGATTCACTTCGAGCAAGCCCCTATTATCTTCTAAATCCAACCAGGCACCAAACCTGTAGAACCCATATCCTAAAGATCTCTCAAATAATTTACTACACTTTATTCTCCGTATCTCTGCTTTTGTACACTATATCTCCACTAAACTCCAATCTACAGCCTACAGTTCTTCCTGAGTTGACATGCTAAAATCTGTCTGATCACATTTCCTTCTCATTTAAAGTATTCTCAGCATGTATCTCCCCACAATAAGACCCAAACATACACACCCTGTAGGATCTGATCTTAATCTACCTTGTCAACTACATTGCCTAACACTTCCATGGATAGTCACACTGAGCAACATGGCAGTCAACTTTTGGTTTGATGTGACTTTGTGCACATATTTCCCATTCTTGAATGACCATCCTTTCATTTTTCATCAACTCCTGCTCTTTCCTCATGACCACCTCATATATTTTCTCCACTGTGACTCGATCCCCACACTCTGTAGTTACTTCTCTATGCCTCCATAGCATGTAAATATCTATTAGACAATTTTTTATATTATATTTTCACTATTTATTTATACAAATTTCCTTTACTAGACTGAGTTCCAAGAAAATAGGGATAATTTTTAATTCATCTTTGTATACTCACTGCTAACCACATAGTAGCTGGTTTTCAATCACACAAGGAATACAAACCTGCAAACATCTTATTTATTTCCTTGCCAGCTAGATGCCAGTTCCAGGATAACATTTTCTATTTCATATAAAAAGGTATTATCTAAATTATTTCAACTTCAATTGATATTTTGTTCACTGAAGAGAAGCTGTTGTCCAAGTTGCACCAATTTTTTGGTCCCTAAGACCAATGGATTACTTCTATCCTAAATTATAGTTGCTGCAATATATAGTGATGGAACTTGGATTGTAATAGAAAACAATAAAACCATTCAGACATTAACACTTCGACTGTAGAAAAGACCCTTTGGGTTTCAGAGGCAGTTTTGGCAGCTGCTTGTGGAGATACTCATGTCAACTGTCCCATCACTGAATAGTTTAGTTCATGACATGCAGCTGTGCAAACAGGAAAGGACATATGATGAGCTCTCCCACGATGGCTCCTTCTCATGATCCCATTTCCCTTGCCAGGCCATGCTCCAAGTTCCTGGTGTTCTCTCTCCTTTCACGTCACCATTCAGGACTGTCGGGATCCTTAACCACACTTCTAAACATTTCTCCCTACTTCCCCACTTTCATGTCCTCCACTAATTCCCTTACCTCTCAAAGCTGGCTTTTCTTTAACGCAGTCTGTTAGAAGGAAAGCCATATGCTTTTATGTTGAATGTTTGTATGATACTTTAGAGTTTTAGCAACACTTTTCTCTATGTTCTCATTTGATCCTAGTCTAGAGGGCTATTCTTATCCCCATTTTTTCAAATAAGCAAACTGAAATTCATAGAACTTATGCTTTCCCTAGTATTTCCCAGATAAAAAGTGGTGGAGTTGGGTCTGGAATCCTGGTTTGACATAAAATCCTATGTATTGCCCAACTCAGAGAAACTCGGTCCTGATGACATCATTTGAACCATGGAAAAGTAGTATGCAAACTAAAATTACACAGGAATACCTCCGTGATAAGAGGCAGTGTTTTTTCAGGAGCTAGTTTAAGTCAGGTTTTCCATCTGCAGAAGGGATAATTGAAACCAAAATATTCTGATCAGATGTAGCCTTTATAGGTTTTGATTTTGTGGTTGGTGAATATTCACAAGAGTGATTTATAAAGCATCTGAATGTATATGTCTCCATGCTTGTTGCAGAAGAGAAAAATTCAGAAGCATTGTCATGCATTTCATTGTCTTCTCAGTGACAGAAAAAAGTCAACCATGAAATGAAAGTGCTCTTTCTCAAGAGGTGTCTCTGCATTCATATTTTTCTTGAGTGCTTTATTTGGTTTTATTTTGTTTAAAACCAACTGAAGAAGTTGAATATAAATACAATGGTTCAGGAAGTGATAAAAAGTACTCCAATTTTTTTTTTTTTTACACATCCTGATCACCACTGAAATGATGGCTTTCTGGAGCAACCAAGACAAGCCAACTCCTGCCTTTTTCTCTCTCAGTGCAACTGACACTGTTCCCGGTGTCTCAGTTATGTCCCTCTGGATAGCTTGAGAGGGTATGTCCCCACAAAATGGTAGTAAGACACACAAGGAGAAACTTTGGATTCCTAAACAGAATTTCTCATTCTACTCATTACAGCAGAAATGCTTAATCAATACAATGGCAACCTGGTAGATAACCCTAGGGTTTTGGCCACAAATTGCCCTCAGCGTGCGGTGTACATGGCTTGATTTAATCCAGGTAACTCAGAAGTAATCTAGCCTTTGAACTATATCTAGCCTCTCTGTGTTTGTTTTATTTTGTTTGTTTTCAGAGGGAGAGGAATTTGCATCCTATTTCTCAGAAAGAGCTATTATGGTTGATAAATGTTTTACTCTTGAAAACAAGAAATGAATGTGTCTTTGGATTTTAAATCATTCTGATATTTTCATGGGCTTATATTGACTCTGGGAATGTCCTTAGGTAACACTGTTACTGCACCAGGTTCATTTTTGCCTGCCACCCAGAAAGCCGAACACCAAGACGATGAGATTTGCGGCAGAGAGTAAGTTTAATCACAAGGCAGCAATGTGAGGAAGCAAGAATATGAGCTTCAAATTTGCTTCCCCAAAAATAGGGACTCAGAGATATTTATGGGATGGGGGCAAGGTGGTCTAAAATGTGGAGAGAGGTGATTGGAGGTGAGGTAATTGATGCTCTGTGCAAGCGTAGTCAGACTTCATGCCTCTTCATAGGACCCATGTTCACAAAATGGCGGCATTAGCATGATCTGAGGATGGAGTTTTTAGCCTCTTGATGTCAAAAGGTCGCCTATTGGACATCTGCATGGGCCGAGTTGATGAGTTGGTGGTTTCAACAGGCCTGAAGTGGACAAGGAGTTCTAATTTCTGAAAAACAGCTCACACACCCATTACCATGGTGACCCAGGCTCTAGGAAGATGTTATCTATAGGAACCTAGTGGGAGTCAGATAGCATATTGCTTAAGCAGCAAAGTTAACAATGGGTAGATTAAACAGCTAAAAGCTATAATCAGTAATTGCAAAAAGGAAAAAAACTTTAGTACCTAGATACTTAATCATCAATGGCTGTTTGCCAGTTTCATCACTAGGAGGTTAAAGTTTAGAGCAACACTGTTGTCTCTGTGCCCTCTCTTGTGTAAGCCATCTTCCTACTTCGGCTCCCTGAGCGTTCTCCTCTAAAAGCCTGGCGAGCCGCGGCTTTTACTTGGAGCTGATGTTCTTAGTTCTCATTCTTTTAAGTCTCACTGCAAAATGAACCTTATATTCATTTATTTGGTAAAACAGAATTCACAATTGATACGGGCCTCATACTAAAACGTCATCAGCTTTTGAAAATGGTATTTGTAGTAAAATGCCATAGAAGTAAAGGTCCCAAAGTATCATTTTAAAATGCTGCCCGTACGCATTGATTTTCAAGAACAAATCAAAATAACATTTAAACTAAATTTTCAGTTTTCAATATTCTTAAAAGTCATCAACTAAACAAGAATGATTTAAACACAAATCTAAACAAGTTAACTGAACAAATGCTACCACAAACGTCGTGTGATACAGTAGAAAGCCCAGCAGTTTTGAATTCACATTTATATGGTTTCAAATATGAGCATTATCACTTCCTGGGTCTATTTCCTTGAAGAAATTAAATTTATGTGAATAGGATTCCTTATATGAAAAATAAGGATAATGATATGTATCAGCAGGGTTGTTGAGAGGTTAAGACTAATTTGTGAAAAATGCATGACACATCCAGGAATTTGATAAATGTAATTATTATTATTACAGTGATTTTTAATATCTTCTTTTCAGGTTTTTACCTTGTGAATGAAATTGTGTTAATTAACTGTTATGTATATCATCAAGTGAATCCACAACACCTTTGCCCATAAATATATTTATAACAGTACAGAGAATAGAAACATATCAATAGAATGAAGATTTATTACACCAGAGAATAAGGGCATATGGGCATACGAACAGTGTTGTAAGCTAAGCCTATACTACAGTATTTCTCAGTTCCAAACACTGTAATAGAAATATACCTAGTAGAAGTTAAGAAGATATCAAAATATAATTAACCACACACATTTTCAAGAGCTATTGAGGTTCTCGTCACAAGTGAATTTTTATAGAGAAACTCAATCTATTTCCATGGCAAATCCCTTGGTGGGCATGACCTTCCCTATAGGATACCCCTTCATGCATTTTAACATGAACAGACATTCAAGAAATATCACTATATTTTTTTATTTATTTTTTTCCTTGTTCTCCCCAAAGCCCCCCAGTACATAGTTATATATTCTTCGTTGTGAGTCCTTCTAGTTATGGCATGTGGGACACTGCCTCAGTGTGGCTTGAAGAGCAGTGCCATGTCCATGCCCAGGATTTGAACCAATGAAACACTGGGCCGCTTGCAGTGGAGTACGCGAACTTAACCACTCGGCCACGGGGCCAGCCCCCACAAATCACTATATTTTTAGGATTTGAGCTGATTGTTTTTAATATCTGTTTTTAATAAAAATTTTTTCCACTTTGAAGATGTCTGTCATAAGAATTTTGATTGGCTGTCAGTGAATCTCCTTCCAGACAAGTTCATAGGAAAAATTCCCATCAGATTAGTGTTTGAGAGCGGTTCTGCATCAGACATCAAGAAGAGAGCCACCATGAGGGGGATATGTAAAATGTCTATTATTCATGAATAGTAATTCATAATGAATACATGAATTGTCCCATAATTACTGATAGTGCCTGCAGAGACTTTGCACGGATTTCATCTTTTGTCTGATGTGTTCTCAGTGGACATGACTTTAGTAGTAAATCCTAATTTTGATATGTTCATTTAAAAAGCCAATTCATGTTAAATATTTGTCGTCATTTCTTCAGGTTGAATTTTTCTGTATTCTTATTATATTTAAAAATTTAATTACTAAGCTTTTAATTATCTTTCTTTTTCTCTAAACATTTTATGATTTTTGGCCCAAAGAAAGCCTACTCTGAGGAAATTTAAAAGTCCCTGAATCTAATCTTTGTCCACCCTCTGTCTCCTCAAGGCCTATTTTGGCTTCTTCTAGCCCTTTTGTCTTTCACTTTTAAATCTACTTCCTCTACAGATTTGTTCTTCTTTGGTTCCTGGCAAAACATTACTTTTGAATCAAGGTGTCACCAGATAAGGCTAACTTCAGAGATAATTGAGGTTTCTTGAACATTTAAGGGGCTGCAGCAAGCATGAGGCAGAAGGGTGGGGGTTCGCCAATGGTATTTCTCAGGAAGCGCGCCTGGTCTCCTGATTTACAATACTGATCCACAACCGGATACTCCAGTCTAGAAAGAATTTCACCTCTGCTAAGGAAAAGTCACCATTTTACTTTTGTAAATTCAGCTTGAAATAGTGCAATAAACTAGAATTTTCTTCTCACAAAGTAATTAGAGGTATGCAGTATTTTTCAGGCTTAATTTGAGAAAAATCGAAGTAGATAATGTATTTAACAACAAATTCAACCGTCTTCCTTATCTGCTCTTCTCATTCTACTCTCTCAGAAACCCATAATGGCTTCCTCTTTCCCCACATCCTTTTCTCTCTTTCTAATCTCTCCTCACATTATCCCTAGGACAGCTTCTCAACTCCACAGCTTTGGACATCATTGTTGAATCAAAATTTAAATATTTTAGGGGATATATCCTCATACACTTCTATTTATTTTGGGTTATCTCTCTAATGTGCATGCTTAGATTTTTGAATGACATAAACTATGTTCTTTTGTATCTTCAAAATATATCCAGAATCCAACCTATTCATGCTATCCATCCAATCCAGCTTCATGCTATCATCTGAGTCTAAGCCACGATCATCTCTCACTTGGATTATTGCAATTACTCCTAATAAGTCTCCTTACTTTTACTATACCTGCTCCACCACTGTCATCTCCACACAACAACCAGCATGAGCCTTCTAAAAGATAGGCTAGATCCTGTTACTCTTTTGCTCAAAACTCTCCGAAGTTGTCTCATTTCAGTCTTGTAGAGCAAAAGTGCATGTAATAGCTTACAGTGCCCTTCATCAGCTAACTTCTTTCTGACACTGTTTACTCCTCCCTCCAATGTTCTCTCCATTCCAGCCACACTGATCTGTTTTATCTTAACCAAGCATCTCAGGCAGTGTCCTGTCTCAAAGTCTTTGTGTTCCTACCCCCTCTGCCTAGGTATCTGCAGGACTCATTCTATTACCTCTCTTAGGTTTCTGTGCAAATACCAGTGGAGACTTCCTAGACAACTCTAAGTAAAAGCACAGTATTTATTGCACTTCCTAGCCCCATCCTTGCTTTATTTTTCTTCACAGAATTTATCAGCAAATAACATACTATATATTTTACTTTTTTTTTTTTGCCCCTTCTCCCCATAGAATGTAAGCTCCACAAGAACAGGGGTATTTGTCTGTTTTGTTCACTGTTATATCTACAGCACCTCACACCTAGAGGAAGTCAATGAATATTCATCAAATAGATGGATCAATGTATAAATGTCTGTCATGTTAATACTCTGTGTATGCAGTGTTAAATTCTTTGCTGGGTAAAAGGCATTGGGTGAGATAGTGATAGTCAATGAGGAAGAGTGTGACATATTCCTTACAAAACTTTAAATTAGTAGTGACAGGGAGAGTCACATTTTTCTTAAGTATGGACATATTTTGATCTTCTATGTTTACCTGACACATTTAAAATATATTGGGTTAGGATTTTGATCTTTAGACAATTTCTAAGGACGAGCTTTTTCAACCAAACAACTAGTTACCAAAATAAATGTGAAATCACAAGAACTCTAAGCTGTTCCTCTCTTCATGGTTATTTAGGTCAATTATAAGGGGGTCACAATAGTATGTGTGCTTTAGAAATTGCAAGAGGATGGAAATCAGCTTACTGAGGTCTAATTTAACTATTTTCCCAGCTCCTAATGAGAATACAATAAGGCCATTTGGAGGGTCTTTCTTGGCCTAAGTAAGAGGGATTACTTGGGGAATTAATTCCTGGTTCTATGGGGTTACTGAGTGTCAAGAACATATCTGGGTTGGATGGAGATGATGACGATGATAATGATAAAAATAACAGTAGCTAATAGCAAATACTTGTTGAAGCTCACCATCTGCAGGCACTGTTCTAAGTAGCAGCTTTTATGAATGTATTTAATCTTTACAACAGCGTGGTAAAACAGGCATTATTATTCCCATTTTACACATGAGGAAACTCAAGTATGAAGAGAGTTTGACTAAATAGCCAAACTCAGATAGAAAACAAATGGCATAGACGGAATTTGAATGCTCGGCTTCAGAGCTCCCTCTCTCTTAACATTTGTGCTATATTGTGCCAATCTCCTACCTGGAGCATAAGTAGAACTCCAAAAAAGTGTGTGTGCATGCTCTTGTGTATGTGTGTGCAAGGGTGAACACATGCACACTTATCTGTGCATGTGTGTGCACGTATGTGTATGTGAGTTGGTGGTGTTGGTACTATATTAACGTTGAAAGTGAAAGTGATATTGCTCTCAAGAGAGTGAAGGTAAGGAAATAAATACCATCATTAAGCTTTACACATGTTACTTTACTTAATCAGCATAGCAACCCTTATGAGTGAACATTTTTACCTTTTCTTTTTTAATAGGTGAGCTATCAGAGGATTGGAGAAACAAGAGCCTTGCCCTTGGATAAGGTCCTGACCAGGCGGTGGCAGTGAGCCTAGGAGGAAAAACCTCACCTTGCTTTTCAAGCATAAAGCTGACAGTTCTACTAGAGGCACACAGGAAGTCACTGGCTTCACTGCCAAGATCCTCTGTACCCAGAAGCATCTGTTCCCTTTGTGGCTGGGAGGGGACACCAGCCAAGAGAAGATACTGGGTCAGTCTAGGACTATATACTCTGGGGCTAGTCACCAAATATTGCAAGAGACATATTAAAAACTATTAGTTATTCAAAATACAAATTTAACTGGGTGCTTTGTATTTTTTTTGCTCAATCTCACAACTCAACTTGGTGGCCCCTCTACCCCTGTCAGGAGTGCTGAGCAGATCACAAGAACAGAGGGAGGTACTGCCCTGGACTTCGTAAATCCCCGTATGGATTCATCAACTGTTCAGTTATTCACACATTGTATGTAGAAAGAATGGCAAGCTCCCAGGGCCAGGCAGTATGCTAGGTTCTGAATGAGGCTTCGTGAACATTAATTCCTAGAGCTTACTGTGTCTAGGACAGCGGTTCTCAAATTTTAGTGCACATTAGGATGACTTGGGAAATTTGTTTTAAAAAAATGCCCATTCTTAAGCCTCAGCCTCAGAGATTATGATTCTAGGAGTAAAACCCTGAAATCTGTGTTTTTAATGAACACTCCAGGTAATCTTGAGGTGGGTGGTTCCAGAAGCAAACTCTGATAAGTACTGATTGGAGGATGCAAGGAGACTTCATCCAGACATTAGAAGAGTCAATACGAGATGCTTCTCGGTGAGACTTTAGACACTGCTATATTGTGTGATTTGAGTTTCTCTAAGGTATTAACGCAGATTATAAGATATTACTGTATTATATATATTACTCTTTTTAATGAAAGTCTTTTTTATTTTAAGATTGGCACCTGAGCTAACAACTGTTGCCAATCTTTTTTTTTTTTTTTTCCTTTGCCTTCTCCCCAAAGCCCCCCGGTACGTAGCTGTATATTTTTAGTTGTGAGTCTTTCTAGTTGTGGCATGTGGGACATTGCCTCAGTGTGGCTTGATGAGTGGCGCCATGTCCGCGCCCAGGATCCAAACCAGTGATACCCTGGGCTGGGGAAGCAGAGCGCGCGAACTTAACCACTCGGCCATGGGGCTGGCCTCTGAAAGTGTCTTCTGATAAGATATAGCTATGTGTGCTAGCAAGTGGGAATTGGCTGGGAACGTATTAGGCTCTCGAAAAGAGAGATTTTCCACGGATTTCTGATCAGAGCCCAAGTCAAGTGAAGTGTGACATTCTTATAAAATAGCTTAGGCCTCTGGAGCCACAGTCAGTTCTGCACCAGGGTTCTATATGAAAGCCTGTTTCTGGAGGGCAAAGGTTCACCGTGTTTCACAGGGTTAAAGGCAAGGACCTGTACTTACAATTTTTCAAACCAATTCTGTATTTCAGCATAATGTTTGTGGTCCTAACATGGTATGTGCAGGCATTTCTGTTTTAGTCGTTGAACATCCTGGCTATTGAATCCTGTACAAAGTCAAGTCAATGCACTGAGCCTTCTGGGAGGGATGCCAACAACAAATTGTAGTAATCCAGCCTTGTTGTCATAAAAGCATGAATCGAAGGCTCAGCATCTTGCTGAGACAGCAGTCATCCTAACCTTATTGTTCTCCTGAGATGGTAACATGAAGTCTCATCAATGTGGTTGATATAGCTCTCAAAGGAAAGCTGAGGGTCAAAATGGCTGAAATTTATCGTGGAGAATATTGCTTTGTGGGATGTCCAGCTGTAGAGTCGTGACAGCCTATTAAATACTTTGTGAAGTAAGGAATATAGGGCCCACTGCCTGCAGGATAAGAAAAGGGGAAGGAGGTGGAATCAAAAGTGAAATAAAACTGGTCAAATGAGATGAAAGTCTGATATCTTAATTTTCAGCCATAAACATAAGTTTTTGAGATGACCCCTTAAGTAGCTTCTGACTGAGTGGGGATAGGTTCATGCCATGGAAGATTAAAGGCTCTCTGGGTGGCTGTATTTTAAATGGTGAAATCTATTCAATGAGGCTTTGTTTTTGTAATCAAGTCTAGGGTGTATTCATGTGAAAGGCAAGTTACAAGTGACTCAGACAATGAATAGCATTTAAATGAGCATACAGAACAAGACTGCTGTGATCTACGGTGTCTATTTTATCTTAGTTTTTTCGCTTTATATCTAACAACTTTCTTAGAAAGAGGTCAAACCAGGTTCACGCCAAGAAGACAAAGCTTTCTTTAGGAATTATCAGTAGTATTCAGTTCCATCCTCATGTCCTCCAGGAAGAAGGACAACAGGAGGCGTGTTCAAAAGCCTAGACTTTGAAGTGAGAAAGATCTAGACATGAATCACAACTTTGTCATTTCCAAGTTGTGAGATCTTGAGCAAGTTACTTAACCTCTCTGTGTGTTGGTTTTATTAGCTATAAAATTCAGGTAATATCAGTACTTGCCTCATAAAGTCTTTGTGAGGGTGAAATGAGATAACATATGCAAAATGCTCTCTACAGAGCCTGGCACATGGTATGTACTCTATAAATATTAGCAGTTGATAATTTGAGCCCCTCCCCCCAAGATCCCCCCAAAAATTGCAACTTTTTTTTCCACCTGGGCTCTGAACAATTTGGGAATTTTAGAGAAAGTAAAAACACAGGCAAACTATCACCTTATTACTGATAAAGGAAGATTGGAGAATGCAGTTTAATTTGAGAGACAAATTGGGCAGCTAAACATACCCCAGAATTAGGTAGACTCACTCTACGTGTTATAGCACCACCTGGGCCAGCCTTCCCATGGAAAGAGGAAGAAGAGCAGAACATCCTTGTCCCTGCAGGAAGCTCTTTTTCAAGAAGAATGGCAGAACTGGACTGAGCATGCACAGGTATTTTTTCCAAATTAGCCAGACATTATTCTATATTACCAGGGCCTGAGTTAAGATTAAAAGGTCAGGAGAGAGAAGGGATGTGTTAGATAAAACCTTCATTACAGAACCAAAGACTGGGGAGAAGATGTTCCCATAATATAACATGATAACATAGTATGTTATCACCATCATTAATAATTCATTTCCGTTATACTTTATTTCATTATTTAATCTCGTGTTACCTTCTACTTTTATCTTTTAAAATCATACCACTACTATCTTAGTTTCCTATTGCTGCTGTAACAAATTATCACAAACTTAGTGTCTGAAACACTATAAATTTATTCTCTTCCAGTTCTGGAGGTCAGAAGTCCGTAATCAGTCTTGCCGGGCTAAAGTCAGGGTATTGGCAAGACTGAGTCCTTCTGGAGAAGGAATCTGAGGGAAGATTCTGAGGGAAGAATCATTTCTTTTCCTTTTGCTCTTATAGGGACCCATCTTTTGTGGCCCTTCCTCTCCTTGTTTCAAGCTCTTGCTTCCATCATCGCATTTCCTATTACTGTCTTTGACCTTCTTGTCTCCCTCTTACATGGACCCTTGTGATTATAGTGCACTTACCCATATAATCCAGGATAATCTTGCATCTCAAGATTCTTAATCACTGCTGCAAAGTTCCTTTTACTGTGTGCGGTGACAAATTCGGGGGTTCAGGGATTAGGATTGAATATATTTGGGGAGCCATTTTTCAGGCTTCCACAATGACATTTTGATTATCTGAATTTGCCTTGGAGTTATTCTTCACGTTATTGTGTATTACATCCTTTTTAATATTTTCTGAATCAGGTTGTAAATTCCTCAAGGGTAGATATCAAGTCTTCCATACTTTTAACTTTTCCTGCTTTATTATCTCACATGTTAAAAGCAAAACAATGCTCATAATAGGCACCGATAAAGGCTATTGATTTAAATAGTTTTAAATCACAAAGTCTTTAGAACAGAGACGTGGGTCTAGTCTGTGTTCCAGGGGAAAGAAAACCTTAGCTTTGACTTTTATTTTTATTGTAGTAACATTGGTTTATAACATTGTATAAATTTCCAGTCTACATCACTATATTTTGATTCCTGTGTGGATTACATCATGTTCACTACCCAAAGACTAATTACAATCAACACCACACGCATGTGCCTAATTACCCCTTTAACCCTACTCCCACCTCCTTCCCCTCTGCTACCCACCAATCCAATCTCTGTCGTTATTTGATTGTTTGTTGTTGTTTTCATCTTCTACTTATGAGTGAAGTCACGGTATTTGACTTTCTCCTTCTGACTTATTTCGCTTAGCATAATACAGTCAAGGTCCATCCAGGTTGTCCGAAATGGCTGGATTTCATCATTTCTTATGGCTGAGTAGTATTCCAGTGTGTATATATACCACATCTTCTTTATCCATTCATTCCTTGATGGGCACCTAGGTTGCTTCCAAGTCTTGGCTATTGTGAATAACACTGTGATGAACATATGGGCACATGCATCTTTATGCATTTGTGTTTTCAAGTTCTTTGGACAAATACACAGTATTGGAGTGGCTGGATCATAAGATAGATCCATTCTTAATTTTCTGAGGAACTTCCACACTGTTTTCCATAATGGCTGCATCAGTTTGCACTCCCACCAGCAGTATACAAAGGTTCCCTTCTCTCCACATCCTCTGCAACACTTATTGTTTCCTGTCTTGTTAACTATAGCCATTCTGAGGGGAGTAAGGTGATATCTCATTGTAGTTTTGATTTGCATTTCCCTCATAGTTAATGATGTTGAACATCCTTTCAAGTGCCTGGTAGCCATCTGTGAATTTTCTTTGGAGAAATGTCTGCTTAGATCTTTTACCCACTTTTTAAGTGGGTTGTTAGTTTTTTTCTTGTTGAGATGTATGAGTTCTTTATATATTTTGGATTTTACCCCCTTATCAGATATATGGTTTGCAAATATCTTCTCCCAATTATTAGGTTGTCTTTTCATTTTGTCAACGGTTTCCTTCGCTGTGCAGAAGCTTTTTAGTTTGATGTAATCCCATTTGTTTATTTTTTCTATTGTTTCCCTTGCCTGGTCAGACATGGTACTTGAAAATACGCTGCTAAGACCTATGTCAAAGAACGTCCTCCCTATGTTTTCTTCTAGAAATTTCATTCTTTCATGATTACATTTAAGTCTCTAATCCTTTTTGACTTATTTTTTGTGCATGGTGTAAGATGATGGTCTACTTTCATTCTCTTGCATGTGGCTGTCCAGTTTGCCCAACACCATTTATTGAAGAGACTTTCCTTTCTCCATTGCATGTTCTTGGTTCTCTTGTTGAATATTAGCTGTCCATAAATGTGTGGGTTTGTTTCTTAGCTCTCAATTCTGTTCCATTGATCTGTGTGTATGGGTTTGTGCCAGTACCATGCTGTTTTTGGTACTATAGCTTTGTAGTATATTTTGAAATCAGGGAGTATGATACCCCCAGCTTTGCTCTTTTTTCTCAGGGTTCCTTTGAATACTTGGGGTATTTTGTTGTTCCATGTAAATTTTAGGATTCTTTGTTCTATTTCTGTGAAAAATGTTGTTGGAACTTTGATAGGGGTTGCATTGAATCTGTAGTTTGCTTTAGAAAGTATGGACATTTTGCCTATGTTAATTCTTCCAATCCAAGAACACAGAAAATCTTTCTATTTTCTTATGTCTTTTTCAATTACTTTCTATAGTCTTTTATAGTTTTTGATGTACAGGTCTTTCACCTCTTTTAATTTATTCCTAGGTATTTTATTCTTTTTGTTACAGTCATAAATAGAATTGTATTCTGAATTTCTCTTTCTGCTACTTCGTTGTTAGCGTATAGAAACACAACTGATTTTTGTATGTTGATTTTGTATCCTGCAACTTTACCATATTCATTTATTATTTCTAAAAGATTTTGGTGCATTCTTTAGGGTTTTCTTGATATAAAATCATGTTATCTGCAAATAGTGGCAGTTTCACTTCTTCCTTTCCAATTTAGATCCCTTTTATTTCTTTTTCTTGCCTGATTGCTCTGGCTAGGACTTTCAATACTATGTTAAGTGAGTGTGAAAGTGGACATCCTTATCTGGTTATTGTTGTTAGAGGTATTGCTTTCAGTTTTTCTCCATTGAGAATTATATTAGCTGTGAGTTTGCTATATATGGCCTTTATTATGTTGAGGTCCTTTCCTCCTATGCCCATTTTATTCAGAGTTTTTATCATAAATGGGTGCTCTATCTTGTCAAATGCTTTCTCTGCATTTATTGAGATGATCATATAATTTTTATTCTTCATTTTGTTAATGCAGTGTATCACATTGATTGACTTGTGGATGTTGAACCATCCCTGTATCCCTGGAATAAATCTCACTTGATCATGGTGTATGGTCTTTTAAATGTATTGTTGTATTCGATTTGCTAGTATTTTGTTGAGGATTTTTGCGTCAATGTTCATCAGTGATATTGGTCTGTAATTTTCTTTTTTTGTGTTGTCATTGTCGGGTTTTGGTATCAGGATAATGTTGGCTTCATAGAATGAGTTAGGAAGATTCCCTTCCTCTTCAATTATTTGGAAGAGTTTGAGAAGAATAGCTACTAAGTCTTCTTTGAGTGTTTGATAGAATTCACCAGGGAAGCTGTCTGGTCATGGACTGTTAATTTTTGGGAGGTTTTTGATTACTGTTTTGATCTCCTTACTGGTGATTGATCTATTCAAATTCTCAATTTCTTCTTGTTTCAGTTTTGGAAGGTTGTACGAATCTAAGAATTTATCCACTTCTTCTAGATTAACCAATTTGTTAGTGTATAGGTTTTCATAGTATTCTCTTATAATCTTTTGTATTTTGAGGTGTCTGTGGTAATTTCTCCTTTTTCATTTCTGATTTTATTTATTTGAGCCTTCTCTCTTTTTTCTTGGTGAGTCTAGCTAATGGTTTGTCAATTTTGTTTATCTTTTCAAAGAACCAGCTCTTGGTTTCATTGATTTTTTCTATTATCTTTTACTCTCTATTTCATTTATTTTTGCTCTGCTTTTTATTACTTCCTTCTACTGATTTTGGGCTTTGTTGTTCTTTTTCCACTTAGATGCACTGTTAGATTGTTTATTTGAGATTTTTCTTATTTGTTGAGGTAGGCCTGTGTTGCTGTAAACTTCCCTCTTAGATCCGCTTTTGCTGTATCCCATAGATTTTGGCATGTTGTATTTTCATTTTCATTTATCTCCAAGTATTTTTTGACTTCTCCTTTGATTTCTTGACCAATCGTTGTTCAGTAGTCTTTTGTTTAATAGCCACATATTTGTGGCTTTTCTGATTTTCTTCCTGTCATTGACTGCTGGTTTCATATCTTTGTGGTCAGAAAATATGCTTGGTATTATTTCTGTCTTCTTAAATTTACTGAGAATTGTTTTGTGAACTAATAGAATGTTCCATGTGAATTTGAAAAGAATGTGTATTCTGTGGTTTTTACATAAAATGGTCTGTGTATATCTACTAAGTCCATCTGGTCTAATGTGTCATTTATGGCCAGTCTTTCCTTATTGATCTTCTGTTTGGATGCTCTATCCATTGGTGTAAGTGGAGTGTTAAAGTCCCCTCCTATTGTTGTGTTACTGTCTATTTCTCTTTTATGTCTGTTAATAATTACTTTATATATTTGGGTGCTCCTATGTTGGGTGCATACATATTTACAAGTGTTATATCCTTTTAGTGGATTGTTCCCTGTATGATTATGCAGTGCCCTTCTTTGTCTCTTGTTAGAGTTTTTGTTTTAAAGTCTATTTTGTCTGATATAGGTATTGCTACCCCAGCTTTCTTTTCATTGCCATTTGCGTGGAGTATCTTTTTTGATCCTTTCACTTTCAGTTTATGAGTATCTTTAAGTCTGAAGTGTGTCTCTTGTATGCAGCATATATAAGGGTCTTGTATTTTTATCCAATCAGCCACACTATACCTTTTGATCAGAGCAGTTAGTCCTTTGACATTTAAACTAGTTATTAATAAGTATATACTTATTGCCATTGTGTTACCTTTTTCTGGGTGTTTTGAGTAGTTTGAGTAGTAGAGAAGGTTTGTTTCTTCTTCTCTTGCTCTCTTTCCTTGTGCTCTGATTGGCTTTCTTTAGTATTATGTTTGGGTTCTTTTCTCTTAATTTTTTTTTGTATTTATGATAGGTTTCTGGTTTTTGATTACCATGAGGTTCATATATAATAACCTACATATATAGCAATCTATATTAAATTGATAGTCTCTTTAGTTTGACCTCTTCCTAGAAGCTCTATTCTTGTACTTCCCTCCTCTCATATTTTATGGTTTTTGATATCCTATCTAACCTCTTTTTGTGTGTGTGTATCTGCTACCCTATCATCATTGAAATAAATCGTACTTTTGTCTTTTGACCTTCATATTATCTTCATAGGTAGTTGATTTTCTACCTTTATGATATTTTTGCCTTTACCAGTGATTTTATTGATGTTTTTTGATAATTTTCTAATATCTATTTGTAGTCTTCTCTTTCCCACTTAAATAAGTACCTTTAGCATTTATGGTAAAACTGGTTTCATGGTGATAAACTCCTTTAACTTTTGCTTGTCTGGGAAACTCTTTATCTTTCCTTCCATTCTGAATTATAACCTTGCTGGATAGAGTATTCTTGGCTGTAGGTTTTTTTCTTTAAGCACTTTAAATATGTCATGCCACTCTCTTCTAGCCTTTAAGGTTTCTGCTGAGAAGTCAGCTAATAGCCTTATGGGGCTTCCCTTGTGTGTAACTCGTCGTCTTTCTCTTGTGGCTTTTAGAATTCTTTCTTTATCTTTAATTCTTGACATTTTAATTATAATATGTCTTGGTGTGGGCCTATTTTGGTTTATCTTGTTTGGTGCTCTCTGTTAGCTTTAACTTTTGATTCTACAAACATTCAGGCTACATAAGAAACAATGTATGTAGAGTGAAGCATTAGAATGTAACTTGTTTTCCAGAATTCTCACTGTTGGACTCTGGAGAGGCCTTTGTACAGTAAATTAAGTGTTAAGAATTAGAAGAAATCTGTGGGATCATTCCTGCCACTCTCTCCTTCCTTTGATAAAGAGGAGAAATATTGCAGTTCTTGTGAGTGGATGTGAAAACTTTCACTGCACAATTTAACCTACTCTTCCTGTTAAACTTTGGAGGGAGTAAGATTACTATACAATGTAATTTGTTTCTGATTTTAGATTCAATGGTTGATAAGGAGCATACTGTGACTTGAAATTAATGCAGACAAAAATAATTGTATCTCTCAGACATAGGTACATTTCAAACACATGATTGTTCATCAAGTAGGTGTTGAATTAGAAAATTATGAAGACCAGTATGTAATTTTAAGGTTTTCAACTTATGTTAATAGATATCTAAGTGAACCATAGAATTAGCTTTAAAACATATAGCCCAATTCACATTCATAATTTTAAAAGTTAGTGGTGCTATGTACGAGCCTTGCATATAATGTTTTGTTAAGACAAAAAGATTATCTTTGTCCTTAGCTCTGAAGATTTGCAACTGACCTTTTGTATTTGACTTGTGCTACCTTCATATATTCCCCTCTCCTTCCTTGAGTTTTCCTCTCCAGAATGGTAGAATCTGATTTGTAGAAATGGAAAGGGCCCTTGAGGCCATCTCGTTAATTTGGAAATTCTACGACTGAGAACATAGTTCTGGAGAGGTCAATTGACTTGCTTAAAGTCACACAGCTAACAGCAGAGCTATATTAAAAACTCAAGTCTCCTAACTCTCTGTAATTTTTTTCCTCCTCTATTTAGGTAAGATAATTGAAGAATGGAGAGGGACAAGAGAAATAATTAAGTAGTAAAGCAATGGAGGGTGAGAAGATTCTGGAAATATTGTGGCTTACATGAGACACAGTTCTCACTTCATCACCTATTTTCTCCAGCTTATTATCTGTTAGAGCGAGAAGGAGAAAAATGTGCCTGCCTTGGGAGATGAAAAGGAGACCGTAGGTGAAGGTCTAACTCTGATAGAGCGTTGGTAGGAAGCTTTCCCCTCTGGGCACAGGGAGCACCTGAGAACCAAGATCACAGGATACGGAGAAAGGATTATAATAAAAGGGCGAGCAAAGAGATACCAAAGGATTGCAGAAAGAAAACAAAAAGGAAGAAAAGAAAAAAAAAGGTATGACAGTAGAAACTATGTTAATAGTAGGAAAATAGGTATATGAAGTTAAAAGTGTTAATCATGATAGAGAGGGATATTTCATGATAATAAAGTGACAAAATGAACAATTCACAAAGATTCTGAAAGACCAAACAACAAAAGCACCCAAAGACCGCACAATAGCTAATTATCAAAAGCACTATCTGTTTGATAATGCAAGGATAAATTACAAAAATATAATTATAATGGGAGACCTCAACAGCCATTTTTCGAATTATATAAAAAATAAGATTATAGGAAAATTGAATAGTGATATTACCACATTTTTTTTATGTAGAGCAAGTAAGACAAAACGAAAAATTCAGAAATGTATATCCCTTCAATAGAGAATATAAATTATTTCCTATGTCCATGGAAACTTTATAAGAATAGATTGTGCAACTGACTACAAAACAAATCTTGATAAAATATTAAAAGCAATTTTAAAGACTACTTTCTCTGACCATATTAAAATAAAATAACAAATGAAATGGAGATCCTCTTCTCTTCTCTTCCCCTAATTCCCAAACAGTAATAACTTGGAAATTAAGAATGCATTCCTGGTTAGCCCATGGATCAAAGACTACATGAAAACTGAAATTACAAACTCTCTATAAAAGAGTAGAAAAGGATAAATATCAAAACCCATGGAACACAGCAAAAAACTCAGAGAGAAAATCTGTAGCCTTAAATTCCTTTGAGAAGTGGTAAAGTAAAAGGGAAAGAGAATGAAACATATTTGAAAACCTAAATAAAATTAATGTTTTTCCAGCAAAGTAAACATTACTGCAATTGATAAAGAAGTACAGAACTATAATAAAACAATTATGACTGACAGAATGAGAAACGTAATTAAAAGTATACCTTTAACAAAGGCATTGTGAAAAAATGGAGTTCCTCAGATCGTTTTTCGAAGCCAGCACAACCTTAATAGCCCCTGTACATGGCTGGCGGAAATGTGAAATGATGCAGGCACTGTGGAAAATAGTTTGGTGGTTCTTCAAAAAATTAAACACAAACCAAATGATCCAGCAATCCCACTTCTAGGTATATACCCTAAAGAATTGAAAGCAGGGACTCAAACAGGTACTTGTACATCAATATTCAACAGCCAAAAGGTGGAAACAATGCAAGCATCCATCAACAGATCAATGGATAAATTAAATGTGGTGTATACATACAATAGGATATTATTCAGCCTTAAAAGGAAATGAAGTTGTGACACATGCTACAACTTGAATGACCCTTGAAAACATTACGCCAAGTTAAATAAGCTAGGTATTAAAGATAAATATTGTATGATTCCACTTATATGAGGTACTTAGAATAGGCAAATTCATAGAGACAGAAAGTAGAATCAAGGTTACAAGGGACTGGAGAAAGGGTGGAATGTAAAGTTATTTTTTAAGGGGTAAAGAGTTTCTGTTTGGGATGATGACAAATTTCTGGAAATGGATAGTGGTGATGGTTGTGCAAAATTGTCAGTGTACTTAGTGAACTGTACACTTAAACATGGTTAAAATGGTAGATTTTATGTGATGTATATTTTATCACAGTAAAAAGAGACAGCATGATCAGATAGTTTCCTAACTGAGTTCTAACTAATCTTGAAAGAACAGATATTTCTCATGTTACTTAATTTACACAATAGGAAAAAATGGAGTTCCTCAGATCATTTTTTGAAGCCAGCACAACCTTAATATCCAAATTTGGTAAAGATATTCCAAAATTGAAAACTATAAACCAATTTCACATAAGAGTATAGATACACCAGCATTAAAAAAAAAATTCAAATAAAATCTGGTATTTTATCCAAAGAAGATTTATTAAGACCAACTAGAACTTATCCAGAAATACCAAGATGGCTCAATAGCAGAAAATATCATTATAATTTGTTTAATTAACAAACTAAAGGAGGAAAAAAAACCTTATAATTTCAAGAGAAGCTGAAAGCACATTCAATAAAATTTCAAAGAACACCCTAAATAAAATATAAATAGAATGAAATTACTTTCAAAAATCTTGAAATTCTTTCAATTAAAATCAGGAACTAGTATAGATGCTCATTATTTCCATTAATACTCAACATTTTTGGAAGTTATAACAAGTGCTATAACATGGATTGTTTGGTAAAATACTGGAAGGGATTAAATCATTTCTTTTTTATTTATGAATATGATCATATATTTAGAAATCCAAGAATGGAAAGATATTAATAAAATAATTTTGTAGGTAAATAAATAGAAGATAAAATACAATAAATGAATAGATTCTCTATCAGTTAACAAGACAAAAATAAAAATAAGGAAAAACCCATTAAAATAACAATACAAGCATAAAATATTGGAAATACATTTACCAGGAATGACATAGAATTGTTAGAAGGAAAACTATAAAGTCTCTTTGAATTATACAAAGTAATATTGAAAAAATGGAAAAGATGCCATATTTTTAGATAGTCAGATATAATTAAAATGTCAATTCTGCTAAAATTAAAAGAAGAATTTCATGCAATTTCAGTTAGACTCCAAAGGATTTTACTTTGGGAGAGATTTTATAAAATGACCTTAAATATGGAATAATAAATGCTTGAGAATATCCATGAAGAATATAAAGAAAAAAGGAGCTGAGATAGATAACCTACCTTACCATTGTTAGAAATACAATAGTCATTGTGATAAACATCAATGTAGTATTGTTCTAAAACTAGAAAATTAGATAAAAAAATAAAAATGCTTTAAATGATCCCAGCGTATATGAGAGTTTAATATGACAAAGTTAGTATTTCAGTTCATTGAGTAAAGGATGAATTATCAACCCAATAGACAAAAGAACAAAGAGTAGAAATAAACTTTTCATGGAAGAAAAAATCCAAATGGTCAATGAACTTTTAAGAAGATCCTCAAATTACTGATTGTCAGAAAAATGCAAATTAAATAAAAATTAGTGTTATTTACACCCATTAGATTGGCAAAAATGTGGAAAGACGATAATCATTGCTGGCTGTAATATGAGGAAATGTAGACTTTCATATATTGGTAGACAAATGGAGTTTTGCGGTCTTTTGGGAAAGTAATTTGGTAATACCTATTTAAATTAAAAATACATGCCTCCTTTATCCACAGTCCTGCCGCTGGGAATTTATAGTAATTTAAATTACTGTGTAGTTATATGCAGTAATAAAACCACCAACTTATAAAATTGTATCTACAAGAATTATGTATTACAGAATTTTTCAGGTGGGCAAAAATACATAAGGTTGGAAATATAATAATAAATGCCTATAACAGAAGAAGACTTGAAATAAATGTTAGTTTTTCTACATTGTGGAATGTTATACGACTACGCATTCATTAAAACTGATAAAAATTAGAGCTATACCAAGCGATTTAGAGCAATGTAAATAAAACATTTTTGAATGAGAAAACTAAGATACAGAGGAGTTTGTATAGTATGATACAATTTTTATAATGAGTTCCAAACTCCTTATCAATGCAGGTGTGTGTGTGTGTGTGTATGTGTGTGTGTGTGATTGCATGAGCTTGAAGTAAAGCATGGAAGTCCAAGCGCAGGGTTGTTAACACGTTACCAGATTGATGGGAGGAGGGCAGTAAATCTGAATGAGTTGGAGAGAAATGTTGGAAAGTGGTGGGATTGGAAGGAAGCAGGCAGAGGAGGAGATAATTAGCTTTTTCTTTACACATCTTTGTATAATTTCTTGCAACAAGCATGTGTAAATGCATAATTTGCAAAATATATATAAAAAAGAACCTTTAAAATATGGAATTAGGTTAAAATCTTTTCAAAACTTTAGTGGGGGGCCAGCTCCGTGGCTGAGTGGTGAAGTTTGCGCGCTCCACTGCGGCGGCCCAGGGTTCGGATCCTGGGCAGGGACATGGCACCGCTCGTCAGGCCACGTTGAGGCGGCATCCCACATTGCACAACTAGATGGACCTGCAACTAAGATATACAACTATGTATGGGGGGGGGCGGGTTGGGGAGATAAAGCAAAAAAAAAAAAAAAAAAAGATTGGCAACAGTTGTTAGCCCAGGTGCCAATCTAAAAAAAAAAAAAACTTTAGTGGGTTGAATGGCGGCCCCTTAAAAGATATATCCGCTCAGAACATGCTAATATGATTTTATTTAGGAAAACCATCATTGCAGAATCGCCCCTAGAGTTGCTGGAGAAAGTACAGTCCTACCAACACCTTGAGTTTGGACATCTGGCCTCTAGAACTGTGAGATGATAAATTTCTGTTGTTTGGAGCCTCTAGGTTTGTGATGATTTTTTATGACAGCCCTAGGAAATGAACACAGATACTAAACCTTTATTTCAATGGAAATTTTTTGTAAATTCCAATATGTAAAAAAGATTAGTCAGAGCTGTTCTGGCTCACAAATGTGACACCCTGCCCCACCTCCCCCACCTCTATGTCATCACAGAAACACCAGGCCTGCTCGGAGCACAGCATGAACACCACTGACTTAGTTCAAGCCCCTTCCTGTACAGATGAGAAGAGTGAGGCTTGAAGAGCGTTTCTCACCTTTTGACAAACTAAGCAAACTCGAATTGACTTTACGCCCCTCTCTTAATTTATCCCTTGGAAAGCTTGGGGTCGTTTGGAGTTTTTTATCACAGCTGGGTGTAGTTCAGTCAGCTCTTCTCTCAGCAGGACTTTGAGAATGCCATTTTTAAACTTTTCACAAATGCATTTCACTCCCACATAATCGCTTTCGTAAAGTTTTATTAACTTAAAACACTTTTCAATGGGTTTTTTTGGAAAGGATTTTCCATAACCCACTGGTTTCTTGATGAAGATCCCTGGATACGCATCTTTCACTTGAGATAAGCTTCCCTGATGAATTCTTAATTCTGTGTCTCTGATCTGTCACATGACCAAACTAAGCTGAGAATTCCCCTCACATCACTGCAGGCAGAAAGTTCAGGAAATAAAAATGCTTGAGAAGTCAGGACACTGGGGGTGCAAAAGAATGAGTGCAGCTGGTGTAAAATCAGGGAAGGGGACAAAAGTGCTGAGTAATTGCAGTCAAGTCTCCCTGTCTCCCAGTCCGCCATAGGATTCCTGCAGAGTGAGAGAGACATTTTCCTCGACATGGATGGTGACTTATTCCTACCAAAAAAAGGTTTTCCACCTTTCCCAAGTCGCCTTGCAAGGCAACTGAGGCTGAAAAGGCTCTGATGAGCTAGAGATGTGGAGAGACAAAGACCATTGTTGGGCGATGTCACAGCCATAATTTTGCAAAGCTTATATGGGCATCTTTGAGTGTTTGAGATAAGGACATGTCTTGTGCATTGGAGAACAGAATTAACTGGAGCTGAAGAAGTAGTTTATAAAGACCTCCTACTTGACTCTTTTGCAATCACACACAGATATTGTGAGGATTTTCAACAGTAGGTTTAAAAAACCATGATTGTTCCATATTGGCGTAGGGCACATGGAAAGCAAAGGATGAAGAAATGCTTCAAAATCAAGATGGTCAAAACAGAAATAAACACAAAAATGAATGGGGAAGAGCTTTTTCTATTTATCACAACTAAGGATTTGGTATATTTATAATGAGGAGGAATGCAGATGATACTATAATTACATTGAGTATATTTGTAGTTTATATATGTATGTCATATTTGGTAAGCTGTTTCCAGTTTTTATTCCATTCCATCATGTGGGTTCAGTCCCTTTTGTTGGGTTTCCAGATAGAATAAATATGTCCCAAATATTGCACAGGACATACTTACACTAAATTATTTTTTATTTATCTGAAATTCAAATTTAACTGGGCATCTTGTGTTTTTATTTGCTAAATCTGGCAACCCTACTCTAAGTTGTTTGTGTCCTATTTTTATGACAGAGAACTTTTCTATTTCTCAGTATCTAGATGAAATAGGTGTTAACCTCACCAACTCCACTTTGTGGAAGTCTCAAGGGGTCTTCCAAATTGTTGGAAAATTTATGGGGAACTTATATTCCCACCTCCCTCTGGGTCTTTGTGTTTCTGCATCCTTGCCACGGTCTCACTAACTTCTGAATCTTGATGTGACACCCAGCTCTTTCTTCAGTTTCCATGAACAGCCTCTACACACACTCTCACACACGCACACCAAGAATGTGGTGTTTTGTTTGTTTATCCATTGGGTCATAATGAGAGGCAGTAATACCATAAAGTCCCTCTTTCCTCTCCTTCTTCCATCTCCTGTACTTGAATCCCTTCTTCCTGGCAGCCCTCAGATAGCAAAATTCTTCAATGAATCTTTGAGGTCAACTTTTTCTAAGGTTTGGATGGTGGGAATTGGAGAGAGGAGCTCACCTTCTAAAATATTAAAATATTTTTCCCAAGAGTGGTTGATCTTTCCTGAGGAGGAATTCTGCTACCAACCATGAAGGTAATGCATTTTCTCCATCTTATTACATATTTATTATAAGCATAAAAGCAAGTCTACAAGGAAATTTGAGTTCAGTAATATGTTACATTGAAAAAATCAGTGTGAATTCATGTCCTTAAAAGATTTATTTTCCAGCTCTGTCATCGTAATAAATGGCCCAACAGCATGGACACTATTCTAATTTATTACCAACTTTCATGTGCACCCTTGGAGCACAAATTTTCATCCCCAGAGGGTAGTTGACTCTAAGTTTGGTGCACAGACAAAATGAAATGGATCCAAACCAACCTGTTGTGAATGAGAAATCAAAGCCACTTCTTGAAACATCAGGGATAGAGTTTCAATGACAAAAGAGCCAGCAAATAATAGCAAAAGTAATAATGCTAATGGTTAAATCAGAACAAGTTCTGCCTGCAAAAAGTTGAGTTCACAGTAATACTTAAAAGAGAAAACACAAAGTGTGCAAAGAGGTACGTGGAATACAGCAGAAGAATGATTCCAACAGGGTCTTTATGTCTTCATTGATTTAAACAAATAGGAGAGTGTTGAAATTCATTGTTTTATTCTCTTTGGTTACCATGTTTCCATACATTTAGCACATATATTCATTTGTGCAAGAAATAAGGAGGAACTAAGATGAATTAACCAATATGACAGGATTTCTGCACAATGAGGTAGACCTTTTTCTTACTATAGAAAAGACCAGAAAAGAGGGACAAAGTAAATTCTAAAGGGCTTATCAGAATTAACGGTCTTATATAAGAATAACTTACAAATGTATTGCATTTGATTCCAACTGGCAGATAGGCATACACAATGACCATTACAAAACAGGATGTCCCCATATTATAAATTATCCAAATGTTCTGAGATGAAAAGCAAAGAGATTTAATTCCTCATCTCCTAGGAGACGAAGCCTCTACTCATTATGAATAAATTCCTATGAATTTTAATAAAATACTAATAAGAAATACATATATTTTAATAATTGAAACAAACCAGGTCAATGTATTATAGCGTCAAGGCAATGGCATAGGGACTTCTAGGTATGAGAACTTCAGGAAAGATAAGTCTTCAAAAATTAAAATTTATATTAAAAACAGGGATACAAGAGTCTCAGGTGTAATGAGTGAAAGTTTGATATAAAAATGCAGTTGGTGTATTGCAGAGACAGAAGGTTGCTGTACCTTGCACCATAGTACAAAGTGCCACACCACAAATGTAAATGAACCAGCCAACAATCCAGATTCTGGTCTTCTAAGCTGATATTATTTTTCTTTTAGATCCGGAAAAATGTTTTAAAAAATCCATGGAAAGTTTGTAAGCATCAGTTCTGGTAATGCTACAGAAAGCTTAGGAAGGTATGCAAATTAGAACCCTGGAAATACATAAAAATAAGAACAAAAGAAGTTTTATTTATTGTATTAGCACTTTTGCTACCAGCATTATTTTAAGATCTTGAACAGTTACAGAATTATTGAATCACTGTGTTTGTGTATATTTTATTTGCTGTTTAGGGTATTTAAAATATTCAAAACAATCAGCCATACTAAATTGCTAATTGCAGTTTGAATTGTTTAAAGGAATTTAATTAATCAACTTTATAGTCAATAACTAAATGTCCACGAAAATTGATTTTCCAAGTTTTGCTTTTTAGATATGTAGATTTAATGAATTAAGCATTGGGTAAAAGGAATCATTACATTGAACAAAATAACTCCTGAGACGTAATTATAAAACAATTTTATTTTTGTCTTTTGCTGTTTCTTTACCTCAGTTCTATAGGGCTAGTGGTTCTCCGGCCTCTTTTGAAAAGGGGTCCAGCTCTGTGGTTCTCTAGTCATGGCTGTCTTAAGTTCACAGTCTCTACTTAATAATTAAAATGTCCATCCCCATATACTAATCAGGAGTCTAAACTTAAACTAGAGATTTCTGCCTATTGCTAACCTGAGCCAGCCACAGGCTGGAATCCTACAACTGGGAGAAGAGACGGTTGGCTGCCTCTCTAGCACTTGCATTTTTTATCTCCATCCCCTTCCCTTGGTCAGGCTAACTGTAATTCTGACCACTTTGTAGTCAGGGTATAGGAAAGGAGGAGAATGAAGGTAGGAGAGTTCTTAACTGACTGATACTACCATTAGCTGGTACCAAGTTCTCTGGGACTATTAGGAGACTAAAGTGGGCTCCTCTTTTAAGGGTACTTTAGAAACCCTCCCCTACCCAATTTTGAGAACATCTTGCTTGAAGTTCTTTCGACTCTGCCAAGTGCATCTTTGCTCACTGCTCTCTCAGCCCTTTAAAATTTCTTGATACTTTCAAATTCTCTCTGTTACAGTCAACTACTATGTAGTTCTCTTGGGTGGGACTTAAGATGACCCCACACTAGCTCTCCTGTGTGTGTCCCCAACATCTGGTCGATCGAAAGTGTTCATGCATTCTTTGCTCTGAGTCTGGATTTATAAGCCAATACCAATTTTTTTGATCCACTGTCAAAACAGCAGTCTATCTTCTCTCTCACCCTTTAGATTTTTTATGAGTGAGTCACACGCTTTCCCATTTTGTCTCCAAACTGCATGTGGCATATATAAAGCTCTCCAAGTGATCTTGATAACGGCTCATTAGATTCTCTTTTCTCTCTGGGACTGATGGGTGGGACTTGTGACACAGTTCTTCCCAAAGAAATCGTCCCACCCAAATTCTCTTCAAATATGTAACTCTTGATCTGTTTAAATCCTTCCAGTGAGTTTGTGGGTAAAAGACATGTGAATAGTTTTCAAAAACCTCCTTTTTGAATTCTGTATATTATCTACTGCCTCTTTTGGTATGCAATACCTTTTATATTACTTTGCTTCTGCCAAGCTTCCATTTTAATATGTAATAATATAAAGTACAAATTTAATGAGTGTTCTGCTCCATGCACAAAATCTTCTCTTCATTAGAGACTCTTACAACATTTGTAAAGATCTGAGCTAATGGACTCTTTGGATATTGTAAACATCTGTCAATAGCTACATAAACTGGGTAGACATCCAAATGAGAACTACAGTTGAGATAAGGGAAGATCAGGCAAATTAGCAGCTCTACTTAGTGAGCAGTGCTTGAATAAGACTTTTTCCTGATATTCCATTAGCATGGTCTTTTATGTTTCCAATTAAGTTATTAGTACTGGGAGATCAAGTCAGAGCTACTTAAGAGCCTTTCATTGGTGGGGGGATCATAGGTCTTGGTTGTTAATTAACTGCGCAGGAGTACTCCTGTCTCCTTAGGTCTGTAATGGAAATCTTGGCTTGAAGCCTTAGCACTTTTACTGTTAGAAAGAAGCCCTGAGGTATCAGGTGATCTTTTTTCAATTTTCAAAAGCATTTATGGGCACCACGTAGATACTTTTTCCTTGAAGATGATTTTCAGTCAGTGTTTAATAATCTTTATTTTGGAATCATCTTGATTTTTTATTAAACATGAAGATTTCTAGTCCCCACCGCACATAAATTTGATTCAGTAGAACTCTGATGGGGCCCAGGTGTCAGCACTTTACATAAGGACTGCAGCTGGTCTAAGGGACACACTTTGATCTAGAATTCTTCTTTCATGAAAAGGCTATTGTCCTAAAGAGTCAGACAAGCCACGCTGGTCACAACTACATGAGATTGACTGAAAAATTGATTGATACAGCTCTATCCAGAGGGTAATTTGCCACTGAAAATACCCTTTTCTTTTTTCAGTGTTGGAGGCATGGGGCAGAAGTCAACCCCAAGGCAATGATTTCATCGAGCCCCAGCATCAAATACCACTTTGAGTTATCCTCCCTGGGCAATTGGAAAAGGAACGTAAGTTTTGGAAAATCATTTATCTTCTTTTCTGACTTTACTCTCAGCCTCATCGATGTTTCTGTCTTGTGTAATATTAGCTATGACAGGTAAATTTTGCAGATGTAATTGTTTATAAAGCCAGTGTTGACGTCCATAGCAGACTCAGCATCATGGAAAACAGGACTCTGGGTACCTCGGCTATTAGTCTGATGTAGAATCGATGATATGTGAATCACAGTGTCTTTATCTTCTGAAACACAGATGCTATTAGCTTTGATTTATTTTTCATTGCTTTGACAATCTGTCATGGACTGTATGGCAACTTCCAGTTCTATGATGCCAACAGAAACTGCCTGAGAATTGGGGTGACCTGATACAGTCTGATATCTAGTCAGTCTAAGAAATCCACCCTATTGCCACAAAATGATTTCTCTCTTTGGGCATGTTCCCTTGTATGTTTCTCCCTTGTGTATTCTTTTCTAACCTGTTGCTTTATCCACCACTCATGGATACATTATGCTCTTCCTCACATTTCTTAGACACTGCCCCCTCCTGGAAACTTCAGCTGCTCTTTCACCTCAGTCACTTCCTCTTTGGACAGAAGCTAAAGTCCACTCAGTTATGTCCCTTAAGACAGAAGGGTTAGTCTGTTGGTCAGTCACTTATTCTGAGAGGGCTAGGCCTTTCTACTTGGCCACACTGCATAACCACGAGGGCTTGCCAAGCCAACAAGACACATGCCCAAGTTTCTGGTTCCTCCTATCATTTCAGGACATCATGAAACACCACACTGCCAGGGCAGGCTCTAGCATTCTGAGCAGCTGCTTTTAAAGGGGCTGCCAGATGATAAGTTCAGAGTGCATGGGAGTTAACTGCCCAAGAAGTGACCATTGGGAAACAATCAGCAGGGAGCAGGCAGATACACTCCTGCACCTCCCACCTTGTATCAAGGCACAGTTTCCCTTTGCATCTGGTCCAAAGAAGACTCAGGTCCTAAGTGGTCAGAGCTGTTGATCATGCTGCACTGTCTCTCTCCAGCCTGTGGAAAAGTGACAGGCAGCATGTAAAGCCTCACTTCACTTTGGTTTATAGCCTTTCTTGCCCACTTCTCTTTTTATCCTTGTTGCTACCTTGTTGTGCACCTCCCTAGTAAAGCATTAGCAGTTTAATCCTTGCCTCAGGCTCCACTTTCGAGGGGACCCTGGCTAAGATGAGTGGCGGTTACAAGAAGCTGGGTCTTTGGAGTAGATTATACACTCTTCACAGCACTGAGGCAGTTTTCTGATATACAACCCAATTAAGCGACGGGAAACCTTTAGAATATCTGCTCTGTCTTTGAATTGAAAAAAAAAAAACCCATAGGGCTGAATATAACACGCACACACATCTTAGCATTTATTTCTAATCATGAAACACACTGAAATACTTAATTTCTTGATTGTCCTTAGGTGTAAGGAGGGAAATATAATCAGATCCTTCATCTCTCTATCAAGATTTCATTTCCGAAGAGTGATTTTGGGGTATTCTTGGGCTGTCCTTCTTGCTGCTCCTAGCACCGTGGAAAGGTACACATAATTCCTCAGTGTTCTCTTTTCTTCTCTTGATAGAAATATCACACAAAGTGTTCCCTTTTGTATCAGAAATAAAGACAGTCTAGCAACCAAAAAGTTGTAAACCTAATTTTCTCCTTAAATAGAATTTTGGGTTTTTTATAATTGCAGCTCATGGGCCTAACTGTATACAATAGCAGCTTTCAAAAGAAAACTTTTCTGCAGGGACTTTGGAGCTTAAGAAATCGAATGGTCTTTCACCACAAAGAAGATAAATTTTTAGGCGAATAGGTCAAAAGCCAGGGAGAGGAGTAGTTCTGTTTTGTGGCTACTTACATGGAATCTGACGTGCAGCTACAAGACCGCACTTAGGAACGATGTCTTTTCTATTTCTCTTTAGCTCTTACAAACATTTGCCATTTTTAAGCGAATTGCATTTCATCCCCACTGAGAATCAATGGAAATATGTGTATTGATCAACTGTAATGGTTGAGCTTGATTAGTTCTGTTGTATAATCATTCCAATAATAATGTTTTTAGAGAAAGCTGTAAGTTAGCTTTCATTTTCTTTCAGTCTTGAACTGATACAGGTCAATAAAAAGGTATGTGACAGAATTGGATAATCAGGGTTTCCACATTTCAACTTTCAGACTATCACAAACAACAAGATCAGGGCCTCGCCTGGCCTTGTGTGCACTGATATAGACACACACATGTGCATACGCTTGTTCACGTCACCTGTTGTTTTTATAGATTTCCCAACAGGGAAAACCTAGTTGGAGGTACTAAGCTAATTGGATCCCCAGGGTTTGCCTAGATCCCTTTCCTGGTATATTGATAGCTATATTCTTGTTCACTTTCTGAAAATTGAAAACCTGGGTTAGGTTTTTACCTACTTAGTTTTTTTAAACCTTGTTATGTGGAACAAAGAAGTTGATTTTTCTTTTTTAAGAAATGAATTTATTTTGCATGATTTTTCCTTAAAAAAGTTAATTTCATTCTTTAGTAGAATAGACATTATCTAGCCTGATTTTAATATTTCCCCTTAAGAATTTGTCTAAAAATTTGCCAAATTTGCTGATATCTAAAATGGCTGCACATCTCATAGAGAGATCTTTCTATTTAAACACACGGTTCAAGTAATTGGAACACATGGGATAGAAACCGAAACTGTTAAATTTTTAAAATTTATATGTATTCCATTTCAGAAAACAAGCCCTATTTCTAAAATAAAATTGGAGAAAGATGTTATATTAAAATTTTGAAAGTTGGCTATGCTATGAGGACAATATTCTTTAATAAAGCCAAAAGAATGATGTGAAAAATATACTACCCAAGGAAAGACGCGGTATATGAGGGAGTGATTATCCCCTTTTATTACTGGTTCCTGCTAGAGAAAACTTTAATAAAGGAGATGCTTACCCCTCTGAAAATAAGATGAATTCCTGCAACTACCTGATCAAAACAACACAAAAGACGAGGAAAGCTACTACTGTTATATTTCCCTCTTAGGGCAGAACATCTTGCTCTTTGGTTATTTTTAGGCAAGGATTTTGAAAGCTTGAGTGATGGAGTATCCTGTCCATATGCAATTTTCCATAGATGATTCTCTAGTGAGCTCTTTGGAAAATACTTGTAGTGACTATCTTGAGACCCACTATTACCCACATCACCAAGAATGGAATGGCTACACTTTAGACATGATAATTTCATAAATTTATATCTTATGAGTTACTTAGAAAATCCAATATATAAAAAATATGTTATTTATTTAGCAACTATAAGTGAGATGAAAAAGCGTCCCAAGACAAAGTTAGAGCTGCATACTTAGTTCACTTGTTTGTTATACAAATATTTGCATGTTTATCCAGGGCAAGACTAGCAAATTCAGTGACATCTTTAAGGGACTGCAGCATGATAGGCTGCCATTTTGAATGTCCAAGGTATGGCATTTATTAATTGAACGCACTTAAATGAAGCTACTTCTTGGCATGCATCTCTCTTGGGCAGTATCATTTTTACCGGTTAAGTAGAATCTTCTGTAACTGCTTTGAAAAATCAATTTTACTAGATATGATCACATAACTTTAATTGTTTTGATTTGCTGTTAATGTATTAATAGACTAACTCCACATAATTCATGAGGGTGATTTAATATGCTTTTAAAAAGTCTCTGATGGTAAATATCTAGTGGTTGAAATTTTTGCTTAAATTCTGGCTGTAACATTCTCTTTCTACTCATTTTCGCTCTATCAGCTATTTAAATAATGGAAATATTGGGTAAAATGAGCAAAATTTAATTGGAAATTCATATTCTGATGTTTTCAATATGTATATCATTTCAGTTATTAGTGCTTCCACCATTTTTAATATGTGTATCAGCTGCTGTACTTGCAGAAGAATATGGAGACGCAATGCAATTGACGTAATTTAGACTTCTATGCTACTTCTATTCTATTTTGAAACATCCAAGTAACAACAGGTTTTTGCTATTTGCCTTTTTTTTGGTTATCTGCCTTGTTTGTTCACTCTTCAGGATAATCTTACAGATATTTGGGCGGTATTGGTGTTATACACATATGTAAGGTGAATGTTACCGTTCTAGAAAACATTTAAAATCCAACACCTGAATATATGTTGTCATTTGAACCATCAGATGTGACTGTGTTATTGAATTATAATGGTTGAAGTAATGATGTGATATAGAACAAGAATATAAAATCAGGGAAAATGAATAGAAGTTTTGTGAAAAAAGTCTGAAGTGTATTCAATATCAATGTGACAAAAGTGATATTTCCAATTATTTGGAAAAAGGAAAGACTATTCAGTAATGACACTCTAACAACTGATTAATTACTTGCCTGAAAAAAGTTGAAGATCTGTTTCAACCTTGTAGTCTATACCAAAATAAATATTTAAATGTAAAAATTAAATCAAAGAACTGGAAGAAAATGGAATTGAATATGTTACCTGAACTCGTGTTTGAGAAGGGCATTCTAAGCATAACACCAAAAGAAGACAATATATAGATAGATTGGTAGAGTTGACAAGTAAATCTTGAAGACTTCGCTAAAAGCATTATAAATTATGTTAAAAATACAAAACAAAGAAGGGGAAATTAGCAAAATAGATGTAAGCAAAGACTAAATTTTCTGAAGGGATAAACAGCTCTTACAAGTCATTAAGAACAATAAGAAAACCATACTAGAATAAAGGGCAAAGAGTATGAAGATAAATTGAAAAGAAGAAGAAATGGAAAAGGTCAATAAACTTAGGTAAAGAAGTCCGTGTTTACTAATGGTCCAAGAAATGCAAATTAAAATAATGAATGTCATTGTTTATTATCAAGTTTACAAAGCTTTTTTTTTAAACAAACATACAGTGCTGGTGGCAATAGAAATTGTTATAATATTCCTGGTGGGCAATTTGACCTTAGCATTTAAACACCAAAAATATCATTTAAGTTAAAATAGAGACTGTCTGTCATGTTCATTATATGCACCTAATATTAAAGTTAATTAACAGCTGAGCTTCATATTTTTATGTATTTCCAAAACTTTTATAATGAATACGTTTTGTGTTTATAATTGGGAAAGGAAACATTAATATTTAAGGTATTTTACAGTATCAAATAGCTTCAGGATCAAAATCTCCAGATTGTAGATACATTAATTTCCTTTCTGACATTATTTTAAATTATTTCTCTAGATCTTGATACACAAATCATTTGAAAGGTAGAACAAATATTCTGGATAAAAATGTATTGATGTTCTTAGATCTGTTTGCCTAGTGTTGATATAATTAGGCAGACATGAAAATATTTCTGACAAGGACTTGAAAAGAGATAAATTACAATGTCTTGCATTATATACTCTACAAACCAATGTATTATATGTCTCAGTTGTTCAAATTAGGTTAAACATTTTCTGAAATTCTTTTTATTGTAGCAACCTCCAGACTGTTGGTCCCTCTGATTCAATCTTATACAACTTCTCCTGGAAAACACCTTCTCATCTTTTAATGTCCAGCTGGTGCATCCTCTTATCTAAGACACATCCTCACCTCATTCAGGTTGAATTGACTATCCCCCTACCTTGTACTTTTTAGTTTACATTTGAGTCTCCTACTAAATGGCAAGCTCAAAGAGGGCAGGGAGTATGTCAAATTCATCACTCCTGCCCCCAGCAACTGCTATAGTGTCTGGTGGGTGGCCACATGAACATTAGTTGAATGAGTTAATAAAATAAAAATAATACATCGAGTTCACATCTAGGGCTTTTGAAGGCTATAGGCTGGATTAGTAGAGTACAGGAAATGATTAGAAGGCAATTAGAAATTGTCAGTCTTTCCATTTGGTAATTTATCCTAGAATATCAGAAATATCATAGATAGGCTACAAGAACAGGAGTATGAATTAATAACCAAAATCTTAAAAGAGACTCTGAATAACATGGAAACAAATTATGAGTAAAGCATGTTAAATGGCAGCATAAAGGAAGCGTGTTAAGACTTAAAGCAAAGGAGAACTGAAGTAAGGGTGGATTTAAAAGCTACATCCCATCAGATCAAAAGTACCTATCTATAAACCACTGCTTCCTTCATAGTTCTGTTTTAGAAATTAGGTAGTAAATCTTATTGTTCCGGTGGTCATGGCTCTTAGTACATTTTTTCCAATAACTGAGTTTAATTGTGAACTTCTGAGCTTTCTGATTTATAATTCTTGTGATTTTACTAATCCCCTCTCCAGATTTGCCATATTTAAATTACAGTATTAAATTATGAGAAAGTAGCACCATTTCTTAAAGAATTTACTGGCATAAACCTTACAATCACCGAAAATTATATCAATGTGACAGAAAGATGCCAAACTTGCCAACCTAATTCTGATGTTTTAATTAAACCTCACTAGACTTGTCTTAAGATGGATTCCTTATAACAGAAGGCAATATTCATTCATTCATTCATTCACTAATTCATACCTGCTATTTAGCCTAAGTTTCCAAAACAAAATACCACTGGCTTGGTAGCTTAAACAACAGAAATTTATTTTCTGATGTTTCTGGAGACTGAAAGTCCAAGATTAAGTTGCTAGCAGGGTTAGTGTCTGGTGAGTTCTCTCTTCTGGGCTGCCTTCTCACTGTGTCCTCACGTGGCCTTTTCTTTGTGCTCAGCTGGTGTCTCTCCCTCGTCTTACAAAGACTCTAGTCCTGTTGGATTAGGGCCTCACCCTTATGGTCTCATTTAACCTTAGTTACCTCTGTAAAGGCCTTATTTCCAAATACAGTCATTTTGGGAATTAGGGATTCATCATACGAATATTGGGAGCCACAATTCAATCCATAACACCTGCTGATCAAGACCTTAATGTGCTCCTCAGCTTGACTAAACTTTAGATAGGCTTCTTCTTGTTTCTAGGCCCTGACTTCCCTTCTCCTAGAGCATTTACTTCAGACACTTGTAATTTTATAAATGCTTTCTCTAGTCCTCTGAGATGTCAATCTCTAAAAAATTCTTGCCAGTTTTAAGATTTAGGAATGTCTTTCTCAAGGACCTGGGAGCCATGCCTTTGAAATGTCATCAGAGAAGACCTTGTCCATGTCTCCCAGTTTCTGTGGGAAGGTAGGAGCCTAACTTCAGTGGATACCTTGCTCCAAGTTGTAAAATCACCTCTTATCACAAAAGTTTGAAAAAGTTTATTTGCTCTTCCTGTAAAGCCAGTTAGCAAACACAGATATCCTGCAATCTATCCCCCTCCCATACTAACCCTGTAGATACATTTCTAAGTGTTGAGGAGAAGCACCTCTCAGTCAATGTCTGCTCATTATTTATTAGCATAGTTACCAACACTTTTATTCATTATTTGTTCTTCTTGCATCTTCAACTTTTTCCAGAGATATATTTCTTCCATCTTAGATATATTTTTTAAAACTTCCTTTAGTGAGGGTAGTGTAGAACTTCAATTTTTGTTTGTCTGAAAACATCTTTCTTTATTTGATCCCCATTCTTAAAAGATTGTTCTGCTGGGTATAGAATTATATGCCCAAAATTATTTTTCTTTCAGCCTCTCAGTTGACTATTTTTATGGGGGTCTACTTCTGAGTTCTTTCTTCTGTTTCACTGGGCTGTTTGTTTCTTCTTTCACCAATACCACACTGTCTTGATTGTTGTAGCTTTATATTAAGTCTTGAGGTCAGGTAGTATCAGTCCTCTAATTTTGTTCTTCTTCTCCAATAGTGTGTTTGCTTCTCTGGGTCTTTTGTCTTTCCATATAAACTTTAGAATCAATATCACACATAACTTTCTGGGATTTCTATTGGAGTTGCATTGAATCTATAGATCAATCTATAGATCAACTTACATCATGACAATATTGAGTCTTCCTATTCATGAACATGGACTATCTCTCCATTTTAGTTCTTTGATTTCATTCATCAATTTTGTAGTTTTCCTTATATAGATTTTGTACATATTGTGTTAAATTTATATCTAAGTATTCCATATTTTTGAGGGTGGTAATATAAATGGTATTGGGTTTTCAATTTCAAATTCCACTTATTCATTGTTTTATGTAGGGTAGTGATTGACTCTTCTATAGTAACCTGAATCTTGTATATTATTCTGAAATGTTGTCATAATTATTTAGTTCCGGTAGGTTTTTTTCTTTTTGTCGGTTCTTTCAGATTTTCTATGTAGGTGATCATGTCATCTGTGAAAAAAAACGGTTTTATTTTTTCCTACACAATCTGTATACCTTTTATTTCCTTCTCTTATCTTATTGCATTAACCGGGACTTCCAGTATAATGTTGAAAAGGAGTGGTGAAATGTGAGTCATTGCTTTGTTCCTGGTCTTAGTGGGAAAGTTTCTAGTTTATCCCCACTAAGTATGATGTTAGCTTTAGATTTTTTGTAGACGTTCTTTATCAAGTTGAGGAAGGTCCCCTCTATTCCAAGTTTACTGAGAGTTTTTATAATAGAAATGAGTGTTCAAATTATTGAATCTATATCTTCCAAATGTAGTTAGATATGGGGATCTCAAATTTGGAGATTTAGTTTTGGAAATCTTCAGCAAATAGATAACATTAGGAATCAAGGTTGTGGATGTAATCAGCTAGGGAATAGATATAGAACTGTAAACGAGAACGCACAGGGAGTGTTTAAGAGCATGGCATTAGTAAAAGTAGAAAAGGCTACGTGAAATAACAAATGACTTCTCAAATTGAAAACTCAAGTTTAGTTCTCACTTAATACAAAGTCTTCTGTAGGTTGATGAGTGCTTTCCTCCATCTACTGACTCTGGCATCTGGCCCTCCTCTGTCTTGTGACACTGCCCTCTCATGGGTGGCTTCCAGCTCACTCTAATAGAGAAAGATAAGAATGGAGGAGACACATGAGATCTTAAGTGTCTCATCCTGGAAGTGATACTTATTCTTTTTACTGATAGTTAATTGGTAAGAAAGTCACTGACCTCATTCTCATTTTCCCAGCAAAATCGTCTGGGGATTACAAGGGAGCACTTGTAATATTTGATGAGTACTATCTGTCTCTGTCTAAAGAATGGGCTCTGGAATCAGAATGTCAGAGACTAAATCCCATGATTCTAGCATGTATTTTCTTCAAGATTACTTATTTAACCATACCATGCCTAATTTTCTCTGTAAAATGGGGGAAATAATAGTACTTTTGTTATTGAGGTCTTACGAAGTTTAAATGAGCTGATATATCTCAATCTCTTAGGAGAGTGTGTGGCACATAACAAGCACTACCAATGCTACTGCTATTATTATTATCACTATCATTATTATTAAAGTAGTGAGCAGAGAAATAAATTCTCAAGAGAATGCTTACAATTAAAATGATCGCTGAGAGAAAAAAATAACTAACAGAGAATTCTATAGAATCTCCCTTCCTTATCACTGATGTCATGTTTCCCAGAATCAAGTCACTTTAGAATTCTCATTAAACTTTTTCTAGACCGTGGCTGGTGACTACTACACTGGCCATGACAACTTTTCTGATAAAAAATCTTTATTCCATGTGTTCCTGTGGCCTCAGAGTTAGAGGTCAGCTGAAACAGCTTCATGGGCAAAATCCTCACTTTAGCTCCCTGTACCCTGGCACTGCCATAAGTTATGCAATGCTAGGGAGCTTGAATCACATTGTCTTCTATGTAAATATGCCTCATGGAATTGTGTAAACAGAGATGCCTCTAGGGCCTATTTCGGGACGAAGGTGGGTGGACCTTCATCCAGCTCTGAACATTTCTTGGCTTTCTTAAATTCACAATAGAAAACCAGCTCTGCCACTGGGTTACTTGTTTCCAAAGCATAAAATGAGGAAAACATATTCTATCTATTACAGCACTTTAAACTTAATTCTCAACTCCATTCTCACAAGCAGAGCCTGACATGCTCAGAATCCATTAAACTCCTTGATTCACCTTCCCTGACTTTCTCCATATTTCACAATTGCACCCTTGGCTTCTATCAGCTGTCGTTATAGGAAAGAACCATAGAAAGTAATTTATAGCATTTGCTGTAAACATAAATGTATGCTTATATTTAACATTAAAACATTCTTTATTACATCTCTCAGTATCCTCTATACAATTCTGGGTGAATACATCTTTTACAAGTTAGTTAATAAAAGTCTCCTTGAGGAATTGACCTTTTTCCTTCTTCCCCTGGCTGTCAGGAACTTCAGAAAAGAATATATAACTTGATCACAATGCCCATGATGTCTGTTCTGGGAGCTGTAATTGTATTATTCTTCCATTCTATTTTTTCCTGTGTTTTATCATTTTATTGATTCCAAACTGGCTTGAGTCTTTTCTAGAAAGATACAAGAAGTAAATAAATTATCAATTTTTCTTTTGGTTCTTGTCTTCTTCATGAACATTTGAATAGTTCTATTAGCGGCTCATTTGATTTTATATTAGTTCTGATATCTCATAATAGCCTTAATTCTGTTTTTGAAGTCTTCTTTTTTTATACTTAAAAATATATCTAGAGACTGGTGTAGCAAAACCTTGAGTATACTAATGTTATAGAATCGCACATCCATTAGCACTTGTCAAAGCAAGAACTGCACCAGACAAAGTTAAACAGCCAAAGAAGACTTTATTCAAGGCCTTTGCAATAAGAGATACCAGAACTAGGTCTGAGCCCAACTCCATTGAAACAAAAGGGGGGAAATTTTCTTTTAAGCTTGGGGTGGGGGTTGGGGTCCTAAGCCAACTGTGTGTGTCAATTGGCTTTTCCCAAAGGAAAAGTATCCTTCATGACAGAAGGTAGTTTTACAACTTTGTGCAAGGAACTCTCCAACGTTATGGCTCCTACTGTCTCAGAGAAACTGAGAGATAGATGCTTGATGTTCACGTTTTAAAGAGATGGCTCCCAATCCTTGAGAAACACATTCCTAGGTTGTAAAACCGGCAAGAGGATTTTTAAAAAATATTACATCTTAAAAGGACAGAGAAAGAAGGTTTTCTAAAGTAAATGCTCCAATAAAAGTCAGGGCCTCAAGTCTGGAAGAAGCCTGTCTAAAGTCTAGTCAAGCTGGAGGAAACAGCAAGGCCCTCTTCATTGAGTAAGGTTGGAAACAGTCAAGGGAGTTGTAGTATGACTTTTCTCTTAAACAAAAATCGGAGGTCTAAATCCTGGTTCCTTTGTATAAAAAGCTGCCACACACTTAGTTTCAATTACCTGCTTTTATCACATTTCATTATCATTCAATGATGGTACCACAATGAAAGATATTTAACAGGAATTCTGTAAAGATTTTGCCTATATTTTGATAGAAGAGGAAGTGCTCAGTAACTATACAAAAAAGACATTTCAGTATTTTATAATCCAACATGACTAGCTCCTCACTGAATAACAAACTGTCAAAAATACATTTCTCACCCAAGCTGAAAGCAAGTGAAAGGAAGACAGCAAGAAACAGTAGGTGCAGGAATGAATGATTTGTTATTTCACTAACTGATCTCTTCAGGAAACCGTATGGGCTGATGGTGATTCCTCTGATATTTGCTTGGTTTGTACCTTGAGGGAAAGCCAACATGAGAGTGGTGAGCCTTTAGGTATTGCCATTGGTATCTGAAAAGATACAAACTTAATGTCTATTTCCAATATTTGTTGTTAATTTCTGTAGGCAAAAACAACAGCTAGAATTATTTAAACAAAGACCAGATATGACTATCTTGGAAAGAAAAAGTAGTTTTTTCCATAATTCATCGTTGTTCAGTTTTTACTTTGGAGAAATCTCAGCATACAAGACCAAAAGAAAGCAATTGTTTCGGGAAAAAACCTGTTGGACATAGTAAGGCTTTGCAGAGGGACTAGTAGTGTTTAAAGTAGAGAAGAGACTTTGGAGCCTGAATTAAAATGAGCTGCAATTATTAAGGCCAGTTTTCCTTCTAAATAAATGGTTCAATTTAGTGAAATCATGGTATTTGAACTCAGGTCAGAACTATTTTTTTTCACTTAATTGCTTCATTATCCCTAAGATATCACATGGAAAACTGATGAAACATATGCACCCCAGATGGCAAAGCTAAATTCCTTAGGCAAAATCCAGGTATCAGATTTTACATGACATGGGGTTATACTCACATCTACAAAAGGGGCTAGTAATACAAAGTCCAAAGAAGTTTGCATCATTTTTCCCCTAGTGGGAAATGTCTATCTTCGGTTTTTCTATCTCACTCTCTTCCCCATCTGAATTTAGGGTTCCTCTCAGATATATGGGCAATAAAGAAATTAAGTAATAATACATGGCTTAACAATGTCTAATCCTCAGCCAAGTGGAACAAGGCCTCTCCTCAAACGTCTGGCTGCCTTATCCTCTGTAAGAGAAGGCACACATCAGTCATCACAGAGCTTTGGAAAAAGGCAAAATTCCCCCTGGTTATTAATCATTCGGGCCTTAGCAAGCGTCAAAGAAAGAGTCTGGCATGGCATTTGCTCTCTAAGAATCCAAGAGTCTCTATGTTCTTACTGTTCTGTGTGATTTCCACCTGCTTCTTGCATGGTGAGACTGTTTTCACTCACAATCCTCCTTTTCATATCCCCACCCCATTTTTGCTCATTCTCTTTGGTTTCCACTTGGCAGGTTCTCTGTGGCAGGTGGGCCACCAACGAGAGCATTTGCCCCATGTTTACTCAGAAAATGCTTCTAAATCTTGGATTATGAGTTCTTATCAAAGCTAGCAACTTCAAAATTCAAAATGAATCATTCATTACATGACAGCTGCTGAACAATATGTTAGCCTAAGGTTATGTTCAATCGATGGCCCTGGAACTACCCCCTCTTCCCCACCATTATTTCCTAGATGGCCTTCTTTAAGTCACCGCTTAAGGCTGGTTTTCGTATTTCTGAGGTTAGCACAGACCACTCACACACATTCAGCCTACATTTCCTTAATTGCAAATTCTATAGTTAACTTCTTAAGTGTAAATTCAGTACTATCTAAATGAGAGAGTGGTAATTTCATTGAGGAAATAATATTGGGAGGAATAGAATCATCTATAAAATGAGCAAAGGGCCAATGATAATTTTGGAAGCATTTTTTCCTCTAACTTAAATTTTTCATGCCATATATCTGCAATAAAACCAGGAAAAGGAAGCAAAGAACTAGACATGTACATCATAAACTCTTTGTCTTAAATCCATCTCTTTGGAAGCAGTCATTAGTGTGGATTTATATTTAAAAAGACTTTTTTATTTATTTTTGTTTAGGACAATGACTAGGTTCAAGGAAGCTGAAATAAGACACGGCCTGTGCTACATATAATCACATTAGCGTGTGTATTCTACCTTTTTGTTTTTTGTCTTTTTAGTGAAGGAGAATTAGGTATCACACTCTGATCAATAGATTAAATCATTTTTCTGAGATTTCAGTGATTCTAAGTGTCAGATACCAGTTTCCTACTCTGTTTTCAGGGGACTACAGAAGGTGGTCAACTGAGCATATAGCCGACCTACCAAAGTGTGACAAAACTTTTCTCCAGGATAAGCACATTTTCTGTATTATGTTGCTACATTAAAGGAAGCCCCATGGCCGTTTTAGTCCTTGCTGGTAGTTTTGAATGGCCTTAGGTCAGACACAAAGGCAAAGGGATTTGACCTGGCAGTGTGAAGATCATGCTGAACAGAGAGAGAGAAAGAAGTGAAGATGTCTTTCCCCTAAAGCTCCAATATTCGGGCTCAAACTTGTGTGCCCTGTGTGTGGATTTGACTCACTGAAGCTGAAATTCAGTTAGCTGTAGGGCAGAGCTTGACAGTGATTGTGTAAAACATCACAGGGCCATGAAATAATCCTTGATTTAGTGGGGAAAAGATCCAGAAGAAGCAAAGATTAGAGACAATATTAGGCTTTGCAAGTGGAAACATTCCATATTCTAAGGGGCAACATGTAAGGTCTCATATAGTCATGTACCTGCCCTTTCCTTTCCGTCAATCCTCATGTGATCATCAAGCATCTTCTGTGTGCCAGCTGGAATACAAAAGACACATTTCTCTGAAGATATTGTATTGTGGTTGGAAAGGCAAGAATTGTGTTCAATAAATTAATGGGGAAAGATAAAAAATTAGATATCAAGTATTAGGGTATGGTGTAAAGACTCAGAGAAAGAAAGAGGCTGCAGTCTTGGGGATTTAGCGTGTGTATCTGTCTGTGTGTGTGTGTGCACCCAATATTGAAGTAGGTACAAAGATGCTTAGGGGCCCATGAAACCCCTGAAATTGTATCAATGATTTTGGATATATATGCACATTTGATACCTACATTTGTCTGAGAAAGAAGACTCATAATTTTTAAATTCAAATTCTCAAAGTAATCTATATAATAATGTTAAGAACAAAATTATTTCTGCGCCATCCTTTTTTATGAAAAATTTTAAATAAATGATTTGGAAAGAGAAATATTTTAATTTGACAAATAAAGAGATACATTTTATTTCAAGCATTATCTGGAAAAAAAAAAAAGGGCTGGCTCTGTGGCCGAGTGGTTAAGCTCGCGTGCTCCCCTGCGGCGGCCCAGGGTTTGGATCCTGGGCGCGGACATGGCACCGCTCGTCAGGCCACGTTGAGGCGGCGTCCCACATCCCACAAATAGAAGGATCTGCAACTAAGATATACAACTGTGTGCAGGGCGGGTTTCGGGAGATAAAGCAGATAAAAAAAAGCATTATCTGATATTTCAAAAATCAGTTACATAAGTATACTTTAGAGCATTAAGCCTAATTTATAAATGGAGTTTTAAGAATTAAATGAGGTGTTCAATAAATATGAGCTCCATTTCCAACCACCCATATTTGCCTTCTTTGAACCAATTATCTTCTCATATTTCTAGGTGTGTTTCTGTCGTTTTGGTTAACACCTCTTTGTAGATATTCAAACCATGCTTGTTTGAATTTGGCTAACAGGTTGATGGACTGACTGAAAAACTGAAAAACTAATATATTACTTGGTCTGGTGAATAATCTTATGCTTTAATCCCTCCTGAAACCAATTTTGTCTCTCTGGCTGGGTTCGCTGGTGATTTAACTAGTTTCTGAGTAGGAGGTGGAGAAGGTAAATTGATATTAAGCGTCGTTGCAAATGGTAGGCAGAAATATTTAGTTCCACTGCCCAGATCTCTCTTGTTGATCCTCCTTTCCCCACCTAAACGTTATCAAACAGGTGAATCATTTTAAAAAGAAAATCAAAGTCATCTTGAAAATGAAAACTAGGTCACACTTGATAGCCTGTGGAATACATATGTGGGAGTTGGAGAGTCATCCTGCCACATTGTTTTAGATTATGGTGCAGTGGTTATAAATTCAAAAGCCTTGGAAAGTTTAATTTCTTCTTCTAAACCTTCTACCACACTGATCAACTCCCCAAGCCAGTTCCCGGCTAACTATATTATAGATTCACCAAAATATTGGTCTGGGGGAAATTGTGGCAATAAGAAAATTTAGGTTGTGTTTTTAACACAGCTGGTTTTACTTCTCTTCAGATGTGGGAGATTTGAGCTAGCCATGAATGGAAGAGGAAACATTTTCCCAAGTATAGCAGCAATCAAAAGCCAACTGAATGTTGCCTGAAAATGTGAGACAAGGTCTGCTGAAAATTAGACAAAAAGGTTTACTAACCTTATAAGATATACATCACAGCCCATACTCATAATTATGCCATCATTTTAAATATTCCTAAATTCTCAGAATTTATGGGTCAGCTTATATAGGGCACTTGCAAACTTTATTTCCTTGATGTTTTAAGTGGCCTTGTTAATGCACTGGCTAGATTGAAGGTGGAAAATAAGAGTCTGAGAGAAAAATTTATTTAGTTGTTTGGCAGAGTTTATTTCAGCAACATGTGACCCACTCTTTTCCCCGACAAACACAGTCACACGATCTAAGGGTGATTTTACTGTTCTAATACGTGAAACAATTACTAGGTCAAAGTAAAGCTATGGAGCTTGAAGATGTAATGAATGTGACAAATATTGAGTGCATAAAAGGGAGACAAAAATAATGAAAAACTGGGAGTACATAGCAATGTAGAGACTTTTGTTTATTATATTGAAGATGGTGGTTTCCTCAAAATAGAAAGGGTTTAATTTACATATAGATAGATAAATGTATAGAGATAAAATATGTATATTAAACTTGTTAGTATGACAATATATCCTATTATGAACAGAAACAAATTAGAGCCAGTTCTGCAAATCTGATCAAGAGGCTTGGCTGTCCCTTCTTTGAGAATTGTTCTTAATTTTTTTTATGTGAGAACTAGTATAAACTTCTATGTCATTTAGATTGGTGAGAAGGAAAAAAAAGTGCCCTTTCACCTTTGGAAACTCTATTGAGTTACCTAATATCATGAGAAGTAGCTAGATGGTTTTATATGGTTTGTGTAATTCTGCATCTCATCAGTAATAAGAAAGACTTAGAGAGTTAGCAACAGGGGGACCATGGAAATTAGTTTCACAGTAAGATAGAAAATGTAGGTGTTTGAATTACCAACATTTAATATAGGATAATGGGTAAATGTCAATTCAAGAAATGAGGGATATTAAATAAAAAGAAGCAGCAACCTAGAAGCTGACAGTAATAGACAATTGGGTAAAATTGCTGTTCAGTAGTCTTCAAAAATGGCAGAAGCAGGCGTACTAATTATCATCAGAAATCAGACTTGTCATTCTTAATTGTAGAGATAGACTCAATGCTTATTCACAAGTTCTTGAGTATATAAATTAAAATTTCCTGATAGAATAGAATCGTTTTACTTCGACTGGTCATAAAGAGGAAGAACTATGAACACGTTCAGCCACTGTGAATAACGATTTAGCCAAAAGGAACACAGTGGGCTGTGAAGGTGAGAATGTAGTGGCAGTAAAAGGCTTTCCGTTTTATTTTTGTGAGTGATTCATTTAGAACCTTGCCTAAATGTTGAAAAACAGCTTTACTCCTATTAAAAAAGTCATTTTCATGGATTTATTGAAACTGGATATTTTAAAAATTTGATTATTTTATCGAGGTCACATTGGTTCATAACATTGTATAAATTTCAGATATACATTATTGTATTTTGGTTTCTATATAGACTTCATCGTGTTCACCACTAGTGGTCTAGCTTTTAATCTATCAATATACATATGTGCCCCTTTGCCTCTTTCACCCTCCCTGTATCCCCTTCTCCTCTGGTAACCAGTAATCTGTTCTCCTTATCTAGGTGTTTGTTTGTTTATATTCTATATATGACTGTTTGTCTTTCTGTGTCTGACTTATTTGGCTTAGCATGATACCGTCAAGGTCCATCCATATTGCCAATAATGGTATGATTTTGTGTTTTTTATGACTGAGGAGTATTCCATTGTATATACCTGCTACATCGTTATCCATTCATCTGTTGGTGGGCACTTAGGCTGTTTCCGAGTCTTGGCTATGGTGAATAATGCTGCGATGAATGTAGGGGTGTAGATATATTTTTGCATTCATGTTTTTATGTTCTTTGGATAAATACTCAGAAGTAGAATAGCTGGGAATATGGTACTTCTGCTTTTAATGTTTTGAGGAACCTCTATACTGTTTTCCATAGTGGCTTCACCAGTTTACATTACCACCAGCAGTATGAGGGTTTTCATTTCTCCACATCCTCTCCAACACTTATTTCTGTCATTTTAATAATAGCTATTATGACACTTGTAAGATGATATTTCATTGTAATTTTGATTTGTATTTCATTAATAATTAGTGATGTTAAACATCTTTTCATGTGCCTGTTGGCCATTTGTATATCTTCTTGGGAAAAATGTCTGTTCAAATCCTCTGCCCATTTTTAAATGAGTTGTTTGTGTTTTTCCTGTTGAGTTGTATGAATTCTTTATATTTTTTGGATATTAACCTCTTATCTGACATATGATTTGCAAATATCTTCTCCCAATTGTTAGGTTGTCTGTTTAGTTTTTTTGATGGTTTCTTTTCCCATGGGGAAGTTTTTTAGTTTGATGTAATCCCATTTGTTTATTTTTTGTTCTTTCCCTGGCTTCATCAGACATGGTATTTGAAAATATACTGCTAAGACCAATGTCAAAGAGTGTACTGCCTATATTTCTTCTAGAAATTTCATGGTTTCAGGTCTTCCATTCCAGTCTTTAATCCATTATGAGTTTTGTGTGTGTGTATGGTGTAAGATAATGATCTGCTTTCATTCTTTTGCATATGGCTGTCTAGTTTTCCCAACACCATTTATTGAAAAGACTTTCCTTTCTCCATTGCATGTTCTTGGATCCCTTGTCAAAAATTCGCTGTCCATAGATGTGTGGGTTTATTTCCGGGCTCTCAATTCTATTCCATTGATCTGTGTGTATGTTTTTGTGCCAGTACCATGCTGTTTTGGCTGCTACAGCTTTGTAGTATATTTTGAAATCAGGGAGTATGATACCTCCAGCTTTGTTCTTTTTTCTCAGGGTTCCTTTGGCTATTCGGGGTCTTTTGTAAAGACCTAATAATAAATTTTAGGATTCTTTATTCTATTTCTGTGAAAAATGTCATTAGGCTTTGATAGGGATTGCATTGAATCTGGATTGCTTTAGGAAGTATGAACATTTTAGCTATGTTAATTCTTCCAATCCATATCTTGGAATGGAATATCTTTCCATTTCTTCATGTCTTCTTTGATTTCGTTCAATAATATCTTATAGTTTTCAGTGTATAAGTCTTTCACCTCTTTCGTTAAATTTATTACAGGGCATTTTATTCTTTTTATTGTGATTGTAAATGAGATTATATTTCTTGAGTTTTCTTTCTGCTAGTTCATTATTAGTGTATGGAAACGCAACTGATTTTTGTATGTTGATTTTGTATCCTGGAACTTTACTGTATCTGTTAATTATTTCTGATAGTTTTTTGATGGGTTCTTTAGGTTTTCTATGTATAAAATCATGTCATCCATAAATAGTGACAGTTTTACTTCATCTTTTCCAATTTTGATGCCTCCCCCCCGCCCCGCTTTTTCTTGCCTAATTGCTCTGGCTAAAAGTTCCAATACTATGTTGAATAAGAGTGAAAAGAGTAGGCATCCTTGTCTTGTTCCTGTTCTCAGAGGAAAACTTTCAGTTATTCACCATTGAGCATGATATTGTCCATGGGTTTGTTATATATGGCCTTTCTTATGTTGCGGTCCTTTCCTTCTATACCCATTTTATGGAGAGTTTTTTATCGTAAACGGATGTTGAATCTTGTTAAACGCTTTCTCTGTGTCTATTGAGATGATCATGTGATTTTTATTCTTCATTTTGTATATTTGGTGTATTACATTGATTTATTTACAGATATTGAACCACCCTTGTATCCCTGGTATAAATCCTACTTGATCGTGGTGCATAATCCTTTCAATGTATTGCAGTATTCGATTTGCTAGTATTTTGTTGAGGATTTTTGCATCTATGGTCATCAGCAATATTGGCCTGTAATTTTCCTTTTTTGTCTTGTCCCTGTCTGCTTTTAGTATCAGGGTAATGTTTGCCTTGTAAAATGAGTTAGGAAGCATCCTGTCCTCTTTGATTTTTTGAGAAGCATAGGTATTAAAACTTTGAGTCTTTGGTGTAATTCACAAGAGAAGCCGTCTGGTCCTGAAATTTTGTTTTTTGGGAGGTTTTAGATTACTGTTTCAATCTCTTTACTTGTGGTTGATCTATGCACATTCACTATTTCTTGATTTAGTTTTGGGAGTTTATATGATTCTAAGAATTTATCAATTTCTTCGAGGTTATCCAATTTGTTGGCATATAGCTTTTCATAGTATGCTCTTATAATCCTTTGTATTTCTGTCTTGTCCTTTATAATTTCTCCTCTTTCATTTTTTATTTTATTTATTTGAGCCTTCACTCTCTTTTTCTTAGTGAGTCTGGCTAAGTGTTGGTTAATCTTGTTTATCTTTTCAAAGAATCACCTCTTAGTTTCATTGATTCTTTCTAGTTTTATTTAGTCCTTATTTCATTTATTTTTCCTCTGATTTTTATTATTTCCTTCCTTCTCTTGACTTTGGGCTTTGTTTGTTATTCTTTTTATAGTTCTTTTAAGTATAGTATTAGATTGTTTATTTGATATTTTTCCTGTTTTTTAAGGTAGCTCTATATTGCTATAAACTTCCCTCTTAGTACTGCTTTGCTGCACCCCATTAGTTTTGGTATATTGTGTTTTCATTTTCATTTGTCTTCAGATATTTTTTGATTTCGCCTTTGATTTCTTCATTGATACAATAGTTCTTCAGTAGCATGTTGTTTAGTCTCCACATATTTGTGACTTTCCCAGCCTTTTTCTTGTAGCTGATTTCTAGTTTCATAGGATTGTGGTCAGAAAAGGTGGTTGATATGATTTCATTCTTCTTAAATTTATTGAAGTTTGCTTTGTTTCCCAACATATGGTCTATCTTTGAAAATGTTCCATGTGCACTTGAGAAGAGTGTATATTCTGATGCTTTTGAGTGGAATGTTCCATATATATCCATTAAGTTAATCTCCTCTGGTATTTCCTTTAAGGCCACTGTTTTCTTCTTGACTTTCTGTCTGGATGACCCATCTGTTGGTGTAAGTTGGGTGTTAAAATCTCTTACTATTATTGTGTTGTTGTCAACTTCTCCCTTCAGGTCTGTTAATAGTTGCTTTATATACTTTGATGCTCCTGTGTTAGGTGCATATATATTAATGTATTTTCTCTTCTTGGTGGAATATCTCTTTTATCATTATATGATGTCCATCTTTGTCTCTTGTTATGTTTTTTGTCTTGGAGTCTGTTTTGTCTGATATAAGTATGGCTACACTCACTTTATTTTGGTTGCCATTCCCTTGGAGTATCATGTTTCTTCCCTTCACTCTGAGCCTATGTTTGTCTTTAGAGCTGAGATGTGTCTCCTGGAGGCAGCATACTTTTGGGTTTTGTTTTTTAATCCATCCAGCTACTCTGTCTCAGATTGGTGAATTTAATCCATTTACATATAGAGTGATTATTGGCAAATGAGGGCTCAATACTGATATTTTATCTTTGTTTTATGGTTGTTCTATATTCCATTGTTTGTTTTTCCTTGTATATCTGTCTGCCATTTCAGTTTGATGGTTTTCTGTGATATTTTTCTCAGTTTTCTCTTTTTTTGTAATTTGTGACTCTGCTATGATTTTTTGTTCAGTGGTTACCATGAGGTTTGTGTAAAGATCTCCTAGATGAGAAAGTCCTTTTTCTGCTGATAGCCTCCTATCTCTATTAGCCTACTCAGGTTCCATCCTTTTCCTTGTCCCTGTCTGTTTTTGTTGTCACAAGTTATTCTTACTTGTGTTTGAGTTTGTTATCAAATTGAAGTAGTTATATTTATTTTTGATGATTTCTTTCCCTTTATCTTTTATGTTATAGTTAAGTGTTTACTAATCTATTTTGATATAGAGTTGCATTTTTCTGATTCTGTCTGTCAATTTATCAACTTACTCAAATATTTGTAAAACTTTGCATTTTTGCTTCAGAAATTCTTTTAGCATTTCTTGTAAGATAGGTCTAATAGTGAAGAACTCCCTGAGCTTTTGTTTGCTTGTAAAGATTTTATTTCTCCTTCATATCTGAAGGATAATTTTGCTGGATAGAGTATTCTTGGCTGTTAGTTTTTGTCTTTTAATATTTTGGATATATCATTTCCCTCTCTCCTAGCCTGTAGGATTTCTTCTGAGAAATCCACTGAAAGCCTAATGGGGGTTCCTTCATAGGTTATTTTCTTCTCTCTGGTCTTCCTTGATATTCTTTCTTTGTCATTGACTTTTGGTAGTTTCAATATGATATGCCTTGGAGAAGGTCTTTTCGCATTGACGTAATTTGGAATTCTATTAGCTGTGTGTACTTGTTTATCCAGTTCCTTCCCCAGGTTTGGAAAGTTCTCAGCTATTATCTGCACCTTTATCATTCTCTTCTCATTCTGGGATAATTTTTATCCTTATGTTACTTTTCCTAATCGAGTGGGATATTTCTTGTAGAATTTCTTCATTTCTAAAAAAATCTTAGTTCTCTCTCTTCTTTCATCTGACTCATTTCTAGATTTCTGTCTTCAAGCTCACTAATTCTTCCATATGGTCAGCTCTATTTTTTTTTTTTTTTGAGGAAGATTAGCCCTGAGCTAATTGCTGCCAATCCTCCTCTTTTGGTTGAGGAAGACTGGCCCTGAGCTAACATCCATGCCCATCCTCCTCTACTTTATACGTGGGACACCTACCACAGCATGGTTTTGCCAAGCAGTGCCATGTCCTCACCTGGAATCTGAGCCAGTAAACCCTGGGCTGCTGAGAAGTGGAATGTGTGAACGTAACCACTGTGCCACCAGGTCAGCCCCTGGTCAGCTCTATTTTTAATACTTTCTACTTTATTTTTCATCTCATTAATTCTGTTCTTCATCTCCTGAATTTCTCTTTGCTTTTATTAGAGTTTCAATTTCTTTGGTGAAGTACTCCTTCTGTTCATTAATTTTATTGATGAGCTCATTCAACTGTCTTTCTGAGTTTTCTTGTAACTCATTGAGTTTCTTCATGACAGCTATTTTGAGTTCTCTGTCAGTTAAATTGTAATCTTCTATAACTTCAAGTTTGGTTTCTGGAGAGTTGTCACTTTCTATCTTTTCTGCTGTGCTACTGTATTTCTTCATGGTACTTGATGAGTTGATCCTTTGCTGGCACATTCATGGTTGTAACCACCTTTCTTATTTCAGTAAGGCTTTGGTTACTTTGCTTCTGAGCTGCTTCTGGTTCTGCTAGAGGTCCAGGGACCTGGGGACCTGTATGCAGCCCCTGCTACTTGTGGAACCAGTGTTGAGGATTCCACCACTGGAGACTGAGTCACTGGTTCTGCTGTGGTTCCTGAAGCCTCTGGTGGCAGGTTCCACCTGCCCCCACTGGGGGTCGCAGGGGCTAAGCCAGAAGAGATTGTCATTGCTGCTTGCTCAGGCAGCCTCTGGTCTCTAGCATGAACTGATGTGTTTTGAAAACTCAGGTCAGACAATCCACCCCAGCTGGGAAAATCCAAGTTTTGTATGTTGTCCAGACTGTTGGAAAGACTGGGCCACTGCTGTGGGAGAAAGAAGAGATTGGGTTACTGGCCCTACTCTGTGTCCTGAATTCTCAGGGCTGGGCCATGGGCAGGAACTAAGCCAAGCTTGCTGTTTCTGTACTTGCAGCTTTTATTCATAGGTATGCATGCCAGATCTGCTGGGGTTGACAGAGCAGGGACTACGCCGCACCTGGCATTTCTGATCCTGTGGTCTCTATTTTCCAGTGTGAAGATCTGCACCTTGGATGCCATGACCTAGAGAGGGGGAAGGGGTCACTTTCCTAGTTCCACTGCCTTTTGGAAGTGGGTGGCAGTACATCTACCTTCACATGTATAGATGCCTGGATCTCCTAGGCATCCCATTATGCTGTGTAGGAAGTCCTTTCTTGGTCAATGGAAGTCCAATTGGTTGTAACTTAGAGGGGAGAGAGAAAGGGAACCAATAACTCCACTATGATACTGACAGCACTTTTGAATCTAGATATTTTTAACAGTGTTTTTTTATAAATTATATATTTTTTCGTCAAAGAATGAGCAAGCCTGTGTATGGATAATATATGAACCCATGGGAGTATATTTTGCGTAGAGGTAAAGCAAATAAAAGAATAAGATTGGGAGAGAAAGAAATCAAAGATGGAAAAAAAGAGAAAGAGCTTGAGCATATTGAGAACTGTGGCAAGCACATCGATTTAGGAGTGTTTGTGTGAGTTCATGCTCTGCTATTTCCTAGTTGTCACTTCCTCTCACTGAACCTTGGTTCCTCTTTTAAAATGAAGAATGTTATTAATTCATAGAATTTTTAATATTGAATGACATATAACATATGTAAAGTACCTTGTACGAACTCTAGCACAAAAAAATGCTCAATAAATGGTAGATGCACCTGTACTGCCTTCATGGTGTGAAATGACTTGCTTCTTCTAAGTGGATTTTATGGCTCAATGGTTTAGCTGACTCATATATTTTCTCTGATTCACTGGAAAATGCCAGCTGGAAGGATCCTATTGTAGGGTGATACAGATGAAGCTGACCACAGTACACTTCTCCTTCTCATGCAGAAATCTATGCTATCTTAAGTCACTGTATGAAAATATGGAAATAGAATGACTGGTATAGGCAGTTTCTAAAATTATTAATAATATCTCTCTCTAGTTTTGTAAATTTAAATCTTTCTTTTGCTCTCTTTCTATTATTACTTTAACTTTCAGTAGGTAAAAGAAATAAAGATCATCATTAGAGCTTTTGATGACTTGGATGATGTCTGTAAAGCTAATGGGCTTATTTGGGCCATTGTTCTGCCTATTATACCAAGGGATAAGTGCTTTTACTGTTTACTAGATTCAGAATTCTTATTTTAAAGGCTAAATTTTCCATCTTGTTGAAGACACCTCATTTCTTTCCTATTGTAGAAAGAGTCAAATAAAGTGACCTTTCAGCTAGACAGCTACTTTGCAATTAATAAAAAACAAAATGTCTCTCTTCAAATTGACCAGAATTTAACCTTATTCTATAGTTTAATTTAGCACACTCTAGCTTATGTATCTTAAATAACATGATTTTAAATACAATTAAATTGTGGAAAATTAAATGTAATTACAATGTGGAATTAAAAGTTTTTAGGCTCAGATGTATGTCTTTTTAGTCGTGGCATGTTTTAATTTATTTTGTGCTGTTTTCCTTACATCTTTTTAATAAACTATTTTTAATTGTGGTAAAAAATACACAACATAAAATTTACTATCTTAACCATTTGTAAGTGTCCGGATCAGTAGTGTTAACTACATTCATATTGTTGTGGAATAGATCTCTAGAACTTTTTCGTCTTGTAAAACTGAATCTCTGTACCTGTTAAACAATAACCCCCCATTTCCACTTCCTCAGCTCCTGGTAACCACCATACTATTTTATGTTTCTATGAATTTGATGACTTTAGATACCTCATATAAGTGGAATCATACCTCATTTGTCTTTTTTTTTAACTGGCAGACCCAAATTTTTAAAGTTGAAAGAAAAGAACTTCATAATACTTTGCCTAACAAATCACATATAATTAAGTTTGACAGCTATGTCAGTGTATAGTACTGGGCGGACAGCTATTTTCATCCCAATTTAAAGAAATTACTTAAAAATATGCTTAAGTTTATATTAAACTATTTATATTTCTTGATGTCTTAATACGTAATGCTAGGAAAATGTGAGTTGATAATATAGAGTTTTGTGTAAATAGATCATCTAGTATATAAAGTGTATATATAGCAAAAATTATTTTTCATAATGTTTTTCTACTAAAAATGCCTCTACACTGAACTTTATTGACACTAATAGAGAGGATTTTCCTTATAAAATAGGAAAAAATAAAGATCTCTTCATAATAGTAGAATAAATAGAGCTACGAAAAACTGGGCTTCACATTTCTTTTTAAAAATAGATGGTGAAATTTGAAAGTAAATCATTTGACATTTGTATTTCTCCATTGCATCTAAGAGTCAGAGGACATGCTCTTCAGAAAAAGAAACCCAAACATTAATTTTTAAGAAAGCAGTGAAATCATTTGTGAGTAATATAATCTAAATTGACATGTATGAACACATCATTTTGTAAATTTCTGAGAGGGCCAGGACTGTGTCTACTTTGTGGTATAGCGCAAAGTACCACATCTCTGGTTGGATTTCAACTGTATTTTTTTTTTTATAAGGATAGTCCTTTGCAGCAAAGAAGATCAACTCCTAGATTACCCAGCTATGTCTGTGGAGAGAAGAATATAGGCTCCTTTTACTAAGAGAATTAAAGCATTTATTACACTACTAGTGGCCTTTTTACCTTTTATTTTGGCATGAAAGTGTTCTGTGATGTTGCAGATTTGAAAACATAGTAAATTAAGTCACAATCAATTCATATTCAATAGCAGACAATATCATCTGGCCAACATTTTCTGTAACTTCAAAAATTCTTAGGTAGAGTTTTATTATATGCACAGATTTTTGAATAGCTCTTACAATATCATTTAAACTTGATAAAAATAGCAAGAACATATAGACAGGGTTCTAGTTCATTTGAAAACAAAAAGGATATTAAGTTGGGGAGTTACTCACATAGCCTGAAGAAAGTCTACTCATGATGACAAATGGCTCAGAGGCCCTTTCCTCACTGAGTAAATGGAGCAGAAATACCACCCAAGGAAGCCCCAATTGACAGTGATGGAAATGATTACCAGGTGTCAAAGATCCAACAAGTGAAGCAGATGTAATCAGAGAGATCAAAAGGAGAGTATCCCAGGGGCCAGAAAACTTTCCTGCAAGAACTGGCAGGATGGACTGAATACAAATAAAAATCTCTGTCCAATATTCTCTTTAGGTGGTATATTCTTATGCTTGAGGACGAGTGAATGGTTGATGAAGATGTAGTCACTCATGCAGTGATAGGATGGAAAAGAGCAATGTGAAGGTAAAAATCCTTTTAGCGGGAGCTGATATAGAGAAACCAATGATGAGCACATAAATTGGAATTCATTACAGAGGAGGAGGACTGATGTGAGAGATATTCCACTGAAGACTGGTGGTGGAGGAAAAGGAAGAGATAACAACTAGTGGGTTACAGAATGGAGGCAACGATTTTGGTTTGTTTGTTTATAGAAGGGGAGTTCATGAAAGTGATGGTAGATTGAGAGGGAGGATCTGGTGGAGAGAATGAGCAAAAAGAAGACAAACCAAAATGGCAAATTTTGGAGAAAGTTTGGAGTGCCATTGAGATTCCACCTTTTCCGAGCATATTTTGATATATTATAGGCCACCATCTGTCTGAAAAGGAGAAGGAAGTATATGAGATGTTGGCAGTGGTGGTGAGGAGTGTCAGTAGAGGAGACAAATTTTAATACACGGTTTTGCCTATAGATTGACTCATAAAGGAATTAAGAAGGATTAAGGGCTGAAAGCATCTGTAGAGCTCCAGAATTTAATCTTATGTCTACTGCACTAAAGACAGACTCCTCTTACTAATATTTATCGACTGTTTCCTGTATGCCAGGTACTCTGCATTTTCTTATTTAAATCTCACAACAACCCTTTGCAGGAGGTACTAATATTCTCCCCAAATTATGTTAAGTAAACAAAGACTAGGAAGGCTAAGTAAGTTGGTGGCAGTTATAGAGCTATTGAGTGTCCCAGCTGGGATCCAATCCAGGTCTGCCTGCCTACTGACTTCCACTTCTAAAGATACTCTCCAGGATTTAAGCAAACATTTTTTCTGACCTAATTCGATTTGTGTGTGTGAGTATGAAAAAGGGTTCTTTGATTTATCATATGTGAGTTTTCTTCTCAGCTTAATTAAAAGCTCCTTGTGAATAGGGACCCTGCCCTCATTTGTATTAAGCAGAGCATTTTTATTGCTAAACTGCAAGCTCTTTCTAAATTTTCGTTCTTTACAAAAAGTCTTTCTAGGCATTTATTTTCACTAAATATTAATCAAGGTGGCATATCATATTCCTAGTAATCATGAAATTCCCCCTCCCACATGGATTTCAAAGCAAGCTGGAGAGAGCCTGCACCTGCAGATCAACTGCCTCTTTCTGTGCCTTTCATGTTGTCCTTGGGTTTAGAGGGCATTTTATGACCTTGGGTGGCATTTCTTATACTAGATTCTGAGTATGGACAGAATCACAGAGGTATCTATTTTCTGATACTTGTATGTCATTATATAAGTTAAATGCTACTGAGAAAATAAGAGTCCACTTTTTCTTTACTTGGAAAGAACCTATTTAGAATTTGTCAAATGCTCCATACATAAATAACCTGGGGAAGTTAGTCACAAAGAACTTTCAGATGCTTAAAAAAGTCACTCCCCCCAACCCCCACACTACCCTAACTATTCCATATCTGTGTTGAAATGTGCTTAGGGATCTAATGTGTCCCAGACCAGCATCAAAGTCAAAATCCCATTTTGCAAGGGACATAAATCTCTGGATTTGAAATAGGTTTTGAAAATGTTTGGAGTTTTAATTTCATACTTGCCTAATTTTAAGGTGGGTCAAGAAAATGGAATGGCAAATGCAACTGGTTGTTGGAATAAAGGGACAGCATTTACCGAAGAGAAAAATAGGAAAAACAAAGAGATTGCATTAATAATGTATGTTGAACCCATATATGTAGAAGAGAAATAATTTATTGTTTTAATTAATAAAACTGCATTATTTTGAGGTTAAGTGCTATGTTATTAATTGAAGCTCATGATTGTTACTGATTACACATCTTCATCTCGTCTTTTATTTACCTGCCATTGCTTTACTTTATCAGATTTGCAGCTCTGACTTTAACAGCCTACGCCTTTCTTTCCTCTTCAAGGTTCTTAGTACTTTTGTCTAAGTGGTGGAATTGCTAGCAAGACTTGCTTTCGTTTGTACTTCATCCTTTCTGTTCTTTAAATTACAGTCTCCTTCCTCTGCCCCATCGAAATCTCTTAAGGACTTTGAAGCTAATTTATAGTGATGCTTTCACTGCCTCCAATTATTAAGGAGTGATAGGTGGTGATGATGAGAGTACTCTACAACAGAGTGAGCCTGTTGAAGTCAGTGCCCTCTTATTTGCTGTTTATCCTCAATTTAATAAAATTGATTGACTTATAAAGTTTGATGGTAGGAAAAGTGTTTTCCAAGTAGATTAACTGCTCCATTATTTCACTGCAATTTGCCTGTACAATTCTTGCTGTGGATTTCAAGGTGATCTTGCTTTTTAGTGACAGATGGCTGATAAGAAATTATGCAAGTTTATGCCTACAAGATAGTACCAACGCCCTTTAGAATACTGTTTCTAACAAATTTAGACTAATTTGGATAATAACTACCTAGCAGTCCTTCTAAGGGGAAAATGCAGGAAAAGTTTATTGATTCCATGTAACTCAAAGCTGCACATTACTGCTCTGAGTTCTATCAAAGGAGAGATGTGATTGCTCGTTGGAATTCTCTCTCTACAGTGGGACTGTGGGTACATTCTCCCTTCCACTTCTTAGGCACAATGGCTGGTTATGAAGATCAGAGCTGGCGGAGGGTCCACCACGTGTGTCAATGACAATTGATAAGACTGTCATTCTCCTCCTCGCTCCAAAACCTCTTCCCCAGATCACTATTTCAGGCCATGGTTTGGAAATTCAACTAAAGAATAGCCGTGCTAACAACATTATTCTCACCACACCTACATTAGCATTCTGTATGCAACAGTCTCTTAAGAATGTGGACTAAATGTTGAAGAGTGATTCTTTAATCTCATGTTGGTGCCCCAAATAACTGTTTCTATTTCTAAATCCCTAGCCCTACAATACCCATACTTAAAGGAACAAATTTCTCCTACTAAGTCAGTCAACTAAGTTTGCAAGTAATTTCAGATTCTCCCAAGAATATTTGAGCTGTGTTGGCTTCTCAGGGCTCTTCCAGGACTGACACGAAAGCACTAAAGCCAGAGGGCACGTTTCTCCTTTTTTTGGGAGACAGTCTATCTCTTCAAAGCAGCTGGTGAGTATAATTGTTTGAAGTGACTTCCTCTTGGCCACCATTTGTATGTAATTCCTAACATGTGGTTCTGTTATAAATAACAGAATCTTGTGAGAGATTTTCTCTATAAAGTATTTGGTGATAAGGTATATCAGGGTAAACATATAAAACCAACATTTATTGCTGAGTGTGACTTTGTTTTATTAGCTAATCAAGGTACTTACCCAGTGTCAAATCTCCATCATTTTTCCTTTAGCTCCAACCAATAACCTTCAATTTTCAGAAAAGATTAATTTCAGAAGACATAAGAGCAGTAGACTTAGCTTGGTTGACACTTTACTTATGACTGAAAAGATATAATTATTCATAATAATGTAATATTTGAAAGTTAGTACCAAAAATAGTTTACCTTACTTAATATATGAAAATAATAATAGTGATTCAATATCAGAATGATCTTCACTAACTGTTCCCCAGCTCCCCGCCATCTCCTGCCACCCCAGACCGACACATAGACACATCCAGTAGCAGTTATGACTACTGGTTACTTTTGTGACATTTAAGATGTTGGTATGTGGTTCACAGCACAGAGAAAGAGCATTGTGGATTTAGTTTCAGAAATTAGGTTTGACACCTATGGCTGTTACTTATTAGGAGTGAAACTTTGGGCAAGTTGTTAAATGATTCTGAGCTTCAATTTCCTCATCTAAAATAGGGGTCATGGGTGTTTTATCTGTTATAGGACCGTTCTCTGTCTTAGATGACATTTTTCTTGCTAGCATCTCAAAGGTTTCATGGCTCATTCTGAAAGATTTGACCACTAAGGTGATGCAAAATCCAGTGTTCCCAAGTGGCCATAGCTTAGGCATGGTGAAGGCATGCCATCCCTTAATGAATTGAGAAGTAGGTTGATTTGTCTCGAAGCTATAGAATAAATACATAGTAGCCTGAGGGTTTTACTCTATTACTAATTCTAGTCATGGACTTCATAAGCTTTGCAAAAGTCCAAGTTTTGTAGAAGTCCCTAGCATCACGTTAAGGTTTTTAAGTAATGTTTTTAAAGCACATTTCTGTTTTGACACCATTGCTTCCAGATTGATACCACCTCTACTTCTCATCACAAATTATCCTTATTAAACTGACATCATCAAGACAATATACTGGAATTTTGCAAAATGTTGAGGAAAAAAGGCTGAAAGACAATCTCTGACATCAGAAGGCTCACAATATAGTGAATAAAACTGACAGGAAAATTATTAAAATTAAATGTAATAATAAAAGAGATATACATGGGATTCTATTAGTGCAAGGAAGTAACAATATAGGTTTGCCACATAAATGACAACTAACAAAGGTCTGATTCAGAATAGGATGTAATGGGGAAAACAGGTGATATCATTGTGAGTCTTAGAAAGTGAACATGGGTTATGCAGGGCGAGGAGAGAAAAGGACATGCCACATTTAGGGAAAATCATCCACAGAGGCACAGAAGCAAGACAGTAGTCTGTCTAGAAAAAAAAAACAAACAGAATAAGGTGAAATGGAGGATTTGTGCAGGGAGGTGACTAGAGGTGTGTATTAGTCAGGGTTCTCCAGAAAAACAGAACCAATAGGATATGTACAAATACATATGTAAGAGCAGATTTATTATAGAAATTTGCTCACACAGTTATGGAGACTGAGTTGTCCCACAGTCTACTGTCTTCAAGTTAGAGGACCAGGAAAGGCAGTGTTGTAATTCAGTCTGAGTCAAAAGGCTTGCGAACTGGGAGGCTAATGGTATAAAGTCCTAATCTAAGTTCAAAAGCTTGAGAACCAGGAGTGTGATGTCCGAGGGTAGGGAAGATGGACATCTCAGCTCAAGCACAGAGCCAATTCATCCTTCCTCCTCCTCTTTTTCTCTTCAGGCCCTCAACAGGTTGGATGATGCCCACCTGCATTGGTGAGGACAATCTTCTTTATTCAGTCTACTGATTTAAATGCTAGTCTCTTCCAGAGCCACCCTCACAGGCACACCCAGAAATAATGTTTACCATCTCTCTGGGCATCCCTTAGGCGAGTAAGATTGACACATAAAATCAACCATCACAGAATGGTATTATGGAGGTGAGCAAGGACCACATCAAGAAGGACATGGTAGTCCATCCTACAGGGTTTAACTTTTATTCTAAAGGTGATAAAAAGTCCCTTACTGAATTTATATATGGGAGTAACACAATCACACGTATATTTTATGAAGATCACACTAGCAACAGTATGAAAGATAATAGTTCACTGGTGGAGGGAGTTTACCAAGTTTGCAAGACACGTTAGGAGTATTGTATTAATCCTGATGACAAATTTTGAGAACCTAAACAGCAAAGCCATGCATATCATAGGCTTTAAATAAACATTTGTCAAAGAAATGAATTAATCACCTCTGTTTGTTAGAGGTGCACTGATCCAATGAGTGGAGGATACCTAGTTTAGGCTCATTCCAGATTTTAGCATAAAAATCTACCACGAGGGAGAGAGCAAGTGAGTATGCTTCAACAATTCAATGCTTCAAGAAAGAGTAACACTAATCAGTACTCCACCAGAATCCCCTAGAATGGATCCTATGGAAGAAGGATGGTGTGTGTGTGTGAATGTGTGCTTGTGTGTTTGTGTTGGTGTGTGTATGTGCATGCATACATCCAAGCCAACTGGGAACGGAGGAAGGAATAGGAAATTCAGTCAGTAAGAGAGAATGTGAGCCCAGGCAAGCTTTATGTTATTTATAAAAGTTCATAAAGTAAGAAGGATTACATCTATAGAGGGTGACTCATAATTAAATGAGGTTTTCCATTCATAAGGCATTTATTAATAACAAATACTGTGTTCACAAATGAAGCCAAGTAATGCTCTAACAACATAATTATAATGAGTTTAGCAGGGACAAAAGGAATGCATAGATTTCAACCTAAGTGTCTAAGAATCTGCAAGACATGACACTGTCCCTAAAGAACTGTAGATGGTGTTGCATGGTCGCCACTGCACTGGCAGGCCTTTTATTTATAAGGCATTTATAAGAAAATAGCTCACTGATATCACACTTGAATGGGCCCTTACTAAATGCTATAATTTATAAATTTTTTTGTAGCAAAATATCTAATTTTCATCTGTGTTTCTCTGGAAGGTTTTGGAATTTCTTTGGGCCTCGAGTGGAACTCAGATATAGCAGATCGTGAAGACTCAAAAATTTAGAAAAGAGAGGGCATAGATTGAGAGATATAAATGTGACTTATAAATGGATACAAAGTTCGAGTGGAAATTAAAATTCTTTCAAGTTGTATTATATGATTTAAGTAGAGTGCAATTTCCATGAACCAGAGGAAAAATCAATATGCCGGGAGTTTGAAACGTAAGGAAGTGCTTACCCAGCACATGCTCCCTCGGTTACTCTGACCCCCTCCTTTCTGAGGTTGAGAAAGTGATGTGGAGACTTGAAAGAATGCTGATGCCTCTCAGGAAAATGCTGTGAGGATAAAGAACTGCTTAGCAGCTCAAACTAATAGATTGGTGTGTATAAGAATTCAATATCCCCAGGCTTTGTAAATGAAGGGAAGTTTTAATATCAGCCTATGCGATTTTTCAGTCAAATTTTAAATTTTGGAACATGTGGAATTCAATATGCATGGATTCAATAAAAGCACATGTCACTACATTTTGGGTATAAGGAAGCAAAAATGGAGAGATGTTTCCACGTGAGGAAGTCTTCCAATTTGTATTCCATCAAAATTATATTACACTTGGCTGTGGTACTACATGCATTTATCTCTAAACATTGTATTGGAAGAAATATGTTTTCTATTCGCTTCTCAAGTATAAAGTTCACTGTAAAGTTTTTAAAGAGCTAAAAATTAGACTTAGAACATTTTCATTGCTAAGGCAAGTATTTCCTTCTTTTTAATCGCTCTAACATATGTAACTATAAAATAATATCTTGAAACTTCTCATTATTACATAAATAATCTTGCCAATAGAACAGGAACCTTGAATTCTTCTGAAATTACACAGGAACTATTTTAAGAACACTTAGAGAGTTTGTTTCTTGGAGTGCCTGACACTTTTCTTCAGAACTGCTGCTTTGTAGGGAAAGTAGTAATTGTTAAACCCTTCCGCACAAAGCATACAATTTCTCAAATGTGCCCTGCATAGGTATATTTTAAGAAAGGTTTCAATTTGGTTGCATAATTTCAGCCTTTGCGAGGCCCACAGTGATGATAACATTGAAAAATAACTTGCTATGCTGCTTGCTCTCCTACTGCTAAGATTTTATCACAAACTGCTAGTTTTCAAGAGATTAGCTGCTAAAATGCTCTCCTGATTAATGTGCTAATTAATTAATGCAGCTGTTAAATTGTACTTCTGATTAAAATACACCACACAGAGAACACTAGAAAAACTCCCCAAATTAGTCAATCATTCCAGGTGCATTTTTACCCTAGAAAAACCTCAGATACTGAGCAGAGGAAGCAGACCCACGGCCTGCTTTTTGGAGTAACTGGACCATCTTTTAATCAGATCCTCTATTTTTTAACCTCAGTCCTGAAATTGACTTCATGGTCAGAATCCAAAGATGGGGCCTAGGGAAAAATTAGGACTAAGTTCTCTCTTTATCTCTAGCAGATTAATTTTCTCTGGAAATGACCAGTGTGGTCCAGGAGCTGGATTTCACTAAGATATGAAAGAGTTTATACTGCACATGATGTACATTGAGTCAAACCCCAAGTTTACTCTTAGCTTGGTTGGCTCTGTGGAAGTTTAGAGCAAGAAACATTTCTTCCATGTGATTCCAATTGTAGTGTTCCTTCTCTAAGACTCTGATTCTTAGAGCTCGTATTCTGCCTAACAAAACAGGAATTATTAAGCATCTACCATGTACAAGACATTGTGGTAGATAAAAACATGAGACATTTTAACTCTCTTTAAGAACTTCCTTTCAGGGGCCGGCCTGTGACCAAGTGGTTAAGTTTGCGCCTTCCGCTGCAATCGGCTCAGTGTTTCGTAGGTTCGAATCCTGAGCACGGACATGGCACTGCTCATCGGGGCATGCTGAGGCGGCATCCCACATGCTACAACTAGAAGGACTCACAACTAAGAATATACAACTATGTACCGGGGGGCTTTGGGGAGAAAAAGGAAAAAAATTTTTAAACATCTTTAAAAAAAAAGAAAGAATGTCATTTTATAACTTCAGGAATAAAGCATGTACCTTAAAAGTATTTGCCATTATGTGGCAACAAATGGACAGGTACCAAATCAGCGGAATAGATGTTAAGAACTACAGGAATACAGAGGAAGAATAAATAATTTGCATTTGCAGTAATATCTTCTCCAGTCAAGCAGAAATTGACATAAACCTTGAAGGATGAAAGGGTTGGTAGTTGTTTGGCATAGAGAAATCATAGGAATAGATGTGTAAAAACACAAGAAGGAATAGGCCTGAAAGTGAACAAAGTTCAATCCAGATGACGGAACTGAGGCCAAATTGATGAGACCCATGAAGAGTTCTGAGAATGAGACCCAATGCTGACAAGTTAACAGGGGTCAGTATAAACCAGGCCTTGAGTGCCAGGCAAGAAGGGGCCAATGAGCCACTAATCTTTTGGAGAAAGAGAACAACTTGTTTTGAGAGATCAATCTGTCTGCAATAAGAAGATTGGATTGGATAAGGGAGACTTGAGTGGAAAAGATAAACTAGTAAGGTTTTGCATAATCCAGTATGTTATTTGTAACTTATAAAACAGCTAATCCAAAATGTCAAAGTAGATAAAGAGGATACCTCAGACAATAGATCAAGAACAGTTTCTGATAAAATAAAACACATACCCTCATTATTCTTCAATATGTAGTCAGCATAGACCCACAACAAATTATCCTTTGATTTGTAGTCATAATTCTTAGCTAACCTTGGGGTATTGTGAGTGCATTTAATTAGCTTTCTTCAGGAAATTCCTGCAGAAGGATGGCCCCTTGAATCACACTGCGTACATTTAGATAGATGACAACTCTTAGGTCTAGTGCCATTGCTATAGGTTGAATTGTGTCCCCTCAAAAGGTATGTTGAAATCCTGGTATCTGTAAATGTGGCCTTATTTGGAAATAGGCTCTTTGTAGATGTAACCATGTTAGGATGAGGTCATTACTGTGGACCCTAATCCAATATGACCAGTGTCCTTATAAGAAGAGAAGAGACACAGAGATGGAGAAGTTGGACATGTGACAATGGAAGCAGAGATTGGAGTGAGCATCTATAAGTGAAGGAACACCCAGGATTGCTAGCAAACACCAGAAGCTAGAAGAGGCAAAGAAGGATTCTCCTCTACATGTTTCAGAGGGAATATGGCCCTGCCAATACATTAATTCCAGACTTCTAGACTCCAGAACTGGGAGACAATAAGTTTATATTGTTTTAAGCTAACTAGTTTGTGTTACTTTGTTATCGCAGCCCTAGGACTCTACAAGACCCAGTAATAATCCTAGTAGTTATTTTTTTTTCCTCCCCAAAGCGCCAGTACATAATTGTATATCTTAGTTATAAGTCCTTCTAGTTCTTCTATGTGGGATGCCACCACAGCATGGCTTGATGAGTGGTGTGTAGGTCCATGTCCAGGATCCAAACTAGCAAACCCAGGGCCCTGGAATTGAAGCATGTGAACTTCTAGTAGTTAACCACTACACCACGAGGCCGGCCTCACTAATAGTTAATTTTTAATGAACTCTTACTCTGTTCCAAGTGTTACAGCGAGCACTTGTATGTATGACTTCACTCAGTCCTCACAGCAACACTATCTGGTATATATTATTATTATTACCCTTGTCTAAAGTAACAGTCTATCTGATTTCAGTGCCAGTGCCCTGCAACCTCATTACGTAGGAGGAAGGAAATTTCACGGCCTCTTCCTGCAGACAAAGCAGGGCAGGATCAAAAGCTTTTTAAGCAAAATGGTGAACAGTTCTGGAACCCAAGGAAATCAAGCTGTTTTATTAGCCTCCATCCAGTTTTTCTCATTGCCAGTCTCAGGAAGAATACTCACCATCTCTTCCTTGGAGGTGCTATGGTAGGTAAGATATTGGCTTGGATATTAGCAAACATCTATGCCAAAATTCCTCTTAACCAGTGAGTAAGAAAGGCTAAGGGTTTAAGGTGAAGGCTTATGGTCAAGAGCAAGTTCCACCTGGGTTAGAAATAGAACTAGATGCAACTGCATAGTTCTGGTATTTGTTTTTTCTTTCTTATCAACTTCATGCTTTATTAGTGGAGAAGTTGAGACGTTATTTCAAAATGGGAATTTAATGTTTACACATGCATTTATATCACCAGAAATCACTTAGGCAATTTATTTTTTTATTTTTTTAGATTTTTAAATTTTTCCTTCTTCTCCCCAAAGCCCCCAGGGCATAGTTGTATATTCTAGTTACAGGTCCTTCTAGTTGTGCTATGTGGGATGCCGCCTCAGCATGGCTTGATGAGCAGTGCTAGGTCAGCGCCCAGGATCTGAACCGATGAAACCCTGGGCTGCCAAAATGGAGCACGTGAAATTAACCACTCAGCCACGGGACTGGGCCAGCACTTAGGCAATTTTTGAAGTTAATTCTGTAATCATATATTGAGCTCTCAACGTAATTCAGGAGGTCCCATGCTGGGAGAAGGGGACACAAGCATGAATATGACATTGATCTTATTTCTCTTGTTCCGCTGAATGTATCATATTTTAGTGGTCTATCACCTAGAATGAGTCATATCTTCTTTGACCACAGTCGCCTGTAGCAGGGCTTAATCCTCAAAGATAGACAATAATTTCTTGAAATACATACTTTCCACTCCTGGCTACAAATTCTGTACCAAATATGTAGCTGTTTTCCCCTCCTGGTGAGCATATTTTCCTCCCTGTTCTTGAAAGTCATGGAGATGGGCAGTTGGCAAACAGAGCAAAGGCAAAGCTATTCTCCAAATGATGCCCTCTAGGTTCAAGTTTTGTGGTGTCAAAACCTCAAAAATTGCTTCCTAAGAAGGAAGTCAGAACTCTAGTAGAAGAAGGTGTGCCCTCCCTGGGTCTTTTAGATTCTGTTCCATTAGTATGGCGCCAAGAATTCCATATGCCACCATATTGGCCTCATTGTTTGTGCCCATATTCCTCTTGTGCCCTACTGGAGCTTCAACTTGAGAAAGACGAAAGGTGATAATGAGGGTGAAGATGGAGGAAGGGCTTTGTGAAAGAAAATGGAATGTGGGCAGTGAATACAACATAATTTACTAAGTGTTTAATAGAGATATATAGAAGGAGTACAGGTAGGACATATAAACAACTGAAGAACTTTGCCTGGGGTTGTTGGCAAAGAATGTAGGGAAGACATATTAACTGAGTCTATGGGTAGTGAGAAATTTCTCCAGAGGAGGAGGAGGGAGAAGAGAATTTCTGGTGAATTAATATATGCAGACCTAGAGGCAAGGGAGGGCAAGTAATGGGATGAGGGGATAGTGGTATACCAATGGCTGGACTGTGGAGTGTTTAACACTGGGCATAGGCAGTTGCTTAGAACTTAGACCAATATATATATAATTTTTGATAGAGAAGAGTATTTAACCACTGAAATGTTGATAATATTAAGCAGACTAACTTGTAGTAGGCTTTATTATGCATTTTAATTTTCTACAGAAAAAGTGCACAGTTATTTCTTGCACCTACATTGCAGCATCCTCATCACCTCCCTTGACAAACCATTGTAAAGGGAAAGTGTTACACTGGAGAGTAGGGGACAGAATGGAAGGGAGTTTCCATGAGGTTAGTAAGGAAGAGATCCAGCATTTTCCTAAAGGCAGTTGAAGTCATCAGAGGAATTACTTTGTTTCATTTTTATATTTCGTGTTTGTTCATTTTCCCTATCATAAATGAATACATATTTGTTGTCAAAACTATGAAAAATAGAGTAAAATATAAAGGAAAAATTTGGTATTTATATTCTATCAATGTAGAGAGCCTTTGTTAACATTTTAGTTATTTCTCTCTAGTATTTTTTTATGTACATATATTACATATTTTACATTTATGTTCATGATGAAAATGCAGTTTGATATCCTGCTTTTTACTTAACTGTATATCATGAACATTTTTCCATACAAGTAAAAATTATTTTAAGCCATTACTTATTAAGGCTCCTTAATATTTCATTATTTGGATGCATTACAATTTTTATAATATCATAATATGTAATGCAAGAGAAGGTGCCCATGGACCTAATTCAGTCTGGACAACCTGTGATGAGCCCTAAGATGTAAAAATAGGATCATTGCCTTCATAAGTTTATAATCTAAACGACTCAGCCAGAGGACTCAAAAACTAGCTCAGCTGCGTTTGCTTCAGCGAGCCAAACTCCACTTATCTTATTGCCTCCTATTGCCTACTTATGTGCCCAGCTATTTTTCTAAATTAGAATTGGGCCTGAAATCTGATTGGATAACACTAAATGCACTAAAGTTATACTTTGTTGACACGAGGTTCTTCCTTATCTATTTCTTCAACCTTTGGAGAAAAAAATATATATTGTGGAAAGTTAAAGGACTCAGTATAAGAAAAAAGCTAAAGATTACTTAAGCTAAAATACTTTCTTTCATCTTGTAACTTAGTCAAACTAGTGAGGATACTGTATACATATTTCAGTAGCAGGGTGTCTAAATAAAGTAAGAAAACGTTGTTGCCCTTGTCTAACACTTATAAGATTGGACTCACGCTGAAGCCCTACATGTTTGTTTTCAATCCATGGGTTTACATTTTTCTTTTTATCTGCTGATCAGTTGTTCACTCTGCCTGCTCTCCACCTGGTCCAGATCGGACTGCACTGAAGATCTGAATATGAGTGAAGATACACATGACTCAGCCTAATTTGATGAATGGGGTGCTTGATGCTGAAGTGGCTCAGAAGGGATCAATTGGATTAGAGGGGAATGGTTATGGGGCATTGCCGCCTGTAAATTTGTTCACGGCTTTGCCTGAGTGTACAGCTGAGCTTTGGGCTGAAAAGCTCTTAAACATGATTTATCAACAGCTTCAAAAGTCTCCATAGGGTCTGCACTAATTCAACCAGGACTTTCTGCTACTGAAAAGCATTTAGGCACCACTTTCCAAGGGCATTAGGCACCACTTTCCAAGGGCATCCATGACGTTCACAGATCAATTTAATGGGTCACTTCAAAGATAAAAAACAAAAAAGTATTTTCAAAGCCATTGTATAAAGTATTCTTAATTTAAACTGCAGTCTCATTCATATTATACCACATCGTACAGGTGGTTCCTGTCTACTTTCTGTGCTATGATTTCTGTCACAGGTTTATTTTAATGAGAAGTCGCTGTCTCAGAGTTATAAAATCTACCGATCATATCAGAGCTTCATTTTAGGGTAAGGTCAGGGCTCCATGTGAGACAGCAGAGAACTACAACTAAAATACTGCCAGCTACATGATCAAATAATTTGTTGGATTTTTAACTTCGTGACTTCCACTAATTGTCAAGGAGGGAATGCTGCTCTCTTGGGTGAGGGCAGGATAAAGCTATTTGGTTAACAAGTTTGAATTCTAATAGTGTAAATTGATTTTATTAAGTGCTCAGTATTGCTTGAATGAATCCATTTTAGAAAATGAAGTATCCTATTGAGGGTTAATTTCATCATAAATAGAAAGATATATACTTTTTTGCTAGCTTGCATTTGTATGAAGCTTTCTTCCACTTCAAAATACTTTCCTCATATAAACGTTCTAGCAACAGTACAAAATAAATAGGTCAACGAAAAAGTTTTTATAACCACTGGATGGGAAATAAAGCTTAGAAATCTTTTGAATGACTTTTTCTAGTAAAAGAACCTAGTTCTTCAATGACTGAATTTACATAATGGCTAGAATTCTAATAATGGGAGTCTTTAGGAAAAGGTCAAAGTCAAAAATACATTGGGATCTATTCCATCTTCTTTGCCTTTGAAAATCTTAACAAAAGACTCTTCTGGGTACAGAAATGAGAAGTTAGCTTTCAGTTATCAGTACTCTTCTATCAAGGCAATCTTTGAACCAAAGGGGAACTGTTCTTACTATAGTGACACATGATGAAGGGGACACTTTAATTATATGTACAAATTTCCTTTGTGTACCTGTGTATCAGTCAGGATAGGCTAAGTTGTACTGCAGTAAAAACAACCCCAGATTTTAGGCCCTAATAATAACTAATCTCTGTGTCTATGTCCAGTCAGCTCTGTCTCTGCTTCCGTTTTTCCTTCACTCTGCCATCTATGCTAATGGAACAGCCTCTGTCTGGATCACGGTTTGTCTCAAGTGGGAGGAAAACCGACGTGGTAATCCACAAACTACCTCTTAAAAGTCCTAGGTGAAAGTGACCACATTTTGTCCTTGAAAAGAAGGCACACGGCCAGGCTGATGCCAATGAATACAGGAATCTATTATGCTGCTGCTAGGAAGGGAAGCTAACAGTCGTTAATATTAAAATCTACCATAACCTTCTTCAAAAGGTCATTACAAAATGGGAAATTGGTTCTAAGTTTCAAGAGAGAACATTTTGATTTCTGCTTCCAGATGTGAGGAAATGCCTTGTCGTAGACCAACGCTTCTGGTGAGAACAACTGGAACAGCTGAATACAAACTTTCTTTTTAAGGATATCAGAAGCCCTGTCAAGAAGGTAGCTCTGACAATCCAAAATCCTGGAGAAAAGAGAAGCTCATGGAGTTAGACCAACATTCTATGCATTGCTTTTTGCCAGAGGGCATTTGCTGACTCTTGGGAAGCACACACTGATGCTGAGAAGACAGGGAGAGTTCAGCTGAGGAGGCTGAGGAGCCAGTGGAGTTTAAAATCATCTCATGGGACTAAAGAGACAAAACCGGAGCTCGAGAGTGCCAAAATATCTAAGACTTGAGATCCCAAGGTTATGGATAGAAGGGAGATGCAAAGAAGGGAGCCTACAATCCTGCAACAGTTTTCCCCCGGGCCATTTGCTGCCATAAACTGCATAGAGCAAGAGGCTCAGAAGCCAAGAAGATGAACGCTATAAAGCTAAGCAGAACTGAGCTTTTAACAGCAACAAGAGAAGTAAAAAGAAAACTAAGTACATCTTTAAAGTGTGGAGAAAAAAAATTGTCTGCCAATTTAGATCTCTGAACTAAGTAAAAACGATACCAGAATAAAATAAGGAAAAATAAGAAGAAAAATGTGGCTCGTGACTGTAAAGTATTATAGGTCAATTATACCTCATAAAAAATAAATAAAATAAACGATGGACAGGACCAATTTTGACGAGAATGTAGAGCTAGGGGAACTCATACACTGCTAGTTTGGAGTATAAAGTCATACAAATTATTTGAAAAATTGCTTGGCAGAATGTAGACACTATTTGACCAGCAGTTTTATTCTTATGCCCAACAGAAATGGGTGTAATGTGTACATATAGGCAGCAAAAGACTTATTCAAGAAGATTTGTGGCAAGATTATTTGTCATAGCCCCAAATGAAAACAACCTAAATGTCCATCAATGTTAGAATGGATAAGTAAATTGTGATACAATCATACAATGAAATACCATGCATCAGTGAGAATAATGACTACTGCTTAGTGCAACAACATGGATAAATCTCACAAACCTAGCATTAACTAAAAAAAATCCAGATGCAAAAGAGTTCATATCATATGATAAAGTCCTGAAGCAGGAAGAACTGATCAACGATGATGGAAGTTAGAGTAGCTGTTGTCATCGGCAGGAAGTGTACTGATTAGGTGGGGTCATGGAGACAGCTTGAGGTGCTATGATTGTCTTATTTCTTGACCTGTATATTGGTTACCCAGGTGTGTTCATTTCGTGAAAATTCACTGAGCCGTATACTTGTGATGGCATACCTAGATGAAATATTGCCTTTAACAAAATCAATGTTTTGGCTTGGAACAACATCTTTTTAAGAGCTAGTTGATGCCAAATAGACAGAGGACCATATGTAGAAAGTGCTTGCGATAACCTTTCTCATTGCATTCCTTTCTTTTGTTCTGGAAGTAGAGGCGTATTTATTTTCCCCCTCCTCTACCAGAAATGTGGCAAGTTTAGAATAGATGGTACTTCCTCTGGATTAATTTATCTTTCTGCAAATCACCAAGATTGATGCCTCTGAAGGAATACAGAGTGTCCATGGAAAAATCAGATAAGATGAAAAAGGAAGAAAAGGAACTAGCATGTTTTCACGTTGTAACTTTTAAGAATGTACCTGTGAATCAGCAAGTTTTAGAGGCAGAATCTTCTAGGAGGGGAAGAATAGTAAGAGCAAGAATGCCAATGCGTCAAGACATTCAAGTGTACGTACCAGTGAGTGAGGAGGTGTCCAGGGAAAAGAAGTGAAGAATGATAAAGTATTCTGAGATTTGGTTTCTCCAGCACTGGAACTGCAACCAGATGTAAAGACAAATTTTCATTTTTTCTAGGTGAATCCTGTTCTCCACAGTGGCTCTGTGACAGGTCTTGCATCCAATTTCTGTTTGAAATAATCACCTGGTGAGGCCTTTGTTGGTATTGTAACTTGTTTAATGTTCTCTTGTATGTAGGCTGCAGTCTGGCAGGAGCATGACAGGCAGAAAGCACAGGCAGAAGGGGTCTCTGAGCAAGAAAAGAGCAAAGCCAGAGAGAGTGGGTAGGGAATGAATAAATTTTCTGCTATCACCTTATAATCATTTACGTTACTGTCATTCTACCTTTATTGTATTTTTGGACTTTTTTTTTACTTTGTGAGAAATATAAATTGTATTTTATGCAATATCAGCAATGATTGCAATAGTATAAATGCACCAAGAAACAGCTGTTCAATTTAGGACAGGACTAGTGTGACCAGGCATCCAGGTTTGCCTGTCTGTTTATAGGTCCCATTCACTATCAAAGGTGTCCCAGTTTGTCCAATACATTATACGGTCACCCAGATCAAACTTACTGACTTTGAACATGGACCTAGGACTCAATGGGTGATTGTGCTGCTAAATCAAAGAGAAAACAGGCCATTTTTTAATGTTGAAAAAAGTCCTTTCCTAAGAAGCAAGAGCCAACTTGTTTTAACAGAAAAATGTGGAGACTTTTTACTCGAGTAATAGATGCATCTAAGTGCGTTACGGCACATGAACTCTAGGACTAGGTAAGTATAGAGATATACAGCAGTTGGCACTCATAGCAAAGGGAGGCCACTTGTATATCAAATCTATGTAAGCTTTATCTGACAGTGGATATTTTAAAGTGTAAAGATAGAAAATCTATGAAAATCAAGTGTCAGGCTGGAAGAGGACACTCCCAGAAGGCCAATATTATTTTGTTAATTTATAAAACCCCACTTATTGCTTATCTGTTAACAAGTTTGATCCAGTAAATAATTTGAATCACACCTGTATGGGCTGAACCTTTCAAAAAAATTGAGTGTTCTCAGATGAGATTTGACAACTGTTATATGACTTTGCTTTATTTACTTCCTGACTTTTCATCAACAATAAAAAGAGAAGACTGCCTGTACAATTGCTACTTGTACAGAACCAATGGTGATTATGACTATGAGATGACTCCCCTCCCTAAATTTTACTCCCCCCAAATACTTCACTATCCAAAAGTAGAATTCTGCTTTTGGGTTTCCTTCAATAGCTGTTATTATCCACTGTGCTGACATGCAATGTGTGGAAGTGCATGTATGTGCCCCTTGCCTGCGGGACTCTGAGCAAGGACAGCGTCCGACACTCCCTTTTGGCACAGAGGAGGAAGACAGGAGCCCTGATGGTTGGCCTCGGTTTGGCTGAATTGTAAACAACTGCCTATATTTCTCCTTTTCTTCTCTCTGAGCTGGCTGGTCTATTGGCTAAAAAAAGATTTTCGTGTTTAAGAGGAGGTGCAAGGTTTTATTAGAGCTAGAGTCTTCAGCTTACGCTCACGTGGAAGGAAGAAATCTCACTGTTGCGCACATGTGGGAACCCTTAGACACATGCATTCATACACACACTCAGACTCCAAATTCTTGCCTTGTAAAAATGTAGTATGCAAAGAGACTGGTGCTCAAACATACATTTATGTTCAGGAATTCCTTTGATTTCATATTTAAAGACATGGCTTGTTTCAATATTATTATGACAGTGCAAATTACCTCCACAGAGTCTAGCTTATTTTATATGTAAAATAGAAACCACGCTCAAAAAAAGAAGGGAGCAGAATGTGTAGTTGCAGCTCTTCCAATATTTCCTTCTCTCTAAATGCTGCCTCCTGGGCCCAAGCAGGGATGTCCACAAAAACTGCCATGTTGTTGGCCTACCTCAGTGTAATACTGCTCTTCTATGCTCTTCTGCTAGTCTGTCTGGGATGGGGGAAAACAACCCAAAATAAGGTATAACTTTTTGTTTTAAAGTTTGGCACCTGAGCTAACATCTGTTGCCAATCCTTTCTTTTTCTCCGTTCTTCTTCTCCCCAAAGCCCCCCAGTACATAGTTGTATATTCTAGTTGTAGGTCCTTCTAGTTCCACTATGTGGGACACTGCCTCAGCATGGCTCGATGAGTGATGCTAGGTCTGCGCCCAGGATCCAAACTGGTGAAACCCTGGGCCGCCAAAGTGGAGTACACAATCTTAACCACTCGGCCATGGGGCCGGCACCAAGGTATAACTTTTTCAAACAAACTTTTAATGGAAAACATAGGGAAAAGAAAACACGGAAAAGCACTGAAAAGGATGAATCTAAAAATGCCTCATTTCTAAATCTTAACCAAAGGTGACCACGAAGGGGCTGGGCAGGCAGAGCTCACACGACTGACGGTTCTCGTCTCCTTACTGGTCATACCTCGCCGTCTTTGGGAAATCCTGGCTGGGGACATATTTCCAGCTCTTCCTTCAGCCTTTGCATCTTTCTTTACCTTCTTTATTTTCCTTCTCCTCCCGAGTCACCTAACTTAGTGGGGAAAATGAAAATCACAGACACAGCCACCTTGCTTGAAAGATCCTTCTTTCTCTTCCAGTGAAGATCTTAGAGCTATCTATTCTTAATTTAAAAACTAAGGGATGTTTATTGAAGCAAATTTAGAAAATCATTTGTATAAAGAAAACAACAATTCACCTTCCTGAAATAATCTTTATTAACATTAAAAAAAACTTATTTGTAAGATAATGATCACTTCCAGATCAATAATTATTCAAATACATTATTTAAATGACTTTTAATTCTATTATGCTGGTGTTTTATAATTTAATGTGTAATTGTTGAATGTTAATATTATCTCTAATTTTTCACTATTAGAAATGGTGACATGATGAATGTCCTTACATGGAGGTCTGCACCTTTTATGTGTGCTTAATTTCTTTCTTTCTTTTTTATTGAGTTCATACTAGTTTACAACATTGTGAAATTTCAGTTGTACATTGTTACTTGCCTGTCACCATATATGCGCCCCCCTTCACCTCCTGTGCCCTCCCTGCAGCCCCCTTCCCTTGGTAACCCCTAATCTGTTCTCTTTGTCCATGTGTTTGTTTATCTTCCACATATGAGTGAAATCATCTGGTGTTTGTCTTTGTCTGGCTTATTTCGCTTAACAGAAGACCCTCTAGGTCCATCCATGTTGTTGCAGATGGGACAATTTTGTTTTTTTTACAGCTGAGTAGTATTCCATTGTATATATATATATATATATATACCACATCTTCTTTATGCAGTCATCAGTCAACGGACACTTGGGTTGCTTCCATGCCGTGGCTATTGTGAGTAATGCCGCAAGAACTTAGGGGGGCATAAGTCACTTTGAATTGTTGATTTCAAGTTCTTTGCATAGATACTCAGTAGTGGGATAGCTAGGTCATACGGTATTTTTATTTTTAGTTTTTTGAGAAATCTCCGTACTCTTTTCCATAGTGGCTGCACCTGTTTACATTCCCACCAGCAGTGTATAAAGGTTCTCTCTTCTCTACATCCTCTCCAACATTTCCTATTTTTTTGTCACGCTAATTATAGCCATTCTGACTAGAGTGAGGTGATATCTCATTGTAGTTTTGATTTGCGTTTCACTGATAGTTAACAATGTTGAATATCCTTTCGCTGCCTCTTGGACATCTGTATGATTTCTTTGGAGAAATGTCTGCTCAGATCTTTTGCCCATCTTTTAATTGGGTTGTTAGTTTTTTTGTTGTTGAAATGTATCAGGTCTTTGTATGTTTTGGATATTAAACCCTTATCAGATAGATGGTTTGTGAATATCTTCTCCCAGTAGCAATGTTGTCTTTTCGTTTTGTTGATGGTTTTCTTTGCTGTGCAGAAGCTTTTTAGTTTGATGTAGTCCATCATTGGGGTTCTGATTGGGATTTCATTGAATCTGTAGGTAGCTTTAGGTAGTATGAACATTTTAACTATGTTTATTCTTCCAATCCATGTGAATGGAATATCTTTCCATGTCTTTATGTCATCATCAATTTCTTTCATTAGTGTCTTACAGTTTTCATTGTATAGGTTTTTCACCTCCTCGGTTAAATTTCTTCATAGATATTTTAATCTTTTTGTTGCAATTGTAAATAAGATTATATTCTTGAGTTCTCTTTCTGTTAGTTCATTATTGGAGTATAGAAATGCAACTGATTTTTATAAGTTGATTTTGTACCCTGCAACTTTACTGTGGTTGTTGATTATTTCTAATAGTTTTCCAATAGATTCTTTAGGATTTTCTATATATAAGATAATGTCCTCTGCACACAGAGAGAGAATCACTTCTTCATCTCCTAATTGGATACATTTTATTCCTTTTTCTTGCCTAATTGCTCTGGCGAAAACCTCCAGTACAATGTTGAATAAGAATGGTGATAATGGGCACCCTTCTCTTGTTCCTGTTCTCAGAGGGATGGTGTTCAGCTTTTCCCCATTGAGTATGATGTTGGCTGTTGGTTTATCATATATGGCCTTTATTATGTTGAGGTGCTTTTCTTCTATCCCCAGTTTGTTAAGAGTTTTTTATCATAAATGCCTGTTGGATCTTGTCAAATGCTTTTTCTGCATTTATTGAGATGATCACGTGGTTTTATTCCTCATTTTGTTAATGTGGTATATCACATTGATTGATTTATGATGTTGAACCATCCCTGCATCCCTGGTAAAAATCCCACTTGATCATGGTCTATGATCTTTTTGACATATTGCTGTATTTGGATTGCCAATATTTTATTGAGAACATTTGGTATCAGGGTGATGTTGGTCTTGTAGAATGTGTTAAGACATGTTCCATCTTCCCTAATTTTCTGGAATTGTTTGAGAAGGATAGGTATTAAATCTTCTTTGAATATTTGGTAGGATTCTCCAGAGAAGCCATCTGGTCCTGGACTTTTGTTTTTTGGGATGTTTTTGATTACTGTTTCAATCTCTTTACTTGTGATTGGTTTGTTCACATTACCTATTTCTTATTGATTCAGCTTTGGGAGGCTATAAGAGTCTAAGAATTTATCCATTTCTTGTAGAATGTCTAATTTGTTGGCATAAAGCTTCTCATAGTATTCTCTTATAATCCTTTGTATTTCTGTGGTATCTGTTGTAATTTCTCCTCTTTCATTTCTAATGTTATTTATCTGAGCTTTCTCTCCTTTTTCTTTGTAAGTCTGGCTGGGGTTTGTCAATTTTGTTTATCTTCTTAAAGAATCCTGCTCTTTGTTTCATTGATTCTTTTTACTGTCTCTTTTGTTTCAATTGCATTTATTTTGCCTATGATTTTTATTATTTTCCTCCTTCTGCTGACTTTAGATTTTGTTTGTTCTTCTTTTTCTAATTCAGTTAGGTGTACTTTGAGACTGCTTATTTGAGATTTTTCTTGTTTGTTGTGGTGAGCCTGTTTTACGATGAATTTCTCTCTTAGGACCACTTTTGCTGCATCCCATATGAGTTGGTGTGGGATGTTTTCACTTTCATTTGTCCCCAGATATTTTTTGATTTCTCTTTTAATTTCTTCAATGATCCATTTGTTGTTCAGTAACGTGCTGTTTAGTCTCCACATCTTTGTCCCTTTCTCAGCTTTTTTCTTGTAGTTAATTTCTAGTTTCATAGCACTGTGGTCAGAAAACATGCTTGTTATTATTTCAATCTTCTTAAATTTGTTGAGGCTTGCCTTGTTTCCCAACATATGGTTTATCCTTGAGAATGTCCCATGTGCATTTGAGAAGAATGTGTTTTCTGCTGTTTTTGGATGGAGTGTTCTATATCTATGTATTAAATCCAACTGGTCTAGCTTTTCATTTAGTTCCACTGTTTCCTTGTTGAATTTTTGTCTGGATAATCTATCCATTGATGTGAGTGGAATGTTGAGATCTCCTACTATTATTGTGTTGTTGTTAATATCTCCTTTTGGGTTTGTTAATAGTTGCTTTATGTACTTTGGTGTTCCCATGTTGGGTGCATAGACATTAAAAGTGTTATGTCTTCTTGGTGGAGTGTCCCTTTGATCATTATATACTGCCCCTCTTAGTCTGTCTTTACCTGTCTTATCATGAAGTCTACTTTGTCTGACATAAGTATTGCAACACCTGCTTTCTTTTGTATGCCATTAGCTTGGAGTATTGTCTTCCATCTTTTCAATCTGAGTCTGTGTTTGTCATTGGAGCTGAGGTGTGTTTCCTGGAGGCAGCACATTGTTGGGTTTTGTTCTTTAATCCATCTCACCACTCTGTGTCTTTTTATTGCAGAGTTCAATCCATTTGCATTTAGAGTGATTATTGATATGTGAGGGCTTAATACTGCCATTTAATCATTGTTTTCTAATTCTCCTGCATTTCCTTTGTTTCTTGTCTCGTGTATTTTGGACTACCGATTCTGTTAGGTAGTTTTTTTTATCATGGATTTCTTAGTTTTCTTCTTATTTATTTGTGACTTTGATCTACTTTTTTGTTTAATGGTTACCATTAGGTTTGTATGCAAAATCTCATAGATGAGATAGTCCATTTTCTGATGACCTCTTATTTCCTTAGACTAAGCTAATTCAGTCCCTTTCCCCTTCCCTCCTAAGTTGTTTTTGTCACATCTTATTCCATCTTGTATTGTGGGGTTGTGGTTAAAATGATGAACATATCTTTGTTTTTGGTATTTTCCTTCCCTTCATCTTTAGTGTTTTACACGATGAGTATTTGCTAACCTGTTCTGCTGGGCAGCTCAAGTTTTCTGATTTTTTTCTACTATTTATCTCTTATTCAAGAATTTGTAACCCCCTTTCTTCTTTCTTTTTTTGGTAGGTATGGGGGTCTTCCTGAGAATTTCTTGCAGGGGTGACCTTGTGGCAATGAATTCCCTTAGCTTTTGTTTATCTGGGAAGATTTTTATTTCTCTGTCATATCTGAAGGATAACTTCACTGGATAGAGTATTCTTGGCTGACAGTTTTCATATTTCAAAGATTTGGATATATCATTCCACTCTCTGCTAGCTTATAAGGTTTCTGCTGAGAAGACTTGATAGGAGTTCCTTTGTAAGTTATTTTCTTTTTCCTTGCTGCCCTTAGTATTTTTCCTTTGTCATTTACTTTTGCCACCTTCACTACTATACGTCTTGCAGTAGGCCTTTCTGCATTGACAATGGTAGGTGATCTGGTGGCCTCCTTCATGTGGATTTCCATCACCACCCCAGCTTTGGGAAGTTCTTCACTATTATTTCTTTGAACAAGCTTTCTGCTCCAGTCTCCTTGTCTTCTCCCTCTGGAATACCTATAATCCTTGTATTGCATTTTCTAATTAAGTCAGACAATTCTCGGAGACTTTCTTAATTCTTTTTAGTCTTAGTTCTTTCTCTTCCTCCATCTGAAGTATTTCTATCCTCAATCACGCTGATGCATTTCTCGATGATATCTGCTCTACCATTTAGGGTATCTATATTCTGCTTTATCTCATCCATTGTGTTTTTCATCTCCAATATTTCTGTTTGGTTCTTCTTTACAGTTTCAAGCTCTTTTGTGAAGTAGCTCCTGATCTCATTGAATTGTCCATCTGCATTCTCTTTTAGCTCATTGAGTCTTTAAATGATAGTTATTGTAAATTCTCTATCATTTAAGTTACAGATTTCTGTGTCTTCAGGATTGGTTTCTGAGTACTTGTCACTTTCCTTCTGGTCTGGAAATTTGATATATTTTTTCGTACTGCTATACGGTGTAGATTTGTGCTTCCACATTGTAGTAATATTTGATTGGCACTTCCACCTTTCACCACTAGGTGGTGGTCAAGAGCTGCATATTCTGAATCTGCTGCCAATCATGGGAAAGCTCTAAGTTGCTAGGCTGTGGTGCTGGGGTGTGGGGAGGGGTTCTTTTTTCTTCCGTGTGGTCTCAGGGTCTTCTCCCTCTGCCCTCACTATCTGGTCTCCTGAGGTGTTGGCTTGATGCAGACACCCCTGAGATAGCTAGTCCCCTCTGTGAAGGGCTTTTCCCTGGGCTGTGAAGGGATTCTCCCTGGGCTGTGAGGGACTTCAGGGATCTATGGTGTTCCCTCAGAGGGCCACTGCTCTGTCCCTGCTGTCATCCCTGTGGCAGCTCATGATCCCTAAGTTACTGTCCTTCTGTGAGGAAGAGAAGTGTTCTCTTACCTCGATCAACTTCCTCATTGGGGGGCTCCAGCACCTCCACCTTCCAACGTGTGGCTGCATGGGTCTCTCAGATGTCTTTTGTGTTGTGTGGCTGTCCTCTGTTGGAATATGTATGTCCTTTTTGTTGTATCTTTTGGGGTAGAGTTTACTGGGAGAGCTCACTCCACCATGATGCTGATGTCACCTCTGAAAGTCTGCATTTTTGGAGGCATACTACCTAAGTGTACTCCAGAAGGTTATACGAATTCCGTTTCTACCAGCAAATGTATGATAGGTCCTTCCTGCTGCATCTTTAGCAGAACTTACTATTTTTAAATATATATTTTCCAATTTGATAGGTAAAGAATGTGTATCTTTATGTTGAAGGGGAATGTTAAAAACAAAAAACAAAACTCTGTTGACTGTTTATTTACTTTATGAATTTCCTGGTTTTATTCTGTGCTTATTAAAAAAGAAATAGATCCAGTCTATTTTTTTTTTTTTTTTTGCAGGGAAAGATTCATTCTGAGCTAACATCTGTTGCCAATCTTCCTTTTTTTTTCTTTTTGCCCCTCTCCAAAGCCCCAGGGCATGGCTGTATATCCTAGTTGTAAGTCCTTCTAGTTCTTTTACGTGAGCTGCCACCACATCAGGGCAACTGACAGATGGGTGGTGTTGTTCCATGACCAGGAAGTGAATACAAGCCACCAAAGTCATGAGATTGCCAAACTTTAACCACTAGGCTATCAGGGCTGTCTCTCTTTACTTCTTTTATTAACATTTGTTTTTCCTTCTTTTCTTTTGTGCTTCCTTCCTTCCTTCTTGCCTCCCCGCCCTCTCCCCTTTCTCTATCTCTCCCTCTCTTTAAGGTAAACAAATTTCATTGGAAATATTTTTTAAAATAACATTTAAAAAATAACACTTCTAAGATGAAAAGATTTTCTGTTGACTTTGATTTACAATTTGGAGTAGATTTATATTGCTTCTTCCCCTCATGAAACAAAATATTTCCTCTTCAAGGTGTAAAAGAAAGAAAGAGATTGAAACTTAGCAGTGAGTTAAATTTTTTTTTTTAAAGCACCTAGTTTCCTGTCCCTTGATAGTAGATCTAATAATTCTTATGATGGAGAGACTTATTTTTTTCCCTTTCTTTTCTGCCTGCTTTGTTTTGTGCTGAATTAATATTGTACAGGATTCAGTGGTGCCTGCATTAATGAACAGGATAAAAGCCATGACATTTACCCTCTGTAGTAGAACACAGAAGACATAGAAATGTAGTCCAGCCTGTGAATTTCTTCCTTGATGCACCATCCACCACAAGCTACTGTTTTCCAAATTAACCTTTTTTATTAGTAAGGACATTTAGGAAAGTTACTTAATCTTCTTTAGATTTCTTAAACACAAAATTAGGATCCTTGTTAGGCTTGGAGTTTTGTTTTGTTTTTCCCCAACTTTTTGATATAATTGTAGGTTCGCATGCGGTTGTAAGAAACAAGGCAGAGTGATCCTGTTGACCCTTTACCCAGTGGCAAGACTTTGCATAATCTAGAACAATATCACAACCAGGATATGTACATTGGTTCAATCCACTGACCTCATTCAGTTTTCACCAGGTTTACACGCACTTGTATGCATGCATGTGTGTGTGAGTGTTTCGTTCTACACAGGCTGGCAGTTTTTTAATTGTCTGACACCTACATATCATGTGGTAGGTCCTCAGCAACTGTTTAACAACAGTCTTTGCTGTCCCTTTTCTCCAAATAAGAATCCCCAGGAACTCTTAGCCTTTGATGGCTTGTTGATTTGTTCACTGATGCAGAACTGAAACTCACACTTAACTTCTTACTCTACTCCCAGGGATGCATAGGAAGATGCTCAGGGTGCTTAGTGGCTTAGGCAGGGCTTGACCTCAACCCAAATCATCTGACTCCTTCCATTATACTTGTTTCCCAAACTTTTTAGGAGGTAAGAAGCATCTCATACTTCTGTGTGTCTACAAATACCTGGGGATCCTGTTAAGTTACAGATCTTGATTCAGCAGGTCTGGGATGCAGTCTGAGATTTTGCATTGCTAACAAGTTTCTAGGTGATGCCAATGCTGCTGATCCACAATCAACACCTTATATAGCAAGAATCATAGGCACTTGCTAAAACTTCAGATTTTCAGGGCTTTCTTTTCAACATTCTTGCTCAGGAGGACTAGAATGGAGTCTAGAAATTTGTATTTTTATCTAATATCCTAGCCAATCTTTAGAATAAATTGTTCTTGGTAAACATTGAACATCTCTTAGACCACCTCCTTCCAGAGTTTCTGATGTCTCCAGTTTCCTTTTAAATGTACAAATACTGTTTTGCCTTAATATTGTGATTCAAAGTTTGGGTGCAATCAGTTCTTTGGTTTTTTTCGTTTTACTTTTGTTATTGTTTTACTCTGCTTCGTGTGGCTTTTGTCTTTTGAAGGCCAAAAATCCAGAAGGAGAGCCAGACTCTTTTGCTGAAAGTTTTAGTTCAACTCATAAGAGCTTTAAGGCACAAAAGTAATTTCAGTGCCATTCCATTTGACACACAGAGATTTTATCAGTGCTTTAAAAAGTCTTCCTAAACCTGTATGCAACAGCTCTTTTTCTGATCTAAATAAATAACACATTGGACTTGCAACCAGAAATTTCTTATCATCTCTGAATTTACTCTTCCCATGTCCAGATAAAAAGTAGTGCTTAATCCCCTGAAGATATAGACAGTTATGTGAGCTGGTTGTATTGATAAAGGAGAATCGTGGCCAGAGAGGAATGGCTGGGTTCAACCGTAAAAGCTGAAGCTGTATAAATCATCAAACAACATGAGAGTTGGAAAATATCATTATAAACAACTTGTGTGAACCCCTGATGTTTCAAATTAGCCATGAAATGTGACTCGCTTTGTAATATTTTGGAGCTTCTGAAAATCCAAGCTTTTAAATCAAAATTTTCTTATTTGGCAGCAAAACAGCAGGCCTACAAAATAATTTACAACCATTTGCTTTGTTAGTTATCCCTTTTAAGCAAGCCTCGAGGGGAGAAAAACATTATTAATCCCCGTTTTATGGATGATGGGATTGAGGTATTAAGATGACTCCAAGCTTTGATTTAGCTAACACTTGCACTTTTTAGTCTCAGTCCAAAGCCCTTGTCTTTACTTATGCCAGAGTGTCTGCTTTTATTATTTCGATCTATCTTGATGAAGAACATGGACCAAATGTTTAAAAGTTAACTTAAACCACCTAAACCATTGGGGTAAATTTAGCAGTATTGCTTTCTCAGATTAATGGACTAAGTTCAGTTTTGCAGGGCTACTATTGTATATTTCTATTGATATTATTTTTAACTTTTGTACATCTTCTTTAAATAATTCATACCCTAGGACTACTGTTTTAGAGGAGTTTACTTCAATCATTTTCAACAATCGAGTAAAGGAGAGAAGACATTTTAAGACATCGTAATTCTAATAGATGCATGTATCTGTACATTGTAAACTATGCTGGCAAATTTCCCTCACATTTTATTCTTTAGTGAAATAAGCACTTTAGTTTTGTGTTTTATGCTTTGGGAAATAGTTTTTACATACAGATATTTTCAAAACCTTTCCCTATAACCTTGTGTATTCTGTGAAGGAGATCTTCAAAGATGAGGTCGTTGATGCTCACTCAGAAAGCTGAAGAGACCATCTCATACCCACGCAGGAATGCAGCCTATTTGTTATGGCTTCTGCTTCAATTCTCTTCCTATGGCAAAGAAAGTAACTGAAAGCCACTCAGTGGTCATCAGCCCCTGTCCTGGACTCAAGATATGTTTTACTGACTTAGTTCACAAAATTGTTTCTCAAAGTGTGGTACCCAGGCAGTCCATATCAGAATCACCTCAAATTTCTGATGAGAAGAAAGGTAACTTTAGTGTACCTAGCAGCTATTGAAAGAGAATTTTGGGGGCTGTCTAGGAATCTGCACTTTAACAACCTCTTCAAGTGATTTTTATGCCTACTAAAATCTGAGATCCACTGAGTAAAGGTAAGAGGCTTGATTTGTTCCTGGCGTGGAAGATGTTCTATTGTTTGTGGAAGCTGTTGAGACCTGTGAGTAACACTGGAATTGTATGCTTCTCTACAGAGTGAACATTTTTCTCATTATAAGTTTCAACTACTTTCTTGCTAAAATTTCTTACATCTATCAAATCAATTTGAACAGTGTAAGCAATCCAGGTTGGCAAGATGGCTGGACATTTCCGAAACCTTCTCACCTAACATTTTGGTCCAGGTGGGTGGATGGACTCGTTTAAAGGAAATGTTAGTGCTCAGGTTAAACACCTGGGACTGTCCTTAGACTTATTACTCCTTCTGAACATTCTGGAGTGGTTAATGGTGACAAAACACCTGTGCTTTTTGTAGAGGCTATAGCAGTTTTTCTTGGCAAGGCAATTTGCTTCACCTATCTCATCTTGATGACCTTCTTATTTCAAGTGCTAAATTTGACATCTCCTTAAAATGCATAAACATTTTGGTGAATATGGAGTACAGCCATACAATAACCTAGAGCTAATGGTGGTATGAAAGGTAAAGGGTCATCTGAGGTCTCCATTGCGTCCTTACATTCTTCCACATGCAGTACTAGTCTTTGACCTTCAAGGAGATCATGCTCTAGTTACCTGGAATAGTACATTAGGTGAAAAAACTCTGTAAAGTATAACATGCTAGAGAAATATAATGTAATATTAACATCATTGTCAAGAGAAGTGATGTCCAATGAAGTTCTATTGTTTAGGTTTGTTTAAAGAGGCAAAAGCAAGACATTTTTCAAGAAAAAAAAATTCCAAAATACCAAACTCCATAGTTTTGAAATATTGTAAGCTCATGTAATTCCCCATTTTTAAAATTTTTCTAAGATCCCTTTATACATACAACCATTTCTCTCAGCTCTGTTTACATTGCTTCATACATCTTCTTGAGCGTTAACCCAAACCTTAGACAATGGACTGCAGTGAAACAGAGGCCAGCTGTATCAGACATGCCCAGGGGTTCGCTGAACGGAATGGGTGCTTACCACCTTGCCATAAAACAAGGAGGGAGGAAAAGGAAACCTTGGTGTGATTTGGGTTTAGCTTCTCAACCTTCTTGAATTTCGCTTCTATAAAATTAAAGAATTGTACTAGATTATCTTTAATCTAGTTATCAGCTCTGAAGCAGTGAATCCCAATGAAACCTATTAGAAGGGGGAAAGGAGAGGAAGAGATGAAAAAAATTAGAAGAGAAAAGAGGAGAAAGGAACAAAAGGAGGGAGAAGGAATAGACAAACATGCAGTGAGAGAGCATCCCACCAATTACCTTGGCTGTGATTCTGTGATACTGAGCAAGGGAGTACCTTATCCGATATTCAGAGGAATTAAATAAACAAGTAAGTAACTAGCTAAATAAATCACAAAAATCATAACTAGTTTTTTCACAGTCAAAAGTGATTTAATATCCACTTGGCCTTTGGTTAGTTTCATGAATTATTCATGCATCGCTTTGGGTACTACCTGTAGTTGATCCAGCTATATGGCATCACTGATACGGGCAGTGTCATGCTTGGCTTGTAGAAGCCAGAAATTGAAGGCAGTTCATGGGAGGAATGCTAAAGGTGGCTGTGATAAATCTAAAAAGTTCTTCCAGTTCATTTAAAAAGACTCTGAAATATAAATAACAACTCCAGAGTGAATGGTAGGGCATACATCCTGCCCAGTTTCTTTGTTTGCTAATAACTATCAAAGTTAACTCTCACCTGAAGAGTCATAAAAGTTTATAAAAAACAACAACACATGCACAGCCTCTCCACCAAAATGAAAATTCCCTGACCATGTCTTATTTTATTGATGCTGCCTTCTAAATATTCTGTTAGAGGATAAATTAATATGGATATTTAACAAAATTTTAGGAGAAATCAATATGCGTGTATTTACTGGCTGACTTTAATTTTTAGAAGAGAAAAAGGTCTGCATGGAAAAAGCTAAAGCTTAGATTTATTTGCATGCATCAAGAAACAGTTGGAAAGGAAGGGTGTTTTTAAGTTCAGTCTGCCAGATAGGTCACTGGAGGGAGCTCTAACTTCATGACAAAACCAGAACTGAAATCTTTCTTTGTTCTCAAATTTCAAGTACAGCCAAAGGACCCCAGCCCATAAAAATCAATAATAAATATGAAAAGTGTCTAGAAAAGAAAAATGTGTTTTAGGGGGAATCTTATGCCCCCCAGGGCATACAAATCAAGACAACCACTATTCAGAACTGGCAACATTTAAACAAGTCAAAAATACAGGATTATATACAGTGAGAGCTGCAACATACATTATGTATAAAAAAATACCTTAAAAGTCTGCTTTATAACTGCCCTCCTCCCCACGATAACAATGTAGACCCACAGCAATCACCACTCTCAGGGCCAGCCAGGCTGACTCTAATGACAGTCTGGCCCTGGTCTTCACAGAATTGATGTGACAAGCTCTTGGATGCTCTCTGGGGGAATGGGGGGCCACTTTGTAAAAAGGTGTGAACAGTGTCTTGGGTGCATCCTTAGCAACATCACAACGCTGCCTATGTTGGACCAGCTTTGTAAAGGGCACTTGGTTTTTCAGAAGCTGAGTGGTGTGCTTGACAACACCCTTGATGGGAACCAGAATACCTAGGTTTCCATCACCACTGAACTCAGCCTTTGGGCTTTCTGATCTTCACATTCCTAGTGAATAGAAATAAGCACAAAGTTAAAATTCTTAGCTTTTTCAGTACTGGCTATGGTGTATATTCATAGAGAGTGATGTTTAGAGTTCAGGTCTGCCATTTGGAAACCCCCAAAATGCTGTGTCTAACTTAAAACACAAAACATTTTCCAAGCCTTTTCCTACAACTTCCTCCTCCTATACGCTTCCTCCTCCTCCCATTAATTACCTGGTCCTTTACAAGGTGGCTCCAGCCAAGAAACAAATCTGTAGTAGTAGCTTTCTGAAAAATGACTCTCTAAGAGGCTCAATTTCTTCAGGGTTTGGCTTAGCCTGGTAGGAATTCTGGCTACTTAGGCAGGCTATGCAGCAGGGTTTTCTGTCTGGGACTTGAACTAAGGTGTCACCTTGAGCCAGGCACATAATTTGTGGGGCCCTAAACAAAATGAAAATGCAGGGCCCCTGCTCAAAAATTATTCAGAATTTTCCACTGGTGACAGCAGAACATTAATTCAGGCCCAGGATACTTCTGAGCATGGGGTCCTGTGTGACTACACGGGTCACATACCCATGAAGCCAGTCCTGCCTGGATCCCTGGGAACCCTGGATGCAATCCAGTAGATGCTTAGGACTGCGTCTGACTCTAAAAGAGTTATCCACAGAAAAAAAATTAATATAAATAAAATATAATAAAAACCAAACCACTTTTGCCAGGTTATTTTTTGGGAGGTGAGAAATTGTTTCAATAAAGAAGCCGTGATTGTTTTTGGGCTAAATCCTTAGAAAGATAATTAGTTAAGTAGTTTTGGACAGAGCACTGTGGAAAGGGGAGGTGTTGAAATCATATGATAATTTTGTTTATACCAATTAAATTTTTCAATCTGAGAAGATGTAGTGGTTTCTTCCAAAGAGTTTCAAGAAATTGGAAAGCCAGCTGGAGATACGAACAGTGGCACAAAGACTGACAAGAAATTGCCCGGAGGGGCTGGCAAAGTGTGGGGAGAGATGGTTTCAAAAGGCTGGAGACATGTAGTTTATCTCTACTACTCACAGCCTTAAAAGAATTGAAAAAAGTGTACAGTAGTTCAACCATATACTTACTTTGTGTTCTTTTCTAGCATTTTATTTTTGTCTGATCCTATTATTCCAGAGGGGATAAAATTACCTTGGCAATAAATACACTGTATTGTAGCCTTCAATGGTGTATTTTGTGGTTTCAAACCAACTTCAAAGCTATTTTTTCCCTTCAAGAATACCCGTTATCCTTCATTGATTGATTTTAGGACAGCATTTCTTGGCATTCATGTTTGCTTGAGCTCAGAGCTCCAAGTAAATGGCGTTAATGTTTTAGGTAACGTCTTGTAATTTGCATTGGCTGAGATCTGGAGCAAGACAATTCACTCTGTGAATTTGTTTTCTCCTCTCTACACAGCACAACTTGCTGGCGTCCCGGCTGCTTCAGAGAGGCACCATCATCACCTTTGAGATGGTGTTCTAGAAGGCTTTCCTCCATCTGGTTGTAAGCAAGTGAGGTTTGTGTCAGTGCCTCTGCCACCTTCTCTCCCTCTTCCTGGGCTCCTACTCTCCTTACTCTCCTCTATGGACAGAAACTTTTCTTTTGGACTTTCAGGTTCTCCCTGTCCTGTGTTAGTCTTCTTTCCCTCTTGACTTAAAAACTAGCCAATCTGCCAAATTAAGCCTTACTAATTTGTCTATTAGTGGATGACTATACACATGAATGCTCTGCTAAAGAGTAGCTTTGCTTTTCCTTCAATCCTGCTGCTATCAGAAAATTTAAACCAAATGAGTATCTAAAAGGTAGAATTTATGTCATGGGGGAGGCCAGAAGGAGAGTTGTCTTGGGTAAGGAGTGATATATTGTAACCTTAAAATAACAAAGTCACTTCCTTTCTAAAGTAAAGGCAATCTTATTTCTTAGGTTATTAGATCTCATTCCTTTGAGGATAAGTGTCTTGGCTGACCAAGGATAATTTGGAGAAGTTAAAATTTAGGGATCTGAAAACAGGCCTTACGTTTGGCCTTTGCACTCAATTCACAGTGAAAGTAGATTTAACTGAAATTTCCCAGTAACACAACCGTCAGAGCTTAACGCTCTTGGGATAAACTTAAAATGAAACCGTTTCACACTGAAATCCATTAGTCATTTCTTTAGCAAATCCTCTTGGGTAGGGCCTGTTTAGCCTACATTTCCTGATTCTGCTGTCGTTTATGGTGTTATGACGAGGTCCTAAAGGACACTGTGAGATGCAATCTGTAAAAGCACTTTCTACCTTTGGCTCAAAAACAACTGGGGAAAAACATGGTAAGTATAGCTTAACATCATAATGCAGAGGACACAGCCTGCTATGAAGTCGTTTCAATCGTCACCATTATTATCACAGTTTTGGGAAGTCATTAATTGCTGAATTTTTAAATGTTTTTTTACCAAGATAAAAAATATATTTTTATTTATGCAAATGATGCCATCAAATAAGTGTTTGGAAGGTGGTGAGGAATTATTTTTCTCATTATCACAAGATTTTCCCTTAGGTGTGCTGCAGAGAGACATTTCATTTGTAGCTAAAATCTACCCAATTGCATAAGGAAACGAAGAACATTTCCACTCAGGGATTTGTTTTATGCTTTTAATCTGAAATAATTTTATACTTAGAGAAAATTTCCAAAAATAATCTGGATAGTTCCTGTGTACCCTTCACCCAGCTTCCCCTAATGTTAACATATTACATAAACATAGTACGATGATCAAAGCCAGGAAATTAATATTGGCATAACACTATTAACTAAACTACAGATGGTATTGGAATCCCAACAGTGTCTCCATTAATGTCCTTTCTTCTGTCGCAGAATCCAGTGAAGAATCCCACATCGCATTCAGTTGTCAAATCTACTTAGTCTCCTTCAGTCTGTGAAAGTTCCTCAGTCTCTCCTTGTCTTTCATGAGCAGGGTCACATCTTAAACAGAATTTATTCCTTTGAGTTGAATAAAAATGAAAGAACAGAAAAATCACTGACATTTGGGAACTTTAAGATGAAAATTATATATTTCCTCAAATTATTAGAGTATTCTTCTCTAATTTTCAATGTATATTTTTGAAATGGTGAGTTAAAGTCTAGATGATTTAAATATTGTCTTAATATTTTTGGAGGAAAAAAAGGTTTTTTTCTGCACATTGGCTGTTATTTTTGTAAGGACCAGTCTCGCACAGTTTAATCTAAAGTAAACTCCTTTACTAGTGGTTTTTAGATTTACAGATTAGAAGAATTTTTGCAAGAAATAAAATCAACAAATTGCTCTATGGCCTCTGAAGCTTAATTAGAAAAAAATTCTATTAGTTGTGTAGCATAAATTTACTTGAACATTTTCCTTCTTTAAATAACTTAAAATAAATTTCAGAGTAGTGTAGTCAAGTTTTGTCTGTAAACACTTGGATATATCCTATGTTCCTAACTTAAGTTCCTGAAGACGTTGTTTATAAATCTGATTATAGTTTTATATATATATATATATATATATATATATATAATCTCTATGTGTATATGTATATAAAATCTGTATATGTGTGTGTTTATAATTTTCTACAGCATTGTGGAGTACTTTACAGAGAGCACATGAAAAACTACATGTTCTTCTTCTTCTTCTTTTTATTTTTGAGGAAGATTAGCCCTGACCTAACATCTGCTGCCAATCTTCCTCTTTTTGCTGAGGAAAACTGGCCCGAAGCTAACGTCTGTGCCCATCTTCCTCTAGTTTGTATGTGGGACGCCTACCACAGCATGGCTTGCTGAGTGGTGCTGTGTCTGCACCTGGGATCCAAACCGGGGAACCCCAGCCTGCTGAAGTGGAACATGTGCACTTAACCGCTGCGCCACTGGGCCAGCCCCTTACATGTTCTTCCATAACTGATATTCCGTATAACAGAAATGTCCTATTTTGTCAGCTTGGAGTACAAAAGCAGGTCACAATTCTTTTTAGAATACAATTAATATGACTGCACTCCCACCTCACCTCACCCCTTAAAGTCTGTCCTCTCTGCCCCAGGGGCAGCTCTCACAAAGCATTCCCAGTCTGGAGGGGGCTCACTTACAGTTCAGCCCCTGTCTGCCCTCACTTTCACTGGTGTCTGGAGCTCAGGTGTGCCTCGAGAGTCTGAAGCGTGCCCTGCTATAATCTTAGGGCAGTTGGTTTGGAATGGATCCCTGCGCCTCCCGGCCAAGCTGGATATTCTCTCTCTGTTTTGTTATACTCCCCGCGAAAGGTGCAGCATTCACAGCCAAGGGATCAGTTTCTGTGCTCCTATATCATCCAAAGTGCCATTTCTGCTTCCCAGGACCTTGCAGAAGGAGAACCAGAGGACTTGAACGTCTGCCGCGTAGTGCCACCTTTGTGTCAGGTGGTTTCCTAGTGTCTGTTGACATCCCTGTCTACTGTCCACTGACAGTATCATTGCTTCTTGAGGTCTGTGTGTGTGGAGGGGTGGCTGAGGTGGGCAGAAGAAAGTCTTTTCCCACCACACCATGTTGACTATGGTCACCCCACACCAGCATTCAGTTGAATTTCTGGTACCATTACTTTTGCCGTTCTTTTACCCATAAGAGTGGCATAACAAGGCTAGACAGGTTAAAAGGAGTTTCAGAGTCAAGGATGGGGCCTGCGTATTACAAAAATATGGTCAGTTCAGTGGGAAGGTATCTAGGCTTGCTGGACATGGCCATTTCTTTTTGTTTTTTTGGTGAGGAAGATTTGCCCTGAGCTAACATCTGTGCCAGTCTTCCTCTGCTTTGTTTGTGGGATGCCTCCACAGCATGGCCGATGAGGTCCACACCTGGAATCTGAACCTGAGAACCTGGGCCACTGAAATGGAGCACACTGAACCTTAACCACTTGGCCATGGGACTGGCCCTAACATAATCATCATTTTAATGATAAATTTTAACCTCTTTAGGTCTCTGTTTCTTTTCTGAGAGGAAGGAGTTTAGAAGATGTCAGTTTCAGGTCTTAAAACATGTATATATAGAATCATCTATAAGGAACTCAAAAATATGCATACAAGTATAGAGAGAGTTGGAGAGAGAGTATAAAAAATGCGGGATGCTCAACTGTGAGCAGGATTGTGCTGACCACAACCCAGTATGTGAGAGCTCATTTAAAATAAAAATGTCCTGCAGCCAATTAGGGGGGAAGATCAAATCTTGAAATGGGTACAAGTCCTTTAAGCCATGACTATTGAGTCAGCGTTTGCGGTTTCCTACAGAGGAACAGCTGAGGAGACACTCTTATTGCAATGGAAGGAGCAGAGGGAGGAGAATTATCTTGCAGCTGCATTTGCAGAGCGTGCTTCCTCTCCTCCTCTCTCCCCTCCTCCTTCTCCTTCCTTGATTCTATGTTTATTTGGAGGTAGTTTGGGAATAAATACTGAAGGATTAGATTATATGGCAGCAAAAACACCCTGCCTCTCCAGGAGCCCTTGGCAATCCCAAGTCACAGCACAATCACTGCATTCATACTTTACACACAGAAGGAATTATTAAACTTCACAGCAGCTCAAAGGCCTTGTGCAAATGGGTACATAAAATTTTTTTGCGATAGGGGCTGGTCCTGTGGCGCAGCAGTTAAGTTCGCATGTTCCGCTTCTCAGTGGTACGGGGTTTGCCAGTTCGGATCCCGGGTGTGGACATGGCACCACTTGGCACGCCATGCCATGGTAGGCATCCCACATATAAAAGTAGAGGAAGATGGGCACAGATCTTAGCTCAGGGCCAGGCTTCCTCAGCAAAAATAGAGGAGAACTGGCAGTAGTTAGCTCAGGGCTAATCTTCCTCAAAAAAAAAAAAATTTTTTTTGTGATAGAAATGAAACAAGAATGTAAGCTCCAAGAGGGCAAAAATTTGTGTCTGTTCTTTGCTATATTTCGAACCCCTAGAAAAGTGCATGGCCCAAAGTAAAAACTAAAAATATTTGTTGTTAATGAACTTGCATATTCAGCAGCAAATTAGTTAAATTAGTCAAATACATTATCTAATACATTATAGCAATTCTTACAATAAACTCTTTTGCAGTCATTAGGATGATACATATTATGTATTGTCATAGAATAATGTTTATGATCCAGTAAAAAATAAGCAAACTCCTTATTTGTATAAATTATATATATATTTGTAAGCTATTTGTGTAAGACATGCATTATTTGAAAATTACATATTTGCATACATAAATGCAAAGTCATAGCCTTGGTGGTAAATGAAATATTTATACCTACGAATACTATCACCTGATAGTATTCAGATTAGTTGAATATAACTAGTGGAGTTCAAACGGAATCAATAGAAGTGATTTTTGAAAAAAATAACAATAGTTGAGTCTCAAGACACAAAATTAATTGTATTAATATTAATTAAAAGTATTAAAATTGAGCACACCAGTGGTAGAAGTTATTCAAAATTATGGCATAATAAAAAGCCAAACACCCCTACTTCTGTATTTGTAAGAGTTACAAAAAATATACAGATGGCATTGAAAAAATGATCATATTTTTTCCCCACACCAAGAAATTACTGTCTGTTTGGTAAAGGTATAAAATGGTCTTATAGATAGTGTCAACATCAGTCACACTACATGGCTAGTGACTAAGATGGATAAGGCACTTAGTGGGAAAATGTTGACATTGTTCCTTTGTCAAAGTGATTTAAATAATAGAACAGAGTCTTCTATTTAAAATTTTTTAACTGTCATTTTATTTAGTGTTCAGAACATTCAATTCGTGTAAAAATTAGCTAGACCTGAAATTAGATGTAATAAAAATGTATAAATTCATTTATTTGCTCTCTACGTTTTTTTCCAAGGTGCCCTGGGCAGAAAAGAGATATTGCATACTATTTGGGTGTGTATATGTTTGTGTTAAAGCCTGTCTCTCCTCTAGATCATGGAGCATGAGACCAGCACAGGGTAGGCACTTAATAAATGTCATTGAATGAACTCTTTATTGTCTGGGTTAAGTGGGAGACAGTGGGACAGATACTGAAAATAATGGCAACTGGGATGCTAGTAGCAGTATTATGGACCTAAAGTTTGTATGGTAATGTAGACAAACTCAAGTTCCTCACCTTTTGCTGGCTTTTGAGAATCTGCTCTTGTATAACTTTTATTCGTACACAGAGTTAAATTGTTTTGCCTTCCACTCTTTTTGGCAGTAAAAGTTTTTTCCTGCAAACTCTAGCTATCAGTAGATGAAGTAAAACCCTAATTCTGCTTCACCCTCCAGCACCATCACTGGCTAATAGAGTTTTATGCAATGTATATATCGCCTCATCGCTGTATTGAATTTTCAGAATTGCTTCCTCAGAGCAGTTGTAAGGCATTGAAAAGTTTTGTTTGTAGAGTTGGTGATTGGGTAACATATTTGGAGTGAAGTTGTAAACAGTCCATGAATAAAAAGAGCAGGAAAGAAGAAAAAGGTGTAGATTGCATCCAAGGATGTTAACATGCAATTTTACCTTTTGCTCTGATAACTGGTTTCTGCCTTCATTTTCTTTCTACATTTGAATGAAGTACATGGAAGACTGAGCTACTTTTAAGAAAATCTTCATTGTGATTCTTTCTTTCTTTCTTCTTTTTCGTCTTCTCATTTCTTCCTTCCTTTGTTTTGTTTTGTTTTTTTAAATTAATATAGGCATTCTTTTCCAAAAGCTGATGTTTGAAGTAAATATTACATAGCACTTTTCTTCTCATGGTGGTTTGAATCAGTGTTTCAGATTGGAAAACAGGAAATTTGTACTCAGTCTTCTTGCTTTTTTGCAGCTTCATTTGCATAAATGTGCAATTTATGTAGAGGGTGACGTACTGTATTGAGAAATTCAGAGACAGCTGCCAGGGCCATCTTGCAGGGAAGCTGTGCTCAACCTGAAATTTAATTTAAATATTTCATTTCATTACCAGAGATTGCAACATTGGTAGTAAACTCTCTCTTCTTTGGAATCAGCACTAATCCAACCCATGAAAATTCAATTGCCCTGTCACTCTTAGTCTGCAAATTTTGTGACTGAGAGCAGGGAACTGCAAACTTTGCAATGGAGATTGCCTGAAAGAACACTTTTGACTTCTTACTTAGAAGAACTTTTGTCCTAGGGGTTCAGGTAATAGAAGTCAATTTAATTAACTAAAGAATTGTGTTTATTGATGTTTTCCTGCTATATCACCAGACATAAATGCAAGTCATCTGACATCTTTCACTTTCTACTAATCTTTTGAAAATCAGCCATTTTTGTTAAGTTTAGTTGCTGCAATTAAACTACTGATTTCTCCACCCCACGGGCCTTGCTTCAGATGGTCTTCGTGTTATCAACATCACTGAAACCAGTGGTGCACAATGGTGATTAATGACTCCTTTTACTCAAAAGAAACAAATAATAATGATTTAATAATGATTATGAAAAATTTTCTATGAATATATTATTTCCAGAAACACATGTGTTGTTATTTGCTAAGATTGCAGGCCTTATTAGAATCACAAGAATATCAAGATTCTGAAAAGATTTCATCATGTTTTCCCTGGTGTGCTGAAAACCACTGTTGCTATTATTGTTTGTGATTAATGGATTAGAGCTCGGAGAAGAGGTTGTGGCTTTTCCTATATCCAGCTTCATCTTTGTTTAGGTATAAATTTTAGCAAATGCTTTTTTGGAAATAATACTTTAACCCCAAAGAGTAATTCTGGTCCAAGGAGAATGATTTGAAGCTAATCAAGTTAGCGTATTTTTCAAACAATGCTGATGATAATTTATTTGATCTTTATACCTTGTTGCTTGTAGCCCAAAGATTACATTAATGACACACCAAATAGTCCATCAATGAAATAGATGCATGCATACACATACACACTTGCTCACTCCTACATATAAACACAGCGGAAATTGATGCAGGCTCGGCGAGCGGAGGAGTGGAAAGAAAGATTTCTTGGACTCTCAAGGTCTGGCAGAGCACTACTGCCAGACCTTGAGAGTCCAAGACATAGTGCTCTTTTATTTAGAGAATAGTGTGGAATTGCATGGGGACAGGATGCATGGGCAGTGAGAGCTGCTGCCATGGGGACAGGACCCACGGGCAGTGAAGAGCTGCTGCAAACATGGGTTGAGGGTAGGGCTAAATTTAAGGCGTAGGTATGTGAGCTATCTCTTTACAAGACAAAGGAAAGAATATGTAAAAAACAGTTGCTAAAATGGTATCAGTGCAGATGGGGTCTGGTTATTGAGTGGTCCTATAACTTTTAGGTAAGAATCAGACCGGATTAAGTCAGGATGTCCTATGCTTCCCAGAGGATGTTGGTGGGGGGGGGGAGTCAACTATACGAGGCTGCCAGACAAGCACAGTAAACAAGACTTAAGTCCTTGCCTTCCCCATTAAGAGTTTCTAGAGATAAGGTCATCTCCCCTTCCTCCTGGTGCAGAGGGGAAGACACCCCCACAGATGGAGACTTCCTTCACAAATGCAAATGTCTCTCATCAAAGGGCAAGCAAATTCCACCCTTTAGAGTCTCTTTCCTGTGTGCAGTTTTCAAAAGTAACCAACCCAAAATAATCATCATCAGAAATGATATATGTTTTGGGGAAAAATATTTTTTTTTCTGTCTTCTAAGCTAACAAAGGGATAAATTCTCTCTTTCATTTTCAGGAGTGTTGAATGAGTTGCACCAACACCTCCATCTTGGACCTTACAATTTCCATAAACCTCTTCTCATCTGGGTTTGAATAGAGAGTATATTGATGGATTCAATATTCAATCCTGAAAATACCCTAGGGGAACGAATGCACTCAGAATAACATGTAGTTAATCAGTGTGCTTAGCTTCCCTACTCGGATGGATCAGGATGTTTTTTGTCACATGGGGGTTTTAACCATGGAAAGCAACTCCCTCACCATCTTGTTGCAGATGGACTCACTCTGCATATTCATGGCATTGCTATCCCAATGTCAGAAGCATCTCACCCCTTCTGAGTTTGGGCATCCTTTCTGCTGACAGTGTTCATATTAAGTTTGGAAAGGATTTGCCATTGGCATTGTTTTAACTTCTGTCTTTTAATTACTTTTATTGATTGCCACATAATTTTGACATTTATGGGCAATGTTTAAATGAGTTATAAATGACTGGAATTATGAAGTAATAAAAATAAATGAAACTGCTTCATATTTTAATTATTTTTAATTTGTCCTTAGAGAGAAAGAAAATAAGAATGTACCACAGAGGTCACAGATTGGAAGGAGGTAAAAGTTTATGCTTCAGAGTGCTATTTTCCCCTAAGTGAAAAGTAGAATGGATCATAGGAGGTTCAACAGTTATGGGACTATGTTTGATTAATATTGTCTTCATTGAGAGGGCTTCCTGTACACAACATTCACACTCATGAAGAATATTCTGTTGAGAGTGGGTGAGAATAGATGAAGGCCATAGGCATGAATGTATGTGTTTGAATTGGTTCCCAAAAGTTGATATTATACTTCGTGAGGAACTCATACTTTATCATGGAAAACAAATAGACATGCACAAAATAGAAAGGCAGAGCAATATTAGTGGCACTGTATTTATAAGTGCTAAAGTCTTGGTAAGAATAAAGTACTAAAGCGATTTAGAAACCGGAGAGATAATTGTGTTCTCGGGTTATTCAGAATATGCTCTTGAGAAAGATAAGATTTTTCCCTGCATCTGAAAATGTTTGTTAAGGGGAAGGAGGAAAGGAGGAAATTTCAGGTGGAGAATAACTTGGAGAGATAAGAAAGATTTTGTGTATTGAAGAAAAATACATCGATTTTCTTAATACAGGTGAGATGAACTTAATGCATAGCAGGAGGTTAGTGCTAATAAAAATAATACTGACAAACAACCAACATTTACTGCATGGTTTCCATGGCCCAAAGCATTGTGCTAACTGCATACATGGATTATCTCATGTAACCCATTTTTTAAGATTGGTAGCAACATATTTGAGGACTTCACATTTACACTTGAGCCCCTTGGCAATAGGAAATAATGTAAATCTTAAAATATTCAGTGATTTGATTTGGATGAGTTGATGCGAGATGAAAAGAAGGCAAGAAGAGCAGCTGAGAGATTGCCTTGAAAATCTGAGTGTTAATGAATTGTAACATCCTGCATGAAAATAGTGTATTTATCCACTGTGCCGGTAAATACTCAATGGTTGACACTCTGGAGGGAAAATCCTTGGTTTGCTAATTTGCCACTTTCTATGGTGTAAATACTTTCACAATGGCTGAATTCAAGCTACCAATGTGAGATCATGTGGTTCACCATATTCCTGAAAATAACAGTTTTTGCAAGCCAGTATGAGCTGGCTCCAGCACACCACTAAATTAATCTCAGACACAGAGAAACTAAAGAATGAATGAGTTTTTGATCATTTGTCTACATAGAATAGAAGAGGAGAATATCTCAAAAGAAAGGTGGCATCCAGTTTTATAGCTTGGGGGAATGAGAGCTTGAGTGGTACTGACATAAAGGAGGACAAGTCCAGCTCTACCTGAACTGAAGATCAGTCTCTAGAGACTTGGCTGTAGTAGCTCCCTCAAGCAAGTATTTGCACCCTCAAGGAAGTATTTGCATGATTTTACTTGCTTGGAGGAGAAAATTTTCTGCCCAAGGGACTGGAGGAGTCACACAATATTGGGGCAATGAGAGGATGGTATGGCACAGGATCCTTGGTCCAGTTCGAGGATTAAGTCTCAGCCATTAAAATAGAGACACTAGAGACTGATTTGAGGGGGAGTTTGAGGAACTGTTAAGCAGTATGAAGTCCTATCTTTGCAGATATGAAGTGAAATTTGAGTATTAACAATTAGGTAAATTTGCGCCCGAAGGTTTCTGAAGCCTAGGAAATTTGGACCAGGACAAAAAAGTGGGAAATTTAGGATGGGAGGTGAGGGTAAACCTAACCATGTTATGTGTGAGATGTAATCAAGACAATATGTCCTGTAACTCAGCCAGGATTAAGGCTGAAGCAAGTTCTAATGAAAAGACCAGAAATAAGGAGGGAAAATGGGAATCGTCAACTGAATGATGACACTTCTTGGTTGGGATCCAAGTCAGGGAGTGTGAATGAAGGAGATGGAATTGCTTTGATTCATAGTTCATAGATCCCCATGGCCTTCTAAATTTCTCCTGACTCACCAACATTCTTGGTAAGCAGCGTTAGGCAGCAGGCACACCGAGCCTGTACTGAACTGTCCATGTACCAAGATAGAATGCTTCTTCCTTAGCTTCCTACTGTCTGAAGACTTCACCACACACTATATCCCCACTGATGTTTAACTGGCAGGTGGCTTCTATTGTTTTTGAGCAGCAACGATGATTTAATTCCCTTATTTCTTGGAAGGGAGTCCCTCAACAATTGTTTTCTTTCTCCTTTTCCTGAGTAGATCTCAGAGCAAAGTTACACCTTTTTTCTTTTCCTTTCCTTTTTTCAGCAATTAGAGAAGATCAGTACAGAGCTCTTCCTAAATGCTCCAATCCCAAACCTTGTTGGAAGCTCTCCTTCCCTCTTGCTCCCAGCCAGCCAACTTCCCAATGTTTGATTAATAACTTTGGCTTAAAATTCACATTTCCCTTTCAGTCTTTTGCAGCAAAGTATGGCAGCACACACACACACACACACAATTCCAGCTGAAATGGCTAGACTGAGAAGTGTTATTATATAGAGACCATGGAATACAATAGAGGTTCCATGCCCCCTGCCCATTCACCAAAGGAAGGGATTAGAACCCATTACTTCTATTGATCTTATCTCTGAAACCCATGGCCTTAGGCCACTGAATTTGTTTAAAAAGAAGTATGGAGAAGAATAAATAAAATTTCAAGGTACACACATCTGGTGTGTAGATTCATTGCTTTTTCACCTTCACTCTTCATTTTATTTTCACATTTCATTTCCTCAAGTTTTAAAATTTTTGTTTGCATTTTCGTTAAACTTTATAGCTCTTCTTCAAAGGAGATATGATTCCTTTGCGTATATTGAAATCTCTGTCTAAAGATTTTAAATGCTGCTCGATCTCCAAGCTCCATTCCAAACCATGGGAATTATCTCAACTTAGAGTTTACAGTCATGATTTTTTCCATATTTCTTGAAATTATATAGCTCGCGCCCTTATTTCTAAACCTAAGCCTCTGTTTCTAACCTGCTTAAGATCTGCTTTGACTTCCTTATTTTCACTGTGTCTATCTCTCCCACTCAGCTGGCTTCTTTATCTCAGGATATAAACATTCTCAGTTCTCTCCCATCTGCAGAAATATCCTTTCTCTTGATTCTGACTATACTTTGCATATTTATCCATTTCTTTTTCTCTTTGTTTAAGTCAAATCCCTTGTAAGCATAGTCTGTCTTCATTGTTACCATTTTCCTACTTTTCTCTAATTTGTCAATTTTTAACAATCTGTTTTCTGCCCCCATCACATTATTAAAAAAAAAAAGCTCTGCTGGAGATTATAGTAAGTTCCTAATAAGCAGTCAATATTATTTTTTAGTCCTCATTTCCTTGCTTTCTAGAGCTGTAGGATTTGACACTGTTAATAAGCCCATTCTCTCTGAAGTTCTCTCCTCATTGGATTCCGCCAATCAGATCTATCTTGGTTCCTTTCCAGTTTCTGATCATGATGCTCAGACTTCGTCCTCCAGTCTCATATATATTTTCAATGGGATCAGTCCTTTGGCTCTTTTTTTTTCTCTTTTATTCAGTTAAAAAATGCTTGAATAAATGCTTATTTAGCATTTATTACCTGTAACTCCTTTGAGTACTAAGGATGCCTTAGAACACCTCTTTAGTCATGTTTGAGGGCAATGGAAAAGCCATTTTATTCAAAGAGATCTTCAGAGATCTCTAGAACCTTCCATTATGTGTAAAATTTCCATCATTCTTTACTGATTTTGGCTGAGGAATTTATGATCCTTGTTGAAATGCAAAAAACGTTTCTAGTAGGCTTCATAGATTGTCAGCTATACCTTAAGTCAAAATAGAAAAAATAGATAGCCAAATTATCTAACAGAACACAGACCCAGAGGCATGAAATACAGGACAGGTACATTTTAATGAGGTGTGGGAGAGGGATGAGAGAATACTGTGTAATAGGAAGGACTCCCCGGAAAGGCTAAACCAGCAGGTTTGTCCCTGTGGGTTCCCTAGGCAAAAGGTTTCCAAGGGCTGGCCTTGGAAATGGCTAAATTAAAAAGGCACAAAATGAATATTGTAAATAAATTCCCTTGACTGCATAAGCTCAGCATTTGGAAAACAAGAGTTCTTTGTAGAGTATATATTCCCATTGCTGTTTTCTCTGAATATTCTCATGTTTCTCAGTAAATGAATCTGAGTCACAAGAGATCATCTCCCTAGCGGTGCTTAGTCTAATTAGGAACAATAATAAAAATCTCCAGAAAAGCCTTTACTCTGGGAAAGCCATTAGGAAACTACTAGAGTGACAACAGTTTCTCTTCCAAGTTCAAGTGTTTCCTTTTAGTCTAGTGCAATGATTATAAATGAATATTCTTTGATGCCAGATAGTCCTACTAGGCATGTCTGGAGCGGACCCTCAAGTATTCTATAATGATAGACGATTCACTCAGCGAATATGGAAGGTGGTTTTTTGCCTATCAATCAGAAATGATATGAGTTCAGCCCACCTGGCATTTCTAGGGAAGCATTACTATTTTAATGATATGGCCTGGAATTTGATAGTTTTGGAAGATGCTTTAAAAAATATTCGTGAATCTTAAAAATTACAGAGCACTGATAACAGAAACTCTGTATTTTATGGTATTAATTGAAAATTGCCAGTTTCATAGTTTTCTTCATTTTAAATTTACCTTCTGCTCGTAATATTTTTACCCTAGATCTCACCACTGGGATTTTACTAAGTTAGAAATTCTTTGTTATGTGGGGTTCTTCCTCTAATATTTACGTGGAGATTTTGAAACTGCATATCCTAGTACCTGCCTCCTTGTTTATGTGCATATGAAATTTCTTAGAACTTAATCAGTCCTTATCAAAGTGACAACAATCTTCTGTTTTTTATATTTAAGGAGAATAATGCATTTGGAAAACGTCAATAAGTAAAAAGTCTTTCTGAATAATCACAAATTCGTCGATTATTTAAGGACTGTTTGTATAAGTATTCCTAAAGAGTGAATGTTTTAACGATACCAGCATAACCAACAAGGATTAGTTTGCATGTGATACTATTAATGGCATATACATCCTCTGATGACTACAGCTCTCATTTGCATGCCCCTTCCATCACAACATCTTCTCCTGCCAACTACTCAGCTACTCACAGCTTCCTACTCTAAACTGGGTGGACTCCTTGCTCATGATTTTCTCACTTCCTTTCTATCCCAAATTTGCTGTTTTTGTGTCTGAGTCCTTCTCTCCTTAGGAGATGGATATGAATTGGTGGGGCTTATGTGATGAGTGATTGGAGGACATCACAATTCCCGTCAACAACTGAATGGAATTTCAGGTACTATTGTGGATTAGTAGGAAAGATGTTTTTGGGTTGGGATCTTTCTTAGTGCTTTTGATTTCACATTTCTAGATCCTGAAAGGTACTTAGAGTAACTGATTTTTGAAAACCTTTGATATAAGACATAACAGACTTGAAAGACATAAAAAAAAAGTGAGTTGTTATATTTTAAACTTTGTTGAGCTGTAACTGACATTCAATAAAAGGCACACATTTAAAGAGTAGAATTTGATAAATTGTGATGTATCTATACACCTGTGAAACATTACTGCCATCAAGATAGTGAACATATCAGTTACCTTCAAGTGTTTCCTCACACCCTTTTGTAATTAAACGCTCTTTCTTATGCTTTCACATCACCCCTCTCATCTCCCACCCAGAACCAGTCTCTGATTTGAAAAGCTGAGACTTCTTAACACCAGACTGTCCTTTGTGGTCAATGCACTTAATAGACTCATGGGAAACCCAACCACAAGTGTAGCATTTAGAGTTCAATTATTTGTCCCTTGACAAGTTGAGCAGATCTGGGTCTGCCACACAACAGGAGGGCTATGATAGAGTAGACTGTAAATGGCCTGATCTGTGTTATGGTGCTGACTTCAACAGTTTAGTGGTGAAAAAGAAAGAGAAGAAACAAGAATTTTATGCAAGTGAAGTCCTGATGCAACAGCTTCCAAATCTTCCAAAACTCTAAAGCTTACATCCTGGCTTCCCCTGTTTGCAACTCTAGCTGCACCTTAGAATCACTCAGGGAGCTTTAAAAATGTTGATGCCCGGGTCCCATCTCAGATTAGTTAGATCAGAATCTCTGGTGGGGGTTGAGTCTCAGGATTCATTATTATTTAAAACTTCCCAGATGATTCTAATATGCAGTGAGAGTTAAGAATAATTGCTGATATTTTACTCATAATTAAGAGTTCCTTTTGGAGAAAGAGATTCAAGTTTGATTTTTTTTAAGGAGTTCACCCAGAATTGATCATTTTGTATTACTCTTTCCTCTCAGGAGGTTATGTTGCTCTGGTCAAAAAGTATTTCTTTAAGGAAAAGTAAATGGTTATAACTTACACATGGTTTTATCTTCCTGTCTTATAATAATATCTGTATATTCTAGTCAAAATACCCTGTGTTTTGTAATCAATTTTACCTTTCATTTACCATTTTCTATTTCAGTGTGCATGAGAGGCCGCAGAAAGATCTGCGATGTTTCCCTATGGAGACGCTTTCCCGTTCTCTCTTGGCTCTACTCCCTCTCTCAACTGTCTTCCTTTCTTAAAGTGTCTCATGAGTCCTCCATTCTGCAGCATCCCTGGGTCTTCCGTCTCTGTTCTCCAACTTATCCTGACCTCTGCACTCCAGGGAAATACACCTATCCTCTTTCTTATTTTTAACGTCTACTGATTGCTAGATGTCTTTTCCAAATACATGTGTTTATGTCAATGGCTGCCATTGTTTGAATGTGGTATTTCGGGTAAGCTACTATCATGTTAACTTCAGCCTTTTGATGATGCCAGGACCTAAAGGACTAACTTTATAGCGGACAGTTTCTGTTTCTGTTTCAAGCTGGTGGGAGGAAAATTTGAGGACATATATGCCAGTCTATGACCCCCATATCACACGTGGTGTACCTCTGCAAAGGAACAGCTCTGTTGGTAGCATCACCTTTTCAGCTTCTTAAGGGACATTGGCTTACCTACCTCTGAGAAAAATGAAGCATCTGGGTAATAGAGAAATATTGATGCTTCACTGTGAATTAATGATACAATGTTATTTTCAGAGTACTTCGATGACTATGGTGCAACAGGAAAACATCACTGCTCAATGACCCTTGAATGCAAACTTCCATTTGTGAGGCTACTGAGTGTTTTAGCAGATTGGGCTCTAAATTAAAGATGAAGGAATTGATTTTTCTCAAAAGGATATGAGAGTTTTTTTTTTTTTTTCCCTCTCATTCCTATTTAGGTTCAGATATTTGTTAAAAGCAGGAGTTTGTAGAGAAAAAGATATCTCACCACTATATATTGTTTATGATAGATTATATCAGAAGGATTTTTTTATTGCCTGTATTACGTATTCACTTCTAGAAGTCAAAATTGCATTTAAAGTGATCCAGTGAAGGTAGCTGCAATATTGCTGTGTTTATGAATCACAAGTTAGTCTTTTACATTTGCTTTGTTTCTTTTAGGAGAATTTTATTAGCACATATAAAAGTAGCTAAGAGGTAAAACACTTTCTTTTTGTTTATATGTAACTTGGGAAACATTTTTGCTACTGACCATAAATTGAAAAACTGTGGCAACCATGATTAAGTCAGTGCAACCTGAGAACATTCCTTGGGCACCTGCTACACACACACACACTGAGAGAGGTGTGAGGATAGAATACATTACATATAATTGGCTTGATCAAGGAGTGTACGATGTGTAGGGGGAAAATGTGGGTGCAATCATGATTAGAGCAAACCTCTGTTACAGTAGAAGAGCTAAGATTTTTCATATATTTAGCATTAGTAAAATTTTTACAAATTCAAGTATTTGAGGATGCTTTCAAAATGCCTAATTTGTCAATGAGAAAAGAAGAATTAAAAGCAGAATAAAGATGATCTAAAAGTTTAGACACCTAGGTAAACTGATAATTACCTAATTCACCCAGAGGAACTGATGAGTAAGCCTTTAACTTTTAAGTTTCCTGACAGCTGAAGGCCTCACAATTTTTATTTTCTAACAAAAGAAAAGATACAATTTATCTGCAAAGGCAGAGTTTTATTTTTGTGGGGTAATTTTTGGTGAGGAAGATTGGCCCTGAGCTAACATCCATTGAAAATCTTCCTCTTTTTGCTTGAGGAAGATTGTCCCAGAGTTGACATCTGTGCCACTCATCCTGTATTTTGTATGTAGGATTTCCCCCATAGCTTGGCTTGATGAGCGGTGTGTACGTCCGCACCCAGGATCCGAATCAGTGAATTCCAGGCTGCTGAAATGGGGCATACGAACTTAACCACTATGCCACCAGGCCAGCCCTGACAAAGATCCTTTTATGACACTGCACTCAAACAGGAATAAATCTCAAAAGTCTCAGTATAGTAATCATCACATTGGCTAATAAAATCAACTACAGTTTTGCAAAAGACAGGAAAAGTAATTCCACAGAAATGATCTGTGAGACTAAGAGCATTGCTTGAACTAAATGAAAAGATTTGTAGGATAAGTTGAGATAATATCATACAGAAGCATATTTTTAAATTTTAAAAATTATATCTTATGAAATATATGTATTTGGAATAAATCTAGGCAATAAATAACATGAAGTTAAAATGAAATTCTCCCTTCTCTTCTTTTCCCAACCTCCAGTTACGCAACATATAAGTCATGTCTTTAAGTCTTTCTGTTCACACTTCTGGCAGTTACCCTCTAAACACTGAGCGATATTTTCAGGATACTGTTTCTTCATTCAAAAATTGGGGTAAAATCTAATATCTTCTCACTGTGACGGAGGAGATATGCTATCCTCTTTTTTCTTTTCCTCTTTTCTCATTGTTAACTACTAATTTTTATTTCTATACATAACTAGAATAATTAACCCTTGACTCTTTAAATCAACACATATTGGAGTTTTCATTCTTGAATCTCAACATTACAAAGTAAGAAATTTGAAATTTCTACTCATCTGTCAAACTCTGCCCTAAACCCTGTTCCTATTGCTATGGCATTACTTTTACATTGCCAACCAAGTATTTCCCTGTGCCTCTAACCCACTCCCCTCGGAAGAGATTATTCCAAGTGTCATGATAAAATTCACTCTTTTTCCTTACACTCCACCATTTGCCAAATTTTCCCATATTTTACTTTGGTCCATAGTTGAACCAAGAGTTTAACGTACAATTTGTTGTTGTTCTTTGAGTTTCAAGTTGTTTTTCTTTTTCCTGTGTTAAATATAGTATATTTCTTCATGTTACCATTAAAATCCTTTACTCTCTTAGTCATACAGTTTATGTAATCCCAATCATCTCCACTATCTTCTTGAAGTCAATCTTCTTTGAGCTCTCTGACTTTGTGTTCTAACAAAGAAAAATTGCTTGCTGGAACACTTGCTCAATTGTCACACTGGAATTTCTTTTTAATGTGTTCTGAGTAGTTATTTTGATTCTCAGTACTTCCTTTTTCTTGAATCCCCTTTCTATTTTGTTGGCATTCTCTTTCCCCTTCTTTTTGGAAGTGTGCCTGGGCAATAACGTTTTGTCTCTTGCTTATCTTCAAAGTCTTAATTTGCCTTCAAATCTTTTGAGCTATGTATGAAAATCTAGGTTTAAATAATTTTGGCTCAAAATGTTGAAAGCATTACTTAATTGTCTCAATTGTCGTCTAGTGGTAAGTGAGCTCTGCCAATTAATGATTGAATTCCCCAGTACTAACTTTTGCTTCAGATTTTCCTTAGATCGTGTGATATATGTTAGATACTAATGAGAGGGAACATATCCATAAAACTTTAAGAATCAGATTTGCATTCTCTTTTAAGGGGGAACCCAGTCAATAAATAACCTTTTCTTATTTTTCAGAAAAGATCTTGTGTTATAATCAAACAATTTCCAAAAGCCTTTCTTGAGATCTCATGCTTGTGTGTCACATAATATGGAAATTCCCAATGTCTTTAATAAATACAGTTATACATCCAAAGCTGCCAAATAATTCAAGGTATTTCTTCATTTTGGACATGAAACTCTATCGTGAGATGTTTCCCGTGGGATCACTTTGAGTGTGCTGTTGTTAGCTAATTCTGAAGCTGATTCTGATGGTGACAACTTCTTCAGGGTCAAGAAATACTCCATGAGAATAAAATTATCAAATCAAAGAGTGTATATGCTTGAACTAGTAAGCAACTACCAAAAAACGTGAATTAATGGAGGCCAGACCCATGGCCTAGTGGTTAAGTCCAGCATGCTTAGCTTCAGCAGCCGGGGTTCATGTGGTGTAGTGGTTAAGTCTGGTGCACTAAGATTTGGCGACTGAGTTCTAGGGTTTGGATCCCAGGTGAGGACCTACACCACTTGTCTAGCCACACTGTGGCAGCAACTCACATGCAAAATAGAGGAAGATTGGCACAGATGTTATCTCAGCGCTAATCTTCCTTGAGCAGAAAACGAGGAGGATTGGCGACAGATGCTAGCTTAGAGTGAAACTTCCTCACCAAAAAAAAGGTCAATTAATATCTTATTTTGCCTTTAAAATGGCCTTTTCTCTGTAAATACAATAGTGTTTTCTTGCAATTTTATTTCCCTGTTTCAGACTTCCCTGGCTAGGACTGTGTTTCTTGACTCTGACTCTTTCTCAGCTCCAGTTATTCACCTGGCCAACGCCGGCCTTAGAATTACAATTGCTGAAACTTAGCACTGATGACTCCCAACTCATCATAGAAGTGGAAGGAAAAATGAAGCAATTTTAATGCGCATTTAGAGGAGACCACTTTGTATCATTAAAATCTTAGGGTTTGGGGGCTAGGAGGAGCATTCAATAGTCTCTAGCCCCATTAGTGAAGAAATTGAATCACAGAGATGTCTGAAATGTCTGAGCCAGAGTTCCGGGACTAATTAGGTGGGACTACTGAATGTAGTTTCGCAGGTATGCATTGCAAATTCCAGGAGGTGTCTCTCATATCTGTAGGCTACAAAAATAGCACCCTTGGCCTTGTTTACTGCTGTGTGGACCTTCATAGGAGTCAAGAGCCAATGGCAGAAGCCAAGTGCCCCCAGCTTTAGCCCAATGCCCTTTTCATCTCATCGTGACATTGACATATGATAAGATATATATACACATACTTGAATGTAGGTTTGTGATCTTTTGGGCTTTCGGAGCTTAATTTTAATAGTTATAAGAACGCTTTGTGACATTTTAATTGTATATAGAATTAAAGAATATAAGCTCTCTCAAAATATTGACGTACCAGAAGATCCCAGAATGAACTGAAGGGCTAATTCGTATATAAAAGCAATTTATCATTTACAGCATGAAATTTGAATGTAAATTAAATTAATGCTGGGATGACAATAAAAAATATTGTATAAGTATTTTGATGTAGTTTCTTTTTACTTATTAAAATATAAACTAAGATGTGAGAAAAATCTATCAGACCAAAATGACTATCACCTGGTACATGCCAAGTTGACAATATTGGATTTTAAATATGAATTTGGTATCAAATATTTATTCTACCTTTGGAACCAAGACAAAGGTAGAAAATGGATCAGATAAAACATATATTTTTATATATTTTTTCACCTAAAACATATATTGAATAACGCCTTCCTATGTTGATACATCCCCTATGGTGCTGGCTTGGAATATGTTCTGCTCTTTGTTCAGCCCCAGTACTGAAATTGACAGTGGTTGACAGAAGCTGTCAGTATTAGGCTGTTGTCAAAAAGTCTGCTGTGGATATAGAGCCAGATCAGGAGGAGTTAGCAGGCAAGAGCTGTTTTCTGACCTTGAATTTCTTTTTTCAGGAAAACTGGTTTGCACCCTCTGTCCTTTCTAGCTTCTCACTTTTTATCTTTTTCTACTTCTCTCCTAATGCAAAAGGAAAAGAAAAATAAAACTTTTTTCGTATCTGCGAATGTTCTTTTTTCTCTCTCTTATCCTTGTGACTTTCACAAAGCTTCCTCTGATTAGGTGGAAAAGAGATGTGAAATTTTTCCTTCAAACACATTGATGCTAGAAAAACTAAAAATATGCTCAGCAAAATATATCTGTTTGAAATTCACTTGAATGCATGCTCTTGGTGGGAAAAGTGTCTGCCTTCCATTTTTCATATCCTAACCATATGCCAGACCATATTAAATCATGATGGCTTGGAGTTCATTATTGTAAAAGAACAAGAAATTTATACTTCATCCAATGAATTCATGCTGAGATCAGAGTCCTAGAGTAACACCTGACCATTCATATCAAGAAGCCGGCATTTTGATTTTTATAAAGATTACAAAGTAGGAGCTCTGTCTACTCTGTTTCTAAGCTGTATTTTAAATTTTGGCAACAAATTTATTTAGATCTTCTTTTGGTTCCTACTCTGTCAGAAAGTCATACATATTGAAAAGTCTTTCATTTGCTTTTGTTTTTCCCAGAAACAGGTAGCTTTGGTTTGCTCAAAACTACCTTCTGTTTTTCATTTCATCCACAAGTGCCCAGATTTTTACATTCTCAAGGATCTTAACTGATGTCAGAAGTGCAAACGGTGAATAGTGTTCTTTTAGTTGTATTTTTTCTTCATAAAGTTAAAAGGCCAAAATGGTGATAGAAAACCAGCATACTTGTATGTTTATAATTGACCCTCATAGTTAAGATCCTTTTGGTGACACTTCTCTAAGCAGAATACCTTGAAAAGTAGAGAAATATTAAAGAACTGGTGAACTTTCGGGGCGAGATCATTTTCATCCTGAAACTTACAAGCACAGGCGCAAGAATTTGCGTGCTGGCCTAGGGCTCTGGAACGTCCTCTCTTCAATTGAGGACAACCACTGAATTAGCCCCATTTTATGTTCTGTAGGTTTAAAGCTCTTTTATTTCAAAAGGCCTTTGGCATGGTACACTGATTTTACGTTTGATTTTTATTACTGATTTTAATTGCTTCTGCAGTTGTGTGTATTTTTGGTACTCTATCTTGCTCCTTGTAAAATACCCAGAGTATTTTCTGAGAGGCAGAATATTTTATGAATTGTGTTTTTTGTGTAATTAAATAATATATAATCTTTATGTTTCTGACTCCAACTTCTTAAAAATTTTAGAGTAAAGGCAAGGTGTATCGCATAGATTTGAGTAAAATATATTTAAATAAGTCTTTCCTCAAATACTCTCTTCCACAGATTTGATGTAAATGAAATAAAAAATAATCATGTTTTAGAAACTGCACTAATTATTTCTTGTTGCCTTTTGGAGAAATCTTGATTTTCCACTTTAAAAATGGTTTAGCTCTGTTCTTTATGACAAGTCAGACATTACAACCACCTTTTGTGTGTAGCATATAAATGGAACCTTAAAACTCCCTGTTGAAGGGTAAAATTCAGCAAAGAGCTTTTAAGAGCATCCAATCAAAGGAGAAAATATAGCAACGACTTAGTTATAGTGGAATGTTAGAAACTGAGTTTGTGGTTGTTATAAATCTTGCTAAAATAGATTTTACTAGACGGACATCTTTTCAAATATGGAAATAGCCCTAATGTCAAATATTTTGATGGAAATTATGTTTAGATACAACAGTAGCCAAAGCTGATGTAATCCTGAGAGTTTTGTGTCAGATTGATTATACTCCATTAAGCTTACCTTATAAATGTTGTGGCTAGTCTTCCCACTGCGCCCCGGCTAGGTGAACAATCTTGGTGAACCGCGTTGACGGACTCTCTCAGGACCCCCCCAGTTCTCTTGTATTTTCTTGGAGGGTTTATATAAAAACTCAACTATATTCCAGCTTTTAAATATGAACGAGCTCTGTGATTGCAAGCCCAATGCTGCATAATTTTCATAGTAATATAAAATTATAATTTCTTTTGCTGTGTAGGCAATATATTTCTCTATTCTTTGGGATAGAAGCTAAGGGTGCAGAGGGAGAGACAGAAAGAAGAGAAGAAAAGCAGACTTGCTTGTTTGAGTTTGGGACTTAGGGAAAAGTTTCTGGGATAGGGGTCCCTGAGCCTTGTCTTCAATTAGTTGTTATTGGTAATTTTAATTTTATTTTATGTGCACTGAGCAGCTTATGTTGAGCAGCACAGTGTAATATTGGGTCGAGATGCGATGACACATCATTCTACCTAAATTAATATTCATGTATTCTGCCAATATTACTGGGAATATTGTTAAAAATTGTACAGATTATTTACATAAATGAATTCCATTTCACGTTGTAAGTGTAAAAAATTAAGATTATTTATGCCTCAATAAAAACTATATGGGGCAGCCAATCCTTGTCCTTAGAGCCTTAGGTATTACAATTAAGCATTAATTTTTCTATATTACCATTAGGAACAAATTGTAAACCCTTTCCAAATGTGCAGAGTACATTTATGCGACATTACTCAGTGTATTCACTTAACACTAAAATGTAATGTGGTGAATTTGCATATTTTTCATTAGCTAAAGTTCTTGTATTTCTCCAAGGCTGTCTTAATAAAACGTATAGTCAGTTCACTCTCTTATTTTCTAAAATGTTGAATTAATGGATTTTGAGAAACCTTTCTACCATGCACTTATTTGTATAATTATTGGATCATCATAACACTTGAAACTGAACAAAATCTTATTTTAAATTCAAAGACAATCCCTTAGAAAACATTTTTAAGTCTTCTGCAATATTCAGTTCCTTACATGATGTATTCCTTTGTGAAATTCTCCCCACTTCTGACTTTCATGAGGCTGTCCCTCACTGCTTCTGCTACTCCTCTGGCTATTCCCTTTTCATAAAGTCCTTCAATGGTTCTACTTCCTTCTCCAAACCCCAGGACTCATCTCTCAGTCCTCTGATTTTCACTCACCAGGTCAGAGTTCTCCTGAACTCAGGGATTCAATGACTATCATTTCACTCTTAGCTGTAATCACCTCCTTAATAGATGTTGAAATCCAACACAGGTAGCTGTTCGTTCCTTCCTGGTACGCCAATCAAATTTCTCCTCTAGCTTCCTTTCTCTGTCAATGGATTTGTTACACTTTTAGCTCCCAGGGTTGAAATTTCGAATTATCCTTGTTCTTCCTTCATCCTCAGCCCACACATTCAGGAACCAAGTTTAGTCAGTGATTCCTATGTTATGCCTCCCTAATCAAGTTATTCCCTTTATTTTATCCATTTCTACCTTAGTCCAAAATTTTAGTATTGCCGAAGTTGTCTCTAAAATTCCATTGCACTATCTTTCTTCTTCATTTTACACATTGCAAGACCAAAACAAGCCGAACAAACCCAACTTTGTGCACGTCACTCACAAAAATCTTAATTGACACTTGAAGCTTATTTAGAGACTTAACTCCTAGCATGCCCTTTACCTTCTCCCCAGCCTAACACCCCTACTCACACACACGTCATCACTAGAGTTCCATTTAGAATATAAAAATAAGGGAAAACCTGAACTTTTGATACAAAAATTTGTCAAGGGTGCCGTTAGATACCAGAAAACTTCAAGAAATTGTTGCTGTTTAGTTCAACTGATCAAAACTGTGGGCAAACCAATAAGGACCAGTTATGCCTTTTTATACTGAAGAAATAGAAAAATGTTAGGATGCCTGTGCATGAGACTTGTGCACAGTCCAGGAATCCCTTCTATTTTTAGGGCTCATGATTGGGCAGGAACAAACTGGAGAGCAATGAGAGACCACGCCATAGGCATTTTGTTTGCTGTAGTTAACTAGCAGGCAAAAGCAGCTAGCCTGGGAGATTGCAGGGCCTGTGAGGTGGCCACACTGAGCAGAAAACCACTGTGCAGTGGAGTTTCCACGACTCAGCACTAGCGAAGAGTCATCTCTCCCTTCGCTTGTTAAAATGATGGCAATGACTCATATTTTAAAGCAAAATAGAATTCTGAATAAAAATGAAAATAGAAAATACACATAACTTGATTTTTATCTATTTAGACACTTAATCCATAGGTATCTGGATGATTCCATTTTTAGATATGTAATGAAGCAACACACCTGTGCTTTTCCGAAAGCTCTTCCTGAAATTCTGAAAAAGAGATTCCGGGTTTGGGTCAAGCTAAGACCTATTGTAAAGCAGGAAATGGGTGAATTTTGGAGTCAGAGAGAATGGTTCAAATCCTGCCTCTGCTACTTAACTTCTCTAAGATGATTAATCCTAATCTGTTAAATGGGAATAAGAATTCCTGCCTCTAGGAGTGCTAGGAGGTTGAAGGAGAGAATTATGAAAAAATCTGCCCTTAGTAGCTTCTTCCCATCATCTTCACCTCACATTTTCCAGAGGAATTTCTTATAATATTTCACAACAGCTGTTTCCTTATTGTAAGTGTATCTCTCTTTCCCAATCGATAGGAGAATGATTATTCACTTGCAAAACAATTTAAAATGTTCTCTTAAAGTATAATCTCCCTTGGGGCACAGAAATGTTTGTTACTTAACAAAGAAGCAAGAAGCAGAAAGGGCTAAACTTCAATTGAGCTGTTGCCAATAACAAATGAATCAGAAGTAAAGATGAAGTGTATCTGAATTGATAATTCAGGTCTACTGAAACTTATGCTTTAACTTATAAGCGTTCAATTAATGTGATTTTTAGCAACGTACGTTCTTTAAAATGAGGTGACTCTGTGGCAGGAATTCAAGCATGATTAACTTTCATGAGTCTTCTGAAAACTTTATTAGGATTTGCTAATTGGCCATTGTTTAAATTATGACCCTTCTCATCAACCGATAATCAGTAAATGTTCTGAGCATTCTATACTCTTTTAGGCCCCAGAGAATCTTGCTCTGAGATCTGTCATTCTAAAATGCCCGAAAAGGTTTATGAGCCTTAGTTGTAAATTGCAAATTTTTTGGTAAAAGGAAGGAGTGGATTCTAATTTGAGTAGTCTTATAAAAGAGCATGTTGGGGATTATCATTCTAATTTGTATTGGTGAATACGTAAATGAAATTGGTTATATAGAAGACAGAATAAAAAATATTCCTAAAACTGGGGCTGGCCTGGTGGCGTAGAGGTTAAGTTCACACACTCTGCTTTGGTGACCTGGGTTTGGGTTTGGATCCCAAGCATGGACCTACACCACTTGTCAGCCATGCTGCAGTGGCATCCACATATAAAAAGTGGAGGAAGATTGGCACGGGTGTTAGCTCAGGGCTAATCTTCCTTAACAAAGAAAAAAAAGGTATAAGGTTGAGAGCCCTTTGACAAAAGAATTTAAAACACACGGCATTAGAGCATGCAGGCTGAGAATTTAGAAGAATTAGAGAATGTCAATGCCAAGACAAAAATAGCCAGGTGTTTTAGTGGGTGGAAGAGAGAAAAATGGGGAACTGGCAAATAAAATTGCGTCCAAACCTTATCCTTCCTTAAATGAGGAACTGAATTTCTAAGAAATCAATCTCAGACTTTGATGTTTGGGAAGCAAAGGAAGTGTTCTTTCATATATTAATTTGTTCATTCAATAAAATCTTTTGGTGTTGAAAATGCTCTTATAAAATAAAACTATTCCAGATTTCTTAAGAGTTACGATTCTTTCCAGAGTCAAAAGATTGGTCCTTAGTAATCAGAGCCCAAAATGTGAAAATTGCTAAAGGATTAGAATGTAATTTTAAGTGAAAAATTTTTTCTAACGAAGACAGTCAACTATGGAAATCACTAGTTTTACATACTCATGAATCCAAAGAGAAACTGAAAGGATTCTTCCAGTTATTAGACTAAATTGATGTGGGAAATCACCTTCCCTCATCAAATACGGATTGGATAAAATATAAACACATACCAAAAAGATTCAATACAAAGCTGGGCCTAAAATTTAAAAAAAAAAAAAAAAAAGGAAAATCCTCAGAGCCAGAATTGAAGAAAGGACTCAATATTTGTTCAAAAGTGTTATATTCATGGATTCCTCTCATGAAGTTAATCAGAGAATTCCTTTCTGTTGTGTGCGTGTGTGTGTGTGTGTGTGTGTGTGTGTGTGTTTGGGAGCTATTTTATTGAAACAGGAAGGAAAGTCTCAGATTTAGTCACTGTGAAAATGGGGGACCTGAACTTCCTTTTTTGAACTTAGAGTTGTAGGTGATCGGCTTGTATGTGCAATAAGGACAAGGAAAGCTTGACCTTCACTCAGGCCAGGAAAGCACGAAGGAAGCTTGTCAGTTGCAAAAGTCAAGGGTAGAAAGAAGAGCTCCCTGTGAGAGAGAAGCAGCCAGGAGCTCTGAGCAGGGTTGGGTCTGGATTCATGGTTATTGCAGGGGCTGAGGATACCCCAGCTGGAATCCTTGATACTTGTGGCTTCCCAAGCAGGGTAATCCTGAAAGCATGCTGCAGGAATACACCCACCCTCCAGGGCACACAGGAGTCCTACAGGAGTAAACCTTGCTGAAGATACATTTACAGAAAATAACAAACCTGCTAAGAAAACAAACCACTAAAAAGAAGAGTCAACAGACACAATACGTGGGAGAATTTATACCCCATGGGCTGGAAATTGCAGGGCACACTCAAGACACTTTAATGTAAATCAAGGAAACAAAAGACAAAATAGAAATGAGAAGGATAGACCAAATCATTGGGGAAAAAGGGCTACAAAAGAACCACATGGAAGTCAAAGAAATAAAAAAATGTAACCTCTGAGGAGAAGTTAAATATGAGACTAGACTTAGCTGAAGAAAGAGTTAATGAATTAGTATACAGATCCAAGGAAATCACTCAGAATGCAGTAAAAAGAGTTAAAGACAGAAAATATGAAACAGACGTTTGAGATATGGACAATGGAAAGAAAAGAGCCAACACAATTATTAGAAAAATTTCAGGAGGACAGGATAGAGAAAGTGGGAGGGGAAGTTGATATGAAGTTAAAATAGGGAAAGAATTATCAAAATTTAAAAGAAAAAATGTTAATCCCTAAACAGGATAAGCAAAAATATAAATTTACTCCTAGAAACATGATAGTGAAATTGCAGTATGGAAAAGACCAATTCAGATTTTAAAAAGCTTTCTATTGGCAGAGAAGATATGTATATATGAAGATTCCTGCAAAGGAACAGCAATCAACTTTTCACAGACTGTAAAAATCTGTGTCTATTTCTATTAGAAGACAATAGAATGATATTTCCAAAAATCTGAAAACAAAGCAATTCCTGCCAACCCATTTTAATATTAAGACAAATGATTCTGAAGAGTAAGGAGAGAATAAATACTTTTATGGGTAGACAAAGATTAAGAGTTTACAACTTGCGTATTTTCCAAGAAAAAAATATTTAAAGATCCATTGAAGCAAAAGAAAACTGAATTCAGAAAGATGAATGGGATGCAAAAAACAATGCTGACAAATAAATTGGTATATATAATGTATTGTTAAGATTAAATACATATTATCACTTTCAAAGAAGCTAATTTGAGGAATTAAAGAGGAATCAGAAAATCAAACTGCAATAGCTTGAGAAATGATGTAGGGGAGATCCAAGTGAAAGCATCTTCAATTCCTGTAACTGCTTTCAAGGTGGATAGATTAAAGAATAAATTTGATGAATCTCTGTTTGTAATAGTTAAAAAAAATTGAAATAATCCTTCATTAAGAAATAGGTTGAAAAACATTGTATATTTATATAATTAATCCTACACAGCCATTAAAACAAATGAAATAGATGAATACCAATGTGGTTTAATCTCAAAAGCTAATGATGGATGAAAACAGCCAGTGGCAAATAGACAGTGTAAGATAGTCTTATGTGAACTTTTAAAACAACACCAAGCTATACTGTATGTTACATATATTACTTATTTTAAATTGATGTGTTGTGCATTTTTATATACACAGTGACAAGAGAAATACACTCCCTAAATTCGTGGTTCTCCTCTCTGGAGAGGAGGGAGGTGAACAGACAGGTATCAGAGATGACCTCACCTTCACCTGCAATACACTCTCTCTTTTATGTATATATAAAAATACCTGAGTATGAGAAAGGGATCAAATTAAACCAAAGGATTAGTTTAGCCTGACTTTTGTCTTTGATAAAAACATAGTCATTGTTTACCTTCTGATTGAATTCCAAGGATTGGCCTTGGAGTACTTACTGATACTTTTCCGTTGTTGTCCTTGTGGTTTTGTTTGGGAGAAAAACAAACGTAGGCAGCTTTTCTGGTTTGGATAACTTGCTTCCAGAATCAGTCCTCCAAAGCAGTAGCAGCACAGTGGGAAAAGGCAGAATATTCTTGATAAAGTTGATGCCTTAGAGAGTTAAACTCCTGCAGTTACAGGGGCCTTGATAAGATTTGATATTATACAGTGATATCTCAGTGTGTGCTGAGATTTCCAAATTTATACTTGCAGATAAAAAGATACAAGATGATATGCATCTTGGGAAACTAAAATATTTCAAGATTCATGATTGCTTCAAACAAGTGGTGTATTTTATTCTATTTTCTCTTGAGGGGAAAATAGAGAAACTACCTCAAAGTACATGTAATTTTGTTTTTGTTGAAATCCTAGACAAACTGCATCTCTAGAATTTATTGATATCATAAACTTTGTTTTTATAAAATCAACTTTCAGCACTTAAAGATTTACATATGCACTTGATGAGTTGAAGGATAATTTATTTATAGCATGTATACCAGAATATTAGATTTTTTCCTGTGTTTCTTAGAAATGTGTGTTTAGCAAACATCAAATCAATGAGAAATTCATTACATCTTCTGTATGAAAAATGTGCTTGATCAAACGTGTACCAGAAGGAATACGGACATGTGGCCTGCTATTTCAGAGACTTTTCGAAGGATTCACATTTGATGATGATTTTTGGAAAAATAGTGTATTCATTACCGATTTTCATCAAAATGACATCAAATGGCTCATCATCAATATGGCTCTGTGTGGCCGTACCTTTGGTTAGATACTCTTAATTTAAAACTGATTAGAGCCTGAACATAAAGATTCCAAAATAAAGGATATTTTAGTTAGTTCCCATCCTCAAAAATCCACCAAGGGTAGTACAAAACCAACCAATAAACAAACAAAGACAGAGCAAAACATACGAGGACGGGGATATTATGTATTCAAGGAAATAAGCAAGCAGACACAACTCTGAACCACAATCTATTAAACTGTCCTCCAAATTATGAATATTTGAAGCCAAAATAAACAGAAATCTGAGAGCTGACACAAACCTCTTCTAATCTCAACCCCAAAGCAGCTGTCCCTAAAAGTTGGTGGCCCAGAGAGAAAGGTGTTATCTAAAACACTGTGTCTTCCATCCAGGCAGGATTTTGCATGACTTGTCCATCGTGTCTGGAAAGCTGCTTTCCAAGACCATTGTAGGGCTGGCAACTTTTCTTTATTTTTCCACTTAGACATCATCTCCTCTAAGAGGCCTTCACTTGCCACGCTGGCTTCAGTAGCACACCACCCCACTTCCGTCCTTCTCTAGCCCCAAATCCTATGTTGTTTTCTTCTTAGCATTTATGACTTCTAAAAGTATCATATTTATTAATTTGTTAGTGTGGTTTTGGTCCTTGTTTTCTACCAGACATTAAGTCTGAAATAATTAGGATCTTTAGAATTCCCCAAACTAACATGATTGCCTGACACATAGACAACCACTTAAATGATTTTGCATAAATAAATGAATTAATGATAAAAAACACAAATTAGGAATAAGGTAAGTAGTGGGATAAATTGAAGTATTCATGTAATAACTGCTTTGAGTACCATAGTATGTTAGAGAAATGGAGGGAAACAGAAAGCTCAATGACATGCCATTTATAATTTTCCACAGTCCAGTTTCCTAATCCAGGAAAATCGGAGAAGTGAGGTCTAACGTTTGGGGAGGGAGAGTAAGAAGCTGTGATCACCAGATTGCAATGCAGACAACTGGGATTAAAGGGCTTTATCACACTGATTCCTGCCCTGTAAAGACTGAGGGGGCTGTTGTTTCAAGGAGGAAAGAATTGGGGAGAAAATTATTGTAGCAAAACACTGAAACAAAGACACCGAATGTTCCAGTTCTTTCCACTGTCTCTCTCTTCCATATTCTTCATGAAATAGTTCAGTTCATTCAGAGATGAATAATAATAAAAAAAGGAACCAGCACTTGTCTGGCACACTAATACAGTAAATAAATAAACAGGCAAGACAAGGAAAAGAAGGCAAAGCACATTAACAGTAGTGGAACGTACACCATAAGAGAAAGTGTTCAAAGGAATCAGGAAGTAATTCAGTTAAATGACATCCATGTTCTTAACAAAATTGTAGTCAACACGAGAATTTGAAGAGGAGATTCAAAGTTTAAAAAGGAGATTAGAAGATACCAGAAAAAGAAGAAAATCAAAGAAATGGAAAAAGACAGTTAAACACAGTATTAAAATAAGAGTCAAAATAGAAAAAACAACCACCACAGCAAAAGAATAAACATGATAAAAATGACTCTTAGGGACATGGTGGACAGGCTTGAGAAAGCACATGAAACCACAAATGGAAAATAAGAAAGATATACAAGAGTTAGAGAGAAAGATAAAGGAGAATGTCAAATTATATTTAATACACACTTAATTGTACTTTCCTAAGGAAAGAGCAGAACAAACGGAACAGAAACCATAATCAAATCTACAACATAAGAATACATTCCCTTAAATGAAAGACCACATCCTTAAACATGGGAAAACTTTTCTTGAAATAAAACAAAACAAAGACAAACTAAAGGAACTGGCAATACAATACAGATCTACAAATGGCGAATCAAAATAAAATACCCAGGAATGGAAAAGCAATGTTGTAGGGGCTGATGATGACATATCAACATTGACAATAAAAGATGGCATTAAAAAATCATGAGAAATGGGAGATGAAGGAGTTTTAAAGGTATACATTTTCTAAGTTTTAAAGTCGGAGGTCAATGATACTGTAGCTACAAACAAAATCTAGTGACTCCAAACTCTCAATGGTTTTCATAATCATGTTTCTTTTTTTGAAAGAGTTTTGAGAATTTATTCTCTTGTAAGGTAAAGAAGCATGTATCTGAAGGTCAGAAATTAAATTAAAGTTTATTTTTACCTTTAAAATTTAAGAAAATTATATTTAACACTTTTTTCTTTAGAATAGCAGGTGTGACATAAAGCATCTTTTCCTACGTATTAAACATTTCTACTATTTAGTCTACGTATAGGAATAGACTCAAGAGATATAAAGAATTGTGCTAACAACAATGGCGTCTGCTTGGTGAATGATACTTTAGTTTTCCTTTCTACTTTGATCTCTTTGGTATATCTATTTTATAAAACAAGTCAATAATTTTACAAAAAGTTCTAATTAATACAAGTTCACATCTAAATAATACTCTTCTCTACAGCCATTTTTCATGTTAGCTCTGATGTCGGCAATACTAATGTGGACTGGAATATTCCTTATAAATTTCTGTGGAATTACCTCTAATATCAAAAGCGTGTCACAGTTGAATGATAAATACACATGTGATTCTATTTATATGTATTAGGGTTGTTGGCCTATGTCCTACCTGGTTTTTATCATGATAAATTTGTATACCCACCGATCTAAAAAAATATTCTGGGGAAGACCAAAATAATTTATAATAAATATGTTCAAAAATTAATTGAATTAAAAAATTATCTAAAACATTTACTTGGGGTAATACACATCCAGGTGGGAGTGTCAAGTGAATAAGGTAGGAGGCAGGTCATTTTGCACTTTATTCCTCACATTCTGAGGTTGATGTTTCCTGATGTGTGAATAAGTAAATTTTAAAGGCACAGTCTTTGTCAAGGAAAATTTATCAGTAAGTTTTAGATAATTATCCAAACATATGCTGGTAAACTATCAAAATGCTTTGACATCTTTATTTGATGTCTTTTTTTTTTTTTTAAATAAAGCTGAAGTCTTCTTATTTATTTATTTATTTTAGGTAACAGATCTGGGCTTATTACAAAATGTTCTCTGAACTCTTCTTTTTTTAATTGGAGTAAGAATACCTCACATGAGATCTATCCTTTTAATTTTTTTTTTCTTTTTTGAGAAAGATTGGCCCTGAGCTAACACCTTTGCCCATTTCCTCTGTTTTATATGCGGGATGCCCCCACAGCATGGATTGATAAGTGGTGCCTAGTTTTGCACCCAGGATCTGAACTGGCGAATCCTGGGCTGTTGAAGCAGAACACATGAACTCCACCACTGGGCCACCAGGCTGGCCCCTATCCTCTTAAATTTTTAAATGACAATACAATATTGTTTGCTACAGATATGTTGTTGTATACCAGATCTCTAGTGATATTTTTATTATTAAAAATACATTCATTACTGACTGAAAATCCTCAAAAACATTCATTCTCTGATGTAAAATTGAAACCTGTTAGAGGACTAAGAATCAGAGCACTCCATAACCTGATTCCAACGGTCCTTTCCAGCTCTTTCTCCCATTCACTATTCCTCATGTGAAGCTTCAGCTCCAAGCAAGTTTGCTCACGTGTTGAACAGACCCTCACTGGATACCCTTGCTGTCAGGCCCTGTGGTAGGCTTTGGGAAAATGAAAAGATGAGTAAGATTCAGTTGCTGTCCTTGAGGATGTCACAGTCTAGTGGGAAAGGCAAACATGCAGCTAATTTTAATTACAATGTGCTAAATGATAAAAATAAGAATAAGGTGAAGTGGGAGATGTGATAGTAATTAATTCTGCCTGGAGGTGGTGAGAAGAGTACATGACTAGAAATGAAATTGAAAACTCTATAAATTTAGTTTAATAGGGGTAATACTTTTAGATCTTCTATTATAGCTAAGACATTTTATCTACCTTCACTCTGTCTGAGAGCTAAGTGGGCAAAATGAGAAGCTGACTTCCCAACATCAGTTTGGGAAAAAATGAAAGAAAGTAGAAAGCCCACTCCCACTCTTTCCAGAAAGCCAGCAAAGGAGAAGGGAAGCAGGAAATATGACAGCAGATTTCATCCTCTCCAAAACCAGAGTCAATCAATAGGGTTGGAGCTATAAAACGTTCCCATTGGTATGGAATCTCTGAGAACATCAGGTTAAGGGCTTACTTTGAAGACATAGCCTTCAGCCTTCTGGCCCTAGGAGAAGACTGGTATTTGGCTTGGAGCCCCTTCCAACATCATGTCAGAGCAGTAGAGAACCTTTGGCAGCAGGAGGTGGACAGATAGCCCTGAGAGAGGTGTCTAGGATTCTCATATTCTGTACATAGTGTAGAGGAGTCCATAAGTTCCTAGTGTCCTGGTGACAGGAAATGGAGGGTCTGAGAATACCTGTGGATGCACAGAGACCTAGGGTCAGAACTCAGAGCAGAGCTCTGGCTATACAACAGGCTGAGGGTGTGCATGGAAGATTTGATCATTTATATAAGATAAAGTAGCTGCGGTCTTCCTTGAGTTGGAGTGTCTAAATTTATGAGCTTATCACATAACTAGGGGGCCAGGTGAAAGAAAAATGTAGGCTATGTTAAGGTTCTTGAACTTTCTCCAATTAAAAATGAGACCTTTAGAAAGATTTTAATTGAGGACCTGGCAAGTTTTTCTTTTAGGAATATCCATCTGTTGGGAGAGTAAGGATGAATAGTAACAGCAAAGTGGCTAGGGGTATGATTAAAACTAGTGAGACAAAGTAGAAACCTGTAGAAATAATCCACAACAAAATGAGGCCCTCAACTAGAGCAGTTAGATGATGGAAAGAAGGTGATAGGATTTTCACTAATGAGACATCCCAAGGAAGTACATGTGTGGGAGGTGTTTGAGAGAGGTGAGAAGCCCTAAAAATGGTTTGAAGTTTCCACTTTGGGCACCTGGATATATAGGGTTATAATTAATTTTTATTGGAAGTGAAAGAGGACAGGTAGAGATTGGTAGAAAGAAAATGTATTCTATTTGAGGGATATGATGTTTAAGGTACCCATGAGATATTTAATTAGAAACAGTCAAGATGCAATACAGGTCAGGAGCCATTAGTGAATCAATGAATGAATGAATGAGTTAAATTAATATTTTGAGAATATACACTAGGTATCAGACACTTGCTCAGCACTACTCAAATAATAGTGAATAAAATAAAGTCCATCTATGTACAAATTTGTGAGCACAAAACATTGGAATTTAAGTTGTAATGGTAAAGACAAATATTAATCAAGTAATCACAGATAAAAGCCTAAACCACAAGCTGTGATAAGGACTATGAGAGAAAATTACAAGAAGTGTTAGGAACAGATACTTGTCTAGTCCAAGAGGTAAGAGAAAGCTTCATTTCAATATATAAAATCATTAAATTGAGATCTGAAGAATACATAGGTCTGAACCAGGTGTGTGTGTGTGTGTGTGTGTTCGTATGGAGGGTAAGCACTCCAAAAAGATGGAATCATTCCAAGGGGTCTGAGGCAGGAAGGGATACATAGCCTGGTTGAAAAACTAAAAGCAAGCTCTTTTGATTGAGTCCAGAGAAAAGTGAAGAGATTTGTACAAGTTTAGGTGAAGAGACCCCCCTTCTGATAATGGTGGAAGAGCTAGTATACCAATCTCTCCCATAGATAACTATTATAAAGTCTAGTGGAAGAACTTGTGCCGGATTCTCTCTCTCATAGACAACTATTTTAAATTCTGGATAAAGAAACCCCACACAGCAACTTGAAGGCATTAGAAAGCAACCAAAAAGAGGCAGAAACAGGAGGGGATTTGACCCTTGAAAGAAGGGAACTGCCCTGGGTACAATTTTCACTTGAGAGCCCTCCCTAGGATGGACGGTGTGGGTGAAGCTACAGTTGAGGCAAAAGATCTCAGTTTTACTAGAGTCACAGGAAAAAAATCAAGAAAGTCAGAGGAGCTGGAAAGTGAGGAAGGAAAGCAGGTATATAAAATTTAACAACGTAATGTCCACAAATTTACCAAATTTGATGAAACCATAAAACCATAGAGCCAAGTAACTAAGTATATGCTAAGCAGAAAAAATACAAAGAAAACTACACCCAAGCAGATCATAAGCAAACTGCTGAACACCAAAGAGAAAGAAAAAATTCTCAAAAGCAGCCGGAGGAAAGAATATAGTACATACAGAGAAACAGTAATAGAAGTGATGAATGGTTTCTCATCAAGTACTAGAAATGCTAAAATATGTACATAAAACCAAAAATCCATTTATATATATGTGTGTATATATTTTTTCTTGTTCTAATTTTTCTAAAAGACATATGACCATTTAAACCAAAAATTCTAACATTGTATTATGGAGTTTATAATGTATGTGGACGTAATATATACAACTATAATAGCACAAAGAATAGTAGGCTGCTAAATGTGCATATATATTGTTGCAATATGAAATGGTATAATATGAAATAATGACTTTAAGTGGACTGTGAGAAGTTAAGGATACATATTGTAATTCCTAGAGCAACCTCCCTCCTGCTACCCTCATTAACATGGATTCAATGCAATACAATTTTCAACAGACTTTTCTTAGTATTTATAAATTGACAATATGATTCTAAAATTTACATTGAAAAACAAAAGGACTACAAAGGCTAAAAAAAAATCTTGAAAAAGGAGAACAAAACTGGAAGATTTACACTGATTTTAAGAATTTCTATATCTACAGTCTTAAAGACAGTATGACATTGGCATAAAGACAGAAAAATAGAGTAAGAGAACATGATCGAGTGTTCAGAAACAGATCCACACTAATATGGCCATTGATTTTGATAAATGTGGCCAAGTAATTTTAATAAAGGTGGAAAGTATTTCTAATAAATGTTAGAAGAACAACTGGATATCTATAAGAACATAGGAAAATTAATTCAAGGTAGATAATAGACTTAAGTGTAAAATCCCAAACTAGAAATATTCTAGAATAAAACATAGGAAAATATCTTTGTTCCCTGGATATAGGCAAAGGTTTCCCAGGACAAAGAAAGAAATAACCACAAAGTATGATAAATTATATTTCACTAAAATTAAAACTTCTGCTTATTGGAAGACATCATTAAGAAAAGGAATAGCCAAAGGATAATAAGAAATAGCTATGAACAATATATGCCAAAAAAGTTGACAACCTAGAAGAATAGAATAAGTTCCTAGAAACATACAACCTACCAAGACTGAATCATGAGGAAATAGAAAATTTGAACAGTCCAATTACTTGTAGGGAGATTGAATCAGTAATCAACAAAGAGAAGCCCAGAACCACCTGGTTTCACTTCTGAATTCTACCAAACATTTAAAGAATAATTAATGCCAATCCTTCTCAAACTCTTCCAAGAAATTGAAAAGGAGGGACACTCCGAAACTCATTTTATGAGTCCAACATTACCCTCATACCAAAGCCAGAAAAGGACACTACAGGAAATAAAACTACAGGCCAATATCCCTGATTAATATAAATACAAAAATGTTTAACAAAATACTAGCAAACAAAATTGGACAGCACATTAAAAGGGTTATACACCATGGTCAAGTTGGGTTCATCACTGGAGTGTCAGGACTCTTCAACATATGCAAATCAGTAAATGTGATATATCACACTAATCAAATGAAAGATAAAAATCATATGACCATCTTAATAGATGCAGAAAAAGCATTTGACAAAATTGAACATCCCTTCATGATAAAAACTTTTGATAAATTTGGCATCGAAGGAACATACCTCAACATAATCATAGCCATATATGACAAACCCATAGCTAACATAGCACTCAACAGTGAAAGGCTGAAAGCTTTTTCTCTAAGATCAGGAGCAAGGCAGAGGTGCCCACTCCCACCGTTCTTCAACATCGTCCTGGAAGTCTTAGCCAGAGTAATCAGGCAAGAAAAAGAAATAAAAGGCATCTGAATTGGAAAAAAAGAAGTAAAATTGTTTCTGTTTGCAGATGACCTGATCTTATATATAGAAAACCCTGAAGATTGCACCAAGAAACTATTAGAACTAATTAATGATTCAATAAAGTTGCAGAATACAAAATCACACAAAAATCAGTTGTATTTTTATACACTAACAACAAACTATCTGAAAAGTAAATAAAGAAAACACTGTTATTTACAATAGCATTACAAACAAATACTTAGAATTAAATTTAACCACAGAGGTGAAAGATCTATACACTAAAAGCTTAAGACATTGATGAAAGAAATTGAAGAAGACACAAATAAAAGGAAAGGTATTCTGTGTTCATGGATCGGAAGAATTAAATTGTTAACATTTTTACACTGTGCAAAACTATCGAGGCATTAAATGCAATCTTTATCAAAATCCCAATGACATTTTTTACAAAAATTGAATAAAGCAATCCTAAAATTTGTATGGAACCACAAAATACCCCAAATAGCCAAAGTAATCCTGAGAAAGAAGAAAAAAGCTGGAGGCTACATGCTTCCTGATTTCAAACTATATTACAAAGCTATAGTAGTCAAAAAAGTATGGTACTGGCATAAAAACAGACCTAGACCAATGGAACAGAATTGAGAGTGAGAAATAAATCTATGCATATATGATCAATTAATTTTCCACAAAGGAGCCAAGAATACACAATTTGGAAACGATAGTCTTTTCAATAAATGGTGTTGAGAAAACTGGATATTCACATGCAGAAGAATGAAAACGGACCCCTATCTCACACAACTTGCTAAAATTAACTTGAAATGGATTAAAGACTTAAATGTAAGACATGAAACCATAAAACTTCTAGAAGAAAACACAGGAAAAATGCTCCTTGATGTTGGTTTTTCCAATGCTGTTTTGTATATACCGCCAAAAGCACAAGCAACAAAAGCAAAGATAAAGAAATGGGACTACATCAAAGTAAAAACATTCTGCTCAGCAAAAAAAAACAATCAACAAAATGAAAAGGTAACCTAGGGGAAGGGAGAAAATATTTGCAAACCACATATCTGATAAGACATTAAGTATCTAAGGGACTCATATGACTCAACAGCAAAAAAATTAAATAATCCAACTAAAAAATTGGCAAAAGACCTAAAGAGATGTTTTTCCAAAGAAGACATACAAATAACCAACAGGTACATTAAAAGGTGCTCAACATCTGTAATCATCAGGGAAACGCAAATCAAAACCAAAATGAGGTATCACCTCACACCTGTTAGAATGGCTATCATAAAACAGACAAGAGAAAAGTTCTGGGGAGAGCAGAGAAAAGGGAACCCTTGTGCACTGTTGGTGGGCATGTAAATTGGTACAACCACTTTGGAAAACAGTTATAGAGGTTCCTCAAAAGTCTTAAAAATAGAAATGCTTATGTTCCAGCAATCCTACTTCTGGGTATATATTCAAAGGAAATGAAAGCACTGACTTGACAAGATATATGCACCCCCAAGTTCATTGCAGCATTATTTACAATAACCAAGACGTGGAAACAACCTAAGTGTCCATCAATGGATGAATGGATAAAAGAAATGTTTTATATATATACAGCAAAATGTTATTCAACCGTGAGAAAGAAGGAAATTCTGCCACTTGCAACAACATTGATGAACCTTGAAGGCATTGTGCTAAGTGAAATAAGTCAGACAGAGAAAGACAAATACTGTGTGATCTTATTTATATGTGGAACATGAAAAGAAAAAATGAATTTATGCAAACAGAGAGTAGATTGGTTGTTGCCAGGGGCACCTGCTCTTTTTCATTTACTACCAGGATTGAGCAAGAAAGCCCTAAGAGGCACCCCAGTACCAGGATCACCTGTATTTCACACGTATTCCTTTCCAAGCCCATTGCATAATAGCGGCCCTATTTCCTCCTGCTGATCAAGGTCAATAACTCTTGCCATCATGGTGAATCCTTTCCTTGCTTCCTGGTCCCAGACATAAGGAGCTCAAAGAACCCAGGGGGCAGCACCAGCTTGTAGTTCAATGGGACTCTCACTACGTCCTTTAGCAGAAGTGTGCCCCGTTTAGGGACCAGGACACCTAACTGTGCAAAACCTAAAGTTATTGCAGGGACAGGAAGCAAAATTCCCCTGGAGGCAATGACCTGGTTCCCAGACCCATGTATTCTTCTTACTGAAGATACAGCGCTATACAAACATCTTTGACTCAATGTGTATACTGCATCCAGAAAAACCATGCTCTGTTCCCACAGAGTATTACCTCCGAAATAGTCTTCGAACTGGGTGTTGAAGATGCTGTTTGAATGCTCTCTCAGGTGAGCAGCTTCTGGGTGGGCAGTACATTATACAACAAACATACCTCCTGGTCTTGGGCCTACCCCTGTACCTCCTTTATGGAGAATGGGTCTCCTAGTCTGATGTGATGTTATTTCACATCCCATACTGGTAGATCAAACATCCTGTGAGCCCTTAGATAGTGGTATTGCACGGTTCATAAGCATGAAAATTAGAATCACCTTGATGACTATTAATGGGAGAGTAAATAATATATGTTTTATCGATACAAGGTATCACTTCCAAAGAACAAGATAAAGTTACATGTATCACCATGGAAGTGTTGCTAAGACATACTGTTCAGTGAAAAACAGCAAGTTTCAGAATAGTATGCATATTATGATATTCTTGGCATAACAAATTTGTGTGTGTGTGTGTCTATCAGTGAACAAAAAATTCTAGGATACACACCACCAAACTGTTAACAATGATATTTGAGGGGAAGAGAAACGGAAGTGGGATGGGAGTTCGCTGGAGGGAGGAGGGGAGCCGGTGGAATTTTAGCTTTGTCCTCTGTAGGTTGCTGAATCATGAAAATACATTCAAGTATTTCTTGGGTAAAAAATACCGACTTTAAAAGTTGAAAACATGTTAATGTACTAGGGAATGCTAATTAAGGGATTAAAGGCCAGGAGAGGCCTGGGGTTTCCAGTACTTACTTAATGACCTCTCTCCAAAGACCTATTTTTAGCACTAATTATCTTTCCCTGTTTCTTACCATCCAATTCTATGCTTCTTTAAATTGTTATTTCGCTTTTAATTTTTTTATGTGTCTTGATTTCCAAGCTCTTTGAGCCAAGGAAGATGTTTTTCACATAATTTATCCACCCCCTTCCCTCATCTACCCTCACCCCTTTTCAGGGCTCACAAAATCCATGCATGTGGGAGACACTCTAAATAGTCATTAAATGAAAAATTATGTTTAAAAAATTCCATGTAGAGCACTCTCTACGTTACCCTTTAATCCTTTCCATTAGTGTATAATTTTATGCTTTAAAATCCATTCGGTACATATTACCTCATTTGATCTCACATTAACATAAAGTTCTAGACAGTGCAGGTGTGATTTTGCTATTTTCCCAGTTTTCAGGAGAAGAAAGTGAAGCTAAATGTCACTTGACCAACTGAGTGTCAGGGCCTAGAATGAAACTGGGTCTTGTGGCTCCTCATCTCATAATTTGTCACCATAGCGCACAGGCACGTAATATTTTACACAGATCAGTTTCCTTGAAACTCAAAATAGGCTGGAAGGAATTAAGGTAACTTTCAGTTTCTGAAAAATAAATCATCATAATATTCAGAAATTTGAAGACATTTTAGCAATAGCTGAGACTAAACAAATGGGATTGTGGACTTTATATAGAAAAAGTATTTGCCAATTTAGGACTAGAGGCAGAGATTGGAGTTGTATAAACCCACAGTATTGCAAAGGCAAAACGATACTGTCCATTAAAGAAGATGCACACATGGAATCAAGAGCCTGTGTGGGGCTGTTCTTTATTCAGGCGCAGACATCAATCCCAATCTGGGGGTACTCATCTGCCATATTTCTCCTCATTCCTCCCAGTTCCTTTATCAGGCATGGTTGACGCAGTGCTTGGGGTTGCTGCTGGGGTTGTCCCTCTCCGGGTCCCTCAGGGCACCTCTTCCCTGGGACTCCTTCTGATCTCCCTACCCACCTCAAGGGTTTTACCTCTTCTCTGGACTTGGATTTTTTTTTTTTTTTTAAGTGGAGCCTCATTCTCCTCCTCTCCCCTCTTTTTTTTTAATATGTATGTTGTTTTTTTAGTAAGGAAGATTGGCTCCGAGCTAACATCTGTTGCCAATCTTCCTCTTTTTCTTTTTCTCTCCAAAGGCCCAGTACATAGTTGTATACCCTAGTTGCAGCTCGTTCTAGTTCTTCTATGTGGGATGCCGCCACAGTGTGGTCTGATGAGTGGTGCATAGATCCACACCTGGGATCCCAACCTGTGAACCCCAGGCCGCCGAAGCAGAGTGTGCCAACTTAACCACCCAGCCAGGGGCCCAGCCCCTTCTACTTGGAGATTTTGCCTTACTGTAATATAATAACTTTACTTTAATTGCTCTAGAGAGAGTTTGACTTTGCTGCGGGTAGAGAGTGGAATGCACACCACTGGACAAGCATCAAGATCAAACATTTATAAAAATCCAGCACGTTTACTAGAACGAGTGTTATACCTCCAAGTCAATCTCCAGAGTAGTATTATGCTAAAAGCATTCCTGTCTCTTTTTCTCTGCTCTGAGTTGCTTCAAAGTAAAGCTGTTTCTATCTCATGCCCCAGGAAGGGAATGTGGTGGAAAAAGTATTTTTCCACAGCTGTGTTCTACATTCAGTTTGATTATTTCCCCTAATCTTATAGCTAACACTAAAGAAATACATAGTACAATATTATAAATGTATTCTTATTTATAGGATCAAAAGTGTTTGGTAACATCTGGGTTTAGAATATTTCACTTTTTTGGGGGGAACTCTTCACTTCAAATATGAATGCATTCTGTTGATTTTACAATCACATTTGATATTTTCTTTTAATCTATAAGAGAGAGAGAACCAAATCTCCTCAAATAAATTATTAAAATTAGTTTTGTGGTTTTGAACTTAGAAAACCAAACTTGAGCCCCTCACACCTCAGGCTTTGGACGAGGACTACCTAGCCCTTGTACAGGACTCGTTGCCAATGGGCACCTGCCACTCTAGCTAGTGAGGAAGATGGGAATTAGTAGATCTGTATCCAGTAGATTTGATACCAGGACCCTAAGGAGTATGTTGTCTGAGTGAATTCATTTCATTTTTAAAAATCTCCTGTTAACATTTAGTTGCCAGTATCTTTCACTTCATTTGCTTGATTATAAATTTGCAATACTAACTTGAAAAATACATAATCTATCAGGTTAATAGTTAGAGGTTATCTTTGGCCAAGAACCACCTTTCTGAGTTATACAGGAAAACATTAGCAAGTAAATATTTGACATGATGCTATGCAATGTACAGCATTTGTATTAATTTCTGAATCATCAATTCAGGAAATTTTAATGCTTTTAAGTAGAATTAAAAAAAAATCTCTGTTTAACATTTTTCTAGTTTTCAAATTTCTGAAAGAGCCTGTTAAGATACTGCATTTATGTCGGACCCCCAGTTATCCCAGAGCTCTCGTAGGTAGTGCTAGTATCAGAGGATACTATTATTAGTCACGTGGACTTCGAATAACGGCGTAATACCCTGTAGTGCAAAATATCACCTAATGGCGTCTGACTGCCCTGGAACTTTCAGCAAATGCATCTTTAAGGCCAGCGATGCTCAAGAAATAAAGTGCTAGGTAAGTCAATACTAGGCAGCAGGGCAATGAGCATGTGAATGACATGCACTACTTTGCCTGTCACCCTTTCTCCAAAATAAATGGCTCCATTTACGAAAATATATTCAGGGAGAAGAGTATCAAAAAGGGAGGAGGAAATCCTGAGAACGCTGGATGTGGAGAAAACTAGTTGCCACTGTGCTTCAGTCTCCTGTGTATGATAATTGCCAGCACCCAATACTACTCATATTCACCATAAGCATCTGTGACTAGGGAAATGAGTGTAGAGCAAGTAAGAAGATGGGGGTAATGCTAAGAAATTCTGACATGTTTCTCGCAAGTTGAACTGCTACGAGGTACCAAGAAGGAACTAGAACATGATTTATTTAGAACGCAATGTTTAATTTTATATTTGTTTCTTGTATTTTTTATTTTAAAAATCAGATTGTTGCTCATTTTCATTTAAATACATGGTGATCAGAGGATACCACATAAAATAAAATGCATGATTCTGATTTTTTTGAGTTTTATGAGACTCACTTTATGACCTTTTTTATGTTCATGTTTTTTCTTTAATAAACTGTTACTTATGTACGTACATAAGCCTTGGGGATGAAGATTAATTATTTTTCACATATTTATATTCCTATGTAATCAACGTGGTCCATTTTTATAAAATAAATCATCTAATTATTAAGTGCCAAGTTCTATATATGCTTATTAGATTAAAACTGGTAATGTTTTTGTCCCAATCTTCTATGATCTCATCTTTTATTTCTGTTGCCTTTAAAAATTTTGGTTGTAGAAAGAGGTATGTTTAAAGCTCCTGTAATTATGGGTCAATCTCTCTTGGAAATTCTTTCAGTTCTCTTAATATTGGCTATATGTATTTTTGATGTTAGTAGACAGACATGTTTAGATTTAATTAAATTTTCTTTAGTAATTGAATATCATTATTATTTGGTGACCCAGTTTATCTCTAATAATGAATTTGGCTCTCACATCTAATTTCTCTCATAATAATATTCTGACACCAGTTAGTTTTTCTTTAGGATTAGCTTGACAAATTTTCCCCATCCCCTTCAAATTCTCTATGTCACTGTGTTTTAAAGTTGTATCAAAGAAATTGCTGGCTATTCACCTGAAGCTAGGTTTTCCTCTTTTTCATCTGTTCATACACATAAACTGTATACTATATATATATGCATAGTCTACATTTCTCACTTCTCTTACAGATGCGTGTAGACATGTGAGTGAGTTCTGGCCATTAGAATGTAAGTGGAAATGATCTGTTTCCAGGCCCATAAAATTCTTTCACCATGAAATACCCCTCCATGATCTTTTTTCCTCCCTGATGTTGAGGAGAGATGAACACAAGAATTACCATGGAAGCCACCTGATGAGGCTCTCACGGCCTGGATAGTCCTGACTTCCTGAACAGCTGTAGAGGAAGGCTGTCCGACCAACCCTTCACCCACCCCGAGTGTTGTTAAATGGGCAAGAAGTCAACTTTCATTGTGTTTGAGTTATTATGTCTATATGTTACAGCAGTGAGATTACCCTAGTTCAGAGATCAAGGAATGACTCCCTATGGAGGTGACAGTAAGCAGAGACTTGAAGAATGACTAAGAGTTGTCTTAATTAGTTGGGTAGAGAGAGAGAGAAACTTTCCAGAATTGTCCTTTCTGGACTTACCTCTAATTATTCCCACACATGAACTGCGTGATGCAGTCAAACTAGTCTATTTGTCAATCATTGAACATATGTCTGCTTGTATTTGCAACATAGCTCTCTTTCCCTAATATCAAACTGCCATGTTACTTTCCAAATGTAGTTCCAATGCAACCTTTCTAGGAGGCAATTCTCCCAGCTGAAATTGACCTCTTTTTTATCTCCTCAATTTTGGCAGTTTGAATCTTCTATTAGAAAATGCAACTCAAGAGGTCAAACTTCAAAGAAAGAAAGAAGTGAACCTAGAGTAATATATATGGATAGTATTATGCGTGGTTAAAAATGAAGAGATTAATTGTTTTAAACATGTGAGCTAATGTCAAAAGAGTCCTTCCGTATAGTAAGTTTTCAACTGTTATTTCTTGGGAGAATAAATGAAAATACACAAAGATTTGCAATTACCATGTGAATGAATCAGCACAGAACCACATTAAGGCACAGAACATATCAAGCATCCCACCCAGATCCCTTTGTGAACACATCTTCTTCCCTCCAAGGGAAAAATCATCTTTATTTTTTAATCATCATTTCCTTGTTTTTCCTTACAGTTTGACCACCCATGTTTGCAAACCTAAACAGGATAATTAGGTTTTGCCTAGTTTTTAACATCATCCAAATGAAATCTTACTGTCTATACATCTGTGGATTGTTTCATTTATTCAACATACTATATTTACTGTGTTTGGCAGTAGTGTGTTCATTGTCAATGTTGCATAGCATTCTACTTTATGCTGTTATTTTATTTTCTACTTTTCATGGATATTTGGGTTGTTTCCAGGAAGGAACTATTACAAAGAATGCAACAGTGCACACTCCTTTAGGCATGGTGCACATATGCGTGAATTTCTCTGTGATTATACCTCCGACGAGAACTGCAGGATCATAGGCTATGTGCATTTTCAAGTTTACTAGACAATGCCAAATGATTTTCCAAAGGGATTGTACTAAATGACAGTCATTCCTGCAGCTCATAAGAGTTGGAACTGTGACTTCTGTATTCATTCAATTTGACGAGTGTGAAATTGGTTTAAGTCCCATTTTTTTCTAATAATGTGACATAAAGCATCTTTTTATAAATTTCCTCTTTTTGAAGTATCCGTTAAGATCTTTTGCCCGTTTTCTATTCAGTCCCTACACAGTGTATCTTTTGATCCTAGACGTTGTATATATCTTGGATACCAGTCCTTTGTCAGTTAAATATCATGCAAATATATTCTCCAGTTTGCAGTTTCTCTTATTTTTCTAGATAGTGTATTTTGATGAGCAGAAATTCTCACTTATAAAGTGATAAATTTAGCTTTTTTGGTCTTTAAGAGTTTCTTCCCTGCCACAAAGTAATGAAAGTATTCACTTGTATTATCTTCTAAACGCTTTATAGTTTTGTCATTTTAATTTAGCTCTATAATTTATCTGAAATTAATTTTTTTTTTGAGGAAGATTAGCCCTGAGCTAACATCCACCGCCAATCCTCCTCTTTTTGCTGAGGAAGACTGGCCCTGAGCTAACATCCGTTCCCATCTTCCACTATTTTATATGTGGGATACCTGCCACAGCATAACTTGATAAGCAGTGCATAGGTCCATACCCAGGATCTGAACTGGCAAACCTTGGGCCGCCTAAGCAGAGCGCATGAACCTAGCCACTATGCCACAGGGTTGGCCCCATCTGAAATTAATTTTTGTGGATGGGGTAAGGTAGAGATCTAACTAATTTTTTCCATATTATACAAAAATAACCTAGTAGCATTTCCTGAAAAAAAATCTGTACTTTCTTCCCTAATCTGAACTGCTACATTTAACAAATATTTACATATGCATGGGTTTATTTCTGGAATCCTTATTCTGTTACATTGGTTTATTTTTTTATTGCTGTGCCAGTAGCCATACTGTCTTAACTACTACAGCTAATAAAGCAAGCTGTATTCCTTTTTGTTCTTATTTTTTAAAGTGTATTTTAGCTCTTTTGACCTTTGCTTTTCCATACAAATTTCAGAATATGTTTTTCAAGTAACAAAATTCCTGAGGATTTTTCTTAAGACTGTATTGAATCTATAGATAAATTTGGGTATATTTGGTATCTTTGCCGCATTGAATTTTGCAATCCATTTGTTTTATGTCTCTTTTAAGCACTTTTTTCTTTAACATAAGGAATAAAGTCTCCATTTACTAAAGAATTCATCAGAAAATCTACATGTTAGGAAGTATGTATGTGTGTGTGTGTCTGTGACAGGCAATCTTTCTAGTACTTATTTCCATTTAGCCTCAGAGAACAGAAAAACATATGCTCTGCTGCTTTTGACCTCTGTCTTCTCTCAATAGTTCTTCATTTTGGTAGAAGTTTGCTAATTTTATTAGATTGTGTTTTACTAGTGGGGAAGACTCTGTCTGAAAGTCAGTTTCCTTACCACAACCTTCTAGTTTCTGATGAATCAGGTTGCCACTGTATTTCTGAATTCAGCCCAATTTTTATGCAGCTTAGTGGGTAAATGGATTCTGGATCTCCTGCTCTGCTGGCCCACAGGGATAAGAAGGCTCAACAGAGTCTGGGCTTAAACCACATTCTCCAAATTGGCCTTTGCCAAGCAACACTGTGCTTGTATGGTTGTGGGAACCTTGTCCAGCCAGAGTTTCATCCTGTACTCTCCTCTCCATTTGAGTATTAGTCATAGGAATACAAAAGTCCAGAAGGGTAAAGGAGTGGTAGAATTCAAGAACTAAACTGTTCTTAAAAGTCCGATGCCAGATTTTTCACCAAGCAAGTTGTGCTTTTATATGATTACTATAACTAATAACTATTATTTTTTAAAAAAATCGTTTGTTTTGCTAAAGTGAAAATATGGTCTTCCGTTCTTTCTACTGAATATTAATATTACTTGATATTTTTTTAAAGCCTGAAGGCGAAAGTCATAGCTAATTATTATCAAATGAGCATGCATATAAAGGGCATATGTTTTTTCAAAACTGCACCATATTGAATCTATTTGCCAGATGCTGTTAGCATGAATCAACGTAAAAGGAGAAATCATCGTAATAATTATGGTAGGTGTTTTTTAGCACTTTATAGTTTTCAAATCACTGAAGTCTTCATTATCTCATTGGTTCATCACAAGCTATTTGCACAGGTAAGGAAAGTATTTTTCAGTCCCATTTTATACATGAGAAAATTGATCAATGAACCTAGATTAGTTTCTGAGTTACTAAGATGAAGAGCAATGTCCACTGTGATTTATAAATGAGATAGAAAAAGGCTCTAGAATTTTAAGATTAATAAAATATATTTTAAATCTATTTCTCTTTAACCCAAGTAACAGCATAGAGTAATAGAAAGCACACAGCTTTGGAGTGAGACACAAATCAGCCACCTATTAGCTGTGTGACCAGGGACAACGTACTTAACTTCCCCTGGCTACTTTCTTCATCTGTACAGTGTGTGGCAGTCTCTAACCATTAGATTTGTTGCAGTATTATGTGAAAGCCACTAGTATGGTGCCTAGCACATGGAAGACTTTCAATAAATTTCATCAATTGTTTTAATAATTAAGCTTTTAAATGTAAAATGGAGATAAAACAAAAATCAAGTAAGGCCATATATTCTAATATGTAACATTAAAAATAATGTTCCATACTTGGATTTGAGATATCTCCTCTTTCTACTTGGGCACATTTTCATTTCCTTCTGCATTGAGGAACATCTATTTCATGATACGTCGGTTTGAAAGGGTCAATGGATGCTTCATGGCTTGGAGAGAAAAATGATCATCAGGAATGGATGCTGTGATATGGTGTCCAGATTCCTGTTCAGTACTGGAGAGCTTGTTACCCTAACTGTTGGAAACCCTCAGGTGTCATCCTTCTCTGGAAATAGTCCTTGATTGGAAGAGCTGCTTCTCCCAAAGTCACAGGGGTTTCCCATATCCAGTGACTGGTTTCTCATGGTTACCTTTCTCAGTGGTTACCTACATCCAATGACTGGTTGATTTGAGAATATAAAGACTAGGCTTTCTCACAATAATGTGGGACAAATCTGGAGGAACATCCCACCTTGAGAGATCTATGTAGCACTTGGCTCTAACCATTGTTGAGACTGAATTTCATCCCAAATTTTCCCTCTGCCCAATCTTTCTTCTTTTCCTGCCCTTCCACATATGTTGATCCCAAGAGAACTTCTCCATAAATTTTCTGAATGCCGGTCTCTACCTCAGAGTGTGATTTCTATGGATCCTAACCTGAAACACAATCTGACTCCAGTTTTCTGTGGCTGTCTGAGTCAGATTTTTACTTAAGTTTACCCCTAATAGATACTCATTGATACAGTTGGAGTACACGAGCTAGTTTTAAATAATTCTCATCAGATACTGTGTTTTACACAGGTGAGCATAAGTTCCGCTGTTTGGTTTCTCAGATGGTTGTTTCATTGATAATACTTTCACCCCATAGCAATAAATTTTCTAGATAATAGACTTATGCCACTTCAGTACTGAAACTGAATGACAGGGTGGAGGAGTGGAAAGGCAAGGGAAATGGAGACATAGAATTGGGGGTTAGAGGGGCAGCCCAGTGGCATAGTGATTAAGTTTTCACTCTCTGCTTTGGTGACCCTGGGATCACAGATTCGGATCCTGGGCACAGACCTATACATCGCTCATCAAGCATGTTGTGGCAGCATCCCACACACAAAATAGAGGAAGATTGCCACAGTTAGCTCAGGGACAATCTTCCTCAAGCAAAAAGAGGAAGATTGGCAACAGATGTTAGCTCCGGGCCCATCTTCCTTACCGAAAAATATAAATAAATAAAAAATTAGGGGTTACAGAGAGAGCTGGAGTACCTTTATGAAACAAAACAGTTTCCCTGTCATCGCACAAAGTCTAAACTTTTTTCTAGAAGTTAAGTCCTGGGAATATAGTATTTTCTTTCTTCTTCCTGTATACTCTCATCTACAGCAGTGGGAAATGCTAAAGCAAGTTAAGCTAAAGATAGAAAATCCTATTTGCTATAATTTTAAAAAATTCTCATAGCATAACTATATCCAAGTAGTCAGTCACAGATAGAAACATAAAATAGACACAGAAATACACTTTCTCCAAGTTAGGAGATGGAAGACTTGGCTTTTAGTTAAACATGACTCAGTGCCTCAAGGCCACCTCTTCCAGGTCCTGGAACATCTCTTTTCTTTAGTGCTCTCGAGATTGGAGAATATGGACATACTGGTGAGTTAAGATGTGCACAGCTGCAAGAAAATCATCTTTCTGTGCTGTGAATTTTTCTCAAAGATTTGGAAAACATCATATTTTTATTCTCCTATAATATTTTGTCATATGATCCTTTCATGAGCAAAATTATAAGAATATCACTTTTCCAATTTGATGAACTTCCATTTTGTTTCAAAAGTAGAAACTTTTAATATGGAAGCAGTCATTAGAAAAATATGGTAGTTTTGTTTTATGGAAAGACCTTGTGTTGTTACAAGCAGAGCAAAGCAAACAGGACCAGATAATGCACTGAAAACAAAATATACTAAGGCCACCAGTCTAGATTGAGAAACAGGAAAGAAATACAGGAAAGAATGAAGCATATGAAGTACAGGAAGAAATCTCATGGAAAGAATACAGGATATGAAAATCCACACGATTTGTTTGTTGAAGAAATTAGCTTCTTCAAATGAGTTAAATATCTTGCTATTTAAATATGTCTGTGAAGACGTTAATTTGCACCATCCTTAATGATAAAAAAAGAAAGAAAACTTGTGAATACATTTCATCAACTAATGTGTGATTTCTATAAAGCATCATACCATCTAGGAAAAAATGTATCAGAGAGATATGTGCACAGATGGAGGCAAATCATGACAGACAAAACATTGTGCCCTGCATATGTACCTGCAGCCACTTCATTATCCACAACAAACCAGCAAGGAAATCACAAGCCAACGTCTTAGCACCAGTGAAGGGAAATAAACTCTTTGTTTATTAAGGGGGGGAATGGTAAATACTATTAAAATGATTTTTTAAAAAATATTACCTTTTAAACAATTTTCTTTTTTTAGTCAGGCAAGTAATCAAATAGAAAATAACTCTCTTGGGTCTTTCTATAGATAGGGACACTGAATGAAACTGTCAGTTTTTAAGTTAATGTCTTAATATGTATTTTCCTTCATTGAGGGAAAAGGCGCTATAATAAAGGGTAAGACTTTGTCTACGTAAATTAATTCATTGTTAAATTTATTGAAAAGACTGTATCACAATGTTTGCTTATATAGCAATTTTTTTTCAAGGCTGAATACTTACAATCAATTAACTGCAAGACAAAAATCAAATGATTTAACTGCATACAACAAAATGGCTGCCATAAAAATGATGTTTGAGACTTGGATGAGAAGTTAATTGTTGAGAAAATGAGTCATTTAAGATTCTTAGTGCATTTGCGTGGAATGAAAATGAGAACGTTAACAGCAAAGAACATCAACAGTAATCCTTTTTTATTGAAAAAGACCTTTGTTTAAATTTTTCCCTGAGATAGTAACAGAATCTGATGGGTGGAGTGGAGACATTTTCAACTCAGCACCTGACAATATTGCCTTGACATTTCAATAAGATGGATTTACTGACATTTCCATTGACAAAAACCTCCAAACTTTAGACTGTCCCACTTCCCAAGTGGCCTTCTGAGAGTCTTCCCTGATGTTAACTAACAAAGTTTATAAAAAAGGAGAAAAAAATTTACCAATTACTTTCCTTCACCAGATAAGAATGAAGTCTCATAAAATGTGCCCCTGAGACAAATAGGGGAAATTGCATGGAAGATGTCAACTCTGTTTCAATTCAAGCTAATTTTCCAAAGTTGATAGAGTCAATGCAATCGAATTGTTCATTATCAGTAAGATATAAAGAAAATTAGTTTGAAGTCTCTTGCTTTACCAATAGGAAAATAATTAAAATGATTTTGCATTAATTCAACAGATACTTATTCGTTGCTTAGCAAGATGCTAGACATTGTGATAACTATTCAAGAACTAGCAGGAAACAAAGGGTCTTTGCCCTCATGGTCATTAAAGCAAACAGAAGTTAGAAACGAACTACACTACTAAATTTAGAGGAGTTTTCAAAAGGAAGTGTATTTTGAAGGAAACTTTAAGTTTATACAGCACTGAGGCCGGATCTCCAGATTCCCAAGTAGCACCTATTCACTTTTCTCTGTCTTAGACACTCGAAACTAATACACTGAAAACTAACGCACAGAGAAACACTACTTCTCTGTTATTTGTCACTTGTGTTCTCTGTGGTCCCATGCAATTCAGATAGAGTGGTTTCCACGCCTAGATCTCCTGAGTCTCAGAAGAAATAAAAGTCCCAACTAGTTGCTCAGATCCTGTCCCTGGCCCTGGGACAAGGGGAATATTTGTCACTTTTTCTGAGACCCTAATTAAAAGCTCTACATTAGTGTCAACTTTTAGAAGATCCCTTTTTCAATGTCTTGCTTTTCTATTGTCCTAACTGCCTTCTGTCTTTCACATTTAGGCTTTCATAGTTCACAATATTACTTGCATTGACCAAGTATTGAGCTAAGAACTAACATCAATGAGTCTATCATTCATTCATAAAATTCCTTTATCAAAGATTGTTGAGCATCTACTATTTGTGAATGGGCAAAATATATCCCTTGACTTCATAGGATTTAAAATTTAAACGGAGATAAAAAGAATCATTCAATTACTGGAAGAGTCATTTAGCATATGTGCATAGGTAGTTATCATGATTAAAGATTTGTTTTTTAAAATACAGTACACACTTTTTTCAGTCATCAGAAACTGAGAACTCTGAAAGAAACTGTGATCATTTCCTGTTACCTTATAAGATATAACAGTTTCTTCTCAGTTTCCTTAGACAATGTAGGAGATGAGTTTTTCCTAAATCTTTCATTTTCCTTGACTTCCATTTGTAGCCTGTATCTCTAGTTTCTTAAATTTTGCTTCAATAAAGCACCTTTCTACATTCCATACCAGATAATAGGTTATTGACTATATCTTTTATTTCTGATTTTCCAGCACTAATGCCTGACAACTGTCAGTTGTATTACTAGATATATATAAATTTATACATATTTACTAAAAAGTAAGGCACTTGTTTATAGATGGGTCTTACAAGGTTTGCTTTTCCAAGTAGTTTTAGGAACTTCTAAGAAGGCGAGACCCATGTCTTAGAAGTCTCTCAGTGTGTAATGTATTTTGAGGCATTTTCATAAAGCAATTGTTTAACTTGTGAAAAAATTTATACACTTAATTTCTCCTTGGGGGAAAGATCTCCTTTCCCTCCAAATTATAAAGTAAATAATAGTTTAGACACCGAAGTAAGTACCATTGTCAAGGTAGATAGATGAGATTAAAACAAGGCCAGAAAGGAAAGTCATTTTGTGGGGGACATGAATCCTCACCAGAGAAAACATTAGCGCACTAGGAAAATGCCCTGTATGATTTGTAAGCTGTCGTCCATGGCAGTTTCAAACAGGAGTTAACAAAATGATTGGAGTAATGGCAACACCACTGAAATGAGTTCATTGCTTCTGCAGAGACTCTAGTGCTAAAACATTTGACTGTAAAAGATCTGCTGGGTTAAAAAATATCCCATGAGGCTCAGGGCTTTTGTTAACGCAATTAAACTGTGATACAACGTTCCATTAGGTGTCTAAAATCACTAAGTGCTAACAAGGGATTCCAAAAAGGGAAAGTCTGTGCGCAAGACTGATCAGGTGAGGTTTGGGGAGGTGGGAGGTGGGGGAGGTGACGCTTGTCACAGGCCCAGTAATATTGGAGTTTAGTTGCAGACTGGGGTACGCCATAGAAGGAGGTCAGAATTTCTTGCCTGACAGAAACAACAGACTAGGTCATCCTGAAGCAGTATGAATGTTGCTTGCATATCAGCCAATTTAAAGAGGTTTGTATACTGTCATAATTGCTCAATACACCTAAATTATGTTAACTCAATTCAATAACATGATATACAAGTAAATATACAATTCTACAATCTCAAAAATGCAGAATGGAACAAGTTGGCATTATGAATTTCTATTACCTGACTCTTCAAGAACTGATCCTCAAAATGTATCTATTAAAAGTATTTATTATACTACTGCCAGGAGAGAAATTCACTTGAGAAATAAACTATTCTTTTTAATGGAAAATTTTTCATGTTGATTACTATTTAAAGTTAACCTGAAGTAGAGAGCAGTGAGGGAAACACTTCTTGTGCCTTCCAGTGCAAATTGGATTTGTTCAAGTTTATCTTTGTGAACACTCTCACTTATGTGAATAATTATAATTTAAAAACAAGTTTTATGTAATGGCTTTTCAGGAGATGAGGTGAGGGGGAAATTGGGACTGACTGCTAATAGGTGCATGGCTTCTTTTGGGGTTAAGAAAATGCTCTAGAATTACATAGTATTTACGGTGCACAGCACAGTGAAAATACTAGAAACTGTATGAGTTTATACAAGGTTGATAAAATTCTTCAGATCTATCAGGGTCTCATCCTTTTGTAATTGACAGAATTTTGCTGCTGACAATTTTTCTAATGGTTATAGTTCTATTCTGTATTTCTATTTATTCTTGAGTCACTTCTGCTAATGATTTTCTTGAAAATTGTCCTTTTAATATCATTTTCAGTTTTATCTTTGTAATATTTCTTAGTATTTTCTTTTGATGCTTTCAAATCTCTGTTTATAGTTGTGTCCCGTTCAACTTGCCAAAACTAAACCATTTTATCTCTTTTTAATACTGTTGTTCAATCTTGCTGTTTATTTTAAAGCTTTTTCATTTTGTTGATCTTCTCTAATCTTCCTGTTTAAAAAAAGTAGTTTGGCGGCTGGCCCTGTGGCCTAGTGGTTGGGTTCCCGCGCTCCGCTGCAGGCGGCCCAGTGTTTCCTTGGTTCGAATCCTGGGCGCAGACATGGCACTGCTCATCGAACCACACTGGGGTGGCGTTCCACATGCCACAACTAGAAGAACCCACAACGAAGAATATACAACTATGAACCGGGGGGCTTTGGGGAGAAAAAGGAAAAAAATTTAAAAAAAAAAAACAAAAAAGTAGTTTGCGCTCTTACCATTATAATCTTCTTATTCTCTGGGCTTTCTCTGTTTTTCTGTCTCTAATTTCCGGATTTGAACACTTAGCTCATTAATTTTTAGTCTGGTTTTATGATATGTGAATCAAGTGTAAACATTTCTTTCTAAGTACTGGTATACAGGCATTTACAGATTTTAATCTCTATTGCTTTCATTGTCATGCAATTCCAATTCTTAGCTTTCATTATAATTTATCCTTTGGGCACGAGATTATTCAGAAGTGTACATTTGTGTGTACACTTTTGTATTCGTGCATGTGTGTGTGTGTGTCCCATTTTGACTTCTTACTTTGTTGTAGGAGAACATAGTTTAGATAAAACATTCTTTGGTATGTAGACATCCTTTGTGATTGAAAGGATTTGTTTTCTCTTTTTGTTTTATAACACAGAGCTTGATAATTTCACTTTTTATATTTTCAACAGTCTTACTACTGTTTGTCTGTTTGGTGTTCAGCTCTGAGGAAGAAATCTGTAAAACCTCTGACTGTGTTTGTAGATTTGTCAATTTTATTTTGCTTATGTTATTTTTTGCCTAATAATATGTTATTTTCTTTATGGATATCCTTATATTTTAAATCACATTCTAGTCTTAGCAATATCTAAAACTAATTAATATCTCTATCATATTGCATAATAATTCAATATTTTCATTATCAGGTCTGTTGGAGCATTCCCTCCTATTAATCATCCTTATTAATTTGTTTTTATAGTCAGTAATTAAGTATTACCAATATGTTTACGAATTTCTATGTTCACTACTTTTTCTTTCATTTTACTATTCATTTCGGGGTTTACTTTCATTCATTCCTTTTCTTTCTTCAATCATATTAATTTAATAGTTAATATGTATATTCTAGTATAGCTTGGGGTGATAGACAACGAACACTAACATAATGAATAGATAAGTTAGTAAGCTATAGATATTCTGGAAAAATGAGAGCAGAAAGCCAGAGATTAGAATAGGTTACATTTTTTAGACATGGTAATCAGCAATGATTCACTGAAGATAAAGGGAGAGAGAGAGGAGATGAGGTCAGAGAGGAAATAGGTGGGATCATGTAGGGTTTGTAAGCCATTATATGGACTTGGGCTTTTCCTCTGGGCGAGATGGGAAGTCATTGTGGGATTCACCAGCTGTCACATACCTTTGATACAATGACTCCAGCTGTTGTGTAGAGAATTGATTGCAGGAAGGCAAGAAGAGAAACAGGAAAACTAGTTAGGGGACTGCTATGGTCTGAATGTGTTTTCTCCAAATTCATATGTTGAAATCCTAACCCCCTCCCAAGATGATAGTGTTAGGAGGTGTGGTCTTCGGGTGGTACTTAACTCATGAGGGTGAGGGTGGAGCCCTCATGAATGGGATTAGGGCCTTATAAGTGAGACCCAAAGAGATTCCTAGCCTTTCCACCTTGAAAGAACCCTGCGAGAAGGTGCCAGCTATGAACCAGGAAGAGGGCCCTCGCCAGAACACAACCATGCTAGTACTTTGATTTTGGACTTCCCAGCCTCCAGAACTGTGGGAAATAAATTTGGGTTGTTTATAAGCTACCCTGTCTGCGGTATTTTTTTACAGCAGCCCGAATGGACTAAGAAAGATAATTGCCATAATCAAAGTAAGAGATGATGACTGGACCAGATTTGTAGGTGTAGAGATGATGAAAGATAGTCAGTTTCTGGGTAATTTTGAAGAAAAAAATAGCAGGTTTACTTCTGAATTTAACAAGGAAATCACTATGGCTATAAGAAGGGATCATGGTGATAATTAGCATGTGATATTTAATTACACTAATGTGAGTTTTTAGAGGATAATTATGTTACCAAATATCCACCAAAATTATACTCAACATATAATCAATTTCATTGAGACTCTTGCTTAAAAGAACAAATTCAAAGAGTTGAAACTTTGTAGCTCACAATTTTTACTGGTTCCAGAGACAAATTTTCTTTTATTTGTTACTGTTACTAAGTAGAAAAGACTAAATGATATTATGTAGTAATTAAAGATAATAATAAAGGTCGAGAAATAAGAATATTAAAATTAAGGCAGTATAAAGCAAATAATATGAGTACTTCTTTAAATAAACTGTTTTTAAATTAACTTTTGGGGTTTCTTTATGTTCTGAATTGTTTGTATATGTTGACTCCCATAGGACATAAAGTTTGTTAAATTAAGAGAGTTTGCTATAATATGGATAACATGAAGAAATGAGGTCTTTGAATTTAATTGTTATATAGATCACACAAAAAGCCATGAGTATGGTGGCTAATACTGTGTAGCAATATTAAAAGTATAGCCAATGTATCTAAGCATTAAAAAGAGACAATTGCTTTCTCATGGCAAACAATTTGAAATAGAGAAAATGGGCATCCATCTTTTTCAAAGATCACTGGGATCCAATAATTATGATGGGTATGTAATCATGCATTTCATTAACAGTGTATTTTGGCTAAATATAACTTCTGAAGAAACATTATGTACAAAGTCCAGGGCAAGGTGAGGAGGATAAAACATTCTATAAGATAATTAGTTCAGCAGGTGTGGTCTTCAGGATAAAGATACACGATCAATGTGGTGGACAGAGAATGACAAGAGATTGGAAAGCCTCATCTTGTGCTGTTGAATGTTTATTAATCGGCTCACTGGACAAAAACACTGACTTGTAATATTTGCAGGTTTCCATGGTGTAAATACTCCCACTGTGGCCGATTTCAAGCTCCCACAATGGTGTCCCTTCAAGGGGAGTTAGGAAGAGATGTGCACAATTAACACTTGCAAGCCCACGCAAGTCAGATCTAGCATGTTACTTCCTAGAACCATCATTGAATAGCCGTGAAATTTTGAATAACCCCTGAGTTTCCTTACTTCTCAAATCAAGAGGTTTAGACTAGTTACTGTTTGACGCCCTTTCTAGACTTATCATTCTTTTAAAAGGAAGGTGATAAGATGTTTTTGTCTTCTTAAATAAAATGTATATAGAATATCCTCAATTTTAAACTCTACATACAATCACAGATGGAAGTAATGGTGCATAATCTATTTTTTCCCCATTAAATTCTGTTTTAATATGCCTTATCTTTAAACGGAGTCACAGATTTAAGAACATCACATAGAAAAACTGGCATTAGGTAATTAAAGTAATTCTAATTAGATGACACTCTTTTAATTCCAATTATTATGCTATCAATTATAACAGTGAAAGAGGTGCCTTCTTGGCAGTAGAAAATATGTTTTCTGTTATGTTCTTCAACCTAATTCTGTGCAGTGCTGTGGTAAGCCTGAAGAGTCCACCCAATGATGCCCACCGCCTGGTATTCCTACACTTGTGTAATTTCCTGTCTTTGGACGTGGGCTGGATCTCATGACTCACTTCTAAAGGACAGAATTCAGCTAGAAAGAATTGGATATTACTTCCATTATTAGGTTACAAAAAGATTATGACTTCCACCTTGCATGCTCTCCCTTGCTCTCTCGCTGGCTCACTCAGGGAAGCATTCAGAGGGCTGCAGCCTCAGTCACCTGGACTGAAACCTCATGAGAGACCTTGAGACACAGAATCACCCAGCTAAGCCTCTCACAAATTCCCAACACACAAAAACTGTGAGATAATAAAAGTTTGTTGGTTTTTTTTTTTTTTTGAGGAAGATTAGCCCTGAGCTAACATCTGCTGCCAATCCTCCTCTTTTCGCTGAGGAAGACTGGCCCTGAGCTAACATTCGTGCCCATCTCCCTCTACTTTATATGTGGGATGCCTGCCACAGCATGGCTTGATGCGAGGTGCCCTGTCCACACCCGGGATCCTGAAGTGGCGAACCCGGGGCCGCCAAAGCGGAACGTGCGAACTTAAGCGCTGTGCTATGGGACCGGCCCTAAATTCATTGTTTTAAGCAAATAAGTTTTGATGTAATTTTGCAAATAGCAATAAATAACTAATATGGGGGTAATGTATGAAATTGAAATGCAGGAGCTCCCCTAAGGCATTTCTCAATATTTCCATGTACTTTGATTAACATACATGGAAAATTTCATCGACTCGATATACATAGGGCTACTGATGACACAGTTCCTTCAGGATTGAAGGTTTGGGTCACCACACCAGGCAAGCAACCTTAACCAGCTGAAGTACTTGTTGAGGGCAAACAGTACATGGAGTGAGTAGTGGAAGAAGCTCATTATAAATACTATGATGGTGGGATTAATTGCAGAAACAAGATCTGTAATAGTGATAAGCATTATATTTTTCCATATTTTGAAATAGACATATTTGTGTGAATATTAATACAATTTTTACCTTCCCCTCTCCCATTTCCTTACCATCTAACATAATAGCAGGTAATTAGTAACAGGTAACCTTTTATCTACGTATTTAATTTACATGATTTCAAAGGTAGACTGTAACTCAGATAGAAAAATGAATAAATACCACTCAAAAGTGGGTAAGGAATTCTTTAAGGGTTAGCATGTTTTGGGTTAGACATGGAATAGTAGCAGCATAGTAGACAGAAGCAAGACCTTTCTCTTGTCATTATTTGAAATTTGAGTATGGTTTAAATAGATGGGTATGGATACCATGGTGACAAGGGATGGACTGCTGTGGCTCGTAATGCGTCAACTTGGTTAAGATGAACAGTGTTCCCAAGAATTTCCTTCCCTATATATTTCTGATTGGAGTTTGTCACAAGAAAGATTTGTGTAGTATTTGGAAGGTAAAAGTGAAACAGTCACCCTGTTTGTTTAGTGAAGTTTGATGTAGGCCAAGCCTGGTTGCCGTTCATGCATGTCTTTGAATAGCTGGTGGTTCACTTTGCTAGCAGAGTAGCAGTTGGACCCATGGGTCCTACTGCTTCCTTGGGATTACTTCCTTCAGTTTTCTTAAATCCTGGGTCAGATGCTAATGTGTCTCTATGACAAGTGCCAACTTTTCCTGTGTGTCATGCATGGCACTGATGCGGAGGGACAAACACGGGATAGATACATGTCTCAGGTTGTTTCTCAAAGATGAAGGTTGTTCGTTTTCTCCCTAGCTTCATATCTATCTTTCCTTTTGAAACTCTGCACCATGACTCCAGAATTAGCACTAGAAGCAGAAGATAGAGCTGAACTAAGAAAATTTCATCAGCTCCTACAATTGTGTGAAATAAAATCTCCATAATATATTATTCTAAATCATTCCTAGTGGCTCTGATTCTCTCATTGAACCATGACTGATACATATATTTAGCAAGGAGGGGTGGGATGGATTTTTTTCAGTTGAGTCTATAATAATAGTCTCCTGCCTTCAAGATCAACCCAAGTCTTATTGCCCATGGTTATCCTGTGGTATTTCTGATTATTCACACTGCAGCTTTTTCTGTGTCATTTAATTCAACTGTAAGACTGTGATAGACACCATAGTTTTGCCTTCTCTCCATTATAAAATTCTATGCAAAAATTTGTCCTATCTGTGATCCCATCAATTTATTCTAACTTGGCATCTGAATACTCAAAGGAAAGAGGGAAATGGGGATCTCATTGGCTCAGCTACTGGCTCTGTGCAAGTAGAATGTGATATTGAGGTTTTTGTGTTTCCCAAGGCTATTGGGGAAAGGTGGAAAGTCAAAAATGACTTTATTGGTGGGGAGGACACTACTGGATATCCCCCTGAAATGGAAGATCTTGGGACTGATGACTCTAGTTCTGTTTCTAGGACACAAACTTGGTAGCCAAACGTACTGCTTTAAACCATACCTAAATGGAGACAAAAGCAAAGGCTTGCTTCTGCCTACCATGATACACCTATCTCATGTGCAACCAAAACACTCTGATTCTCTTCCTAAAAGAGGATTAAAAAATACCTTCACCCACCTTTGTGTGATCATTCTGGTTCTATATCTGGTTCTTTCGAGATATGATCTGAGACATGACTGGTAAAACAAAACACAGCCTCAGATCAAACAAAGAAACAAACAAAAAATGAAGAATTCATTGATAATCTTAAATAATTTATTTTTCTGGTTGTAGAGACAGCAGTGCATAATAAAAATGAAGAATGTATTGAGCTCTGATTCCAACTCTGACACTCACTATAAACTTAGATGTTTAAGTTTTGTGAACCTAGTGACCTCATCTGATGAAAAAAGAAAACAGTATTATCTCTTTGTCAGAGAGTTCTTAGGCACATTAGCTGAGATAAAGTATGGAAACCTGTCACAGAACCCAAACAGAGGAGGAGCCCAGTAGCTGTCAATTCTCTCAAGACATCTTTCTTCCTCTTCTTGAGAGTTGGACATTTACCTTCTCTAGAAATTACACCTATTATAGACAATGTGACATCACATTGTGGGTGAAGGAATATAGTAATTGTGCCTAATGGGTTAGAGTAATTAGCCATTTTCCTTCCACTCCAAAGTGTCAACTTCTCAGCCAGGGTCGTTACATAACAGTGTTGACATTGCTATTACTATGTTTGGTCTTAATTGCTGTTATTGTCTAAAGCAATTAATAAAAGCTTTGGTATGAAATAAACAAGAGTTATGTAAGACACGATATCCAATTTAAAATATGTTTAAGTGCCTCTGTATTTACATACAACTCTGCTAATTTTGTGAGGGATTCAAAAATATATTTAAGGATTCCAACTCTGAATAAATTTGTAAGAAACAGATGTATTAAAAGTTATCTGAGCCAGTCCTGATAGCCCAGTGGTAAAAGTTCAGCGGGCTTCACTTTGTCAGCCTGAGTTTGGTTCCTAGGTGTGGAATCATACCACTTGTCTGTCAGTAGCCATGCTGTGGCAGCGGCTCACATAAAAGAACCAGCAGAACTTACAACTATACACAACTATGTACTGGGGCTTTGAGGGGGAGAAAGGAAGCAAAAAATAAAAGGATATAGCTTGGCAACAGATGCTAGCTTAGAGTGAAGCTTCCCCTGAAAAAAAAACTTATCTTTGTTAATTTGTCCCAATAATAAGTACTCTTCAATGGGGATCTAGGTGAGGCTTACAAACAGTTATAGATTAAATTTCTACTCTAGACCAAACCTAATGAATAGATCTGAGGTCTTTGCAGTTAAAAAAGATCTTAGCTCAAATTTCCCTGTTGAAACAGAAGTCATTTGGAAACCATGGTTCCACCAAATATTCTTATCTTACATAAATATAATCAAGTATTACATGCTTTTTAAAAGCAGAATATATTTTTAAAATTTTTATTCCACAATTCCTTTTCTTTTTAGTCACAAGAACTCCCTTTTCACACTTCAGTAACCCATGTTAAACACCTTCATGATTTTCTCATACTCATATAATTCTATATAGACATTTTATACACATAAATATAAATATACAAATGCATACACACGATTTTTGTCATTGATGTACAAAATTGGATTATATTTTATGCAATTTTCTATAAATCTTGCTTATTGCTACAAAAATAGTTCATGAATATCACTCAATTTCTATAGCTCTTTCATTATTTATAGTAACTGTAGATGACTATTCAAAAGCTTTGACGTTTCATATATTGAATTATGTTAAATTTTTTTTTAATAACTTCTAGGTATAATAATGGGTTCAAAGACCTTTTCCAGTGGGAATACTGATTTCATGTACTAGATTCCCTTTTAGGATTTTTAACTTTTTTTTTAAGATTGGTGCTGAGCTAACAGACATTGCCAATCTTCCTTTTTTTTTTTTCTCCCCAAAGCTGCAGTACATAATTGTATATCCTAGTTGTAGGTCATTCTAGTTCTTCTATGTGGGATGACACCACAGCACAGCCTGACAGTGTGTAGATCTGTGCCAAGGATCCAAGCCAATGAACTCCAGGCCACAAGTGGAGCACGAACTTAACCACTGGGCCACAGGGCCTGCTCCTAACATTTTTAATATATAAATTTTTCTTCCTTAATTTTCTCCAAATGCATAATAAGTTTTGCCAACATTATCTATTAAGAAAATATTTTTCCTATTGAATTAAATACCACGTTGTCATATATTAAACATATATACCTGGGTCTATTTCTGGATTTTCTGTTTTTTGCCCCAATGCTTCCTATACTTTTCCAATACAAATATCACAGCATTTGGATTAAAATGGCTTTAGAGTATGTATTGGTATGCAGTCAAGCAAGGCCCTGCTTGCTGCTGTTCCTTTTGAATACTTTTCTTGGCTTTTTTCTGGCATTTAACTTCCGTGTAAACTTTAAGATAATTTTGCCTAATCTATCTATCAAAAATCATTGAGTAACAGTAATTAGAGTTGTATTATAATTATTTTTAGTTTTGTGAAAAACTAAGTTTTGTGTTTTTGTTTTTGAGGAAGATTAGCCCTGAGCTAACTGCTGCCAATCCACCTATTTTTGCTGAGGAAGACTGGCCCTGAGCTAACATTGGTGCCCATCTTCCTCCACTTTATATGTAGGATGCCTACCACAGTATGGCTTGCCAAGCTGTGCCATGTCCGCACCCAGGATCTGAACCGGCGAACCCCCGGCCACCGAAGCAGAACGTGTGCACTTAACCGCTGCGCCACCAGGCTGGCCCCAAACTGACAGTTTTAAAATATTAATCCTCATATCCAAAATTATAGCATATGTTTCCATCAGTTCAAGTCTTATCTCTCTCCATTAGATTTATAATTTTCCTTATATAGATCCTGTGTTTTTCTTTAATCTACTCTTAGATATTCTTTATTTTCCTTGATATTATAAAAGAATTTTTATTTCAATATTCTTTTTTTTATAGACTAGAAAATAGTTACTGATTTTGGTGCATTTGAATTTTGTGATAAATTGTTGTTCAGATTGAATAATTTCTGTTCTATTTTTAAGTTCACCAGTGCTTTTCTCTGTCATCCTCATTCTGCTATTGTGCCCCTCCCTCCAGTGAATTTTTCATTTTGGTCGTTGCATATTTCAGTTATAAAATTTCCATTCATTTCTTCTTTATGTTTTCTATTTCTTTGCTGAAAATTTCTAAATTTCCATTCATTTCTAGAATGTTCCGGATTGTTGGAGCATTTGTCTAATAACTACTTTAAAGTCTTTTCAGATATTTTCAACGGCTGTGTCATTTTGGTATTGGAAACTGTTGATTGTCTTTTCTCCTACAAGTTAAAATTTTCCTAGTTTTTCACACGGAGAGCAATTTTGGCCTGTATCTTGCACATTTTGAAGATTATGCTATAAACCTCCTGGTTTACTTTAAATCCCAAGGAAAAGGTTGATATTTTTGTTTTAGCAGGTACTCAGCCTGGTGTGGTTTACGCTGAAAGTTCCAACATACATTTTTCAGGCTGTGGTTCCAATTTCAGTTCAGTTTCCAAAGTGTTTGAAGTGCTATTTGGATCTGTCTCTCGTGTGTACCACCCAGGAACTAGTTTTGGACCTAGACTGTGTGTTAGTTCTATTCTCAATAGCTTTGATACACTGATTAGGGTGCAATCTACACGTGTACAACTTGGTGATAAGCCCAGGAATTCATGAACAACTTTATAGGGTTTCTTTTCCAAGGCCAGCCCTCTGTGATCTCCCTGGTACTTTTGGGTTCCCTGAGACTTCCTTTTTCGTTCCTCTGCCCAGAAAGCTGAAACTTTAATTTCCCATTGATGCCACCCACTTCTACAACTGTGCAGTGTTCAAGGCCAAATGGCAGAAGTCCAAAGGAAAAAATCATAAACTCAATGCACTTCCGGTGATTATTCAAATCCTCATCTTCTTACCTAATGTGCCTGCTACTCTTTACTTTTCATAAGCTGCTTCATACATTCTATCCATTTTTTACAGTTGCAGTGTGAGAGAGAGAGTGGAGTATGCTTAGGCATCTTACACAGAAGAAGAACTCTTGTTCATCTATTTTTAGTATAATTGTTACTACGGATTTGTTTAAATTTATCAAGTACAGGGATATAAATGAGGAAGAGATACATGTTCCACCTGGGTGTTAGTTATCAGGAATAATTATGCTTTTTGTATTGGATATTAATAGTTTACACTAAGTTTTTTCACTAACAGTTAGCATGTGTTGATTGCAGAAAATTTAGAGAATATACAGAGGTGTAAGTCTGATAAAAACGAAACCCTCTCTTACTCCAACCACTCAGCGATAAGAATAGTTTGCTTAGATTTTCCTTTTACCCTTATAATGTGTGTGTGTATATGTGTGTGACTGTTTATTAAACAAATGAAATAGTACTGTATTCATATGTTCTTTTCATTTTATAATACATTATAAGCAAGTTTTGTATGATAAAAGTTTAATAGCTACATAATATTCCACTGTATGGTAGTATATTAACTTTACAATAAACTCACATTTTCTAAATATTCTTATACAAAGTATATACTTTATAGACCCTACAGTTCCTCACAGAGTATTTTTTTACACACAAATATATGCCTGGTTTTTAAAAATGAACAGATACAGATTGTAAGAGGAGTCTAATAAGAGATGTCAAACAATTTTCTGTTGGACACTGGTATGTTATCATTAACATTCCTTAATTACTTTGGAACTTTGTTCTCATTTGTCCAAAGCCCTTTGATTTCATGCTTCTTTCTCTGTTTTTTTTTTTCCAAGAATTTAGGAAGCAGCGGGCTAAGGACAAGGTAAGAATTTTCTGTACAAGTTATGATGGTATTGAGAAAAATAGATTTGTTATTTTATCCATTTTAAAAAATCACCTACCTGCCATATCACAGCTTGACTTCCACACACACACACACACACAAATTTAAAGAAAAGAAAAGATTCCTTTAGAAGACATGTGGGAGAGAGAACACACTATGGCTGTGTTTCTGTGTAAAAGGAAACTAAACAAAAGAAAAATCTCTGGGGTCGACTATATTTGCTTGTGCCTGTAGTTTCTATTAGATGATTATCAGAACCACCAGGGTACATAGCAAGGGTGGAAATGAACCTAAATATGTCCAAGAAAATGGTACCTGAAAAATAACAAATCACTTATTAATTTGATAGATTCCACACTAACACTATTCACAGCCCATTTTCATAATCATAGTCTTATTTGATCTTTTTAGAAAAGACTTTTCAAAGACACTCTATCATAGCAACACTATAATATAACAAAGATATTACTATTACTTTTCAAAATGATTTAATTACTTGAACGATAGTCTTATGTTTCATTTTGGACCTGATGTAACTTTGCCGTAAATAACACGGCATATTATTATTTTAAAGAATTGTTGTTCATTTTACTAAATAATTTTATTTCAATTTTTTGTGGTTGTCGAAACAGGTAACCAAATTTAACATCTATCAGTATTAAGGATATGAGTATTACTTATCATATAAAAAGTAGTTATATCTTTTCATGATTTTTAGATAAGAAATATAAAGACCTTTAAATGTAAAATGAATAACATAAAAAAATAAAGTGTAAAGTATATCACTGTATAATAGATAATAGTTAAAATAACATTTTATACTATTCAAAAAACCCACACAAGATTAGCAAAATATATATCACAATTCAGGTAAATGAGATTTCTTATTCTTTTTAAGACTGTTCAAAAAGCCCCGTGGTGAGAAATTTCAAGTTGTCAGTTTTAGGGTAAAGGTTACGATTTGTATTTTGTGACTTTGTCAATTTCTGCTAGGGCCCTTTACGTCTTCCTAATGTAAAGTAGTATTTTTGCATTTTTGTATACCCTGATTCACTTACAACTGACAAGTGGCATATCTTAGATTGACAAAGATATGCATGAAACAGATGTCAGAAGACGGAAATGAATGAGCACTTCTTTTGTAAAATACGTGACTTAGATCACCAGTCATGAAAGCGAAGGACTAGGAAGAGATTTCTTTGTACATAGTGTTGGCAGGTGTCATGAAACTTCCGCCAAACAAAATTATTGATTTATGACCTATTTCCCTCATCACCATTGCAGTAGCACCTTCTTCAGAAAGGACTGCCATTTTCAGCAAGCAGACCTTCAAATGATGCTTGGAGTATGAAGTAAATGCAAATTTTCATCACGAATTTTAAAGCAAATAGTACTCTTGACAACCAGATGCCTCTCTTTCCAAGTTAAAGCTTTCCAAGTTCTGGTGGCTGGTTTCTGAAACACTGCATTTGCCTTAAAACTCGTGTCGCTTCAAGACTTGGTTGGCAGCTAACTCATGGAGGAAAAACACACTTTTCTTGAGAGTGAATTGTATCTTTTACAGAGTTAAGGTTAAAAGAGAAATTGTAAGGGGAATGTCCACGTGCTGACAGATGAAACCATTCCAAAGATCCTATATTTTGCTGACGAAGGTTCTCCCTGAGCTAACATCTGTTGCCAACCTTCTTCTTTTTTTCCTTTTTTTGTGAGTCAGCATGGCCACTAACAGACAAGTTGTGTAGGTCCCCGCCCGGAATCCAAACCTGGGCCACCAAAGTGGAGTGTGCAGAAGCTAACCTCTAGGCCACCAGGGCTGGCTCTGGTGGAAGTCTTATAGTGGATGTCTACCTGTAAATATGTAGGTGTCTTGTTTAAAAGTCCTTCATGACTTTTAACCTCATATTATTATATAAAGTTAGACAATGCAAAACATATCTGGATAGTATCAATCCTCAAAGACTTTACTGTGCTTTGAAATCTGCCTTTGACCTACGTTAAGGGATTTTCTGAAAAATTATTCTATCAACTTTTTTTTGCTGTGTCATTGAGGATATTGTTTATATTACTCATGACTTACTTATTTCGAGGTCTTTGGTCTGAGTATCGGTTGCGATTTTCCTGAGGATTTGTTTTGCTTGTGCCTTATAATACTCAATCTGTTACTCGAGTTTTTCTTTTTTTGTGTGGGAAAACTTAAGCTTGTCTATCACTTTCAACAAATGTATAACTTGTTATATCATGCTTCCTAAGAAATTAACTTCTTTCCCAGGTACATCTCACTATTTTACATGTTAATTTTTATTTTGACTTATTTTTTCCTGAAGTGTAAATTAGGTTGTTTTTCTTGGTTAGCTGCATCTTTGCAAACTATCTTAAATCATTTTAGACCAAGATAGGATGTAACTTAATAATATTAAAATTTATCCCTTAAGATGGAATTCAAGTCACTTTCCAATCTAAACCCAATTTACATTTCAAGGCTTAATTCCAAGAACGTCTTTATATACTACCAGTTGAAATCAGTTTTGTCACCTCCAGGTTTCCACAAACCGGGTTCATTTGTACTTGTCCCACATAGAAGATGCCTTCTTCTTTCACTTTTATCCATCCAAATATTAACTACCTTTCCAGATCCATTTCTTATTTCACTTCTTCCCAACTTTTTTCCTAATCATGAACTTGTGGCATTTATTTACTTAACCATTCATTTAGATCTTGACTTTGTTCTGTCTACGAACGATTCTTGCACTGTTTGATATGTCATGTACCTCCTTTTTTTTTTTTTTTTGAAGATCAGCCCCAAGCTAACATCTGCTGCCAACCCTCCTCTTTTTGCTGAGGAAGACTGGCCCTGAACTAACATCCATGCCCGTCTTCCTCTGCTTTATATATGGGACGCCTACCACAGCATGGCTTACCAAGCGGTGCTATGTCCGCACCCAGGATCCAAACTGGCAAACCCCGGGCCACCGAAGCGGAACGTGCACACTTTACCACTACACCACCAGACCAGCCCATGTCATGTACCTTCTTAATAGAGTAAGGGCCAATATCTTGGCTTTCAGGTAGACAATGAGTTCCTAAAAGTGAGGAGCTGAGTCTTGTCTAGAACCCCCAATATCTTGCATTCTGATGTCTTTATTGAAGGTGCGAACATTTCTAAAATAATAAATCAATTTATAGGATGAAATAAAAATATTAACTTAAAATGAGTGGCTAAAGCAGATTTTAACACAACATCATGAAGTTCACCAGAACCCCTAGAGGTACTCACAATTGTTGCAATATTCAAGATTTCTATGTACTGAGCACTAACTGGGGCCTTAAACAGAATTCCCAGATCTGCTTAGTATATTTTATTATTTCATTCCAACTCTGTAAAATGTGGGGTGGCTGTGTGAACTCTGAGTTTTCCCTGGAATGTAGAAACTTAGTCAGGAAGCTTATCTGAATTCAGCAGATGAGCGTCTATCTGGTGATCTGTGACAATTTACTGGGACTCGTGGCTTGGCAACATAGAGCGATGAGTCATTTTGATTCCCGTGGATGATGAGTAATGGTGAAATCACAAGGTTCAAATGAGGCAACCCAAGTGAGGCAGTTATTTTCTCAAAGATGTATTCTTATAGCTTAACCAGGAGGTAAAATAAAAGTATAGAGCATATTTGGAAGTTCAGAAAGGCAAAAAGATGATTTCACTGCCATTCTGAATGATGTCATCTTGTTGCATGCTGTGACACCTTTTCTATTCCAAATGCACAGTTTGCTAAACATTCATACTACATTCCTTAATAGGTTTTGTTTTTGAGGGTTTATTTTTTTCTTTTCTTTTCTTTTTTCTTTTTGAGAGTAGATAGTAGCTTGCTGTTGATAAAACACTTGAACTCCTGCTGTTTAAATTGTTAGGCTCTGTTCAGAGGAGTGAAATAATGTTGTGTCATTTGCTCCCAGGTGCTGAGACTGCTGCTGGAATGTACACGTAAGTGCTCTAAGGTGGGGAGAGAATAGCTCTTTGTGGGGTTTAAGGCAGCGGGGAAGGGGGATGGCTCACGTCTTTCCTTGTGGGCAGTTGAACTGCTTGTTCCCCCTGCTGAGACTTCCATTCCTCAAAAATCCTCTTTTCATGTACTAGCACGTGGATCACGAGAGGTTCTTTTTTTGAAAATAATTTTTAGTCTATTTATTTTTTCCCAAAAAACAACCCAAAGCTTGCATTGTCAAAGACAAGATAAATCCCAAGGTTGCTAGATCAGACTTGGTACCTGAGGAGAGTTTAAAGTGCTTTAATGTGTCACGTAGTTAGCATAGATATTTTGAATGATCATAGTGTCCAAAGCATTTTATTTTTACTACATATAAAGTTCACTAACCCTTGCTCTTGACTTTTCAATTTCTTAGATTTTGAGAGCAACTTCTTTTCAACACCAAAGAAAACTTACTTAATGTCATAGACTTTTATCAATTCATTTACCTTGATAATTTGATCCCACATCTTGAGTTTATTGGAGCCACCGAGGGATTATCTGCTATAAGCAGACTGTACGCATTCACACATGCCCACCCCTGGAACACATTCAGAGTTTACGGCACAATTTTTTAAGGTAATAGTTGTTTTCCATCTGGCAAATGCTCCTCCACTCTGAACCATCATTACTGGATTTTTCTTTTGAAGAAATATGTCCTCTTCTGGGGAACGTCTCATTTTGCAGATCCATTTTTTTCCCCATATCTTTATAATAAAAACTTTTTCACTCAGTCATCAGAAATCTATTAGGTATCTAGTAATTGCCAAAAATTCTGATAAGCCTCAATACTACGAATTCAAATCAAACAAAATCTTTACTTCCAATGAGCTAATAATGTGTAATATGAAGTCATAAATGTCAGTAGATCACTACTATAATGCTGCACACTGCGATGGTGGTATTCCGTCTGTTCTGTAAAAGGTCAATGATTATGTTTTTATTTGCATAGCATATAGGGCTTTACAAATTTCATCTCTCTGGGTATAATTTAAAGAAAGTGAAATATATAACATCACTGTGCTACATTATAAACATTGCATGGAATGAAACTTTGGTGCTGCAGTTTATTAATAAGTTTCTACTATAACTGGCTGGATTGAATTGAAATCAAAGATTCAAAGACCAAGATTAGGGAGCTGCGCTAGTCTGCTTATATTAGTCACAAATACCTACTGCCTCAATAGACAAATACTCTGATCTGAAATGAGTTTCCAGATGCTGGTAGAAAATATGGCCACTTTTTATATCTTTGTAGGCCTATGGGTTGGGAGTAGAAAGCTTGATTCTAAATGTCAATCCCAAGAAGAGATTATATACAATCTTTTTGAAGTGCTTGTGTTGGCGCAACTCCCCATGAATATGACCTACGAATGAAATCATCTTTGAGCATTTCTTACAATGATGCTTTTCCACTTAAGGATTACCCATTCCTTTTCATCGTTGTTGCTTATTGCATACTGAGATTACCCTTCTCTGTGGTTTACTTTCTTTCAAAGTGTTCTTATTTTAAAGACCTGAGAATGAGACTGCAGATGAGGAGAACTGAATTGATATTGAAACTGCAAAGGAAAAAAAATCCAAGGTTTTATTGTAACTCTAAAGGCACATTTTAAACCCTGGAACACATCTAAGAATAAAAAGTTCAAACTCACAACTGTTAAGAAATTTATAGTTAAGGATCATCTATTGTTAATGTTTCCTAATTCATCATTACTCGCTAACAGTTATGTGTTGATAAAAGAGGCCTAAATCTTTTATCAATTTGTCTCCTTACTTGGTTTTATGACTTCCAAAGATGAGGTGCCTGGAACATCTCCTCTGACAGAGAGAAAGGGAACACACGCCTTAGGAAATTGGTGCTGATCTGGATATTAAAAATCTCTCCATTTTGGCATTTTTCTATTTAAAGAACAGGCTGGGTCAATCTTACAGACCTAGAGAATAATAACAAGAAAAAATTTAAGAAGGGTTTTTAATCTTTTCTTTCTCAAAAAGTTATTTTGAAAAAAAGTTTCTTTCCTACTCTTATTCCAGAATACTTTTTCTTCAATTGCCTCTTAAACACAAGTTCCTCAGATGTCAAAATGCACACTAGCACCATTGTTTAGATGAACAACTTGGTAGATGGTATTTGTGATAACTGCACTGCATGTAGTAAGTACCACCAGACAGCGTCACTAAAGCAATGGTCGGAATGACTCACAGCAAATTGTGTCCACTGAATCTTCTGGTCAGTACAATTCTCCACAACTGTACCAGGTCCATTTTCAGAAACAAATTTTCTACTCTTGGAAAAAAGGATTTCCTTCATGAAATCCAGCACACCAGAGTCCTGCTTTGAGGTTTGGAGCTATAGTCCCATGTCAGAATGTCACCTTCCCTGCTTTGCCTCGTTTATCCATACACCTCTCTGTTTCAAGAGCCTCTCAAAATGAGTGGCTCAATCATGGTGAGATATGAGTGTTCTTGGATGCCTTCTAGTATCTGATCCAGACTCCTCAGGATAACAAGATTGCCATCAAAACTTCACTGTGTCTGTCTCTGAAAAACTGCTGTAATACTGCTAGAGCTGAAGAGTTACCAGTAAAACCATAATAATGCATTTTGTTTGCATTATGTCTTTCCATTTACAAAACATTTTTACAGGTATTTTTAAATTGATCCTCCCAATCATTTGATTAGCTAAGTAGGGATGTATTTTTTATCTCCATTTTCCAGATGACTTTAGAGGTTGTGACAAGTTGAAGGTCTTAAACTACTAAGCAGAAAAGCTGACACTGACATCTAGTCCAGAGGTTATATTACGGTGCACAACTGAATCTAACAAATAGCCCCTTGAGGAGTAGGGGCAGTTCCTATCAAATTGCTTTTTAGTCTATCCTAAAAATCCGCATCAGTAGAGGGTGAAAATGAATGTGGATGAAATGAAGGTGTACCTCATCTCTTTTCCCTGGGTCTGGGACAAGCTTCTTTTCATCTTGGGGCTGTAAACCATGTGACTTCTGAACAAATACATGAATGCTATTGATTCAGAGAGGAAGAAGCAAGAAGGAAAGGAAACAAGAAGAGGACTTTGTATAGGATGAGAGAGGAAGCTGCTGGTATAACATTTTATAAGCAAAAGAATTTGGAGGAGGAAGAAAGAAAAAAGTAAAGCAATACTAGGTAGATGTTTATCCCGTCAGAAATGTAACATAATTAGCAGGCAAAATGGTCCTATCTTTAGTCAGGGCTTATTCCCACAGAGCGTAGGGAAAATCAGGATAGTCAGGACTAACAAATGTCACCTTCTGCACATCCCAGTAAGCTTCTGTGACATCTGGTAGCAGGAACTGAGTGAGACCCCATCAACTTCAGGGAAGAATATGTGCGAGGAGGGAGGAAGAGCTCTGAGGGTCAGAAATATCCTCAGTAGTCTCTTATCTAGAGGAAACCTTGCTATACAGTGGGACGCAGTGTCCTGAGGGAGCTTCCAGCCTCTGCTAATACTCACACTGCCTCTGGTCATGATTCTTGCTGGCTCAGTCAGCTCTGGATTCTTCAGATAGTGGGCCCTAGATTAAAGAGTGAGTTTTCCAGAAGGAGAAAGCATACTAATAAATATTGCTGCTTTCCATAGTCTAGCTTTGAAGAGAACAAAAAGTAGCTTTTTAGAATCACAAAAAGTAATTTTTTTGTTGTTTTTGTTATTCTCCTCAAAGCAGGCAGGTTATAAAAATAGATTAAAAAAATTTCAGCTAAATTTGTATGTTAGCTGCGTAATGACTGTTAAGGGAAACTGGGCATGTTTGGAAGTTTTTGAAGCTGATTTATTTAAGATGCTCTCATGGCATCTCCCTAAAGCACCTAGATGCCGTGGGCAAAAATGCTGCATTGGGCTGGACAGAGCCTTTAATCGATAAAAGGAGAATGGGGAGAAGGTTAACAAGACAGAAGAAAAACAAAGGAAGAAAATAAATATTCACTGAGTATCTAATATGTGGTGGGTTCCAGTGTTGTGCTGTAGCCAGCCAACCTTGGCTCACCTGAGACAGTCTATTGTTAAATTTTCAAGTCAGTTGTTAAAAACATCCATTATTAAACATTAAATTGCACATATCTACATTTAAATAAAGATAATAAAAGTAATTTCAAAATAAAAATAAAAAAGACTATAAACACTCCAAGCTCATCATTTCCAAATTATTTTTCTTCATTTTATTATTATCTCTGCTCTTGAGGTTATTTACATCGACTGTATCTGTATGGTGGAAATCCTATATAAAGTGTGCTACTGCGCATCTCTTCCCAACTTTGTGTTCAGTGACATCATCTTGGTAGCTTGAAGTTAGCCACGGCTGGCAAATGTTACAAATCAGCTCTCGATCTGTTGTTTGGTTGATTGCCTAGTTTTAAGAAATGTTAATAATGCAGATTAAAGTGGAAAGTGTTTCATGCAGTTACATTATGAATAGTATACAATTGAGAAAATATTCATCTATCATTTGAAAACTATTATGTGATTTAGCAAAGATACCATTCAAGTCATTGATGAACAAGCGAGGTTCTGATACACATCTTGGTTGTTTCACTTTCCTCCTAACTCGTTAAAGTAGATAAAAGTATCAACCAGCTTTCATGTCACATATCAGCTTTATTGGTGAGACATTTATTGGAGAAAGAGATAGCAAATTGGGATGCAACTCCATTTGTCAAATCCTGGTTAAATTGCAGCCGTAATTTGGTTACCAACACAAAAGTTGGGAAAATATCAATGGAAGCATTCTTTTAGAATCAATTAGCTATGTAGAATTTGCAGTAAGTATTGCGTATTTTATAATTATCTGTTAATTGTGTACTACACATCTTTTATATTAATAAAATGTATAACAAACTTATGTACATATATACATACGTACTTTTTTTCTTCACAGAGCCCATTGTTTAATATTAGCAGCATACTACTGGCAAGTACTGAAACTTTCTTTTATTCTCTTACTTAATTCTATAACAACTCCTTGAAGTAGGTATTATCTTCTCTTTGTAAGTTTGGAAATTAGGCCCAGAAGAATTTGGAAACAGCTGGCGCAGAATGGAGTTGGGATGGGGTCTCCGTTTTATTCTGGCCAGGGTCTGGGCTTTCTTACTGCCACCGCTCTGATACTTGTGTTCACAAGCTAATGACCTCAGTTAAGTCATTTGTGTCACACTCTGGCCTCAGTATCCTCCCCATGAAAGGAGAATGATACTGTCTATTCATTCCGCCTCAGAACCATCGTGAGGATCAAATGCAAAAATAATTTGTGGACTTAAAATGCTAGAGGAACGTATAATTGTTTACTGAAGAGTTAGACATTTGAGATAGCATTTTGCTTGAAGAGCTTTACCATTTTGAGTCTGACTCAGGCTCCTTGAAAATGAGCTTTTCCATATACTACCTGAAAAACAGAATGTGCATTTCATTTTCTTTTGGAAATACTTTCTATTATAAATTGCTAGATATTTTCCTGCTCTGGGCTTCTTCACAAATCTTCACCAGCTTTTCGTTTAAGCACTGTTAATTTTTTCCAATAACAGATTGATGGCTTCTGAAAGTGTTTGGCAACTCTGCATGCCCAAGTTTTTATCAGCCTAGAGCATCTCTAGAGGTAGCATATGACCAGTGGATTCTGGGGAAACAGCCAAAAGTTAAAAACCAATGTGTGAGCGAAAAGAAATAAAAACAAATTCATTCTTTTGAAAAGCAATCAAGTTGTTTGCATTAGAGTATTGTTACTAATAACCTTGGATAATTTAAAGTTATTGGAGAATGTAAGCACATTTTAACACCCTCTGATACCTAGGTATTGGATTGCTGTATGGATAATAGATAATTTTTCCCTTCATCTGTCTCCCAGTGCAAAGCACTTCCAGATGATGACATTTTCTATTGCAATTCTGAGTGCTTATAGGCCTTGCTCCCGCTAGGTAATTATAATATCTTCCATGGCATTAAGGCTCACTGAGTGAGCTAATGCCGTGCTATGGAATTAATCAAATCTGAATGAAAAGGTCATTAGAAAGTTAAATTATTTCACCGATATCAGACTAGCATCACATAAGCAAGAATTATACTCCATTGTGATATAATAGATCCTGGAATTCAGTCATTAGTTTCACCCCACTAGGAATATCTAATTATTGATATGCTAATTACTTAAGCCCCTTGACCACTGTTTAGTATTCTAATACTTATACTTCTAACTTGTTGAAAAACTGCTATGTAACATTCTTAACATATACTTATGCTTTACCTTAATTATTATTTCCTATGAGCCAACTTGGTAAAAACACAGATGATCTAATAAAACACCAACAGTTATTTATTAAACTCCTACTGTATAGGAGATTGTGTGTAGGCGTAAAGGGAAATTGTTCTTGTCATGGTAAAATAAGTGAATTTCCTAATATATTAGAATTGTATTCCCTTCCTCAGGAGAGCCTTAATGACCTCCTCTGAACTGTCTCTGACCAGAACGGATCAGATTAAGCCTCTGTGTAGCAAGAAGCTTTAAAGAAGTCTGGACAGGGGCTGTCCCGTGGTTGAGTGGTTAAGTTCACACGCTCCACCTTGGTGGCCTAGAGTTTTGCTGATTTGGATCCTGGGCACAGACCTAGCAAGGCTCATCAAGCCATGTTGAGGCAGCATCCCACATAGCTGAACTAGAAGGACCTACAACTAGAATATACAACTGCATACTGGGGGCCTTTGGGGAGAAGAAGGGAAAAAAAAGAAGATAGAAGATTGGCAACAGATGTTAGCTCAGGTGCTAATCTTTAAGAAAAAAAAAAGGAATTCTGGATACTTTGAGGCAGGGAAATGGTGTGGGGTCACCTAACTGCTGAATGCCCACTTTCTTCTGGTAGGATAATGTAGTTTGTTGATGTAAACCTAAGTAGCGATGTCCTCTCCTTTTATTTAAAATGCTGCATTGCAGCACAATATTAACCTTGCTTCTGGCAAGATCCCAGGGACACCAGCAGCTTCCTGATCTGTATTAGTCAGGATAGGATAGGTTATGTTGCACTAACATGCATTCCCAAGACTTCATTGACTTGAAACAATAAAGATTTCTTTCTTGCTTATGCCCCTTGTCCCCTGTGAGTTACCTGCAGCCTCTGCTACACATCTTTTCTGACAGGCGCTAAAGCTGACCAAGTCTCTGTCTTAACTTCCATGATCATCAGGGCAGGGGAAGAGCACACAGTGAATTACACACTTAAATTTTTCCCAGAAGTACGCTCTTACCATGTGCCCCAAAGGAACAGGGCCAGTATATTTGTGCCCAGCAATAACGACTATCACCCATCTCCGCTAAGGACTTCAGTGGTGGGAGCAGGAAGTGGGGTGGGTCTCAAGAAACTGTTGTGTCTTCTCCTGCTCTGTGTGGTCACCTCACTTCAGCTAAAATTCTATAACTTTTGAGCAACGCTAAATGAAATCAACTGAGCATTTTGGGTAATGTATGTGCTCTTTTTTTCTGTGTAATCTGTCATCCATCTTAGATGTTCCAGTTCTCCTATTACAAGCTCACTGAGTCCTGACGTTCTCATACAGAATCGATCAAGATGAAAATATTAATTACTTCTATTATCATTTTCCTATGTTCAATGAGGGAGGGGACGGTCATCACAGATTTTCCACAGCATCTCACTCAGTGCCAAGCGCAGAGTAGTTGCAAAATAAATTTAGGCGATGTGAGTGAATGAATGAATCAATGAGAAAATAGAAAGTACAGCTAAATAGAAGGAAGTTGTCAATTGGAAATACTTCATATCTGTTTCTATTTTATTTCTGTTCTTAGTTTTTGTTTCTTCCTTCTACATTCTTTGGGCTTAATTTTTTCAGTTTCATTTTTTTCTAGCCTCTGAAAGTGGAGCTTAGTTCTGTTTACACCTTTCTTTTATAATATAAGCATTTAAAGATATATGTTCCACTCTAAACACTACTTTTCCTGCATTCCACAAATTGACATATGTTGTATTTTCATTATTTTTGAGTTCAAAATATTGTCTAATTTCTGCTATAATTTATTCTTCGATCCACATATTTAGAAGTGTTTATTTGATATGCAAATATTTGGTGATTTTTTTGGACATTTTATTGCAAATGAATATAATATAATATCATTATTTGATAATTATGAAGGCTTACCTTCTGGCTGAGCATATGGTATCTTTGTAAATATTCCTTGTGCACTTGAAATAGATAGCTATTGTTTAGTTGTTGTTGTGTTCTATAATTTGCAACTCATCAAGTTGATTGATAGTGTTGCTGAGATCTTTTTTATCTTTACTGGCTTTTTCTCTACTTTTTCTTCAATTAATGAGATGGAGTGTTGAAATCTCCGAATATGACTGTATCTTTCCCCTGTGGTTCTGATTTTAACATTTGTTCATGAAATTTGCAAAGTTATTTATTATGTTATTAGTTGCAAAATGGTGAATATTTTCCATTTCTTTTATTCTATAAGTAAGATATCTCCCTCACTCACAGCCTCTCATCTTTCTTATAAAGTATCTCTCTGAATGTATTGATTTATTTTTTTTGGTCAGTGTGTTATAAACTGTTATGATCATTATTTTTTTATGTTTAATTTGCCCTAAATTTCACTGGTGGAAGTCCTTCCAGACAATTTCCTGTATCCTTTTAATGTGTCCTGTTTAGTATATGAACACATTTTTGATTTCTAATGCAATAAAATGCTTGAGTTTCACCTTTTACTTTTCCAGTCTCAAACCTTATCGCTTTTAGGTTGAAGTAACATTTAAAGACCAACATCTGGGCATTATATTATTTGTACTTATTGCTTTGGGTGACATTTCTTCTAAACCTTTCAGTGGAATAGTTCGGAAGTATATTTTTTAAACAATTGTTTGTTCATACTGATAACTCTAATTAAAATCCAACAGCACCGGGTTCATCTTCACATTTTTTCATTCCATATTTGTATTTCCCTATCTCATTACATATTAATGTCCATACAGCTAAAAATCAAGTAGAAGAAATAAATGGAATAATGACTATAATTTGAATAACCCTAAAGAGGGAATGAAAGAGAGCAAAAACCATGGCATAAATAGAAGATAAATAGCAAAATCTTAAATATAAACCCAACCACGGGGCTGGCCCAATGGCACAGCAGTTACGTGCGCATGTTCTGCTTTGGGGGCCCAGGGTTCGCAGGTTCGGATCCTGGGTGCGGACATGGCATCATTTGGCAAGCCATGCTGTGGTAGGTGTCCCACATATAAAGTAGAGGAAGATGGTCACAATGTTAGCTCAGGGCCAGTCTTCCTTAGAAAAAAAGAGGAGGATTGGCAGCAGATGTTAGCTCAGGGCTAATCTTCCCCCCACCCCAAAAAAAACATATCTGTGTTTATTTTCTATTTTAATAGAGAAAATTGCAATTAGAAGGCAGAGATTACCAGAATGGATAATAAAAGCACAATCAAGCTATATGCACATTAAATGTAAAGACAAGGTAGTTAAAAGTAAAAGGATGCCAAATTATATTACATGCTAAGAGTAAACATAAGAAAGCTGATGCATCTATATTAATATCAGATAGAGTAGACTTCAATACAAAGAGTATTGTTCAGGATAAATAAATATTTCTTAATGATAAAAGGATCATTTTCTCATCAAGGCAGAATGTGAAAATACTTAATAAAAGTGCTTCAAAATACATGAATAAAAAGTAGGGAGAACCAAAGGAAGAAATAGGCAGATTATAATAATATTCAGAAATTTAAATACACCTCTTTCAGTAATTGATAGAACAAGTAGAAAAAAATCAGTAAGCATGAAACATATGGACAAAAGTATTAGCCAACTCGACATAATTGACGTTTAGAGAAAACTGCACCCAACAACTTAATAAGAATGCTCACCAACACAGGCCAATGCACTTATGGGCCATTTAATTGGTTGTTAAATAAGTATCATTAATTAAAAAAACTGAAATCATATGGGATATATTGGTTTGCCACAATATAAATTAAAGTAGAAAGTTTTAAATAAGAAAAGTACAAATCCCCCATATTTGAGGGGAAAACTATACAATTCTAAAAATCTCATAGGTTAATGTCAATATCAAAAGAGAAAATAGAAAATGTTGAGAACTGAATGATAATAAAAATGCAATGTATCAGCATTTATGAGGTACAGCTTTAGTATACTATATAGGAAATTTACGGCTTCAAATATTTTTAATGGAAAAGAAAAAAGTTAAAACCAATGTTCTAAGCAAGATAAAGTAAGGAAAAGAAAGGATAAATTAACAAGAGAAAATCAATATGATAAGGAATGAATGAACAACAGGAAAAATGTCAAAATTGGTTCTTTGAAAAAAGTAAGAAAATTGATAATCTTTAAGAAGACTGATCAAGAAGTAAAGAAAAATAAATTACCAATATTAGGAATGAAAGAATTATGAATGACTATAAGTTTGAAACCTTATATGAAATTAACAAATCTTTGAAAATCACACATGTTAAAACTAATCAAGAATTAAAAAATCCTGAAGAGACATATATCAATTGTAGTAATTAACATTGTAATTTAAAGCCTTCAGAAAAATAATTTTGGCTTCACTGCTATACTCTAATAAACATTTAATGAAGAAGCAATAACAGTATTGCACAAGTTCTTTTAGAAAATAAAGGAGGAAAGATGACTTCTCCAATTGCTCAAGATCAGTGATATGAAAACGTAACAATGCCACTCTAAGAACAGAAATTTAGATAAAAATATACCTTATCAACAGACACATTTGTTATCTAAACATATCAAATCAGTCTAGCAATATATAACAAAAGATAACAAACTTATGCTATGACCAACTAGGTTTTAATCCTAAGAATTCAAAGTTAGATTATCATTCAAAAATAAATCAATCTAATGGGGTACTACAAAACAGTAAAAAAGAACAAACTATTGATAGTACAATAACATGGATGAATCACGAATACATTATGCTAAGTTAAGAAACCCAATATTAAAATGTTACATACGGTATAATTTCATTTATTCATCATTTTGGAAAAGGTAACAATATAGAAGCACAAAACGGATCACCGGTTGCCAGGATTTGGATTGGGGGTAGGTTCTGAATACAAATGGAATGTGTGATATAATCCTTTGGGGTATGGGACTGTTCCTGTATCCTATCTCTGGTTGTGGTTATAAGAATCTATGCGTCTGTAAAAACTCATAGAACTTCGTGCCAAAAAATGTGACTTATTCTCTACGTAAATTAAAACAAATCCAAAAAATTAATCTAATTTTTATATTAATAGAAAAAAGCAGATAAACTGTCATCTTAATAAAATTCAGACAATCTATCTGACAAAAATCAATATCCCTTTATGATAAAATATCCCAGAAAATTGGGAGTAAAAGAAAACTTTCTTACTACAATAAACAGTATTTGTAACAAATCTGCAGTTAACTTCATACGTAGTGATGAAATAATGAACACTTTCTCCTTGAGATTGAGAATAAGATAAGTCCAAGTGCTCTTACTATGTCTAGTCAATACTGTATTGGGGGACCTGCCCCATGGCTGAGTGGTTAAGTTCACATGCTCTGTTTCATTGGCCTGGGGTTCGCTGGTATGGGTTCTGGGTACAGACCTAGTACCGCTCCTCAAGCCATACTGTGGCAGCATCCCACATGGAGGAAATAGAGTGACCTACAACTAGGATATACAACTACGTACTGGAGCTTTGGGGAGAAAAAAAAGAAGATTGGCAACAGATGTTAGCTCAGGGCTAACACAGAGCTTTAACCACTCAGCCATACGGCTGGTCCCCACATACAACCATTCTGTGACCGCACAACCATTCTGTTTTTTATTTTCAGTACAGTATTCAATTAATTACATAAGATATCCAACACTTTATTATAAAATAAGGTTTGTGTTAGAGGATTTTGCCCAACTTCAGGCTAACATAAGTGTTCTGAGCATTTTTAAAGTAAGCTAAGCTAAACTACGATGTTCAATAGGTTAGGAGTATTAAATGCATTTCAACTTACAATATTTTCAACTTAAAATGAGTTCATCAAGATGTAACCCCATTATAAATTGAAGAAGATTTGTAGTCTAAAACAGAGTTTCCAAGTGGCACATTTGAAATATGGGTCAGATAATTATTTGTTGTGGGAGGGCATTCTGTGCATTGTAGGATGTTTAGCAGCATCCCTGGCTCTACTTACTAGATACCATAAGCAAACCCCCTTCTGGTTTAGACAACCGAACATGTGTATAGACATTGTCAAATGTTTTCTGGGGGACAAAATTACCCCTGCTTGATAAGCACAAGTATAAAAGTAAATTGCCAGAGGGATATGAGGAAAGACTGAGTCAAAGGAAATATTCGAAGAGGTACTAGATGAGAACTTTCCAGAACTGATGAACGACTTTACCCTATATTTCTAAAAATTTGAGTGAACTTTTTCAAAAAGCAGAACACATAGAAAGAAACCACGCATTGGCAAATCACAGTCAATGATGAAGAGCAGACATGAAGAGTAGACATAAACACAGATGAAAAGGACACATTATATACAAGGAAACATGAAATTAGATACTGCTGACTACTCAACAGAAACAAAATAGACCAAAACCAGTGCTACAACATCTTTAAACTGCTGAAAGAAAAATATCTGCCAATTTAGAATCCAGTCTCCAGAGAATTAACCTTCAAAATAAAGGAGAATAAAGAGTGTCAAAATTTGTGAGAACTTGTCTGGGACAGACCTGCACTACAAAGAATGCTAAAATAGGTTACTCAGGATGAAAGCAAATTGTGCCAGATGGAAATGTAAGACGAATTTGTAAGAAAGAATACAGACCAATCTAAATAAATAAATCCAGAGTTTCAATATAATCCTACCAATTACAGTAGGCTCTTTGAAAGAATAGAACAGCTGTTTCCAAAATTTATATGAAAATTCAAACAATCTAGAACACCCACAGCAACATTGAAAAGAATAAACTTGGAGGACGTTCATTAACTGATTTCAATACTTACTATCAAGGTACGATGATCAAGATAGTGTGGTATTGGTATAATAGAAAGAAAAATAGATCAGACAAACAGAACACAGAGCCTAGAAACTGACCTCCATACAAATGAGCAATTGATTTTCAACAAGCCATCAAGGCAATCCATTGGAGAATACTTTTTAAAAAATTAATGGCGCTAAACAATTAGTTGAATGTGTGAAAATATTGGATCCTGACTCCAATATTATTCTGTCTCAAAAATTTACTTGAGGTTAATCATAGATACATAATAAAACCCAGAATAATAAAGTATTTCAAAAGATAGAGGATGTCTTCTAGATTTTGGGAAACGTTTACTTGGTCAAAATACAGACTTACTATAAAAGAAAAACACTGACAAAATGGATTTCTGTAAACATTATAATTTCTGCTTAAAATAACATTATAAGATCAATAGAAAGCTCTAGTCTAGGAAGAATACATTCTCAGCCCATATATCCGAGAAAGACTTTTAGACAGACTATATAAACACATACTAAAATCAACAATAAAAAAAATTAACAACCCAATTTAAAAATTGACAAAATACTTGAACAGCCATTTCACAAAAATACATATAAGTAGCTGATAAGCAAATGAAAATGCAAATTAAAACCACACTGATATACTATTTCACAACATAAGAATGTGTAAGATTATAAGACTGACAATACTAAATGGCTCCATCTATTTGAAGAAATAGAGTTCTCAGACATTGGTGGTAAGAATACAGAATGGTTCAACTGGTTTGGAAAATCAATCATTTCTTATAATAGTCAGCTCTATCTACCCAATGACTGCAATTTTACCTCTATGTATTGACCCAAGAGAATGAAAACATACATAAACAAAAGAATTATACAAGCAACCTAATAGCAGCTTCATTCATACGTAGCCCAAGAGTTGAAACAACCCAAAGTCCATTTATAGGAGAATGGATACACTATCGCAGTGTATTTATAAAAAGGAATAGTTCTCAGGAATAAGCTTTAAAAAACGAACAATCTAATGATTCAGCTAGCAACATAGGGGAATTTCAATATGGATTAACCAGGTGAAAGAAGCCAGATACAAAAGAGTATTGTGTACATAATACCATTTTTATAACATCCAAGAACAACCAAAACTTGAAATCTAATATACTAGAAATTAGAAAAAGGTTACTTTTGAGAGATTGTAGATTTAGTGAATAGGAGAAGAATTTTCTGTGATGATGGGTATGTTCTGTATCTAATCGGGTTGGTGATTACACAGGTGGATACGTGGGTCAGAAGTTATGAAGCTGAACGGTGCATGTTAATTATGCCTCAATATAAAAAGAATAAGAGGCAAACAACCCTATGAAACAAAAGGGCAAAAGACTTGGCAGTTTGTAAAAGAAGACACATAAATGGCCAAAAAGCACAGGAAAGATGTTCAATATTATTAATCATCAAGTAAATAAAAATTAAAAAGTGAAATAGATACCATTTTATGTCCACCAGAATGGCAAAATTTAAAAAGACCGATGAGACTGTGGAGCAATTGGAATTCTCATACATTGCTGGCGGGAGTGTAAAGTGTTAAAACCAGTTTAGAAAACTGTTTGACAGTTTCATGTAAAGTTAAACATAAACATTACCTTTGACATAGAAATTCCACTCCTAGATATTTACCTAAGGAAGGAAAACATTGTGTACACAAAAAGTCTTATTGAGAATATTTATAATTGCATTATTAGTAACAGCTCCAAACTGGAAAAAAGTTTAAAAATTCATTGATGGGATGGATAAACCAATTTTAGTATGCTCATACAATGGAATACTACACAAGCAGTAAAAGAAAATTAACTACCTATACACATAACATGGATACATCTCAAAAGCATTATTTTGATCACATGAAGCCAAAAGCAAAACAGCACATGCTGTATGAGTCCATTTATATGATATTCAAAAAGGCAAAACTAGCCTATGTTGATAGAGAGCAGAAGAGGCTGCCTATGGAATGTGGAGATCGACTGGAAAGGGCCATGAGGAACTTTCTGTGGTAAAAGAAATATTTTTTCGTTACTAGGGGTGTAATGACTATACTGATGAGTCATCAAAATTTACACTTTAGATCTGTCTATTTTGCTGTATATATATCTTACCTCAATAATAAAAAGAGAGAGATTTAACATAGGGAATTAGGAGTTTAGAAAATCATTGGATAGGCTTGAGAAATAGGCTCCAGCGTGGGCTTACAGGAACGATCCCCCAAATACAACATGTCTGCCCTGCTAGGAGAGCTCTTCATGACAAAATCAGGGGCTGCCATGGTATTTACGGGTTAAAGGTGACATGGTCATAGCTGCAGTCCACAAGACAGGAAGCCACATCACCAAGACACCAATGAAGCAATTTCCTCATCAGGACACATGAAGCTAGTGACTGGGCACTAGAATGAAGAGTCTGGCCGAGGTCCTCCTAACCTTTGTAACCTTCGTAAACTGAGATTACATACTGGGATGTGACTGGAGAACAACAAAATCTACATCTCCGTGCCCTTGTCATCCCAAGCCAAAAAGAGCAAGAAGGTCGTCTTTCCCTCATCTTTACTTTCAAACTTGCTTAGGTAAACATAATTGGTAGAACATGCCTTGAATGCAGAACTCTACCTGCAAGACAGTATGGGAAACACTGTCTTCATATTTCAGTGTCTCCAGAGGAGGAAGGCCCACTGAAGGAGATTGGAAGGGAGACCTAGTGCCCAACATGGGTAGGTACCATTATTATTTACATTTTGTGGGCGCTGAGCCAAAGAAATGCTATTCAGTTCGTTGTGAAGGCTGGAAATTGAACACTAAATTTTAGGTTTCTAACCACTAAGTTGTACTTAAGAAGTTACACTCAATTTTTCTTTGCATCTTGTTTACTTCACCTCATCATTTTATATAATCTTTGGTCCAAGGTCTATGATCCAGAGAATAATAACTTTCAAAGTCTTGTTTGGAATATTTGAGAAAACTTTCATCATCTGAGGCTTACTGTTTTTTGAATCCAAACAGTTTTAGCTACTTATTTTCAATTAAATGAAACATAATTATATGATTAGACTCAGATGAGCTACAGGGAAATTCACCAATCTAATTGAAACTAAAAAATAATTGGAAAGCCTATCTATGATGCCCCAAACTGTAGGAAATATATACTTTAGCTTTATCAGTGACTTTGCACTAAAAATTATTCTGGGCCTGCCAAGGCAAAGCTCATTTTAGAAAATGGTATTGCAGAATTTTACCACCCATTCCATATGGCAAATTAATAAAAGACCCCATTCTGGGTCCCTCAAAGTTATATTTCACATTTCACTTTGCATATTCCTTCAAAATTCATTCTTCTATCTTGGCATGAGATTAGTTCAGCCACCCAAAGGCTATCTGCTGTGCCTTTGAGTGACAGCCTCTGCATTGGAAGTTAAGTCTTCTCAGTTTTAATTTGCACTTGAAATCATTAGGTTTTAGGTAGGAGAAGCCAGTGATGATTCCAGAACCCATTCTACCTTACTAAAGATAGTTCCCGGACACTGCAGCACCTGAATGGTGCTTGTGTTCACTCCTGACTGTTACGAATCTTCATTACCCTCTGACTCACCCCATCCTCTTAGGTAACGAGAGGAAAACGAACGAAGCTCTTTGCGTACTATCATATACTGCTCCCTCATTGTCACCTGTACCAGATTCTAGAAGGGAGAGTGCAAAATCCCAAAGGAGAAGTTGGGTTTCTTGCCTCAGGTAGAGACTAATATTTTCCAAGAATGAGTTTCCTGCTGGTATCCTGTTTTGTTTTAAGTTTTGTTTTTCAGGGCAGAGTTCCTCTCTAACATGCATCAGAAGTTTTTTTTAATCAAAAAGAATTATCATTTTTTCTAGGATGAAATTTAGAATTACCCTCAGGCAATTGCTTAGTTCAAGAACTATCTGCTGAATACCTAAACTAGTGACGGCACAGGAATTTTGCTGAGAAGAAAATTAGTGCAAGTAAAATATGTATGGCTAGTAAAGGGTATTAGTAATTAAGTGCATGGACTATAAAAAATGAAAAATAATATTAGAATAAATTTAATTAAGTGGCCTTATGAAAGAAGAGTGACAACAAAGGCACATGAGTAATTGTTCATAAATTTGAAAAACAAGTGGGGAGGTGTTCACTTGTGTAGATATTCTGTTTCTTCTATTAAGTTTATTTCTGTTTATAAAGTACAGCTGTTTTATTTTCTAAACCTAGTAAAAGCAGGAATCAATGGATAAAGAGAGTGGATGGCAGTGAGCCAGAAAGTTACAAAGAAATGTAGGATGCGTAATGTTAAAAGAAAGCATGAGACAGAATGGATCACTAATGATATACTGCCAGATGCCGGTGTAGCCAGAAGAGAACCAACCAGGTAGACCTGATCTCCTATCTCCTACAATACTAATTCCCTGTACGGCCCTGCCAAAGGTGACAGGATGCCAAAGAGTCCAGAAAGCAAAGCATAAACTAAAGAGGAGCTAAATATATTAGTAAAATAGATCTTAAAGGATGTATATATGATAAGAACTAGGGCCGTGTAAGGAATTAGAAATGTGGAAGGATAGAGAGAAAAAAAAGGGGAACCTGTCTATCTATCTAGTTATTTGTCTATCTAATTAATATATTGACTTCTGTATAAGTCAAACTTTCCACTATGTTTTTGAGTTAAACTAGGCTATAGCTAATTAAACTAAAACTTCTACAGGGTTTAAGTTTGAGTTTCAACATATTTCCTCTCTTATGATAACTCCAATCAATTAGTAGCGGCTACTTGCCTTGCTCTATGGAAATGTATTGGAAGCTGCATCCAAGCCCTGTAAGAGTGTCATAATCAATGACTTATGTCTGCAGTGATCATGAGAATGGGACATGGGAGAATGAGTTCTTACCTTGAACAAGACCTTTCAAAATAGACAGCTCTTATGTAAACTAGGGCTCAAATCAGACCAGGACTGAAAACTTGTTGGACTTCTAATGTCAAGCAAATATTAGGCTAGATGATAAATAGATGGCCAGTGTCTTTATATTCTAAGGACTAACTAGAACCTAAATATAAAATACAGCCTATCCCCTGGGGCTGGCCCCATGGCTGAGTGGTTAAGTTTGCGCGCTCCGCTGCAGGTGGCCCAGTGTTTCGTTGGTTCGGGTCCTGGGCGCGAACATGGCACTGCTCATCAAACCACGCTGAGGCGGCGTCCCACATGCCACAGCTAGAAGGACCCACAACGAAGAATATACAACTGTGTACTGGGGGGCTTTGGGGAGAAAAAAGGAAAAATTAAAAAAAAAAATACAACCTATCCCCAGACTTGAAGAAGAATCTGAAGTCACATTAAATCAGATGATTCTTGGCTTGGAATAAAAAATTTGAGGACATAGTAGATTCAGCCAACAGACTTCAGAATGACTCTAGCTGAGGAAGGCTGAAATTGGCTGTGTATGAGTGTTTGTTTTTGGGTTACTGGTTTATAAATTGTATTTTTACATCTTCCTCTTAGACTTTGGAATACAATCCATAAGGACTCCATAGACTTAGGTAAATCACTGGGTGTGCTCACTTGAGTTCAGATAACATAGTATATCCCAGTCTTAAGAGAACTGGTTAGCTGTTCTTGGGGAGACAACAATTCTTTGATGGTTTGCTTGCTTTTTAAAAGATAGGCTTGTAGGAAAAATAAGCACAGGAGTAGAACGTTTCAGAATATCAGACAAAATTGGATGTAATTTGAGAGTTTGTAGGGCAGATTCAATAGGAAATTGTGAGTTTGGGGCTATTACTGATTTGTAAAACTAAAAGATACATCAGAGTAGATACATGAGACTAAATGATTGAGGCAATACTACTCCGAGAAATTTCAGTCAGAGTCCAAGATCCCAGGTGTCTGCTGAAGCAGATAATTGATACAAGTTCTAACATAAAGATGTTAATTTGCTATAGAAGAGTGGCAAGTTTTTCAAACAGAAGGAAGGCTAGGAAGCCAAGCAGGGTAATTGTGAATGAGGCAAGGACCCCACTAGCAGTGTAGTCTAAGCAATGGATTGGTGGCATTGGACTGATAAGTAATGTCATGAGTTTCCTTCTACTTCTCTACCTGGGCCTATAAGGTTGGTTAAAAACTATGGAAGGAAGCTATGACCAGGCTCAGAATCCACAGCTAGAAGGATATAAAGACAAAAATCCATCAGGAATTTCAATTCTATTCAATTTTTAAAGTTCTATGTGGATTTGACTTTTATAGTCTCTTTGCAAGTCTATTCTATTGATTAAGCAAGTTAAAAATAATTTTTACAGTTATATAATTGATTGCTTTCTTGGAGATAAATTTTTTCTTGCTCTGTAGCTGTGAGTGTGGAAAACAGTGTCCTTTGAGAGAATAAAACCAAACCAAACCGAACCAAACTTACAACTAATTGGAAGCAAGAACTAGCCCTGAGGTTCAGAATCCTTAGGGCTTTAAGAGTAAAGTTTGAAAAACCGCTAAACTGGTAAAGCTCTATCATATGGTTTTTTAAAAATTCTCATTGCAGTATAACATATTTTATAACATACCACATAAGTAAACAACTTGATGACTTTTCTCAAATTAAACACATCTATATAATCAGTGCCTAGGATGAGAAACATTGCTATCATCCTGTAAAACCTCCCTTCTATGCCTTCCAGTCCCTAACAAAGATGACTACTATCGTGCCTTCTAACACCATAGGTTGATTCTGGTACTGATATAAGTGGAGTTCTATAGTAAGTACTTTTTGGTCTGCTTTCTTTCTCTTGCCATTTTACTTGTGAGGTTTACTCACGTTATTGTGACTAGGTGCAGATTGTTCCTTCGCATTAAGATATAATGTTTCACTGTATGACTATGCTGGAATTTATTTCTGTATTCTACTGTTGATGGATGGGCATAGAGCTATTATGAATAGTATGTCTATGAATATTTAGTACATGCCTTTTGGTAAATATATGTATGTATTTCTGCTGGGTGTGAGCCCAGGAGTGGAATTTCTGGATTGTCACTCTACACCTTCTCCTTTCATCAGTCTGATTATCTCTAATTTCAATGATCACTCTTCAATCTTTTCAAAATGGCAAAGTTTGTGGTTTGAATCCCTCTATTATTTTTTGCAACAAAAACATAACAGTAATAGATTAGACATTGAAAATTCAAATTAAAAAGATATATCAGTGCTTGAAAGACAGATATTTCCATAGACTAGAAATGGGAAGAAAACTCCACAAAAGCCAAAGCATGAAGCTAGGCAAGACTGTGAGTCTGAAATTGCGAACAGTTTATCTCCTGTGGGATGGCAATGGATAATGTTTCTCAAGCAAGGTAAAAAGCTGGAGCTAGCTCATGGTGTGAAACCAGGTTGTCAAAATGTCTGAAAAACAGTTGTGATTGATAGTTGCCTAGGCTGTGGCTCATATGCTGTTGAATATCCATGGAAATAGGAAAAAGGTGGTAAGCCTTGTGGTGATAAACTGTTCTGATTCTGTGGCAGGGGCCGCTGTGGTTCAGGAGCTCCACATTGCCAGTACGAGACCTACTTCTGCATGTGAGAGAGGGGCAGGAATGCCGGGTAAGGGAAACCCCAAAACTCCTCGTAAAGAACAGGAGTGCAGAGAGGGAATAAAAACCACAAGAGCACAACAGTAACAATGATAAAACCCCTTCTCAAGATAAGCCTAAAACCAAAATACATAAAAATACGTAAGTCAAGTCAAGGAAGATTGCTCCCAAGTGAACTAATGGGAAAATAATTTATGTATGTAAAATGAAAATGAAAGAACTATCTAAAAATGGCTTTAAAATAATTGGTTAGCAAATTCAGAGGTATCATGGAAGAAATAATGTTTATAAACTGGAACAACTGAAAGCAAAAAAACAAGAGAAGATGTATCTGACAATTAACTAATTAGAATTCCTAGAAATGAAATATATAGACTATAATCTGTACACATTTGAACAAAGAATTCAAAGAATCAAAATATGGATATGAAGGGCTGGCCCAGTGGTGTAGGGGTCGGGTTTGCATGCTCTGCTTTGTTGGTCTGGGGTTCACAAGTTCAGATCCTGGGCCTGGACCTATATGCTACTCATCAAGCCATGCTGGGGCAGTGTCCCACGTGCAGGGTGGAGGGGGACTGGCACAGATGTTGTCTCGGGGACAATCCTCCTCAAAAAACAAAAAGAGGATGATTAGCTCAGGGCCAAACTTCCTCACCTCCCCCCCCCCAAAATATGATTGTGAGGTACCTTGAATTTAACATAGAGAGACATTGAGATTAAGAAAATGTAAAGAAGTTACAGAACAGGGAAGACAGAATAATAGTAACAGACTGTACCAGACACATGTTAGATTAAGGAAGAGAAAACAAGAGAATAAAAGATCAATGTTCCAAAAAATGATGGCTGCAAATTTTTCAGAACAAGGGAGACTTGTAAACTAAATGTTAAAAGCTGTGGATCGGGATAGTTAATAATAAAACCACACCAAAATATTATCCTCCAAAGAGAAAAATATCACCAAGGATAAAAATGAAATTTTAAGTGTAAGTAGGGAGGAAAGAAAATTATTACACAGCAACTAGAGTCACAGTAGACTTCTCATCAGCAATGCTAAACACCGGAAGACAGTGAAATGCTATTTAAAAATGCTGAATAAGTCTAACACTGAAAACTACCATATAAGAATGAGGGATAAATTAAGGTATTGTCAGGGGTACAAAAACGAGGAGTCTTCACTCCTGCAAATACTTTTGGAAGGAATTATTAAAAACATAGATCAAAAGGAAGCACACATGCACATTCATAAAAACTTGACTACAGTTTAGATCAGGTGTCATCAAACTGTTTCTGTGAAGGGCCAGATAGAAAATACTTTAGGCGTGGAAAGCCGTATCATGTGTGTGTTAACCGCTCAATTCTGCTGCTGTAGTGTGAAATCAGCAACTGATGAGACATAAAGAATGGTGTAGCTGTGTTCCGAAGAAACCTTTTTTTTTTTTTACAAAACATGTGGCCGACCTGCTATGGCTCACAGGCTGCAGTTTGCAGACCAATACTCTAGATCACAAAGAGAGACTCAGAAACATTAAAAAAATGTAACAGCCTCCCTCTGGGCCCCGTCTGGTCTGGTTCTACTTGGTATGAGAATTATTATAGAAATGACATAGAGTTCTCAATCTCTGTATTTGTCACACTTCTGTGTTTAGATTTTATGTTACAAGTGTATACCTATTCTAGAATTCAACAACGATATTCATATCTTGATCATTTTTATTTCTAATTGTTCTTATAAATTTGCTTAACCTTGGCATATCAGAAGAAGGACTCTGTAGTGGAGAGAGCTCCATTGTGCCCTGAAATGCTGGGATCAAGTGGGCCTCTCCAGATTTTTGTGGCTTTGGACAGAACGAAAGCATCTTCCTGGCTGAGTGCCACTTGGAAGACTGCACGATTACTCACATGCCTTTTCCTTCGTTGCTCTTTCCATCTCGGTTCAAAGAGCCTCACAGTCAAACAACTTTCTCTCAGGGCTGGATTTAACGGAATGTGTTTGATCATTTAATTTCCTCTTGCCCTCAATGCAAAAGAGTTACATTCATATTACTGGTTATTGGCAGAGTTGGCAATTTTTTAAGTTAATTGATTTCTTGGCACTAAAGATTATACTTTCAAAAACAGTTTTATCAGAAGAAATATGAAGCAAAAGCTGAACTTCTAGTCCCTAAATCACTCTCAGGCTTTATTGTAGCTTGCTCATTCCCACAGTTGAGGTAGAAATCGGGGACCCAGGCAAGCTGTGCACACCTAATTTTGACAAAAAAGATACAATATGGCAAGATTTTATTCAATCTTTCCCTAGAAATGTAATTTTTTCCCTGGCTATGTCTTCTTCTAAATACTTGCTGAGAAATGTATGTTTCTTTTAATTCTTTTGCTGACAATTTTTTTTTCTGATGATGTAAAATATGTAATGTTAAATGCTGAATTTGTGTAGTAGAGATTTTACATAGAAGGTCAAAAGACAAAATTTGTACAATAGGAATTATATCCACTGGGATTTGAATAGTTATCACTTTGCAACTCTGGGTCATTAGTAAATAAAGTTTTATTTATGTCCCTTAGTTTTCAAAAAATGATTCAGGAAACCTTAGACTTAAAACATGACAAGCGAGCTAAAAACTGAAATAGGTGAAGAAAACAAGGCCAAAAGAAAATTAAGGAAGGGAACTAATGTCAGGTAGAAAGGAGGTTTATTATAAAACTGGTGACATTAGCTATTTCATTCTTACTAATCTAAGCGGCCAAAGCAAAGAGAGATACATGATCATTTATGGTTCAGGAAAAGCTATTGTTTTCCTTGGTAGGCAAAGCATGGCTCTTCATCAAGGATCTACATTGTGACGTACTGAATAATGTCCTCAATCATATTCTCACCAGACACATTTCAGAGAAATCTTGCTGAGAACACGCTGTACAACAATCAAAGTGTGGTTTTGTAAAGGTAGTTCAGCTGTCCTATTAGGGATGAGTATGGGCACTGGCTGGTAGTCTAGTTTGACTCAGGGATAATTTTGTAATATATATGAGGAGAGATAAACTGATCATCATTAGTTAATACTTTAGAAAAATTCTATGATCCAGCTTTTTATATGAATTGTATAACAGGAATTCCAATGTTGTATTCTTTGGCCTGATTAAAAAGTACAGAATTTTGAAGCGGCTTATTGAAGATATCCAATGCTTTGACAATCAACGGGGCAACTAGGGGGGTTGAAGTCCTTTAATAGTAAAAATAAACCTAATGAAAACAAGCACCTGTGAAGATGATTCTCCTTGGATGAGTTTGCGTTTACGCATTTGAGTTTGGGAGGTGATTCACCATTTCAAGATGCAATCCAGAATGGAAACCAACGAATAAAGTCTAGACTAGTGATTCCCAACCTCAGGACACGGAAGTACCACTTGGGAACCTCGTCAAATATGTAGATCTCCCTAATTCCAAAGATTCTCACTCAGTAGATCTGTGTGGAACAAAGGAATCTTCATTTTGCAGGTGGTCTGTGGACACATTTTGCAAAACATTGCTCTAGACATGGTAAATCTCTGCTCTGGGGCTGAGATTAGAATCGTGTTAGCCAAAATTATCAGTGGGTCATTATTAACAATTTTGTTTCATTTAATTTTTCCCCCTTTGGAGGTGAAGGATTATGTCTCCTTTGCATAAGATTTTTATAAAACTACCTTCATTCATTTAAAGCTCTATGTTTAGAAGAAGATAAAGGAGATTTCCTGGGATAACATGAAAATCTCTCCTACTTAAGAATTTTCAACAAACCTCCAACCTATACCACCAAATTGCTAGGCAACAACTTTGTTTTTATACTGTATTAATTTAGTTCATTGACTTTTAGTATTATTATTCTTGGAAGCTTCTTTATATTGTTCACAGGATGCCTGAGGGAGACCATGGATGTTATTTATAGTTGTGGTTATAAACAGATTGAGAGACACAACCTGTGTCACTAAGTATCCAAAGAAACAGGGCATAGCAGGGGAGAGGAGGCAGTTTCGCTTCTGGCAATCCACTTATCTTCCTACATGTGCTGCTGAAACAGGGATCATCTGGCTACTTGCTTGAGTGGCTCAGGTGAAGAATCTGCATATTTCAGTTCTGCAGTCTGGTTATTTGCCTTCTTAAAAACAGAGCTGCTAAAAACGCTGTCATGCTTAAATTCACAGTCAGAGCAATGACAGAGAATGAACTCCTCTTTCTCGATCTTAATCTCTGGATTAATTTACCTAATCACTTTCAACATTCCATTTTCCAAGTCAAACACTGAAGAATGTAAAACTCTTTGATTAAAATAGCAAAACTGGCATGTGTTCTTTCTATTGTTTGCCAGGCACTGTGTTAGGTTCTGAGAAAAAGGGAATGAATAGGACAGACGACATTCCCAAGTAGTTGGCATCTCACACCCTCACCTGGTTATGGGACTCTCCACTGCTTTCTCTCTCTCTCTTTCCACCCAGGCGATTTCTCATTGTGAGACAAGTCACTGGTGAAGAAATCACTTCACCACGTTATTTTCTGTTATCAAGAGTTTAAAAATACTATGCTTTGGCAAAAAAGTGTTATTGTTTTTCTAATATCGGAGAATAGAGGTAGCAAATGAAATTAGTTTTTTAAGGAAAATATCACGAGGCAAAAAAGGAGAAACACAGAATAGGTAATGGAGTGGCTGTGATTTTCTTTTCACCTAGGGAAAATATAATCACAGAGGTTTCATGTTGCTTACGTTGATCTATGCTTTGTTTCAAGGTGAGTGAGATGTTGGTAGTTACATCTAGAACACAAGAAATTTTGAGAACATTGAATGAGAGGATTTCTTTCATTAGTTAATGTACAATCTTTCCTGCTTGAAAGAGTGCCCTCAACTAAAAGCCCCTGAAATGGCTTTAGATGCAAACTCGGTTACAGCTTCTGTAGAAAGGCCAAGTTTAAAAAAACATTGAACAATCAAGAAGATATTTGCTGAGTTAGAAAGGGGTGTTCTATTCTGGCTGGGTGCTAGGAAGTAAAGTTAGACCAAATAGTAACTGATAAATGATTTTAACAGGTAGCATTAGTGAGAAAATTAAATATACATCTTCAGAGTATTTAAATCTATTTCTAATTTATATATCATCTACTTTAGTATTTTCAGTGATTTTTTTGGTATGTATAGTTCTGTTTTATCAAAAATCAACCAAACAAACAGAGCCATGAGTTTAGAAATATGCCAGTGATGTATTTGCCTGTATTAATTGCATGTTTGGGATGTTTGGCTGTTAGAACAAAGGAACGTAGGAAAAGCCCACTGATTTAACTATCTAAAGGATGCAGGAGGAAACAGCTTTAAGCAGATTGGTTGTTAGGTTAAATTAAAGAAATTTATGCGGAACACGGAGTCCTCAGCTGACATTCTTCAGGCATGCATGCAAATCGTGACCTTCCCAGACTCTGATTTCTCCGCTCATTCTCACTGGCTTTTCTTGGAGAGGACATTTCTTCTCCACACAGGCTTCCCTTCTACTCAGTATTCCCTTCGAGTTCCTCCTCAAAGTCTCTGACCTGCAGGAGACTTCACTGAGTCACTCCTGACTCTGATCATCGCTTTCCTTTAACCTTCTGCCAGTACCGTATTCCATGTGCGGTAATTGGTTGGCTTTTCGCTCCCTCTGGGAGTACATGGAAAACGATCCCAAAGGACAGGCAAATGCAGTCTCTCCAATTGAGGTCTGACAGCTCTTCTCAGATGGAAAGAGAAGGTGAGATGAGGCCCTAACCGGGGGGAAGCACGCCTGGCTTCTAGTCCACATTATGCCCCTAGTTAGCCACGGGGGTTGGGCTAGTCAGCCATCTCTCCAGTCCCAAAGGGATTTTAAAAGATAACCTGAAACATTAAAAATTTCTAAGAGTTTATTTGTGCAAAATAGAATTGAATCTGGGCAGCACCAAACAGGAAGGGGTCAGGCGCGCTCTGTGGACAGGAGCTGGTGGAAAAACAGAAAGTGCTCAATCCAAGAAAGGACACTTTGTGTGGCTGCAGCTTACAGCCTTGTTGACGGTTGTGATTGGTCGTTTCTTAGCGTTTCGCTTTCGTAACCCTGACGCCTTTACAGGCTTAGATTTGGTTTGTTGCCTTAACCGCCCTGGCATGAGAGCCCCCTCAGCCTAAAGGCTTCCTTGTGTAATTAATTTAACAGCGGAGAACACCTGCTCGCCTGCAAACGGAGCTGATGTGACAGTCAGGTGAGGTAGAAGGTGAGAATGTGCTTTGTAAACTGTAAAGTGCTCTAAAAGGGCGAGGACTTGGGACCCTTTTCAGCCCCCCTTGTGTGCGGCGCGCGGCCTCCTGGGCATGCGCCCTGTGCAGTCACTGGGGCCCGCTGTCAGAAAGCCTGCGCACCTGGTTAAATGCCATGTGGTCGCCACCTTGAAATTCTTAACAAAATTGTCTTTTAACTTGCAATTTGTAAGTGAAAGCCAATGGGAAAATGGAACACAGGGGGAGATACACAAAATATGAGTAATATACATGAGCTCAGCTCTTTGCTGCCTTCTGTGCATACAGTGCGTAATTCCCTAATACGAGTTCGTTAATACTTAAGGCCACTAGGAGGTAAGGTGTTCAGACTATGACTGAGTAAAGGGTAGAGGAGCAGGCACTGACGCTCCTAGAGGCCACAGTCCCCTCTTGAACGAAGACTTGTTTCTAACGCAGAAAGAAGGCAGCATGGCATTCTAAAAAACAAACAGGCCGGAACTGTGTCACACCCTTTCTTACTTGTATTACTACCGTGCATTAGCCAACCACTGACACTCAAAATAATGAAATGAATAGAAAAATAGGGCTTCCAGTTCCTTTTCCTCTCAGTTCTTCCTTACATATCTTTCAGCTGGAGGGAGAGTGTTGGAAGAATGTGTGCATGTCGGGAAATGAAACAAATATGGTGGTGATAACTGTACAACAATATGAATGTACCTAACACCTCTGAGCTATGCACTTAAATGGTTAAGATAATAAATATTATGTTATGCTTATTTTACCACAATTAAAAATGTTAAAAATTAAAGAAAAAGTAAAACAAAACCAGTTGATTTAGTTTTGTGGACTCTGTTCTGGTGAGAATGAAATATATATACAAGCTAAGGTATACGAATTGTGTAATTTTGTGGTGCTGCATATGAGTTAAATCTTCTCATATTTTCATTTAAAATGATATTGCATAATATAAAGTAAATGATAAAATTCATTCATTTAGAGTTTTAATTTTTTCAAAAATTTAGAATTCCTTTAAACAACAAATAATAAACACTGTGACAGGCCAAGAGAGAGACTACAGAGGAAAAGAAAAATATATATTTTAGTACTTTTTTCTTTTCTTTTTTTTGGTGAAGAAGGTTGGCCCTGAGCTAACAGCTGTTGCCAATCTTCTTTTTGCTTGAGGAATATTGTCCCTGAGCCAACATATGTGCCAATCTTCCTCTATTGTGTATGTGGGACACCTCCACAGCATGGCTTGACAAGAAGTGTATAGGTCCACGCCAGACTCTGAACCCATGAACTCTGGGCCACCAAAGCGGATTGTGTGAACCTAACCACAACACCACTGGGCTGGCCCTATATTTTAGTGCTTTTAAAGGTGTTATTTTTTCTTGCCTTTTGAACAAGGGACCCCACATTTTTGTGTTGCCTTGGGCCCTGCAAATTATGTAGCTAGCTCTGCTCATCTGGATTGTATTTACATTGGTGAGGAATATTTTTGGAAAATGTAATGAATGAATGTAACCCCACGTATATAGTTTTGTGAGCACAAAGTGCCCAGGGGAATGCTCAAAATAGAGATATACACTTTTAATTTGAGCCGTTTACCCATGTCATGTGGTTCACAAGCTTATTCTGTGGGTTCTCTTATGTTGCTTTTTCTTTGATTCATTTCTTGATACATGTGCTCTTTGAGAGACACATTCCATGTCTCAGCCTGGCATTAATCAGTGACAACATTAACAATGAAAAGCTAACGAAGCAGAAAGGATTTTAATTGTTCATAACCATCTTTTCACTTTGACTAATTGCTTTGTGAGTTTTCCATATATCTTCCTTAGGTTAAAAGAATTCTCAAAAAGAAAGGAAGAAAGAAAGAAACACTTTTAAGTTCTCACATGCCTTTTCAAGTCATTCTTACCAATTCTATAGCAATAAAAAGAAAAAAGGAATGTTTCCTGCAGCTACGAAGAGCCCTCAGTGCTAAGTTAGACACTGAAACTTGGTCTGTCTCCCTTTTAATCACTCTTTACAACTGTAGTTCCTTTTTATAACTTTTCCTGTAGAATTTTTCTTTAAATCTTCCCTGTGCTAATATTTTCATATTATTGATTGCTGACAGGAAGAAGAAAGGAACACTTAATAAGTTCCTTTCTTCACCATATGTCACTTATTTCCATTTTATCGCCTCCTCTCCTTCCTTCCTGCACCTGTATCACCGACTCAAGTGCCTGTCATCTTCAAAGCTTGCTTGAGGCCCGTGTCACAGCCGCAGGGAACCAGGCAGATACTGAACCTTAGAATCTTGCTGTTCTTTTAAAAGTGGAAGGGTCAGGCAAATCTACCCTGTTGCCTACTTGATAGGTCATTCTAAACTTAAGCTGTTATTTTTATTTTTAAGGGATGTAAAATATGCTGCCTTTCATATTAAGAAAGACCTATTGTCCTTCTATCAATAGAGCCTGCAGCTTGAATCATATTTCCAATTGGAGCAATGATCCGTCCACATTCCCTTTCATGATCCGCTCTGGAGCCAACAGCCTGCTGTGAAAATTGTGCTCACCGGGGTGATGGGTGCAGTCCGGTCTGTGGCTGAGAAACATATTATCTACAAGCCAGGTTTATTGGAACCTTATTCCTGTGACACTTAAATGCTCCGCTTTGATATCACCAAACCTAATGGACACTTTCCCGTGCTTGCTTAACTCTGCTTTGTGGCGTTTGAACACTGACACCTACTTCTTCCTCTTTTGGTTTCTAGGTCATCATTTTCTCCTTTTCATTCTTTCTCTGTATGGTTGTATGTCTTCTTCCAACTTCTCCTTTCCTCTACCAAGTCCTCTTGAGTGCCACTGTGGTCCGACGCTTGAGTCTCAGCCCTGTTTTCTTTTCCTCTGTGATATTATCACTTGGTGATCTCCTTCAAACCCAGGACTTCAATAGGCCTGTTGACCTGTCCCCTGCCTAGACCTCTTTATTGAGTTGTTTTCTGCATAGTCACTGTATCTGTTACGAAAGTGTCAGTTGTAACTAACAGAAAATCTGTCATACAGCTGAAAAAAATAGGGCATACTTTTTCTCTTGTTCTGAATAATAAATCTAGAGATAGTCAATCCATGGCTTTTCCATGGATTTCTAGTCATTATTGATCCAAGTTCCATTTGCCCTTCTGCTCCAGCGATGTTAGCATATTGGCTTTTGTCCTAATGCTTGTTGCTTCCTAGTCATGCAATGGCTGCTACATCTCCTGGCATCACATCCATGCTCCCGAAAGGGAGCATGGATGAAGGAATAAACAGCTGAGTCTGTCTTTGTTTATGAGGAAGCAAAATATTCACTAGAAATTCCACCAAGCATATGTTCAGATATATCTCTGATAAAGTGTCACTTGGCTCTCCATAACTTTAAGGTGGGCTGTAAAATTGACTATTAAGCTTTCCTCTTCTATAATGGAGACAGGCGGGGGGGGGAATGTAGTTGAGAATATCTCCTCCTCAGTTTGGGGTGCCCAATCAAGTTTCGGCTCATTCGTTTTTACACCTGACATCTCCACCTTGGTATTCCACAGATACCTTAAACTCAGCCCATACATTTTTTGGAAGGGAGTAAAACTTGGAAAAAGGGAATGACAAATAGTAAGTTCCCTGTTTTTGTGGTTTTAGCCCAGGGATGCAGTTCAGGTCTTGTTGTAAGGCAGCTCAAATTTCCACGGTAAACCAGCTGGCTTTATGACCAGAGAAATCAGCAGATAGAGCCTATGGCAGCTACAGCTGAAGGCAAGTGAGAAGGTCATCCCAGAAAGGAGACAGTCAGAAAATGGAAGCCGCAGGTATGTGTGTAAACTCATACTTACAAAATTATAGAAGATAATGGTACATGTAATTGTAAATTGGTTCATATAAAACATTGCTGGAAGGGTTCAGAGAAATTCAAGGAAGTCTGAAGATGATTATAAGAGTCAGGCTGACTTTCCTAGAAATTTTAGCACTTTAACTGGATTCTGAAAGATCCACATTGCTCTTCCAAGGAAGGATGACAAAAATGCATGACCCATGAGGCATCAGAGTCAGTAAAACTGTTGGCCCCTGCAGCTTAAATCTTGGGGAAAGCAATATGGGGACTTCTATCACATTCCTGGAGGGAAAGTTTGAGTCTTGTGTGCATTTGGGAAGCTTTTTAGAACTAAAGTAAATATGAAGCCTGTACTTACACTTCTAGGCAGAGAATGATAAAAGCATCAGATTAACCCTCTCTTCCTTGATTTGTGACAAAGTAAGTGCATATAACGTCAACAGGTTACTGCAAATTGGAAGAATGTCAAGATAAGACCAGAGGAAAGAGAGAAATACTGAGAATTGCATTTTTTTTTGGTCAAAAAGTATGGATAAACAATTGTAATGTGTAAACTCTGCCCAAATGTCTGGCTGGCCTAGACCACGCACATAAGGATAGACTCAATGATGCTAAAAATCAAAGGACTTAATTGAGATTTGAGTTGCCATCCACTGCAGCTGAAACAGTCAGAGTTTGTATCTAACCAGATTGATTGCCTGAATTTTCTGCTAAAATGAAAACATCAATATTCTTCAGAACAATATAACAAAATCTAGTGACTTCACAACATAAATTTTGTGATGCTCAGGATAAAATCCGTTTTTACTTGAAATATGAAGAACCAAGAAAATGTGACCATTTTCAGGGAAAAAACAAACAGCTTAACTTAACTACAAGCTTAACCAGTGGCATCCCTGACAACACCTGCTGTGTTAGATACTGTATCTATTACTGGAGCAAATTAATATGGCTAAAGATTTATGATGTGAATTCCTTCCAATCCTAATCAGTAAAAAAGAAAATAAACAGTTCACATGCACATGGAACAGACAAAAAATATACATCTGGAATTTTGTCCCAGGGTTATGTTAACTCTTCTGTGTCTAAGATTTCCTGTATACAGCACAAAACATAAACCATAGAAAAAATATAGGATGAACTGGATGTTATCACAATTAAAACATTCTTTGAAAGACATCATTAAGAAAATGAAACTCAAGATAGAATGGGAGAAAATATTTGCGAAAATAAATCTGACAGAGGACTTCAGTCCAGAATGTCTACAGAACTCCTTTAACTTAGTAATTTGACAAACACCTCCTCCTCCTAAAAACAGCAAAAACTTGGTTAAAATATTTGAACACCAAAGAAGATATATAAATGGGCAAAGAGCACATGAAGAGATGCTCAACATCATTAGTCATCAGATAAATGTTAATTAAAACTACAGTGAGATACCACTGCCCACATATTAGAAAACTGATAATACTAATGATTGGTGGCGATGTAGAGCAATTGTAATTCTCATACATGTCTGGTGCAAATGTAAAATCATATAGCCACTGTGGAAAACTTGCAATTTCTTAAAATGTGAAACATGCACCTACTGTATGAGCCAGATCTTCCACTCTTAGGTATTTTCAAAGCAAATTTCTTCACATTAGCACCAAACTGGGAAAACCACGTGTTCCACACCTGCATATACACCTGATCTTCATGGACAAGGAGTAGATTAGTCATTACCTGGGGCTGGGTTGGGAGAGAGAGATAAATTACAAAGGGACTTGAAGAAATTTGGGAGGATCATAGAAATGTTCTGATCTTAATTATTGTGGTATTCATGCAACTTTATATGTCTGTGAAAACTCATTGAGTTATATGCTTCAAATGGGTACACTTTATTGTACATAAATTATACCTCAAAATTAATTTATAAAAACTACAGTGATTTACAATATCTTTAGGGTAAAGACCAGATTTCCTACTTATCTTAAAAATTCTTTTTTAATTAAACCCCACAGCTAATTGCTGTTATCTTAACTGCTGACATTCCTCCATATAAACCACAATTACTTATACTTTTTAAGAGCATCATGGTCCTACTGTCCCAATCCCTCTTTCTCTACCAGGATAATTTTTACTGATTCTTTAAGAATCAGCTCATGGGGGCCGGCCCTATAGCCTACTGGTTAAGTTCAGTGGGCTCTGCTTCAGAGGCCCAGGTTCAGTTCCCTGGGCATGGACCTACACCACTTGTTAGCAGCCATGCTGTGGCAGTGACTCACATACAAAATGGAGGAAGATTGGCACAGATGTTAGCTCAAGGCGATTCTTCCTCAAGCAAAAAGAGGAAGATCAGCAATAGCTGTTAGCTCAGGGTCAATCTTCCTCAGCAAAAAAGAAAAGAAAGAAAGGAAGAAAGACAGAGAGAGGGAGGGAGAAAGAGAGAGAGACAGGGAGAAAGATGGAAAGAGAGGGAAAGAAGGAGAGAAAGAGAGAAAGAGAGGAAGAAAGGGAGGAAGGGAGGAAGGGAGGAAGAAAGAAAGAAAAAGAAATCAGCTCATGCATAGTCTTCTCCAGGAAATCTTTGCTGGTTCCCTTGTGTGAGTTGATGGTACTCTTCTTTGCTCCTGTGGTGCCCTGTGCTCCCTCTTGTGTAACAAGTAGTGTTGTTACTGATTCCTTTCTTCTTAGTCTCCCCACTAGGTTTTAAATTTTGTAAGGACAGAGACCACAGTGTAGTCATTTTTCTATCCTCCGTGTCTGGCATAGAGTAGATATTCATGTGTTTAATAAATATTTGCTGAATAAATTATTATATGTAAAGATCAAAGTTTTGGCATTTTTGCATTGTTATTTGCAAATTTGAGGAAATGGGACAGTATAAGTAACTTCTGGAGGGAGAGGCTTATGTGTGAATATTATGGAAAGTAAGGGGATTACTGTGTGAGGATTCTCTCACACACTTTCTCCTGCCCTACACAACTATTCTGTTGGTAAAAACATAAAATAGATAAAACTTGGCTGCAGTCCCCTTCTTAGTAGTCCTGTTCTTTCATCACTCTGAAATGTGGCTGGTCTCCTGTGTCCCCTTTCCCCAAGCATTACTCTCATTTCTCCTGGTTCTTGTCTGTCACATTATGTACAGTCATCCATTTTGGTTTGAAACCTCATGCTCTTTTTATCAAGGTTGCTTAATAAAAAAATCATCACAGGATTTCAGGCCTGATATATGGAAAGAGCACTGCCCAATTAGGCTGAGCATTGACGTATTTTAGAACCTATTGTTGATATGTTTTGTAGGAACTTAAGAGTTGCATGAAATTCTAGTAGCATGTACATCTTTGGAATAGCCAAGGTCTTTTTGTTGCTGGACATGAAAAACTCCAGGCTTCCAGGCTTTGTCCTAGAAGACACAATGATTGTAGAAAGAAAAGCCACTGGGATTATATCTTTCTTGCACCTTTTACCCTTTGGCTGAAAATGCTCTCTCTCCTTTTTCATGACACACGTGTGATTTGATTCTTTTTCTACCTGTATCCAAATTTTTAATAGTATTGAATACAATTTTTCCCTCTCTCTTTCCACAATTCTCTGTCTTTGCGTCTTTCTTTCCTGCTTCCTCTCTTACCCTGTCCCACATGGCGTCCTAATGAAGAGCTTGTAAAGATTTTGATGTATGCTACTTTCTCTTGTGTGGATAATTTTTAATAGTGTTTTCCAAAGGGTGAAAAGAAACAGGCCTTATTACGGTTGTTAGGAATAATAAAAATAATATTGATTGTTAACAATAACAATAATAATGTGTTGGCATCCTTTACCTTCTTGAAGGGATGATGTGAATACTGTAGTCTATAGTTCCCTTGAGGGAACACTTTATGTAAAATATAGTAATTGTTCCTAGCATTTCCATCAGAATTTGGGTAAAGCACTCTTTGGAACCAAGAGTGACATGTGACTATTTACATTTTTTTCGTATTGAGGATATAATCTATAGGAATTGATTCTAGAGTATTACTGTGTTAAAATCATATCAATGACTCAAATTTTCCCTTTTAAAAATAGTTTCAGATGAAAAGTTCAAAGCCTTTACTTTCTAGAGTCATTTGAATGTTTCTTAAACATCTCCATTCTCTATAGTGTAAACACACACAAAAGGACCTGGTGTTGTTTTTGCAGTATTCAGGGCAGGACCACTTGTCAATCCATCACTCCCACTTGTGACAGAACATGGAAAGGTCGCTGGACTTGTCATTTTTATGGCAAACTCAAGTGATGCTCTTGCATCGATTAAATTTAGAATCTCCTCAACTACTAAAAACATGAACTCCTTTTGCAGAAAGGATGAAAGGATAAAACATGCAACCGAAATAGCTTCACTTACGCTACACATTTTTCAGGTTGTTTGGAGTTGCGTAAGTACGCTTTGTGGAATATTTCTGTTTTCTTGAAAATACAATTTAACTCCATTACAGAATTATAGAGATAAAAGATGGCCATTTAACCTGCTCATGTTCATAAATATGCAAGATTTGTTTGCAAGAGTGGAATTATTTCTAAATTAAGCCAAGATGAAAGTGTGGCATCAAAATAAGAGCACTTTCCTTGCCAACTTGAACACAGAAGCTGAAAAGTCCTCATATGTAGGGAAAAATGAAAAGGAGATGGGCTTTGCCTGCACCTTTCTTACAAAGCCAATCTGAAGATTAAACTGAGGATTCACTCAAAGGAGAAGAATCTCAAGATCAGATGACTAGATTTTACAAGGCCAGGAGGTTACCGGGGTTAAGTCACAGGCAAATAGATGGGGGATGGCCCCCTGTGAGGGCATAACAATAGCAGCTTGTCTAGGACAGAGAAGAAGGAATGTAGCCAGAGACTCAGTTGTCTTAACGGGGAACAAGAGAAATAAATTCATTAAAGGTATGAAAATACAGGGCAAGCGACAATTGAATACTGAAGGTCACCGATACACTTGTCAAGTCTCCATTGTGTGCATATTTGAAGGTGGGTATTCCTAGTTGGAGGTTAAATTTTATGGTTACATTAACGCATAGTAGAAGTAGTTTGTGGTTAATTAAAATAACAGGCACATACTGATTTACATCACATTTTTAAAAATGTTAAAGTAAAAGGAATCACCTATTGTTCTCAGGAATTCTTCCTTTTATGGTAAAGAGTAACAACTGAAACTCTCTTAGGGTTTATATATTCTCCAGGTTTTATTTTATTTATTTACATAATTATTCCAATATTTTGAATTTTTCACTGAAATTTTCTGGTTCGGTATGTAGGGAACAGATAATAACAGTAGTTTCTGAATCCTGGAAGAATGTCAGCAGTCTCTTTAGCTCCCCAGGAGAAATCAACTTTTCCCTCCTTAGCCTTGTTTTAAATTCAGCCCCTTCTTCTTTTCTTTGGGACTTAGGTGACTGGGAACTGAGAAACCATGTTGTTTCTGGTCTTAGCATAGCTAAGCCAGTATACACTGAGCAGCTGCTCTGTGCCAGGAGCTGTTCTAGGTTCTAGGGAGAGAATAGATCAGGGAGATTCTATACTCACAAAAAATAAACAGTAAGTGAATTTCAAATACTGCTGTCTGCTGTGGACACAGGAGAGGAAGGTGACATGAAAAAGTGACTGGCCTGGGGGAAAGGGAGTCTCTAGATTCAGAGACAAAGATTTCTCCAGAAAAGTGAAATTTGAGCCGAGTTTCCCAGGTACCTCAAACAGCAAGTGCAAAGGTAGAATAAGCCGGGTATGATCAAGGCCAGAAGGGAGGCCAATGGAATTGAACGGAGGGGTTAATAAGACTGAAGTGATGCCAGAGAGCTAGACACGGGCCAGATCATGGAATTGCTCATAGGCTGTAAGGAAGTGCCGTAAGAAGCCATGCTTTGTTGCTATTGTAGAAGTGGTGCTTAGTTTAATCAGGGTTGTGACGTATTCTGACTTTTTTCTTTAAAGATGGATTGGAAAAGGGCAAGCCTAGAAGCAGGAGCTATGTTAGACTTGACTGAGTGATTCAAGGGCGGGATGATGATGCAAGTTAGAAAAATTGAACCAGGTTGAGTACCCTTGAGTGGGCCTCCAGCACCTGAAGATAGAGCAAGTGGTTACCTACAGAATTTGCTTTCAGTGCTCACAGTCATGTTCAGTGAGTACTTCCTCTCCCCCTGTAGATGACAAATGATAAAAGAAAATCTACCATTAGTCACTTGTTGCTTGGACTGACTTCTTTCTTCCCAAATGAAAGTAATTTTTTGAGATATAGTCTATTAAGACATTAATTCAATAGTCATAGCATTTCTTACATATCATGGAAGATTCCCTTCATCAGAAAAAAAGCTGGTTGGTGAGAACGGCAAGACAGACACAGACACAGAGGAAAATATATAAAAATGTAACATTGCATGTTCTTGATCCATTGATTTGCAAAGACTACTGTATTGGATTTTTCTGTATCCTCTCCATGACACTTACCACATTTTAGCTACTGAGAAAAGGTTTGCTGAAAATGTGACTGCACTCTCCAGCCCTCTCATCTTAGTTTAGCAGTGGAATTCTCCTGTGTGGTAAGCACACGTGGCTAATTTAAGAAGGCTTTTGGATGTTCAACTTCACACGTGATGAAGCACTAGACTCTTTTTTCTGAAGGGTAATCAAAGACAACGACGTTTTTGGGAGATTGGTTTAAATTGAATTCCTTTGAGTTTCAACGTATAATATTTGGCCATCCTTCTGTATTTTGAGCAAGGTGTCACATGTTTTATGAGGTACAGCTTGAAAGAACAACAAATTCAACAATGAGAGACATAAATGCCAGTCAAAAGCAGGGATTCGATCAGTGCACCAGGTAATATTTTTAAGCATCTGTTATGAGCAAACATACTGAGTAACCCTGTAGAAGTCTACATACATACTTGAGAACCTATGAAGGATAATGATACATATGGCATTGTAAATTGGTTGATACAAAATGTTGCTAGAAGGACTCACAGAAATTCAAGGGAGTCCAAGGATGATTATGAGAATCAGGTAGACTTTCCTAGAAACTGTGGCACTTCAGCTGGATTCTAAAGGATCCATGTTGTTCTTCCAGAGAATGATGACAAAGATTCACAACCAATTAGTCATCAGAATCAATAAAACTGCTCCTGTAGCTTAAATCTTAGGGAAAGCAATATGGGGACTTCTGTCACATTCCTGGAGGGAAAGTTTGAGTCCCAAGTGCTTTTGAGAAGCTCTTTAGAATTACAAAATGCACAAAATCTATACCTGGACTTCTAGATAGAGAATGAGAGAAGCAACTTATTAACCTTCTCTTCTTTAATTCAAGACAAAGTAAGTATATGTAACATCAACAGGTTGCTGCAAACTGGAAGAATGTCAAGAAAAGGCCAAAGGAGAGAGAGCAACCTTGAGCATTACATTTCTTTGTCAAAGAGTATGGGTAGTGACAGTAATGGTTTATCTTTGTTTTCTTTCTATTTTTAATCATTAGGATTCTAATTTCTTTTAAAAGAAATAGACAGGCTATGTAGTTACACCATTAAAGAGAATTGAAAGAGGTTTTTGCTTGTGGCAAAGTTATTCAAGCATAGATACAAAACACAAAAAGTACGTATTTCAGATTGTGCTCTCATGAGTACGTTGAGTTATTTTTAAACTGTTATAAATTTTATTTTTTTTCAGGGTGACTTCTTGCTGCAGTCTGTAATAGGGAATGGGGTGATGAGTAAGGTCAACTTTTTCCATACCGGGATGAATACTTTCCATTCTGTAAACCTTTCATAGGTTACATTTTTGTTTTGTTTTTTTATTTGAAAGGAACAAAGACAATCAGGTACTTATTGTGATCTCTAAAACAAAAAATAAAAACAAAAACTATATATTGGTGTAATTTAAATAAAAGAATTATATGCTGATGAAAAGGAACATATAATAATGCTATGTTAATATTCTGGAAATAGAAATATTAAATGCTATTTCAGAAACCATTCCACACATTTCCTGTGTTCTAAGCCAAAAGTAAACGTTCACTGGTTTTACTATGTGGGAATCAACTGGAAAGAATATGCTGGTTAACAAAAAAATAGCTCATTATGATTCCTGACTTGATAAAATCCTGCATTCCTGTAGGAGAAAGTTAAGCCCATGGAGCAACAGCGGCAAGAACAGGTGGATATAATATAGCTAGTTTATCTTCATTTTTATATTGCAGTTTTTTGTTTTGCCCAAATCAAAGTGAAATAAAACTCCCCTTTTAGGAGCAGTAAGTGTACTTATTAAGGGAAAAGTAAAAAGGAAAGAAATAGATTTCCAGAGATTGCCTAACTCTAAGAAATAGAAAATATATACTTTTTTGTTATTTATGCTAATAGTAAATGTTATAGAATTTAGTGTATCCTTATTTTTTTCTAGAAAGAGCCTGGTTTCTGTTTTTTAAATGATGGCATGCAATAATTTAGCCTTTCTTGAAAAGCAAGAATGTGTTGTATTGAACATTTAATTGAATATGGTCCCTACTGAATGAATCTTGAATGATTGCTAAGCGAAATGAATCATGAAGAAAAAGAAGCCTATTTTAGAGTAAATATATTTATCATTTAATATATGTTCACCATCCCTATTATTTCAAGAAAGAAAATACAAATTCCAGTAAAAACCAAAATTTGCCTGAAGTCAGCTGATGCAGCCTTCCCTTTTAGCTATTTTGGCTGCTATAGTATACTTCCTGAAGGAATACTGAGGAATATTCTTCTGTTCTACCTATAAGCTCTCTTCTCTCTAACTCTATTCTTCTCTGTTCAAGTACCTGGTATAAAATAATTGGTGACATTGAAACAGATGTGGAACCACAACATCCTAATCCTGAGTGTAGTGATAAAAATTCTATTAAAGGGAATCTCTAGAGAGAATTGGATCTCCTAAAGATAACTGACCATCCCATCCACAGTTCTGCATGAGCTGGTGGGATCCTCCTAATGAAATGGGCATATGTGAGCTGAATGGCATGGGCTCCTGTAGGAGCAAAGGGTTGGAATAGATGACAGTAGTAGTAACATTTAACACGTATTAGACATATTGCTATTATAAGATAAGTATGTATATGCTTATTTAATGTAAACAATTCTTACGGTGTAAGTATTATTACTAACTCTACTTTACAGATGAGAAAACTGAGTATAGTTAGATTAAGGAGCTTGCCCAAGTTCACACAAGTACTAAGTAGCAGAGACTGAATTCAAATCCAGGCCATCTGTCTGCAGAGCCAATACTGCTAACGATGATGGTATTCTGCGACCACAGGTGAGTTCCTAGGTTCCTTCTATCTCTGAGATTATGAACCATGATACTTGTCTTCTCGTTCAAGAACTCAATAAAGAGACATATCTCAACCACAAAACAAAATGTCTTTGGGAATACGTCTTTATGTATGCAGGCCTGGAAACATCAAGCTAATGATTAGAGTTTGAATAGTAGAAAAGAGATGACATTACAACTTATTTTAGTGAATTACTTTAGTTAGGATGTGTTGGTTTTTAATAACCCAAAATAAAGATGATTCATTATTACAGGCCAGAACAACCTTTGCTAGGAGAGCATTTGTATGTTTGTTAGTATCTGATATGAATCAAAATCGCTGTAAAATGAAAGAAATACTTTAGGGTAAATGCCTCTAAATTTAAAACTAGAAGTTCATTTTACAACTTTGAGCATTACCAAATTATAATGTCATACAACGACATTAGAGATTAAAGAAATGTTTGGGAGCTGTGGCTACAATAACATTTTCATTTATTGGTGCTTACATAGCACATCTTCAGAGGCTTTAAAAAACAATTTGCAAACAGCTTGGAAATGTTCTAGCATTTCAGAAAGGTAAAAAGCAAATATATATACTAATTTGAGAGATAGAGAAGCCATAACCAAAAAAAGATTAAGTGGCATGTTCAATGTCACTGAATAAATTGGAATTAGTGTGCTGAATACCTCTTCTTATACAAGTGCTTTTCATGCCACTTCTCTTGAACCACACTAAAAGCCCATCTTGGAACTCTGCTCAAGTTAGCTCCTCTATTTATCTTGTTAACCAAGATGGTAATGATTTGCATTAAAAATCAGTAGCTTGAAGAGCATCTTCATTTAAATGACAGGCAAAGAAAAATATGCACAAGCAATAATGATTAAAAATAACTAAAGAGAGAGAGGAAGACTATGAGAGGATATGTTATTAAACTGGCTTTTGTAGTATTGAAAGAGTCATGAAAGGAAGAAAGAAGTCAATGCTATGAAAAGCTTCCAAGCCATCAGGTAAGATGAAGATTGACTAGTGTTCACTGAATTTAGAAGACAGGAGCTATTTGTCAATCTTGCTGAGTGTGAGTTTCAACTGAGTGGAAGAGATGGAATCCAGATTGCTATAGCTTGAGAAGTGAGGAAGGGGCAGATTGTAGGTAGCCTAGATTTTAGTTTGACGGCAAAAGGATAGAGATAAGTAATAGGTAGAGGAAATTTTGAACTAAGAAGATACTTTTAGAATCTGGAAATAGTGTTAATTTCTGACAGTGAAGCCAAAAATGTGAAATAAACTATTTGTAGAGGAACTCAACCTATGCAATGGTTAGTATAGACGAAAACTTAGAAAATATACATGATCAGTTAAGGCAACTAGTGTATTTCGTCACAACAGGAATATGACTACGAAGCTGCAATCTGCCCAGACTTATTTTATAATATAATTGAAGTTACGTGCTAATGGAAAGCTGGTAGATGGTTGTAATGTTAAAAAAAAAATAACTCACCGAAAGTTTTCTATCTTGTTTCAAGAACAATGATAAATATATATCTGGTTATATATTGTATATTATCTAATATATAATTATAACATATATTTATATATAATTTATATAATTATGTTATATATAGTTATATAACTTATATTAAAATAGTAAAATATAAATATAATGTAATAATAGTTTTCATATGTAATAAAATAATAGTTTATTATATATAATTATTTATAATAAATAATTATGTATAATAATTTATAATATATATTATATGTAATATATGATATATATTTATTATATAACATATAACACATATAGAATACAATTATATGTACTATATTTTATATACCATATTGCCTAAGACTACTGATGGAAATGAGGAGTGTCTGCAAATATACATGGGGAAACTTTTAGAATGAGAATGATGTTTTAAAACTAACGTGGTGATGGTTGCAAAACTCTATACATTTAGTACAATTCATTGAATTGAACAGTTACAATGGATGAATTTTACGCTACAGAAATTGTAAGTTAATAAAGCTGTTAAAAAGCATCTTTTTCTAACATTTGGAAACAGATATTCAAATTATTGACTTTAATCTTTTTTATTTTTTTATTTTATTTTATTTTTTTAAGATTATCTTTTATTTATTTATTTATTTTTTTTATTAATGTTATGATAGATTACAACCTTGTGAGATTTCAGTTGTACATTTTTATTAGTCATGTTGTGGGTACACCACTTCCCCCTTTGTGCCCTCCCCCCACCCCCCCTTTTCCCTGGTAACCGCCGATCAGATCTCCTTGTCAATATACTAACTTCCATCTATGAGTGGAGTCATATAGAGTTCGTCTTTCTCTGACTGGCTTATTTCGCTTAACATAATATCCTCGAGGTCCATCCACATTGCTGTGAATGGGCCAATTTTGTCTTTTTTATGGCTGAGTAGTATTCCATTGTGTATATATACCATATCGTCTTTATCCAATCATCAGTTTCTGGGCATGTAGGTTGGTTCCACATCTTGGCTATTGTAAATAATGCTGCAATGAACATAGGGGTGCAAGGGACTCTTGGGATTTCTGATTTCAGGTTCTTAGGATAGATACCCAGTAATGGGATGGCTGGGTCATAGGGTATTTCTATTTTTAACTTTTTGAGAAATCTCCATACTGTTTTCCATAGTGGCTGTACCAGTTTGCATTCCCACCAACAGTGTATGAGGGTTCCTTTTTCTCCACAACCTCTCCAACATTTGCCGTTCTTGGTTTTGGATGTTTTTGCCAATCTAACGGGGGTAAGGTGATATCTTAGTGTAGTTTTGATTTGCATTTCCCTGATGATTAGCGATGATGAACATCTTTTCATGTGTCTATTGGCCATATTTATATCTTCTTTTGAGAAATGTCTGTTCATGTCCTCTGCCCATTTTTTGATTGGGTTGTTTGTTTTTTTGTTGTTAAGCTGTGTGAGCTCTTTGTATATTATGGAGATTAACCCTTTGTCGGATAAGTGGCTTGTAAATATTTTTTCCCAATTTGTGAGCTGTTTTTTTGTTTCAATCCTATTTTCCCTTGCCTTGAAGAAGCTCTTTAGTCTGATGAAGTCCCATTTGTTTATTCTTTCTATTGTTTCCCTCAGCTGAGGAGTTATAGTGTCCGAAAAGATTCTTTTGAAACTGATGTCAAAGAGTGTACTGCCTATATTCTCTTCCAGAAGACTTATTGTTTCAGGCCTAATCTTTAGGTCTTTGATCCATTTTGAGTTTATTTTGGTGTGTGGTGAAAAAGAATGGTCAATTTTCAATCTTTTGCGTGTGGCTGTCCAGTTTTCCCAGCACCATTTGTTGAAGAGACTTTCTTTTCTCCATTGTAGGCCCTCAGCTCCTTTGTCAAAGATTAGCTGTCCATAGATGTGTGGTTTTATCACTGGGCTTTCAATTCTGTTCCATTGATCTGTGGACCTGTTTTTGTACCAGTACCATGCTGTTTTGATCACTGTAGCTTTGTAGTATGTTTTGAAATCGGGGATTGTGATTCCGCCGGCTTTGTTTTTCTTGCTCAGGATTGCTTTAGCAATTCACGGTCTTTTGTTGCCCCATATGAATTTTAGGATTCTTTGCTCAATTTCTGTGAAGAATGTTCTTGGGATTCTGATTGGGATAGCATTGAATCTGTAGATTGCTTTAGGTAGTATGGACATTTTAACTATGTTTATTCTTCCAATCCATGTGCATGGAATGTCTTTCCATCTCTTTATGTCGTTGTCAATTTCTTTCAAGAAAGTCTTGTAGTTTTCATTGTATAGATCCGTCACTTCCTTGGTTAAGTTTATCCCAAGGTATTTTATTCTTTTCGTTGCAATTGTGAATGGGATTGAGTTCTTGAGTTCTTTTTCTGTTAGTTCATTGTTAGTGTATAGAAATGCTACTGATTTATGTATGTTGATTTTATACCCTGCTACTTTGCTGTAGTTGTTGATTATTTCTAATAGTTTTTCTATGGATTCTTTGGGGTTTTCTATATATAAGATCATGTCATCTGCAAACAGCGAGAGTTTTACTTCTTCATTACCTATTTGGATTCCTTTTATTTCTTTTTCCTGCCGAATTGCTCTGGCCAACACCCCCAGTACTATGTTGAATAGGAGTGGTGAAAGTGGGCACCCTTGTCTTGTTCCTGTCCTCAGAGGGATGGCTTTCAGTTTTTGTCCATTGAGTATGATGTTGGCTGTGGGTCTGTCATATATGGCCTTTATTATGTTGAGGTACTTTCCTTCTATACCCATTTTATTGAGGGTTTTTATCATAAATTGGTGTTGGATCTTGTTGAATGCTTTCTCTGCATCTATTGAGATGATCATGTGGTTTTTGTTTTTCATTTTGTTGATGTAGTGTATCACGTTGATTGACTTGCAGATGTTGAACCATCCCTGTGTCCCTGGTATAAATCCCACTTGATCATGGTGTATAATCTTTTTGATGTATTGCTTTATTTGGTTTGCCAAAATTTTGTTGAGGATTTTTGCATCTATGTTCATCAGTGATATCGGCCTGTACTTCTCCTTCTTTGTGTTGTCCTTGTCAGGTTTGGGGATCAGAGTGATGTTGGCTTCATAGAATGTGTTAGGGAGTACTCCATCTTTCTCAATTTTCTGGAACAGTTTGAGAAGAATAGGTATTAAGTCTTCTTTGAATGTTTGGTAGAATTCTCCAGAGAAGCCGTCTGGTCCTGGACTCTTATTTTTGGGGAGGTTTTTGATTACCGTTTCTATTTCCTTACTTATGATTGGCCTATTCAGATTCTCCATTTCTTCCTGATTCAGTTTGGGGAGATTGTAGGAGTCTAGGAATTTGTCTATTTCTTCCAGGTTGTTCAATTTGTTGGCATATAGTTTTTCATAGTATTCTCTTATGATCCCTTGTATTTCATTGGTATCTGTTGTGATTTCTCCTCTCTCATTCCTAATTTTATTTATTTGCCATTTCTCTCTTCTTTTCTTGGTGAGTCTGGCTAATGGTTTGTCAGTTTTGTTAATTTTTTCGAAGAACCAACTCTTTGTTTCATTGACCCTTTCTATTGTCTTTTTTGTTTCAATATCGTTTATTTCTGCTCTTATTTTTATTATTTCCCTCCTTCTACTGACTCTGGGCTTTGTTTGTTCTTCTTTTTCTAGTTCTGTTAGGTGTCGTTTGAGGTTGCTTATGTGAGCTTTTTCTTGTTTAGTGAGGTGAGCCTGTATTGCGATGAATTTCCCTCTTAGGAGTGCTTTTGCTGCAGCCCAAATGATTTGGTATGTCGTGTTCTCATTTTCATTTGTCTCCAGATAATATTTGATTTCTTCTTTAATTTCTTCAATGATCCATTGTTTGTTCAGAAGCGTGTTGTTTAGTCTCCACATTTTTGCACCTTTCTCTGCTTTTTTCTTGTAGTTGATTTCTAGTTTCATAGCATTATGATCAGAAAAGATGCTTGATATTATTTCAACTCTCTTGTATTTATTGATGTTTGCTTTGTTTCCCAAAATATGGTCAATCCTTGAGAATGTTCCATGTGCACTTGAGAAGAATGTGTAACCTGCTGTTTTTGGATGAAGTGTTCCATATATATCTATTAAGTCCATCTGGTCTAGTTTTTCATTTAATTCTATTATTTCCTTGTTGATTTTCTGTCTGGATGTTCTGTCCATTGGTGTTAATGGTGTGTTGAGGTCCCCTACTATTATTGTATTGTTGTTGATGTCTTCTTTTAGTTCTATTAAGAGTTGCTTTACAAATTTTGGTGCTCCTATGTTGGGTGCGTATATATTTATAACTGTTATGTCTTCTTGGTGGAGAGTCCCTTTTATCATTATATACTGTCCCTCTTTGTCTTTCTTTATCTGTTTTGCTTTGAAGTCTACCTTGTCTGATATTAGTATAGCGACACCTGCTTTCTTTTGTTCATTATTAGCTTGGAGTATTGTTCTCCATCCCTTCACTCTGAGTCTGTGTTTGTCTTTAGGGCTGAGGTGTGTTTCCTGGAGGCAGCATATTGTTGGGTCTTGTTCTTTGATCCATCCTGCCACTCTGTGTCTTTTGATTGGGGAGTTCAATCGATTTACATTTAGAGTGATTATTGAGATGTGGGGGCCTACCACTACCATTTTATGTCTTGTTTTCTGGTTTTCTTCAGTTTCCTTTGTTTCTCGTCCCATGGTTTAATCTGTTCTGATGAAGAGCTGCTACTCTCTGTTGTTGTCCTTCTACTTATCTCCTCTGCTCTTGGTTTTGTAGCCCCTTTCCTTTTTTTGATTTTTCAGGAATGAGGGTTTTCCTGAGGATTTCCTGAAGAGGAGGTTTTGTGACAATGAACTCCCTTAATTTTTGTTTATCTGGGAAAGTTTTTATTTCTCCATCGTATTTGAAGGATATTTTCGCTGGGTAGAGAATTCTCGGCTGTAGATTTTTGTCCTTCAGATTTTTGAATATATCATTCCACTCTCTTCTAGCCTGTAAAGTTTCTGCTGAGAAATCTGCTGATAGCCTGATGGGGGTTCCTTTGTAGGTTAGTTTCTTTTGCCTGGCTGTCCTTAGTATTTTCTCCTTGTTGTTGACTTTTGCTAGCTTCACTACTATATGCCGTGGGGTTGGTCTTCTTGCATTGATAAAGTTTGGAGATCTATTGGCTTCTGTCACCTGAAGATTTGGGAAGTTCTCAGCCATTATTTCTTTGAATAGGCTTTCTGCCCCTTTCTCCTTCTCTTCTCCTTCTGGTATACCTATAATCCTTACATTGCATCTCCTAATTGTGTCTGATAATTCTCGGAGAGTTTCTTCATTTCTTTTTACTCCTACTTCTCTCTCCTCCTCTGCCTGCAGCATTTCTATATTGCCATCTTCCAAATTGCTAATTGTTTCCTCCATATTATCGGCCCTACTGTTCAGTGCATCTAGATTTTTCTTAATCTCCTCTATTGTGTTCTTCATTTCCAATATTTCTGTTTGGTTCTTCTTTATCGTATCAAACTCTTTTGTGACATAGCTCCTGAACTCGTTGAGTTGTCTGTCTGAATTCTCTCTTAACTCATTGAGTATTTTAATGATGGCTGTTTAGAAGTCATCATCATTTAGGTTATATATCTCATCTTCTTTGGGATTGTTTTCTGTGTATTTGTTATTTTCCTTCTGTTCTGGAGATTTAATGTATTTTTTCATATTGCTTGATGTTGTTGATTTGTGCCTCTGCATAGAGATAGAGTTTAGTTGCTCCTTCCACTTGTTTCTGCTGCTGTGGTGGGGGAGTAGCTGTTTATACTGCACCAACCAGGAACCCTATCTGCAGTTGCTAACTGGGCCTGGGCCCCTCCTCGTAGTCACAGTGGTCCTTTGGATTCCCTCTTCTGCCATGGGGGCCGTCACGGGGGGGCTTCAGGCTGCTCGTGCCTACTGTTGCAGCCCAACTAGATGTGCTCCCTCCTTGGGGTCTGCAACGGTGTTCTGGGCTTTTCCAGCGCCCAGGGGTAGGATCACTTATATTTGCCGCTCCGTCACTGTCGGCACCCACAAAATCTCACTTGTCCACTATGGGTCGCAGCAGAGCTATTGGCATCTTCTACAGTCTGTGGTTAGCTCACCTAGCTATGCTACTTTTGTCCCGGGGTCTTCCAGCCTTGTGGCTGCCGGATGGGTGCTTTCTACTAGTGCTGTGCAGAGGCTTTCCCTGAGGCTGCTGTGAGCCTGTAGGGTTTCCCCCTAGGCTATGGAGCTGGGCCGCTGGAACTCCACCCAGCCCCAGTCCTGTTCCCCAGGAACTCGGGGAGCCCTTTGCCCTGTCTGGGGGATAGCCAGAGATCCTGATTTCACTGGTAGCTGGTCAGCTGCTGCCCTGCCTGATATTCTCCTCTCTGGGACCCTCCCGGTGTTGTGGATGCTGGGCTTGGCCCCTCCACTAATAGCAGAGAGAGAGTTTTGTCTACTGCCTGGGCAGAACTCTGGAGCTTCCCCGCTGGGCTGCAGGGCCAGCCTCTGGAGCTCCCCCCAGCCCCAGTCCTCTCCGAGATCTCCGGCAATCCCTTACCCCACAGGGTAGGCAATGGCAGCTGGGGGTCATCTCCCCCTCTGGGGTTCTCTCCGGGACTTTCCCAGAGTTGTGAATGCTGGGCGTGGCCCCTCCGCTAATGGCAGACAGAGAGTTTTGTCTGCTGCCCAGGCAGAACCCTCTGGGGTGCGGAGCCGGCCTCTGGAGCTTCACCCAGCCCCAGTCCTCTCCGAGATCTCTGGCAATCTCTAGCCCCACTGGGCGGGCAACGGCAGCTGGGGGTCACTTCGCCCTCTGGGATTCTCTCCGGGACTTTCCCGGAGTTGTGAATGCTGGGCGTAGCCCCTCCGCTAATAGCAGACAGAGAGTTTTGTCTGCTGCCCGGGCGGAACTCTGGAGCTTCCCCTCTGGGGTGCGGAGCCGGCCTCTGCAGCTTCACCCAGCCCCAGTCCTCTCCAAGATCTCCAGCAATCCCTAGCCCCACCGTGCAGGCAGTGGCAGCCGGGGGACCTCCATACCCTCATTGATTCTCTCTGGGACCCTTCGGGTGCCGTGAACATTAGGCAGGATCTCCCCGCCAATGGCGGGAAGAGACTCTCCTTGCAGGCTCAGGTGTGTAACTCTAGAGTTTCCCTCTGCATTTAGGAGTAATTGCGGGGGGTTTAGGTGGGGTTCTGGTCACCTGTTTCCACCGTTGCTCCTCTGTTGTGTGCTCGCTCCCGCCCTAGGTGTGTGTTGATCTTCTGGGGGCATCCGTTGGAAGAAAGCCGCTTGCAGGTACTAGGCTGTTCGGTCAGGGTCGGAGAGTTTTCACCTATTTCCACATCCTCCCGGAGGAAAGTCCGTCTGCCTTCCAATGTATAGTCGCGTGGGTCTCTCAGACGTCCTGAGATGCTGTATGGATATCCTTTGTTGAGCAGTGAGTGTCCAAATAATTGTAGACTCGAAGGGGGAGAGACAAAGAGGACTACTCACGGTGCCATCTTGGATCCTCCTCCTAATCTTTTTTATTTTTTATTATGTGAATTTAGAGCTCTAATGACATCCAAAGCATTGCTTCCTTATTTTTTTTATCAAGGTAAAATTCACATGCAGTCGGTTCTGCTATAAAGTGACATATGTATCCCTACAAAGCACTGTGCTACAGGAAATTACTCAACAAGGAAATGCAGCTCTTATGGGAAAAATGGGTTTAAGGGCACAATACATAGTGTCATATATCAGTGACATTAAGAATAGGAACCTAGTAAAAATGGTAGCATAGTTTTACACATGTTAAATGGATATAAAAAATATACTGTAAATATGACACTTTAATTTGAAAAAGATCTAATGTTTGCTTGTAGAAATGGGATTCAGAAAGGTTTTAGTTTATGAGTTACTGTGAAGTGGTGGAAGGCAAGTATATTAGTTTCTTAGGGCTGTTGTAACAAATTACCACAAACTGGGTTGCTTAAAACAACAGAAATTTATTCTCTCACAGTTCTGGAGGCTAGAAGTCTGCAATCAAGCTGTTGGCAGCATCCTTCTCCCTCTGACGGTTCTACGGAAGAATTCTTCCTTGCCTCTTCTAGCTTCTGGTGGTTACTTGGCCATCCCTGGTATTCCTCCGTTTGTAGGTACATCACTCTGATTTCCGCCACTGTCTTCACATAGCCTTCCTCCCTGAGTATCTGCTTCTTTGTGTCCAAATCTCCCTCTTTGAAGGACATCAGTCATACTGGAGTTAAGGCTCACTCTAATCTAGTATGACCTCACCTTAGCTGGATTACACCTCCAAAGATCTTATTTCCAAATCAAATCACATTTACAGGTTCCAAGTGGACACAAATTTTTGAAGTATGCTATTCAACTCATTAAGGTGGATCATATGAAATTAGAAAGTTATAACCCTAGATGTGGACACAAACGGTTTGTAACACGTGGTAAACTAAGACATCTGGTAGATGTTGAGGTGTGTTCGTTTTGTGCGTTATTTGGCTCAAACTGGGTGCTGTTTTTGGCATTCAGCTAGTGGTTTTCATGGACTAAATCATGCATAAACAAAGAAAAAATTCCATTTATATTATTTCTCAATATATCAGTCAAATTGGAACAAATTCATGTCATCAAAACAAGTGTTGTAGAAGATGTGATTGTACAGTGAAATGCATAATTCTTAATCACACTGTTTCTTCAGCTTTGTCAAATGCATAAAACTGTCTAATCCATACCTTTCTTAAGATAAAGAACATTTTCATCACCTCGGAATCTTCCCTTCGTGTGCTTCATACCAGCTGTTCTTTCCAACCAACCGTTGCTCTGATTGCACGCGTTTGTTCTGCCTGTTCCAGAACTTCATATAAACGGGGTTATACCATATGAACTTTTATATGTCATGCTTCCTTTACACAATATCATGTGTTTTAGGTTCATCCAGACTTTTTCATGTATCACTACTTTATTTTTTTAATTTTTAAAATTTGCATAATATAAATTTCAGCCTTTTAACCGTTTACAAATGTACAATTCAGTGATCTTATTGCATTCACAATATTGTGCAACGGTCACCACTGTCTCATTCTAGAATATTTTCATCTCATCAAAAGAAATCTCCTTCCCAGGTTACTCCCTACTCCCTTCCTCTCTTCTCCTAGCCCCTGGAAACCACTAATCTGCTTTTCATCTCTATGGATTTGCTTATTCTAGATATTTCATATAGAAGAAATCACACAATATGTGAACTTTGGTGTCTGACTTTCTTCACCAGTGTGGTGTTTTCTAGATTCCTCCAAGTTGTAGCTGTATCAGTACTACATTCCTTTGTATGACTGAGTAATATTTCATTGTATAGATATACCACAGTTTTTGTCCATTTATCCATTTTTTGTCCATTTATTATGTCCAATTAAGCACATTGAATTGTGCTTAGTTTTTTATTTGAACACATGTTCTCAGTTCCCGTGGGTAAGAACTTAAGGGTAAAATTCTGGGTCATATGGTAATTCTATATTTAACTTTTTGAAGAAATGCCAGACTGTTTTCCAAGGTAGCTGTACCATTTTACATTCCTTCCAGCAATGTATAAGAATCCTGATTTCTCCACATCGTCATCATACCAGTTTTCCTTTTTTAAAAAACAAAATTATAGCCATACCAGTGGATGTGAAATGGTATCTCCCTCGGTTTTGCTTTGCATTTTCCCCAATGACTAATAATATTTAGCATCTCATTGCTCATGGTCATTTGTGTATCTTCTTTGAAGAAATGCCTATTCAAATCCTTTGCCCACTTTAGAATTGGATTGTTTGTCTTTTAGTTGTTGAGTTGTCAATTCTTTATGTACTCTGGGTACTGGACCCTTATCAGGTATAAAATTTGCAAATGTTTTCCCCCATTTTGTGCATTTTATTTTCATTCCATTGGTAGGGTCCTTTGAGGCACAGGAGAATTGAATTTTGATGAATTCCAATTTATTTTTTTTAGTTTGTTGCTTGTGTTTTTGGTATCATATCTGAGTATGCATAGCGAAAACCAGGGTCATGAAGATTTATCTCTATATTTTCTTTTAAGATTTGTACAGTTTTAACTCTTACATTTAGGTTCTTTGTCCATTTTGAGTTAATTTTTGTGTAAGGTATGAGTTAAGTGTCTAACTTCATATTTTAGCATGTGACTATCCAGTATTCCCAGCATTTGTTGAAGAGGCTATTCTTTCTCCCACTGAATGGTCTTGGCACCTTGTCAAAAGTCCATTGACCATAGATTATGAATTTATTTTTGGATCGATTTTATTCCATTAATCCATATATTTATCCTTGTGCCAGTACACTATTGTTTTGATTACAGTAGCTTTATAGTAAGTTTTGAAATCAAGAAGTGTGAGTCCTTCAACTTTGTTCTCCCTTTACAGGATTGTTTTGGGTCCTCAGGGTCTTTTGCAACTCCACAGGGATTTTAAGATTAGCTTCTCTATTTCTGCAAAATGGCAGTTGGAGTTTCAATAGCAAATTTGTTGAATTTCTTGAGTACTTTGGGTATTACTGCCATCCTAACAAAATTAATTCTTCCAATTCATTAAGAGAGATTGTCTGTCCATTTATTTAGATCATCTTTAGTTTCTTTCAGCAATATTTTGTAGTTTTCAGTATGCAAATCTTGAAGCTTTTTTGCTAAATTTATTTTTAAGTACTTTATTCTTTTTGATAGCCTGTAAATGGAACTTTTTTCTTAATTTCCTGTTAGATTGTTAATTTATAGTGTGTAGAAATACAAATTATCATTAGAACTCAAATTAATAGACATTTTCCTGTACTCTGGCGTACGGATGATACATGCTTAAGGTCATGGGAGAATTCTATCAAACACTATTGGAAACCTGCCACCTTAAATGGGATATTCTGCCCATATTTTTTCAGGATTGAAATTGGAAATACATCTATTTTACATCTTCAATCATTTTTTATCATCAAATTGTACAAATGATGTTGATTTGACATATTTCATGGATACTGTGTCAAACTATTCAAGAGAGTGTGCACATATGTTTGTGTGCAGCTACCAAAACCAACGAAGGGTGAAAAATTCAGACAATCAAATGTAGTTTTATATCAAATAGGGTCTTTTTCCTTCACTGAATCACTTGAATTTTTCACTTTTCAACAATGTCATTGGTAATTTTTACAAAAGTAACACTTCAAAAGATACTTCAGTTTGATATTTGAGTGATAGGAAAGAATATAAGAATATCATATAAGGAAGACATCAAAATCATGTTTCTAATGGAATGCTTTGGAAATTTCTCTAAAAGAAACCTTTTTCAATTTATTATATGTAATTCAGGCACATGTAGCTCTCTCGGAAAAAAATGAGATCACTCAGGAAAAAGTATCCCTTTAAAATGCTATAATTTCAGTTTGTCTCAAATTACTTTTAAAGGCATCCTTCACAAAAAAAAATGGTCAACATTAATGAATTTAAAAGAGCCTCCAAAATGTCTGTCTTCTCCTATGACAATTTTGTAGAACACCATTATTAGTACATATTGCTCAAGTGAGAGTATGAAAAAAAAACAAAACACCAACAAAAATGTTCCTATGGAATGTCTTATTATTGCAAAACTATCTTATACTGAAAAATTAAAGTTATCTTGTGTGGCTATTTTAGATTTCAGTGTAGAATATTATCCTTTGTGGTAAGTATTTTCTGTCTTTTAAATTTCATATACTTTTTTGGTTGTTATATTTCCGTAAAGTAAGCACATTGCAGCCAAATAGAAATTATCTTTGTCTTGATTATTCAATATAAAACAGGAGCCACACAGCCAAGATGTGTGCTTAGGTTATTTAATAACTGTTAAAGAGACAATTTCAATGCATAAATCTGGGCTGCCATCTATCAAACTAATAAAAAGAAATATTATTATCTTGCATTTTCTTTTTCTGTTATTGATTTGTGGTGCCCCAGGACCATTTTAAAAATGATCAGTGTAGTCCTTATCTGTCACAGAAGCAAATTCATTCCTTGGGTGGCTGAGCAACATGAAGGGAAATAAATTTCTTAGAAATGTATCCCCTGAAGGTTGCTATCTATTATTGTTACAAGTTTGCAATGGAAATGCCTTTATTGCTACGTAGAGTATATGATGAAATTTAAAGCTTGTGAAAGATGATTTGAAAACAAACATAACACATATATATTTTATTACTGGTGATATATCACAACATATGATACATTTATTTATTTATTTAGACAATGTTTTGAGTACATCAAAGCAAACAGGGAGCAACTCAAATCTGAATGTTAATCCAAAAAGTAATAAAAATGAAAAATAAAGCCTCAGGGAATTGGGAATTAAAATAATCTCCCTTTTCTAACATAGAGCACTTGACATTTTCTGCTTGCATGACAGGTGTGAGCTCTATAAATCAGATTTTGTCCTTTTACTGTTTCACTTAACTTTCTCTCTTTCACACTGCTTCTAGTTTGAACTTGAGCAAGACTTCATGAGTCTTTCTAAGAGATCATCTCAACAGAAAAATAAAGCAAAAGTTGGTGGAATTAATTCCATCACTTGAGATGAGCTGTGGCTCTATGTTATCTGTGCCCACTTTTATGTGAACATCACGTAAGTTGGAATACATCATTTTATATATTCTGTATATTATAAATTGGAATATATTTTATATTTAAGGGTAGTCTGTCTTAGTCCATATGTCTATACACAAGTAAACATGTATAATTATTTAAAATGTTAATATATATTTTGACCTGTATGTAATATATCAACAAGGATATTAAAGTTTTTATAATTTTATAAAAGGAAATAACTGAAACAACTTTAATGTTTCGCTAAATGTACTAACATCATTCTCTTTGGATACTGAGATTTTGCATAATTTTAATTTAAATTGCTGTTATGTAATTTTGAAAAAGTTTTTTCCAAATGGCTTTCTTCTCCTTGTGTGATTACAATTAGCAAAGCTGAATGATTGTATCTATTATATTCATTACCTAGTTTTTTGTAACATCTTGTTTTTGACATGATTCTTGGAGGTATGCAGATAGAAAGAAAGATGGTGTCATTAGAATAAACAAAAATTGAACAAAATATTATATAATAGTATTAAAAGATTTACTGTCATATCTGCAAATGCAGTGCTCCAGATTAGCATTCAGGTTTCTAAATTCAAATGTAAATCTATATCTGATATCTTGATGCCAACGTAGCTAACACTTGAATTTTGTTTTAGAACCATCTATTGTATCAAGCTTAAGAATTCCCTATTAAAAATCATTGCAGTCAATAAATATATGGCTATTATCAGTCTATCTTTTTAATATCTGGTTACAGTGACCTAGCATGGAAAAGCGAACACTTTTAAAAGGATGTTAAATATATTGTATTGTAAGGTCTAAAATTCCAAATGCTGCCTTGATATCTTAGAGCCACCTGGAGCCCAACGAGCCTAATGATGAGCTCCCCTGTTCTTGCCAAATATGTATTCCCCCTCCCCAGCAGGAAATGGCTAGTTCTCCTATCTGCCAGATTAGCTGCATTCCACCTAGTCCTCAATTTATCTTTTCCGGCCTGTGGAATTATTCAAACAAATCAGTCACATCCTCCTGCAGGAACCAGGGGACACTTCATCCTCTTGTTACCGCAGAGGCTGCTTCCACATCCCTGTTCACTTTGTTCCTGAGTGCATACCCCATGTGGCCTTGCATGCCATGCAGTGTCCTCCTCCCTGAGACTGTGAGCGTGTATGACTAATAAACTGCTGTCAAATTCATCTGACCCATGTTGGGTACTATGTGCTTGGCTATCTACTACCACTTAGTGTGGGGGATCCCTCCAACACCAACGGGGTGAACAGGAGGTGACCAGAATGCTTTCTAACCCTACTTTTGTCCCCTTTGACTTTTGCTTCTCGCCTGTCCCTAACGATTTTTAATGCTTCTTCTGTCATCCATCTTGACTGTTCTCTTCTTCTTTTCTTCAGACATTGCCTTTTCTCATTCTTTCTTAATATTTCTGGCTTCAGTCCTTCAGTCCCTCAGTTCTTCTGGTTCTTGGTCAGTGAAGTTTAACAGGGCAAATCTGTTATTTTATGTGGATTTTAAAATTGTCAGGAATGTTGTTTACACTATATTTTGGCACTACGATTCTTTCAGTGCTCTTCTTCAGCTTTTCTCTGATATTTGATATGAACAGTCCGTGGTCAGTAACACAATCTGCTCCCGGTCTTGTTTTGGCAGAGAGAATACAGCTTTTTCCTCTTTTGCTTGCAATTATCTAGTCTATTTGATTTCTATATTGGCCATCTGGTAATGTCCATGTACACAGTCTTCTGTTTGGTTGCTTGAAGTATGTATTTGCGATGGACAGATTGTTGGCTTCTCAGAAATCCATAAGCCAGTTTACTGCTTTGATTATGACCCCTAGTCCAAATTTTCTAATGGTTTTTGATTCTGCTTTATTTCTTACTATTGCATTCCAGTCAGCTATAATTATCAGCATGTCTTATTTTGGTGTATGACCCATTTCTTCTGGGATACTTGTGTAAAAACTTTCAATTTCGTCTTCTTCAGCATCTGTAGTTGGAGCATGGACTTGGATGATAGCTGTGTTAATAGGTTTGCCCAGAAGTCTGATCGATATTATTCTGTCAGAACTGGCATTATAGCCCCTAACTGCCTATGCTTCATCTTGTCTCAGTATTAGAGCCACTCTCTTTCTTCTGTGTTTGTCATTTCCAGAGTAGAACACTTCTAGTTGTCTGATTGAAAGTGTCCCATTCTAGTGCATTTTCATTCACTAATTAATGCGAATGCTAATGGACACTGCAGCCAAGAAATCAAGAGAAGGCTGAGATTCAGAGGTCAGCAAGAAGAATGAGGAAACATCACCAAGTGCAAGGAAGTGTCATTAGAGACCAAGGCCAAGAGTATCCACACTCTCATATTCCCTATTACAATACACAGGTGTGAAAACTGGAGGGAAAGCTGAGAGAAAAAAATTGATTCATTTGAAATATGGTGTTGCAGAAGAGCTCTGTGAATACCCTGGACTGCCAGAAAGACAAACAAGTGAGTCCCAGGGCAAATTAAGCCTGAACTGTCACTGGAGACAAAAATGATCAATCTGAGGCTGCCCTACTTTGGGCAGGATTCTTTGGAGAAGTAGAAATTTTGGTCTTCTTTTCCCGCTGGGAAAAGTAGAAGGCAGCAGGAAAAGAGGAAGACCAAATAGGAGATGGATTGACCCATAAAGGAAGCCATAGGTGTGAGGCTACAGGAGTTGAGTGGGGCTGTTGAGGACAGGACACTGTAGAGATCACTCATTAATAGTGTCGCCAGGAGTCAGAGCTGAACTGATGGCATGTAACAACAACAGATGCGTATGTGTGATGAAACTTAATAATTCATTAAATTGGTTTTCATGTCTTTGTGAGTTTAAATGTATTCCACGTAAATGAAAACTTTGCTATTGTTTAATTGTTATTCTGAATCATTCAAAGAGAGTAACATAATTTTAGCTTTTGTCATAAAAATGTTATTTCCAGACAAATATAAAATGGATTTTAGGAAAATTATGATCTTTTTGTGTGTGTGTGTTAATAGTGACTTTTCAACCTACACTTGTTTATTTAATTCAGGAATAAATAGCTCTTAGACATGATGAATGAATAGTGTTTGCGCTTCATACATTACTTGTAAATTTATCTAACATGGCAGCAATAATGTTTCAGAATTAAACGGTATTTGTGTTGATAGATCCATGTGTGGTCATTACTTTTGACTGGATTCCATATAATTTGTATGGACTAGCAGAGCAGCCTTACTTTGTCTAATTTAATTACAGGCCCACAAAATTTAACAGGACATTTGTATATTTCTGAACTTTTTAAAAACAATAGTTTGCTTCTCTGACAATAAATTCTACATTAGTCAATTAAATGGCTAACAGGGCAGTCTAAATCACACACACTTACACATCCAACACATACACAGATATTTGTTCAAAGAAGGTTGCAAAATACTAGCTTTCTAGGGGTAATATTTTGAGTTTCTCCATGACTGTCAAGTCATTGACTCTACTCCTCTGTTTACTTATAAAACGTTAATCTTAGCGTAGGGCTTGGAGAAACTTACATAATTTTTCTATACCCAAACCAACCCATACCTATAAAAATTCATTATAATTTAATTAATAATTAGCTACCATCTTTTAGAAATTAGAGAGTTTTTATATACCCTGCTTCACTCCAGGAAAAGATTTGGAATGTTACATTAAAGTTCATTCTCCAAAAGGAATCTTCAGTCTTCTAATCAAGAGGCCACTGATTTGTAACAGCTGCTCGATTACCACCAGCACTGAGCAATGGCACATTAAATGGCATCACACAATGTTAGACAGACATGTGGCATAATTGCCTAAAGGTCTGGTTATGTGATTAATTATCTTCATAACCACCTGTATTTTCAGCTCCTGGGTTTTCGCACGTGTGAAATAAAGTAATCTCAAAGTCTTATTCAAATCTAGAATATTGTTATTCAATATATACGGAAGCTATGATAGAGAGATAGCAAAGGGTTGATTTTATTTTACAAAGCTTTTTTGGGGAAAAGATTCGGAGCATCTTCTGAATCAAAGGAATACAAGGGAAATTTTTGATTCTGCTGGGTCCTAGTGAAGTGACCTGCTGCTGGAATTCTTCCCTCAAGCTCAGTGAGCATCTTGTGAACATCCTGGATGAGGACGAGAAAGCAGTACATCAGGAAGAGCTTGTCCTCAAAGATCATCTAAGGGACAGCTGATAGTAATGCTGCATGATTGCGCCTGGTACCCCTGATTCCTAAGAAGCCACAAAAGAGATTTGTGTGTGAACTGAGTCTTCCTAGTTCTTAAGGTGGGGAGAGGACAGAGAGACCAGAAAGCGGGGAAGCTTCTTTTACATGCCTCTGCTGGGAGTTAGGAGCCTTTACTTCTACCACAGTCCCTGAGGGAAGAAACCACCTTGTCTTCCACCGTTTGTGGTCCTGCCACCTCTGAATATACTCCAACAATAAGACTGATGCCTCAAGGATCAGGCAAAGAAGAAGGTAGCCCACGTAACTGGAACCCATTAGCCAGAGAGAGGAGGATGAGTTGGCACAAACAGAATGCATACCCAGAGATACAGAACTGCTGAAAGAGAAACACTGGAATGAAACAACAACAGCAATAATTAAAATTACTGGAGATACAATGACACCTACAAAACAAACAGAAAACAAAACAAACAACAAAAGCCCATGATCTCTCAGCTAAGCAATTCATTATATAAAGGAGAGGCTGTCGAGACTAAAATATTTCACACCAGGAGATCAAGCATAATACATATCAAACCACAAAGTAGAAAGACAAGAAAATAGATTCATAATGGAAGAGATACGAGTCTTGAAGGATAACTCTGGGAATACTAATGTACAGAACAATAGGCCTTCACAAAAGAGAAAGATGGAGGAGAGGTGGAGATGGAAGACAGATGGAAGAGAAGAAGCACAACAACAAAGAATTGAAAAAATCGTCTTAGGACAAGGGCAAGTTTACAGATTAATTGCTTGTACCAGATTCAAGTTTGGAATGATAAGCAAAAAAAGAGTTTAGAAACATCTGGTCAGATTCCTGAGACAGAGAAAATCTTATAGTTTCATAAACTTCCAGGGAGAAAGAACAAGTTATCTACAGATGGCTCAGAAAGAGGTCGCAGTGCTATTGGACTTCTCATCTAAGATTTGAAGCCAGAAGACAACAGAAAATCTACAGATTATCGAGAGGAAAGAACTGTAACCTGGGATTACAACGCTAACCTGGATGTCACTCAGACATCACGGTGAATGAAATAGGGGTTACTGCAGGAACTCAAGAACTCAGAGAGTATTTCACACATTTCTCTCTCTCTTTCTCTGTCCACACACACAGACACCCCTCATATACACAATTTTCTACACATAATTAAATGTGAACTAATAAGGAAGAGTAAAGATAGATTATTCGACAACGTAAATTTGGTGCTTGGCTAGGATTCTTGGAGAAGAGGCACAGTTTAAGGGAAATATAGAGTCTACAATGAAAAGTTTAACTGTATCAGCAAAATCACAGAAGTTCAGAACAGCGAGGGAAAAGGGAGAAGTAAAAAAAGTAAAAACATTTAAAGGGTCTCACTACTGAAAGAAATAGAGAATAAATAAGAGGAGGAGGGAAGAAAGTGAGAATGTTTTAAAGATCCCATCTCGATGGAGTTAAGCAGTTTCAGGTGAGGAATAAGTCTTCCTGATACAGAAAACAGTGAATCTTGGTAGGGGAAGTATTTGGGATATTATCTTTAAATACGTAAAAGAAATATGTGCTTGGCTATAACAGCAATAAAAAGGAAGGTAATCATTCATGCATCAAAAAGTGGGACAGAACTTCCAAATTAATAAATAATATAGTAATAACTCTACCAAATCACAAAAATCCTGAAAATGAAGAAAGAATAAGATAAAATATTTGTAAGCATAAATAAGATGGGCATAAAGAAGTTATATATGTCAGTCATTATGTTACATGCAAATGAAGTGAGATTATGTTTAATTTTTAAAAAGCTAGTTATATTTCTGCAGAAAACACATTTTAATAAAAGTGAAAAAGAAGTTGAAAATAAGTCATGAATAGAGAAATGCCAGAAAATACAAACTATGGGAAAGGATGTATGGCTATATTATATTGAAGAGGAATTAAAGTACTAAACATAATAAAGAAGGGCATTGCATAATGAAAAAAAGACACAACTTATGAAAAAGATGTAACAAAGAACAGTGCACAACAAAAAAGAAACCCAACCCAAATCAAAAAAACAGCAACTAAATACATGCAGAAAATCTCTTTGAAGAGGAAAGATAAATTGATTGAAAATAAATCACAAGTATAATGATAAATTTCACGATCGCCAGACCTATTCTAATAAAGAAAAAGACCTGAATGAACAGAATTATACGTGCATATATATTAAATTTGATTAGTGTCATCTATCATTATTACAATATTTTTAGAGCCATATATTAAAAGAGAGACAGGGAGAAATTTATATTCATCAAATAAAGAATATGTTTGTTTTGAATATTTATTGAAGAGTTTTAAAAATTGGACATGCACTTGGACATTGAGGAAAACAAATTTACAAAGTAGAGCTTTGATACTTTACATTTTCTGAAAAATTATAAATAAACAATAAAATATTGACAAAATCATAACTTCTTGAAATTAATATTATTATCACAAAGTAAATGAAAGGAAAATTGAAAAACCACGTAGGAAGTAAAGAGAATACAATACCTATACAACAGGATGAAAATTGTATTTATTATTTGTTTATTATTGAGGTAACATTGGTTTATAACATTATGTAAATTTCAGGTGTTTGCCATATTTTAACTTCTGTACTGCATCTTATTTACCACCATAAGTCTAGTTGCCATCCGTCATTGTAAAAATGTGCCCCTTTACTCTTTTAGCCCTTTCTCCACCCCTCCCCCTCTGGTAACCACTAATCTATTCTCTGTATCTATGTATTTGCTTGTTGTCAGCATTGTTGTTTTTATCTTCCACATATGATTGAAATCATACAGTGTTTGGCTTTTTCTGTATGACTTATTTCACTTAGCATAATACCCTCAAGGTCAGCTCATGTTGTCACAAATGGCAAGATTTCATCTTTTTTATGGCTGAGTAGTATTCCATTATATATATACCATATCTTCTTTATTAATTAATCTGTTAATGGGCACTTAAATCTTTTCCAAGTCTTGACTATTGTGAATAATGCTGCAATGAAACATAATGGTGCAAATATCTTTTTGAATTAGTCTTTTAATATTCCTTAGATAAGGATCCAGAAGTGAATAGCTGGATTGTATTTTAATTTTTTGAGGAATCTGTATACAGTTTTCCATAGTGGTTGCACCAATTTACATTCTCACCAACAGAGTACAAGGGCTCCCTTTTATCCACATCCTCTCCAACACTTGTTATTTCTTGTCTTTTTAATAATAGCCATTCTGATGGGTGTGAAGTCCTGTCTCACTGTGGTTTTGATATGCATTTTCCTAATAATTAGTGATGTTGAACATCTTTTCACATGCCTATTGGACATCATTATATCTTCTTTGGAAAAATGTCTGTTCAGATCTTCTACCCATTTTTTAATTGGGTTGTTTTTTGTTCTGCTTTTAAGTTGTATGAGTTCAATAAGGGGATATGATATTATCCCCTTATTGGATATATGATTTGCAAGTATCCTCTGCCAACTGGTAGATGTCTTTTCCTTTGCTGATTGTGTCTTTTGCCATTCAGAAGCTTCTTAGTTGATGTAGTCTCATTTGCTTATTTTTGCTTTTGCTTTCCTTGCCTGAGGAGACATGATATTCAGAAACTTACTGTTAAGACCAATGTAAAAGAGCTTACTGCCTGTTTTCTTCTAAGAGTTTTATGGTTTCAAGTATTAAATTCAAGTCTTTAATCCATTTGAGTTAATTTTTGTGTATGGTGTAAGATAGTGGTTTACTTTCATTCTTTTGCATGTGGCTGTGCAATTTTCCCCAAACCATTTATTCAAGAGACTTTCCTTTCTCCATGGTATGTTCTTGGTTCCTTTGCCAAAAATTAGCCATCCACTGGGGCCAGCCCTGTGGCCGAGTGGTTAAAGTTCCAAGCACTCCTCTTTGGCGGCCTGGGTTCACAGGTTCAGATCCTGAGTGTGGATCCCGGGCGTGGACCTATTCCACTCAACAGCCATGCTGTGGAAGCATCCCACATACAAAGTAGAGGAAGATTAGCTCAGGGCTAATTTTCCTCAAGCAAAAAAAGAGGTGGATTGGCAATGGATGTTAGTTCAGGGCGAATCTTCCTCACAAAACAAAAACAAAAACAAAAACAACCAGCTATCCATAAATGTGTGGGTTTATTTCTGTGATCTTGATTCTGTTCCACTGATCTGTTTTTCTACCAGGACCATGCTGTTTTGATTACCATAGCTTTGTAGTATACTTTGAAATCAGGGAGTCTGATGCCTCCAACTTTGTTTGTTTTCCTCAAGATTGCTTTGGCTATTTGGGGTCTTTTGTTGTTCAAAAGCTATATTTAGATACACGTTTATAGGCTTTGAAGAAAGAAGGAAAATAAAGATTCTGGGGACTAATATAAGAAATTATGCAAAAAACACGAGAAAAGAAAATGTAAGTAGAAGTGCAATGATCTGAATGTGTAGCATCAGAGTTCATAGACTGAAATCCTAATGCCCAATGTGATGGTATTAGTAGGTGAGGCCTTAGGAGGTGTTTAGGTCTTGAAGACAGAGCCATTGTGAGAATAGTGCCCTTGTAAGAGAGGCCTCAGCGAACTTGCTTGCCTTTTCTGCCATGTGAGGATACAAGAAGGCTGATGCTGAGAAAGAGGGCTCTAGATTCTTGCTAAATAAAAAGTAATCACTTGTCCTTCCTTTCTTATGAAATCTGCTCCTCAAGCTAACCAAACAATAGATGAGTGAGTGTTTTCCTTTCTATAGAAAACAATCTAGCTAATAAATGTGCAAGGAACAATTGGATGATAATGTTGCCGTTTGCCGTCTCTAATGTATCTTTGTAATAAACAGCCCGTGCTGCTGACACCAGTGACTGAAAAGCAGATGGGAAACTTTATGATAAATGGGTCAAAGGGGCAAGACTGGAACATATTGATTCATCATGAAAAGAGAAACAACCAGATGTTAGCTGGTTTCAAATACAGTACAAAAAAAGAAAAGGAATCAAAACCACCTATAGATATTTTTGATGAAAAAGAATAAAATAACCTAATCTGTTAGTCTAACTTTCAGTTTGTAGGAAGTACACAAGAGACAAAGAAATGGGGATTAAATCAGCAAAATCTATAGGAAATGTTTAAAGAAAAATGATCCAGGTTCTTCAATAAACAAGTTGAAGAATGAAAATGACAGCAACAAATGAAATGCTGCAGACAAATTAAGTAAAAGAAATGCAACCAAACTGTAGAAATTTGAATACTGACTGAATATTTGATGGTATATAGATACTATTAATTATTTAGGATTATAATGGTATTGTGGTTATGCTTCTTTTAAAAAAGTAATCTCTTAAAGATACACAGTAAAGTATTTACAGAAGAAATTCTAAAATGTCTGGGTATTGTTTCAAAATAATTACGAAGTGAGAGAAATAGGTAAAGCAAGATTGGCCATGTCTTGGTAATTACAGAAGCTATTTGATTGATACATGGAGGCCCATTACACTATTCTCTTTACTAAAAATAAAATATTAGTCATAAATGCAATTATATTAGGATGAAAAACCCTTTGACTATGTATTTCTAATTTCCTTGAAATCTGCATACATAACCACAAATAGAATATAAAGACAAGAAAAGTAATAAAGGGAAAACATACAATCTCATTTCATCTGAGTATTTCATCGGAGAGAGTTTTTTAAGTTCATTGCTTTCGTGATAATATATACTGAACAAATTTTGAAGTACTTTGTAAAATATTAATCTGACCTTTAGCAATATGCAACTTATTTTTGTCAAACAGAAAGTACTGTTACCATCAAACACTCTAACTTCCAGTCAATTGATGGGGTTTATTTGCTTTTGAAGGACACAGGCACTAAAATATTTTTGATGCATAAGAAAGTATTACACACATATGTATAAACTAATCATTATGGATTTGCCATTTTTAACTGTCTTTTTCTATGTTCAATTTTATTAAAAAGTACATTTTTAGTTTTTTTGAATACTCTATAGCAGCAAATCTATAACAGTAATAATGAGTCAGTACTTGGAGATTTTAAGTATGAAGAATAAGTATGAAGACATTAAGTATGAAAAATTAATGAAGACTGAGAATGAAGAACAGTTATTCAGATGAATAAATTACCGCACCTTTTAGATATAGATTCTTGTGATAGTTCAACAACATTACAATATGTATTTTGTTTTAGAGATTGGCACCTGAGCTAAAATCTGTTGACAATCTTCTTTTTATTTTTCCCTTCATTTTTGCCCCAAAGCCCCCCAGTATATAGTTGTATATTCTAGCTGTAGGTCTTTCTGGTTGTGCTTTGTGGGACGCTGCCTCAGCATGGCCTGATGAGTGGTGCCATGTCGGTGCCCGGGATCCGAACTGGTAAAATCCTGGGCTGCGGAAGCAGAGTGCGTGAACTTCATCACTCAGCCACAGGCTGCCCCCAACATTACAATCTTAAAGTTCTTTCATTAATTATAACTTGGTGAAGATTTGAACAATGCATATTACATCTATTCCATCTTAAATGTGTATGTTAATTTCATAAAAACAGAAAAATTTCAACCTAGTTGTTTGAAATACATTGACTGCATTGTTTTCCATATTTAATAATTGTTGGAATTTTGTAGTAAAAGCCTTGGTTGTTTTCCTTTAGGAAACAAAAGCAAGAAACTGACTTTTCATACCACATATGAAACATTGGGAATAAGCTGTAAAAGTTAACTGGAGAAAATTTTAATTTTTTTCTTAGAAATTAGGAGCGCCCAAAGACAAGTTAATCAAGACCTTCAAACAAACAACTGCTCTCAGTAGAAAGTCCCAGAAGGAATTTGTATAGCTAAAGGAAAAGAGACTAAATTATGAGAAATATTAAATTTAAAAGTGATGAAAACTGGAAATTACTTGGCATATCTATTTCTGACACAAATGATTATCTAAATTCTTGGTATCTATTATGGAAAAAGTACTTTCTTTAATCTTCTTACGTCTCTCTTAAGAACACTAAACTATGAGCTAGAAGCTTAGTGTTCAAGGTCTATCTAACAGTTAGTAGCATTTTGATTGAGCAATTCACTCAAACTCTTTTAGCTTCAGTTTTATCTTCTATTTTTATGGTAAAGTAATCATATTAATAATTGTCCTTCTTTCCTTTGAGTTATTGTAAGATCAAATAATTATTTACATGGAAGTACACTGTAAATCTAAGGGCTGTGTCAATAGTATCATCAGTTTACAACTACACCCGACAATTCTTAGAAGTAAATATCTGGTTGGGTGTATGGGACAAAGGAGTAGGCAAAAGATGAGATGTGTCAATCATGTCTACCGAAATGGGAGAATGATGCTATCACATTTAGGACTGTACATTTAGTGAAGAAATGTTCCTCTTCTCAACATGGAACTTGGGTTGAACCTCAAGTTGTTTGGCCCTTAAAGGACCTTAAGGAGACAGAATCTCTCACAGAGAAATATTTATTCTTGAGTGGTCTTTCTCTTCAAGGCATTGGGACCGAAGAGTGCCTCTTCCAGACAAGTCAATTATAGCTTTGATTTTCCTATTTTTGCTTGCTGGCTTCACTACTTCATAGTTTTGTATGAACTTGAATAAGCAAATTCAGTCTCTAAGCTTCAATTTCTCTTCTATGGATAGTAATGCTGATGGCTACTGTTAAGTTGAAAGAACAGAACTCAATAGGGCACAATCATTAAGCAATTTTATTTTCCTCCCACTTCCATTCAAATGACTGGTGAATTAGTTGTTGATCTCTCCTAGCATGAAATCTCACAGAAGTACAATGACTTTTCCAGTCACTGTTAGATTAAAAAAAAAAAGTTCTCTAACCACTTTACGTCAAAAGAATACTCTCATTTCATTAAAATGTTAGTGCAGTTGAACAATTAAAATTCCAACCTTCATTTGTAGTTAAAACACCTCCCCTCCCATACGTTGAATATTCCACAGAGTGGAATCCAATAGGAAAGACAGGGGTAGTCAGTTTCTCGATTTCTCTTTCTTCTGCTAATCCTCCTCTTCTTCCTGCCCCAAGCATTTCATCTCCTCACTCATTAGTTTGCTTCTGGCTCCTCCAGTATTGAGGTGGACGAAGGAGAGAGGAGAGATGTGAGAAAATGTCTACTTTTGAGATGGCATTTGCATTTCCTAGGCTTGGTAGATGTTGAATGTTGACTCTTGCCTTGGGCATTTGTGGCTTCTCAGAGATTCCCTCACTATGAACCTCTAACTATGCTCCCTGTGAAACATGCCGATGCTGCTTTCCAGCTGGTCACTTCAGATCCCTCCCCCAATGCCTGGTTATATTCTTCTACTCGATCTTTCTTCCCCTCTTCATGGCTTTATCTTTCTCCAAAGCACTTTTCATAGTTTGACGTATTTGTTTGTTTATTATCTTCCTTCAATATAATATAAGGTTTTAGAAGGCAAAGATTATCTATTTTATTCATTACTGTATCTCCTGTGCCTAGAATAATGCCTGGCATAGAGTAGATTTCAGTAAATATTGTTGAAGGAATGAGCGAATAAATGAGCGTTTGGAGGAATAGACTCTACCTTGGGTTCCGCGTGTCTCTTTACACAGCCCTATTTGGTGTGATCTAGAACAAGCCCTTGCTGGCTTCTGTCAAAACGTACACAGTTAGTCCCCCTGAAACATTAACTTTGACAAGTGAAAGTACAGCTACTTCCCAACTCAGCCTTCTATCCTCTTGAGGCAGCTAGATAACCACAAACATATATTTGGACATTTTGGGTAACAGTCTGACACCATTCTCTACATATCATAAGGTAAAAAGTCAAGTTCAAGTTCTCTGAGTCTTGAAGCACCCTCTCACTGGCTTAAAATGAGGAGTGTTTATGTCTCCCTTCTGACATGAATGCCACGACTCTTTATCACCTCTCTCCAAAGAGATTCTCTCCAAAACTCTTTCCCTCTCTCTCCCTTTAACCACTTAGATATTATTGACTTGGAAGTTAAAGTAAGAATTGCGGAACAGAATGGCAGATGCCTCCTTTGCTGGCCCTGTGTAGGTGTGGTCAAGCAATTTGCCTCAGACCTATCGTTTTACCACTTGCCATCAGAGCCTCAGTCAAATTTGAGACAAGAGGAGTTCTGTTTTGGAATCCTATTATATCTGCTTTTGTAAATTTGTAATGAAATAAGGTGAATCAATCATTTAAAAAAATGCTTAACATAAAATAAACGTTTATCTCTTTCTGGATACTCTTCCCTAAACTCATTTCTTGCTTTTCTAAAATAACAGGTAGAATCCTAGCCCATAATTACATTTCTGTGGAAATTTTTGAGCACATGAAAAGAGGAAAGGGACAATAAATTCCCTTGAAAATCTGAAGAAGGAAAAAAAAGACAAACAAGAAAAAAACTCAAAGTCATAATAAATATTTCTCATGTAATTTAGAGTTACAGTATTTATTTTTTTCCTGATGGTAATATATCATTTTCTGTTGCTAATTTTTAAATTTCATTTTAGAGATGCATGCTAGGCAACTTAAAATTGTCAGAACTACAGAAATTACTGACTTATTTTAACAGCAATGGCTATTTTCTGGTATCCAGTGATTAGACCTGAAATACATTTTATAGCAAAGTATGAAATTAAAGAGCTTCACCTATAAACGTGGTATGCGTGTGCTTCTTGTATCCCCCTTAAAAATTAGCTCTTCATGTTTAGCAGAGAGTGAAATTCATCAGGGACAAAGCACTGCAGGTGAGCTCATTCTTCTGTTACCTTGATGTATGGAATTATTCCCTCAGGTCCAAATCTAATCAAATGTGACCACAACTCATCTAATACTTTCTTCCAGATCTGTGTAGCCTTAACAGTATTACCAACTAATGAATTCTTCCTCGGAGACACCTATAGTAAAATCCTTCTGTACTAAGGAATTCTTCAGAGAATTATATCGTATTTTGAGGCTAGGAGTAGCCTTATTTGAAGTTTATTATTATCCCCTTTATTGGGAATTTAGCAGATTACCTGTGTGTTATAAGGTATAATGAAAGATGAATTAAATTTTTTTTTCCCAAATTCTGTGAAAATTTACAAAAAATAGAAATAATTTGCATTAGAACAAAAATATATGATTTAAGTTGTTTGGGTATATCATTTGGGAAATCTCTTCCTTATTTGAAAACCATCTCACTAATAAGAATTGTCAATATGTATGAGGACCATATCTGAAATGCCTTTATGACAGAGGCACTCATAGGGGTATTCCAATTTCATGTGTTTTGAGCACCTGCTTGAAGACCTGAGACAAACACCTTCACAGGGAAGTCAAGTAAATAGTTACCAAACTTCTTTCACTCCCACCTTTATCAAAAAGCAATGTACTCAAAGAAACTTTTTATGATTCCTAACAATTCTTTTATATTATTGAATTACAATAGTCCACACCATGTCTCACAATGCACATTCCTTGAAACCCCTTTGGAGTCTTTGTGAAGGTTTAGTTAAATTAAGATTCAAACATTTATCTCCCGCCAGCCATGACCTGGGGCAATTTGCTGACCCCAATATGATAGTCAGAATGAGAGAAAGGTACTAATGTGGCAGATACCCAATTACTAAAGGGCTAGGTTGGTAGGGTTGACATGGTGGTGAGTCTCTTGATATGCTGAAATACCTGGAACTGGTCAGGAAAAGTCCCTCAGTTTTAGTTGGGGACATCCTGTGTGTGTCACATGGAGTAGGTGGGAGAACATTGATCTTAATTTTGAGAAAAGCGTGACTGTGGGGGCAGCTTCTGACAGTAACCTTGTTGTATTGTTTTATGGCTCCTAAGGTACGGAACAGTGCTGGAGTAGATGATCGATACTTTTAAAATCAAGTAAGGATATCAAGTATCTACTTTCCCCATCTACATAGGCTGATCATGTTAGCATGATATTAACCAGGGCACAGAACTCAGCCTTGACAACAGATTCCAAAAGGAATCCAGTTTACTAGGAAATTTGTGATTTTCTATAGTCTTTAGAAAAGGTCAAAGTATTGTAAGGTCATGGTAAAAGAAGATATTGCGAGGACCATGAATCAATTTTCTAGGTTTCTCTTTCCCAGGTCCTTCTTTCTTAGTATGTTTATTTTTATGGTGATAAAATACACATAATATGAAATTTACATTATTGGCATTTAGTACATTCACAGGCTTGTGCAACCATCACCACTATGTAATTCCAGAATATTTTCATCACCCCTGAAAGAAACCCCATATCCATTAAGCGGTCACTTTACATTTTCATTTCCCCTTAACTCCTAGCAACCAATAATCTTTTTCTCTCTATGAAATTGCCTACTCTGGGTATTTCATAATGGAATCATATAATATATGGCTTTTTATCTCCGGCTTCTTTCACTTACCTTATTGTTTTTAAGGTTCATCCATGCTGTAGCATGTATTAGTACTTTATTCTTTTGTGACTGAATAATTTTCCATAGTCTATATAGACCACATTTTATTTATCCATTCATCAGTTGATGGACATTTGATTGTTCCTATCTTTCAGCAGTTCTGAATAGTGTTGCTGTGAACATTCATGTGCAAGTTTTGTTTGAACATCTGGTTTAAAATGTTTTGGATACATACCCAGGAGTGGAATTTCTGGATCATATGGTAATTCTATATTATTGAATAATTGCCAAACTGTTTTCTATAGCAGCTGTACCATTTTACGTTCTCATCAGAAATGTACAAGGGTTTCAGTTTCTCTATTTCCTTACCAACACTTGTTATTTTCTATTTTTGTTTTTTTGTTTTTTAATTAAAGCCATCCTAGTGTGAGGTGGTATTTTATTTTGGCTTTGATTTGCATTTCCCAAATGCCAAATTATGTTGACTTGGTTGGCAGTTTGTATTTAATCTTTGGAAAAGTATTTATTCAGTTTCTTGTCCATTTTTAAGTTGGATTGTTTGTCTTTTTTGTTGAGTTGTAAGTGCTTTTTATATATTATGGACACTAGATCCTTACTGGGTATATGGTTTGAAAATATTTTCTCCCATTCTGTGTGTTGTCTTTTCACAACTTGATCGTGTCTTTTGATCCTTTCCTTGTTACTTTGCCTCCAATGTCTCCTTCTCCTACTGTCTCCCAAGAGCAAATGCGCTCCTCCCTCATATGTAGATGAGTGGTACTTCTGTACTCTCTCTAACTGAGGCACCAGTCTAAGAACAATCAGGCATTGGAGGCTTAGGCTTCGTTAGGTATAGTCTATTCTTTCAACAAAGAGAAATTTCATAGCAGCAGATAAGAAAATAAAATATACTCCATATTTTTCGGGAATAAAAAATTCTCATATGCAGAGAAATGATTCTTTTTTTTCAACATTTTACACAAAATGATAAGTTCTGCTATTATAATATAGTTCTTTCTAGCGAAATTGGATGCAATGGTTGTTTGTGGGTTTTAAAGAACAAATAACTTGACCTGGGAGCATTAATAACCTGATACAGCCATGCCTAATACAAACCTCACAAGGTTTACGCTATGGATGTCTTCTCTACAGGAGAGTAGCCCTATTACACAGTTGTCTAGAATTCTTCAACTATATGGTAGAATTAGGCCCAGTGTGAAATATTGGATACCTAGTCTACTGAAAACAAAGGACTAAATTGAAAATATATAAAGGCTTGTGTATTAACCCTCAGCCAAGATAAATAATAAAACAAAAAAAAAACATGTTGACTTTACAGTTCAAGTGGAAGCGTGAGCACTCTTTTTTTTACTATCAAGACATTTCTTCTGGTTTCAGAATATATTTAGGTCCTCCTTATCCCTGTGCTATAAAATAAATTCTTTTGGCATGTTTTGTCTTTATTTTAACATCGTCTGTCTCTCAAAACTGGTTTGATGGCAGTACCTAAAGAACAAATATCTGATATCTTTTATAGACAGTGACAGAGGAGTGAATGTAAATATAAACTCACAGCTGTCTCCAGGATCAGCTGTTTCCAGTAGGTTTCACATCTGCGTTCAGTTTGACAGTCACTCTCCCAAAACTTGGGGGAAAGATTTCTTTATTCTTATTAAAATTATTTTATGAAATACACTGTTTTGATCAGGATAGCTTTAAAATGTAATTTCATATACAGGCTAAATTTTAGCACCATTAATGAGACAAATTTTGCTCTACAGTTTTAAATCTTACAAAATTGAAATCAGATTTATATAGCTATAGACTTCCCGTCTATATGTAGCTGTAGACTTTATATATTTATAGTAACAGAATACACCTACACAGGTATGGATTGTATCTGTGTAAGTACACACAGACAGATTTATGTATATATTTATATATGGCAGTAGAATACACGCACATGCACGTAAGGATCTTGAGATGAGATCATCCTGGATGGCCTGGGTGAGCCTGAACTCCACACACAGGTGTCCCTACAAGAGTGAGTCAGAGGTAGATCATACAAAGAGAAGAGGAGAAAACACAGAGGAGAAGGTGATGTAAAGACAGACAGAGATTGCAGTGATCCATCTACTAGCTGAGGAATGCCAAGGATTGCTGGTAGTCACCAGAAGCTGGAAAAGACAAGAAAGTATTGCCCCCTAGAGACTTTGGAGAGGATGTGACCCTGTTAGTATATTGATTTCAGACTTCTTGCTTCCATAACTGTGAGAGAATAAATTTCCGTTTTTTGAAGCCCCTAAGTTTGTGGATTGTTCATTATAGCAGCCCTAGGACAGCTTTATAGATTTTGATGCTGGGAAGTGGGATCCTGCTGTAAAAAATACCCAAAAATATGGAAGTGCCTCTGGAATTGGATAATAGGTAGAGGCTGGGAGAATTTTAAAGTAGATAGCAGAAAAATGCCTAGATTTCCTTGAAGAGACTGTGGGGAGAAATATGGACATTAAAGGTGCTTCTGGTGAGGTCTTAGAAAGAAATAGGGAATGTGTTATTGGAAACTGGAGGAAAAGTGTTTCATGTCATAAAGTGGCAGGAAACTTGGCTAAATCGTTTTCTGTTGCTAGGTGGAAAGCAGAAGTCGTAAGCAATGAACTTGTATATTTAGCTGAAGTAATTTCCAAGCCAAGTATTAAATGTGTGTATAGCAAAATATGAGAGGAAGGAGATAAAGGAAAGAACTGTTAAGAAATATGGGACCAGAGCTTGACTATTTGGGAGGTAGTTAGCCTATCCAGATTGCAAAGGATGCTAAAATTAGGCTCTTTACTACTGGGAAAGCATGCACTGGAGAAAGGTTCAGGGGTGTGACTGGACAACTTTTGCTGATCAATTGAGTGTGTGACTCATGGATTCAATCAACCATCTTAGCAGAATCCAGGAATACATACGGGGTTATCCAGGAGAGGTCTGTGGAGAACTGTCTAATGGTGTGGATCCCTATGACATACATGGGAGACAGACAAGGTTTTTGAGACTATTATACCAGCAGAAACAGTGACAGTGGACAGAAGAGGACAGAGAGAGGATGAAATAAAGGATGGCTGTTGGACTTCTGAGATTGTACAGGAAGCATATGGGCTGATAGAGATCATTGGCTGCAAACATATGCTACCCTTCAAGAAAAAGGAAAAGGAAGAATGACCCCAAGGGAAGAGCTGCAGAAACAGAGGCAGAGTGCAGACAGGTGAGTACAGAATAAGATGATAATGTCAAAGCCTCTGTGAGAGAGCAAATTTCTGCTGTTTGGAGCTACCAAGTTTGTAGTAATTTGTATGGCAGTCCTAGGAGACAAATACATTCACATTTTCTGAAATTTGCTGGTGTAATTTGCATTCTATTTTAGATAATAAACCATCTTCCCCAACAGAATGTGTCTGGAAATTTTTATTTTACTCTCCTTCTCTCTCTCTCTCTCTCTTTTAAAAAATGTTTTTTTATGTGCGTGTAAAGGCTAGACAAAAGCAAAGTAGAGTAGAAGACAGGATGGCATAATGGAAATCATATTAGGATTTGAGTCAAACTAGGGTTAAAATCTACTCTTCCACTAACCATGTGACATTGAGCAAATGAATTAACCTCTCTGAATCTACTTTCTTTAACTATAAGATGGGGATAATAATAAAGTTGGCAAGAGAATTAAAGTAGAAAATATATTATACGTAAATTGGCAGGCACAGTGCATGCTAATTTTTCCCCTTCCCTTTATCCCGGTAGGAATATTATGAATAAGCAATAAGAGAAGTTTATCCTGTAATCAAAAATTTAATGCTTGCAAATGTTGAACATCTAAAATGGTTTTAATTTACATGACAATTTAGAGAAACTGATCAGAAAGTTGGATCTTTTGCAGTCATTGTAAAGCCTGCTATTGTATATACGCGTATCTTTATGGCCCTGGGGAATTCATTTAAGAATATTTTTTTCTTTTTTTTTTGAATGGCTACTTCTCAAACTTAAACTTATGTATACAAAAATGTTCCACAGTCAGAGGAAAAGAAATAACCCAATCAATGGTAAGAGAAAAGCTATACCTGTTACAGTCTTTGAGTTTTGTGTTACTTTATTAGTTCTGTCTGTTATATCTGATTCTAATTATTAAAATATACTGACAACCTCCTGGGTTCCTAAAATGATCTTAATGATGGATAAGTGTCTGTATTTACACTCTCTGCTCACATCTGAGATTCGGTTTCTGAAGACATTTGTAGGGAACACACCCAGAGGTTTTCATCTCCTGAGTTAAGTCCTCATTTAGCCTCACATGAAGCATGATAAGAATGCTTTGAAAAGTTGTATCTATTTGTATTGATTACTTCTCCACCTTTTATGTTCTGATCTTGAGCATGTACCAAAATTCTAAAGTTGGAAAATTGACTCCTCAAAGTTACGCTTATAGTAAAACTTCAAATAAATGTGAAGTAATTGTGCAATAAAATTTCCTGAATAGCAAGCAAGAGACATTTCCCAATTTCCCAATTTATATGTATAGTGTCTTTTTTTTTTTTTTTTTTTGGTGAGGAAGATTTGCCCTAAGCTAAAATCTGTGTCAGTCTTCCTCTGTTTTGTATTTTGGATGCCACCTCAGTGTAGCTTGATGAGTGACATGTAGGTCTGTGCCCAAGACCTGAACCTGTGAACCCCAGGCCACCAAAGCAGAATGCACAAACCTTACCACTACAGCAGCAGGCTGGGCCCTGTATAGTGTCTTTTTATTATTTCTATTTTCACTCAGAGTTCTTCCTAAAAAGTTGACTATTCTTTCCTCTTCTTTAGGGATCTCAACTTTAGTTGTACATTAGAATCAGAATGTCTGGAGTTGGAATGTGGATGTTTGAAAAAAAAGCGTGTGTGTGTAAATTTTGTGACATATTCAAGAGTAAAGAGAATAGTATGATATGCACCCACGTGCTCATCACTAGCTTCGACGATGAACTTGCAGTCGACCTTGTTTCATTTTATTCTTGTTTTATCTGTCCCTCCATCCAACCTTGGATTATGCTGAACCAAACCTAAGCCATCTGATAATTTCATCTACAAATATTTTACATAAATATTTCAGGTGTAAACTACTTTTAAACATAACTATAGCTCCTTACCATACATAAGACAAGACTAACTCCTTAATATCATCAAATATAATCGCTCACATTTCCCAAATATTTTATAATATAATTTTGTACAATTTCTTCTATTTTTTCTTTTGACATTTTATTCATTTTTTTTAATTTTAATTTTTATAGCAGTCGTACCATTTCTTTCCATTAGGATCCAAATAGCATTTATACATTGTAACTGGAAGGTATGTTTTTGATTCTTTTCTATAAGGTTCCCTTTTCTCTTTTGTTTTCTTTGCTATTTAGTTATTGAAGAAATGCCCTAAAGAGCTATATAATCCCATATGGTAGCTCCTAGCCATATGTAGTTATTTAAATTTTAATTAATTAAAATTAGATAAAAATTTAACATAGAATTAAATAAAATTAAAAATGTCACACTAAACACCTTTCAAGTGCTCAGTAGCCCCAAGTGGCTACTGTATTAAATAAAGCAGATATAGGACAATTCCACTGTTGTCAAAAGTTGCATGAGAATGTTTTTCTATAGAGTTTCCCACAGAAAGGTTTTTTATGATTACTCCTCTATATGTCATTTTAAATTTTCTGGCCCTTGTATTTCCCATAAATTGATAATTATATCTAGAGTGTTGATGGATTTATGTTCATTGTTTTGCAAAAACTACTATATAGTTTTATTGTGCACTTACATCAGGAGGTACATAAAATCTGATGGTCTTTTTTTATGCTGGTAGCTGCTGATGATCATTGCCTATAAAATAAAAATAAATAAATAAATAAATAAAATAAAATGGCATATTTTTTTTACTCCATAACTTTCATAGTTTCTTTTTTGTCTCCTTGTCATTCTTACTTGTATAAACATAGTATCCTCATTGTGAGTAATGTTGATTATCATTAGATTTTTATCTCAGCCTCTAGTACTCCAGACCCCTGTCTTCCTTCTGGGAAAATAAAATAATCAGCCAATGATCTACCCCTGTTGTAGATCTTAGTCCAAATGTTATCCTATTTGGATCGAGATAATAGAGAGCCTAACTTACCGGGTTGAGAATGGCTTCTTCTTCTTCTTCTCTTTTTTTTTTTTTGCTGAGGAAGATTCACCCTGAGCTAACGTCTGTGCCTGTCTTCCTCTATTTTGTATTTGGGTCACTGCCACAGCATGGCACTGATGAGTGGTGTAGGTCTGTACCTGGGAACCGAACCTGGGCCACCAAAGTGCAGCGTGCCAAACTTAACCACTAGGCCCCAGGCTGACCCCTGAAAATGAATTTCTTAATTTTTATTTATTTATTTATTTATTTTGAGGAAGATTAGCCCTGAGCTAACATCTGCCACCAATCCTCTTTTTTGCTGAGGAAGACTGGCCCTGCACCAACATCTGTGCCCATCTTCCTCTACTTTATGTGTCAGATGCGTGCCACAGCATGGTTTGATAAGTGGTGGGTAGGTCCACACCTGGGATTCAAACTGATGAAGTCCGGGCCGCCAAAGCTCAAAGTGCAGACTTAACTGCTGTGCCACTGGGCTGGCCCCTTAATTTTTATTTTATACAATAAAATTTCTCCTTGAAGTTTTATGCTTTAACAGGACAGATTAAATACATGATCTAATATTGACTCTTTCAAACTTTGCTAAAACTATGACACAAGGATGACTTTTTAAAGATATAGACCCACAAAGCCAGGAGAGAAAACAATTGCAACAGCATTTTGGAAGCTAGAAAGCAGATGGGCAAGGACTACCCACTTAGCAAATGCTAACCTGGAAATAGAAAAAACTGAGAAAGAACCAAAATTAAGCTGTAAAATTTTCAAAAAACTCAGGAACTGGCAGTCCTCATGGAACTAGTGGTGAAACAGTTTGCTGTTAAAGACGATCTGATGATATAAAAATCAAATTCCTAGGTAACCTCTAACCTCTCCCATTTCATTGGACCCCCCCTCCATTCCTCTGGAGTGCTCTAGAGATTTGTTTGCTAGCAAAGGTTAAAGTGTTTCTGGACTGGACTGTTGAGGGTAAGTGTATGGTATCATAAACAGAAGAATGAGTGTATTCTGTACATATCAATGCTGAGGTTTTTGTCCTGTACTTAAATTGGCTCCCAGAATGTGGGCAACCAGACTTCTGTTCCCTGACAGGAGACTAGATCTGTCTGGGAAATTTGCCTTCCCATAAAAGAAGAAAGCAAAGATATTGACATCTAGGTTTTCCTAATAACTGTCCAGATCTCCCTCCAGTGAAGGTCAAGCTTGCCAGTCCCCACTTGGATTCTCAGAATGTTCAGTCTGCCTGTGAGCTCCCCCTTCCTGCCATTCTTAATCACTAGCAGACAAATAGATTATCACGTATTTTGGGGGAAGCCTTTCACAAGTAAGATGGAAACAAAAATAGACAAATGGGAAAAAAAGCAACTTGGAGAAAACAAATAGGAAAAAAGAAAAAAATTAACAGTAATATCTTAACAGTGATCGTTAGAGGCTATTGTATTCATAGAACAGAAACAGGATAATATGAAGAGAAACACTCAGAGAATATCATAAAAATTAGAAAAATGATCACAGGAAAAAATACTCATGAAGGTGTCATGATATAATGTTGAGGAAATATCCCAGAGATTAAAACAAAAAGACCAAAGGTGAAAAAATGATAGAAGAGAAAGTATAAGAAAATAGAGGACCAATGATGACCTGGAATTTTTCAACAGCAACACTGGAAGCAGAAACAATGTATAATGCCTTCAAATATCTAAGGAGAATGGTTTCCAATAGACAATTCTGTACCTAGCCTACCTATCAAGTTTTATTTTGGACATACAAGAAAAGGGAAATTTAATTTCCCATTCCCTTTTCTTTGGAAGATACTTGAAAATGTGTTCCACAAAAATGGGGAAGTTAACCAATAAAAATGAATACAAAGATAATGAGGATAGGAAACAGGAGACCCAATACATGAAAAAGACAAAGAACCTCTAGGATAACGGTGAAAAGGGAATCCTAGGTTGATTGCTGTGCTCTTGGCATAGATTACTACCTGTGAATATGGCTGCAGTTTAGAAAATTTATGGTGAAGTACAATGTAGACTTCGTGTTCATAGTAATCCATCCCACAGAGTGAACTGATAGGCATAATGGATGTCAGTGGAGCTACCTCTTTTATTGATATGATTCACAATATTGAGTCTAGATGAGAAGACAGTTAAGTATATTATTGTCACAAATGGTTATATTGAAGCCTGGTGTCTCTTTCAACTAACGTTGTGATAAGACTCTCTGCTCTTCCCGTATTAAAATGCGGAAAAAACACAAATCTAGCCAAATATGAATTCTCCTAGAAAGAATAACCTATTTGTACACGCGTAAAATTCCCCCCAAATTCATACCCACCTGGAATCTCAGAAGGTGACCTTATTTAGAAACAAAGTCTTTGCAGATGTAGTTAGTTACGATGAGGTCATACTGGATTAAGATGGACTCTAAATCCAGTGACTAGTGTCCTTATACGAAGAGGAGAGGACACAAAGAAACACAGGGAAGAAGACCACAGGAAGATGGAGGCAGATTGGAGTAAGGCAGGTAAAAATCGAGGAAGGCCAAGGATTGCCATCAACCACCAGAAGCTGGGAAGAGGCAAGGAAGGAACCTTCTCTAGAGCCTTCAGAGAGAGCAAGGCCCTGCCAACACCTTGATTTCAGAATTCCAGCTTCCAGAACTGTGAGGGAAGAAATTTCTGTTGTTTTAAGCCACCCACTTTGTGGTAATTTACATGTAATTAATAGGTTTATTTTCTAGAGCTTCAGAATTTCAAGTGTATGAAGTATGATCATTTCTATAAATGATGGGCATTGGGCTTTTGGTCTGTAAGCATAATTTATTCCCATTTATTTTTTAAGGGAAAATCAAATCAACTGATCTCATTTCAGCTCTTAGTTCTAGTCCCCAAAACGTAGCCTTTGGTAAGTGTGAAGACTGCAGAAAGTTGTGATCTATCCTTTTGATCGGAGGCAATGCTGACTGTGAAGGGATGTGGTCTCAGTGAGAGTTGGTTGGGAAGATTAATTCTGATCCACTCCTCCTATTATTGCTCTCAAGGCCTGTCTCAGCCGCCCACTACATCGGTACTGCCCCATTCATTTTATGTCCAACTGTTCACGTGTTGCATCTAAGAAGGGCGCTTTACCTCTTATACCTTCCTGAGAGTTCACATTCCTTGTTTCCATTGTTCTGAGGCTTTCACATTCTACACAGTCTCTAGTCTATGCACTTAACATATTTTTATCTTTTAAAAAATAGGCAAAATAATTCATAAACTCACATCTTGAATGTGTCAGAATATTCATAGAGAATGGAGCATGTATATTATTCTAGAGTAAGAGGATGTATATGAGTTGAATGGTTATTATATTAAAATCTTTCTTACTTCCTGAGAATATTTATGAAGAAGTGAAAATTTTTGGCACATCAAATGTGATGCAAAGGATAGCTCCAAGGTTTAGGCCAGTCTGCTGAATGGCACCCTGATGGGGAATTGAGGAATTCATCCTGATTCTCCCATTGGCACTTTGCATATCCTCAACTCTAAGTATTCCTTGGTGTTCCTTTATGGAATAAGAGTATAATCCTATTTTTTTTTCCCCTGTCTTGAGCAGCATTAGGAGGTTTGGAAAAGATGACGCTCTAGAAATTCAAGATAGCATAAGTGGTTACTGGCAAGTAAAAACACATATTTTGCCAGTTTGGAATTCCACCAAATGCTATAATTGGTGTCTGAAGATGTTCAAGAATGGATTCTCTTTCTTTGTCTGCAGTAAGATTTAGATGTCTCATTTTAGTCAGGGAACCAATTTGATAATGCATAATTCAAGCATAGGTGACAATACAAGAGCAAAAGGAAATATTCTGTGAGATTGTGAAACCCGCAGACTGATATTCCCGTGACTTTCTCCCTGTGGTTGTGGAAGACACCTTTACCATGCAGATAGAGTTGTTTCCTTTCCCAGATAAAAGGGTTTCCTGATCTTACTTTGCCAGGAAGTCAATTTTCCTCATCAGCCATAGTTTTGTTTTGTTTTTTTTCCTGAGAAAGATAAGTGAGCACACCTGTTGTGTAGAAATGAGATAAAGGAAGATGCCATCGGTGAAGTCAGTGGATCAATTTGCCATGTGGTAGACAAGTATAACCTGATAATTCTCTTTGGGGGCAGATGTTTCCAACAGATGCTATCTTAGCTGAAGTGTGCAATATGGAACGAAGAATGTAAATGAATACAGGCACCTAAAGGCACAATAAAGAAATTGCAGTACACAGAAGAAATTGAAGAGGAATGACCAGAGTCCTAAGAGGTTAATCAAAGGAGGAAAGATGTCATGGAACAGAAGAAAGAAATTCACAAGAGAGTGATTAACAGTTATTTATTCCAGAGATCTTAAATAAGATAGCCTAAAGTCTGCCTAGGGGACTTGCAAGAAAGGCTATTTTTGACACAACATAAGGTAATAACGTGTTGTTAATAAGATAATTTTTGGTGTAATGAGACAGCATAGGTAGGTTGCCTTGGGCTAATGAGGGAATGGGCCATGAGAAAGTATAGAGCAAGTGTCAACTTCTCTTTCAATAAATTTTTTGTGAATGGAAGACTAGAGCCATGATAGTAAATAGATAAATAAGCTGTAACTGTTGGCTTCTAGTGACTTAAAGTGTACCAGAGAGAGACAGAGACATATTTAGATATTGCAAATTCAGTAAAGTAAATGCTAGAATAAGAGTATCCAGACAGTCTTTGATAATGCAGAAGAGGTGCACTTAATCATGCTGGAGGGGAAGGCCTGGTGGTCAAGGAGAGCCTCCTGGTAGGCACAGGCTTAAGAGAGAGGCAGCCTGGATGGGTGCAACTTCAGTCTCTTCTTCCTAATGCTGTTGTAGACAATTTGCTTAACTTCTAAAGGCAAAGTTGTTTGACAGATTAATTTCAACATTTCTTGCCACCTTTTCTTTTTCATTTTCCTTCTCTACTCTGATCCACCACAACTCACACTGAAGTAGAAGTAACAATTAAAAGAAATTGCCAAATTAAGTATGAGATTAGGATTCTCTTCTCAGACACTTTTTTACGGAGCTGACTTTTGGATACTGTATAGGAGTGGCCTGAGGTAAGGTGAGAGACAATGCTGAGCAGCAAGAAAATTTAAATTGGAGAGGGAGTTAGTTTTAGCGGGAGAAGAGAGAATTTTTATTAATTAATTATTATTATTAGTAGTAGTAATATTGTTGTGTTTTTTTTATTGCAGAAGACCAGGTTGGAAAGTTGGAAGGGACTCAGAGGGTGAACTGGCCTCAAACATGAATGTTGCTTTGTTGCAACTCATGTACCAGCTAACTTTTAGCATTTCTGGACACTTTTAAGTCCCCCTACACATTGTAGGAGCAAGAGGAACATGAATGGATTGTCACTTGAATAAGACGGAACTAAACTTAACCAGGGGAATGTCTCTAGAAGCAGAGGCAGTAGTGGGTCAGCTCCTGTTAATCAAATATTCAACGCTTTTCCCTGTAAAATGGGAGTAATAGTAATACCTACCAGATAGTGTCATTTAGAACATCTAATGACATAATATAGAATACATCTGCTAAAAAAGAAATGGATGAATCCTATTTGGAAGGAATTAATATTATCTGGAGACTTTTCAGTTTTTTATGTTATGTCCAGTATTTAGTAAAAAGAAAAACAAAAACAAAACCCCCAGAAACCCAAGTATACAAGGGACTTGACTATATAACTGAAACCAAGAGAAAAATAGAAAATAGAAACAGACCAAAAATTGACCAAGATTTTGGAATTAGCTAATTAAGACGTTAGAAGGACTATAATTTATATGTTCATGAAGAAAAGAGGGCCAGCCCCAGTGGCGTAGTGATTAAGTTTTGTGCACTCTGCTTCAACGGCTTGGATTTGGTTTCTGGGCACAAGCCTACGTCATTCATCTATTAGTGACCATGCTGTCGTGGCAGCTCACATACAAAAAGAGAAAGATTAGCAGCGGGTGTTAGCTCAGGGTGAATCTGTCCCAGCCAAAAAAAAAAAGGGTGCTAGCCCGGGAAACCTAGTGGTTAAATTTGGCACACTCCACTTCAGCAACCAAGGTACGATTCCTGGGCATAGACTACACCACTTGTCTCAGCGGTCATGCTGGGCTGTGGCAGTGCCTCACGTACAAAAAGACGGAGATTGGCAACAGATGTTAGCTCAGGGCAAATCTTCCTCAGCAAAATAAAGGAAGAAGAAGAAGAAAGAAAAAAGGAAGAAGATAGATTAATACGAATTTCATCCCAAAATTTGAATTTATTAAAATACCAAATGAAAATTGTATACATGAAAAATGCACTATCTGATATTAAGAATTTGGTGGAATCCTGGATGAGGGAACTAGAAGGCAGGTTAACAGAGAATATAGACACTAAACCCAGAAAGGATAAAACAGATACAAAGTAAAGAATAGAGAAAAAGTAACACATGAAAAATAGTGAAAAGATAGTGTAGTCAGCAAAACAATGTCAGCAATTCCATTCCTAAGTAAATACTCAAAAGAAATGCCTGCGTACGTATACATATATGACCATCAGAAGACATGCACAATAAAGTTCATAGAGGAAATATTTGTGATAGTCCCAAACCGGAAACAACTCAAATGCTCCTCAGTAGCATAATAGCTAATAAACAGAATAAAACTACACACAAAATAACGACTACTTGACACAAGCATAATTTAAATTACATATTGTATTTATACGAGCTCAAAAATACCCAAAGCTTCACCATGCTTTGTTAAGCCCAACAGTGGTTACCCATGGTGGGGAGAAGCAGTGACTAGACAGGTGTGCAAAGGGGGATTTCTGGGCGTGCCGGTGAGATATTCTTTCTTGATGAGTATTGGTTAAAATGGTATGCCTATTTTGTAAATTCATAGAGCTTTACACTTATGAATTGTAAACTTTTATTTTTATGTTAAACTTTACAATAATTACTAAAAATTTTTTATTATACATTAAACACCATAGTAGTCTTAATATCCGTATTGCCATTATGATTAATAATTATGACTATATGTCCTGTATAAGGAATTATCAAAAGGTTCTTTACTTCTTGATTTAGTATTTAGCATCTTTATTTTTTTTTCAATTTCTTGTACTGATACTAAACAAACAAACAAAAGCAAAAAATCTTGAGCATTAATATGAAGATGTTGCACCAATTTGTCACTTAATCTCAACACTATTATTAACATTGATCACTAATAACTCAAACAATATAAAAGCCTGATATGTCCAAACAAGAGAAAGGAATCATGGTCTATTGAATAAAAGAGTCATAAGCATAGATGCTGAGAAACAATAATATGAATGTGTTACCAAGATGAATGTGCATTTTTTTAAGAAAAGCAATCATGGTCACCAGGTAACATCATTAATTTTCACTTGATTGGGTTGTATTGTAAATTCAGGTAGAGGATGCCATTTTTCTTTATCATGAACATTGTGTACACGTTTGTCCCTTTATTGGAACGTATACCCAGAGAAACTGTCCCAGCTCTAACCTACCAGGAACATTGGATACAATTTTACATTTTTTTAAGTGCTGGCTGAGTTTAAATAATGTAATGAAAAGTCTCTCGGGCCAAATGCAAAGCGTGAGCTCTGTGATAAGCTAATTCTGAAGCGTGGCTCCCTCAGTATGTTTGCGATCTTCCTGACCTGGAGACTGAAACCTTAAGAGCCCCTAGGCAGGGGAGGGAGTGCAATATATTGAGTGGGTGGCAGTTAAGCCTCCTTGGACTTTCTCAACATGGAGAATTGCATCCTCAAAGCTCTACGCTACACCTTTAGTAAAATATGACTAGAAGAAATCTACCAACCTATCAAAGCAAAGGAAACTGCAAGTGGTTTAATTCAGTCTGGGTTCTGGAAGTTTCAATAGCAAAAAGGTCTCCTCTCAGAATATCTAATCACAGGTTTGCCCTACTGCAAGTTTGTGTCAGGGGGACATGAGCTGGGGACCTCCTATTCTGCCATCTTGCAGACCCCCACTGCAAGTGTAAAGTTCAAATTTATATTACCCACGTGGTATGGAAAATTACAGCCTGAGATATTAACTTAAGCGTTCCGAAGCAGTATTCCAGTGTATTGGCAAAATACGTGGGATCTATCTTCAAAATACATCTAGGACAAGTCAATGCTCATGATCTCTCCTGGTACCATCCTCCTCTTGGCCGCCACCATAATCTCTCCTCTCTGCATTATTGTGACTAACAAGTCTCTGTGCTTCTCCACTTGCCCCTTCTATTTATTCTCTACAAAGTCAAATCATGTCCCCCTCTGTCAAAACCCAGCATTTTCATATCTCACACAGAATGACCTCCAAGTCCTTCCCATAGTCTACCAGGCACCTGTGCCAGGCTCCTTCTGATCAGGTCCCCTGCTGCTTTTCTGACCCCATCTCCTTCCGCCCTTGCCCTCCTTCACTATGCGCTACACAGGCTGGACATATGCTCTTCTTAGGAAATGCCAGGCAAGCTCCCATCTCATGACCTTTGAGTATTTCCTCTGCCTAGAACACTCCTCCCTCAAAGATTCTTGTAATTATCTTTCTCTCCTTATCAGCTCTCTGCTCCATTATCTTCTGTTATGGGTTGAATTATGTGCCCCCTCAAAAAAAATTTCATATGTTGAAGTCCTAACACCCAGTACCTCAGAATGTGATTGTATTTGGAAATTGGTCGTTGCAGATATAATTGGTTGTGTTAAGATGAAGTCATTTAGATGGACCCTAATCCAACATGACTGGTGTCCTTATAAAGAGGGACAGCTAGGACACAGACATGCGTTCAGGAAGAACACCTCGTGAACATGAAGCTAGCCATCTATAAACTAAGGCGAGAGGCCTGGAATAGATCCTTCCTTCACAGCCCTCAGAGAGAAACAACATGCTGATACCTTGATTTTAGACTTCTAGCTTCTAGAACTGTGCGACACTACATTTCTTTGTTTAAGCCACCCAGTTTGTTGTACTTTTTACAGCAGCGCTAGAAAACTAATACAGCAGTTAATCAAAGAGGACTTCCCTCTGCACTTGATATAAAATAACACTAATTTCATTACTCTTTACCCCATCCCTTGTATTAGTTGTTCTTGGAATCTGTATTCTTCGTTGCCTTATCAGAAAAATGGAAGCTCTACTGGTGTGAAAACTTTGCCTGTATTGTCTCTTTTTATCAAAAACAAGGCAAGAAAAAATAGAAAACTTGAGAACTTCAAGCAATAAGAACTTGAAATAGTAATTCATATGCCCCCCTCCAAATGAGCAAAAAAACAAAACCAAAAAAAACAGCACCAGATCCGTTGTCAAATATTCAAGTAATAGATAAAAGCCATCTTATAAAAATTGCTTCAGGAAGTAGGAAAACATTAGTCTTGTCCATCTCATTTTAAGAGGCTGAAATATATTTGATAATGAAAGCACAAAAATGCAGCATGCCATGTTATTAACCTCATGTAGCACTTGTGTGCTAAGCATTATTTTAAGCACTTTATAAATGGTAACTCATTTGATCCTTTATCAACCAACTGAAGTAGGTACTATGATTGTTCCCATATTGCACATGAGGAATGAAAGGTACAAAAAATTTTATTAATTTTTCTGAGATAACAGAGGTAGTAATTGGTAAAGGATAGACTTCAACCCAAGCAAACTGGCTTTACAATTCGTGTTTTTAATCATTATATTATGGTGCTTTCAAAGAAAAACTACAGGGTAATTTTACTTATGGGTAAATGTATAAATAATTTTAAATTATATTAGCTAACCAACCAAATCTTGTAATGTATTAAAAGAAACATGATTGAGTTAGGCATATTCCAGTACTTCGAGAAATATTTAAAGTTTGAAAATCATTCATGTAATACAAAAATTATATTTTGTAATGTGACATTATGTTCATCTAATTTTATATGGAAAATATTTTTTATATAATTCAATACTCATTCATGATTAATAAAAAAATAAAACTCTTAGTAAATTTTGAGTTAACTAGATAAATGTCCCCTAAAATCTCAGTAAATATCACACTTAGTGGTAAAAGGTAGAAGTGTTTTCTTTTAAATCAGGAAAATGACAAGGATCCTGCTGTGGGTGTTTTTACTCAAGATTGGGCTTGAGGCCCTCAGCAGTGCTGGAACATAATAAAAATAATAAAAGTTGTAAGATTTTGAAAGTAAGAAACAAAATTGTCAATATCCTCACTCAATGTGTTTGTATACCTAGAAAACTTGAGAGAAATATTTGGAATTAATAAGTGGGTTCAGCAAGATAGCCATATATAAGATCATAAATCCATTATGTTTCTATACACAGCAACAACAAAAAAGATAACATTATAAAAACAATAAAAACTAGAAAGCACTAAGTAATAAATATAAAGGAAGTGTATAAAATGTTTAGGGGAAAATTACAAAATTTTATTGAAAAACATTAAAGAATTAAATATAGAGATATTCATATTTATGGATGAAAAGTCTTACTGATACATATAAGATAATTGAATCCAGTAGATACATTAATTTAATGCAGTGGCAATCAAAATCTCTTTGTGGTTTTTATGGAATTGACAAGCTGATTATATGACTTATAAGGCAATCAAAAAGACCAAGAATTACTAAGAGAAGATTTGAGAATAAGCTAAGGATATTTGCTACCCAGATCTCAAGAATAATGTAATGGTATTTGTGTAGGGAGATAGACAGATGTACTAATGGATGGAATAGAGAAAATATACGTGTTAAACCCTGCATCATGATGGATGAAGCACTACACATTAGTGAGGGAAAGAATTAACTCCTACAGATGTAATAATGGTGAAACTGGTTATCTATAGGAAACAAAGAAAATATATGCTCACCTCCTACCATGCCCAGAAACCAATTCTAGAAGGATTGAAACTCTAATCAGGAAAGACAAAATGTTAAAGTTAGAAACATATTTTTTCTAAAAGACAGCATTAAAATAAGTGAAATGGTAATCCCATGGTCCATGGTCCAGAAGAAGTTAATTGTAAGATACACGAGTGCCTGGCAATAATAATTAGAATACATAAATTTTAAAAAACACCTCCAACTAAGATTTGAATATAAAAATGGGCAATGACAGAAGAAAAATATTAGATATAGACATAGACATAGATATAGATACAGATATGGATATGGACATATACATACATACATCTATATATAGTCAATTCACTGTAGTGGTTACTTGGGAGGAGAAGGAGGGAAATGAGATCAAAAGGAGGCACACAGAATACTAAATATGAGGGTAATATTTCTAAGTGACTGCTGGCACATGGTGTTTATTATACTATTTATACATATATTTAATATAACTGAAATATTTTATTATAAACATTTTTTAATGTAGACAAAGGATATTGCTTGTTAAAAATGCTGAGTGACTCCCTAGACCCAGAGACTCTATTTTAATCACCTTTGTATCTCCAGACCCTATCATGAAACATCACTCAGATAATTTGATTATCTGAGAATGTGAAAGATTAATAGTCACTCAAAGTATTACCAAAAAAAAAAAAAAAGAGACAGAGGTTGATCTTAAAGAAAAAAGGAGATGATAGATGAAAGAGCAATCTATATCTGAAGGAGACACAAAACATTTACAAAGAAAAGTTGGGGTTCAGGAGACCTGATTCCAAATCTGAGCCACTCCACTAACTCACAGAGTGATCTTGGGCATAGTTGCTTGTGGTAGATTAAAAGTTATTGCAAATTTTTGGACATTCCTCGTACTTAGAAGTGGGATCCTTTTCCCTATCCTTGCTTCTAGGCCAGCCTGTGACTGATGTGAGCAATGGAATATGGCAAAATTGACACTCTGTCAGTTACAATCCCAGCCTTTAAGAGGACTAATGGATTTACCTGGGTCTCTGGAATCCCTGAACTGCTATGTAAGAAGTCCAGCTACCTAGGCAGCTAAAACACATGGAAAGTCCTTGAGAGTACATGAGGGGGAGAAGGGCCTGTATGAGCCTAGCTAACTCTCTCTGTAAAGGTGCAAACATGTGCCTGAAGCTATGTTGAACCCTCCAGCTCAGCTCAGCCACTAGCTAAATACCACTGAGCAATCCCCTTGGATGGCATATGAAGCAGAATTGCCTAGCCAGCTAGGCAATTTGGACTATTCTTCACAAATAGCTCTTTTCTTAGAAAATGCATTTTACATTGTTTGAATGCTATTGCTTAATCAGGCTGGATTTGCCAGTCATACTAGTAATTTATTCAACAGAAATCTTTTTCAGAGTGCCACTTCTGCTCAGACTGGCTTTTGCTGACCCACAAAATCATGAGATGCAAAAATATACTTTTTGTTTGAAGTCGCTAAGTATCTGATAGTTTATAAGGAAGCAATAGATAACTGGAACTGAATTTGTTACCTGGGAGTGGGATGCTGCTATAACAGAAACCTAAAACTTGTGATGTTGGCTTTGGACCAACAGTGAATAGATGCGGGGAGGACTTCAAGGAGACTGACAGTGAAAGCTCGAAAGTTGAGGGGGCTTGAAGGACAGTAAGGAAAGTGTATTTGATGGCTAGATTTAAAGTGGTCCTTGTTACATAGTGGTGGAAAGTTGAGCAACACTGTCACCTGTAGTAATATGGAAGATCAGAAATACACCTAATAGCTTAATGATCTAAACTAAGGCAATTTCTAGGCATAATTTGTAAAGGGCCATTTGGGTTCTAGTGGCCTCTCATAGATGCATTAAAAAAGGAACTGTTCAATTTTCAAGTTGAATTTTGAGGAAATACAGGTTATTCAGAACAGTCTTTCCAGACAGCAGAAGATTAACAAAATAAGTAGTAGTCCTCTCAGGTCAAAGATAAAATCCAAAGATAAAAAAATATATCAGAGAATAGATGTAAGGTTGATAAGAACTCAGACTCTCTTTGCTACACTCCATATATTCTAAGACTCGTGAGGTTTTCTACAGCAATATCAGAGGAAATTAAGGTTGAGCAGGAAAAGAAAAGATGATTCAAAAGGCAGAATACAGAACCCAAATATCAGAGCCCAGCCATGCAGAGAACCAGTCCCAGGGAGAAGGACCGGGCTCTGATCAATGAACTAGGGACACTGGCCTGATGGATTTCAGAATTTCTATGGACTACTGACAGTTATGTGCCTCCTTTTTCTCCTTTTTGAAAGGAATGTTTGTTACTGTTTTCCCATGCCTTTCTTATTATTCTATGTTATGTGTGTGTATGGAAGGAGTCATATAACTTATTTTTTTAACTCAGAGATCTTTGGATAAGGAGGAATCTTACATAGGGAATCTTGGCCACACCTGGACCTAATTTAGATAATAAGCTACTGAACATCAAGTCTGTATTGAAATGGGATAAGACTTTGGGGGATCATGGGAAGAGCTAAGTGTATTTTGCATGTGGGAGAAATGGACATAACTTGTAGCCAGAGAGACAACTATGGTGTATTAAAAATGGCAAAAATTCTTTGGCACTCATTACAATGAGGTGTGAAGTCTGTTTCCCCAACACTTGAATCTAGGCTGGAATGTGACTACTTTGACTAATGGACTAACGCATATTATTTTAATTCTGGGCCTAGTGTGTCAAAGAACTAGCAGCTCCTATCTCATCTCTGGAAGTCGTGAACCTCCATGTATTAAATCTGGCTACCCTGCTGGAGAGAATCCAGGCAGAATCCAAGAGAATCTCAGGGATTGCATGGAGAAGAAAAGTAGTTGTTGCCAACCTTCCAACCTCCCTCCAAGTTGCCAGGCATACGCATATTGCCATCTTAGATTCTTCAGAACAGCTCAGCCACCAGCTTAACACCACTGAGAGATCCAGTTCATGCCTTGAGCAATAGAAGAAATGCACGCTGGATCCCTGCTGGATTTTCTGACCCACAAAATAGCGTGATATAAAATGGTTGTTAAAGTACCTAAATTTTGGAGTAGTTTTTTGCATAGCAATAGATAACTAGATAAAGAAGTAGATTAGATGGCTAGATAGACAATTAATATATAGGCAGATAACAAACTAAGTTAGAATTCTGTTTATCTATAAAAAGAGGTGTTTGAAGTGTATTATCTTTATGCTAAAAACCTCTAATTCCTAAGGCTAAATATTTATTCCATTTTATTCCACCCACTTCTGAAGCATCTTTCCTGTGTGCTTTTTAAATCTCCAGGTCAAAGTAATATCGTACAGAATAGATAGCTGAATCCTTGCCAGGCATTAACTAGGGTAAAGATATTTGGAGAACTGCTTCTCAGTTTAAACCAGTTGAACTGTGACTATGCCTGTGGCTTTAGAAAGACTTTCACCGTGCCACAGCCTGTCTCCTAAGAGTGTGGCTTCAGCTCCCTGACTCTTAAAATAATCACAGTCAAGCAGAAACTCAGCTGCTGGGCTCTGTGTTAATTGCTCTGCACTAGTGAGTACAGATAACAGGAAGTGAGGTCCTCGTGAGATCAAGAAAAATCATGAAGAGTCAGTCTCAAAATAGGTATTACTAGGTAGGTTAAAAAATAGCTCTTTTCTTAGAGAATGCATTTAACATTGTTTGAATATTATTAATTAAGTAGGCTGAAGGTGCTAATCCTAACAGCAAATTATTCAACAGAAATGCTTTTGAATATTGGATTTTTGCTCATTCTATTTTTTAGGGTGAACTTTTATTGTAAAAAGTCCCTTTTTTACATGCATTTCTCCATGAAATAGAGGGTACAGTGCAGCATACCCCTCCTGTGATGATTTGTATAAGATTAACGCAGGATTGTCGACGGCTTACTTGATGTTTTGATGTAGTGCTTCTTGGTACCTATGATTTTCCATAAAACTTCAGGTTATCATTTTAAGACAGAGAAAGAATTTAACTCAAGTTTTATATTTTTATTAACTATAGTTTTTTACAGTTTTCACAATAAGGATCAAATGCATAGTTTCTTCTACTTGGAAATTCAGAAAAATTGATGCACAAATGGTACCAAAATAGACACAAAGAAACGAGAGATATCAAATTTGAACTTACGCATTTCTTGTCTCTGAGATCAAACAAATTCATTGGGTCACAGTTATAAACGCAAGATTGTATACGACTCACTTTGTTACTGAACCAAAGTGAGTCCATTTCTTGGTGAGGTGATATCCAAGCCTTCATCAGAGGTAGTTGTCACACAAAGTAAGATTTCTTTGCAGCAAATACAGATCACAGGGAATTGTTTCAAAGCCATGGGCCCCAAGCAAGGAAAGCAGGGCCTTTTATTAGGGATGGGAAATGAATATTCAAAAGAGAAATGTAGGTATTCACTTGTGCAGGCTCAGCTGGAAAACATGTTTCTACATACATCACGTTGTGGTAATAAGTCCCAAGCTCTTCCTGGGGAGGAGATCTTAACATTAAAATGAAGTAAAGGTAATCTCTTGGGCGTTTCTTGGCCCATCTGTGCAAGCGTTGCCCTCACAATGGAGTTTGGACCAGTTGGTGATTGCATCTCTTGACATGACTGAAAAAAACAATTTGGAGAAACAGTTAAGTGCTTCTAAAACCTCCTTTGAGTTACTTGGGGCAATTAATCAGGGACAACTTCATTTTCTGATAACTGAGTAACAGATAACTAACGTGAACAAGTTTGAATGTTGTTAGTTCAGATTTTGGCGTTTGCACCTGAATAAAATTTTCCTTTCATTCAGAATGGACTAATATAAAACTGCTTTACACATTCTAAGTGTATTTTTCCTCAATATCAAATATTCCTCTTTCTTATTTAAAAGAAACGTAAATAAAATTATATCTACAAAATGTTAAAATCTGGGGGATACTAGAACAGATATATATATATATTTATATATACATACATATATTAGAATATAGACATATTAGAATAGGTTCTTTATGAGCCACACAGAGGTATCTATTAATAAATAGATAATTTGTATGAATAAGTGGAATTATCACTGATTAATATTTTTTGAGTAGCTACCACTTCAAATAGTAAATAGAAATAGTAAAAAATATAGTGATGTGAGGGGCCAGCCCCATGGCTGAGTGGTTAAGTTTTCACGCTCCACTTCAGTGGCCCAGGATTTTGCCAGTTTGGATCCTGGGCACAGATGTGGCACCGCTCATTAAGCCGTGCTGAGGCGGCGTAACACATAGGACAACCAGAAGGACCTACAGCTAGAATATACAACTGTGTACTGGGGGGCTCTGGGGAGAAGAAGGAAAAAAAGAAGAAGATTGTCAACAGATGTTAGCTCAGGTGCCAATCTTTAAAAAATATATACTGTGTGACAGAAAAGATTCTATCACCATAGAACTTTAAACAAATAGTTGTTTTTAAAGTTTGTATGTAGTTTGGTTTTTGTGCTTATGAATTCTACAAGTGTGGATGTTGTCCTAATATATAGTTTTGAAACAAGTTTGTGAGTTTTTAAATTATCTTCTTTCTTTAGCAAAAATCAAGAAGCTGGAGAGAAGAGGCCAAGATGGAAGAAAAAAATCAACAAAGTATCCTTATGATTTTTTTCATAGTAAGAGGAGACTTGGTTATGAATAATCAAATAGTTGATAATCTAGTAGGTGTGCAGTATGATTTGTAAATGGGGCACACACACACACACGCCCTTATCTCCCTTCTAATCTATAACAAAATTTGAATTTAAATAAACAATTGTTTAATATAAAAATTAAAACATATTTTAACTTAATATAATAATATAATATAAAAATTCTGTTTACTATAAACAGAAAGGCCTTCAAAAATGGCATTAAATTCTCAGACTTTAGCTAATAATAAACATTAGCTTGTAAGAAAAGATGTTTATGTCTAGTAGCTTGGATCATAGGAAGATACTCCCAAAGACAATTGTGGAATACTGAACAATCCTCCTGGAAGGAAAATACTGCTTTCTTTGTGGAGGACGCGCTAACCTTCTTTTGAAAATCTCAAGGAGATTTTTTTTTGGTGGCAGGGCATGGTTGGGGAGCAAAGACTGTCAGGGATCTTTGAGGCTCTTTGGGTGAGGGCCACACAAGCTCTTCTGTGGAGGGAACTGCAGCAGGGGACCTGTATTCCAGAGCCCAGCACCTGCAGGTGGTTAAGGATGCTGCCCTTCCCCATGATGACAGCGCTCTTCTTCTCCTGGCCTTTCAGAAGGCGGCTCTGTCTGGAACGCAGGTCCCAGAGTTGACACAGTGAGAGTCTGTGTAGTGTGAGTTTGGATAGAGAGGGACACTGCACTACATTTTTCAATTCTTCAAAATCCGTTTTATGAGACATAATTTGGACACAAAATGGTTCAAAAATGTTTGAAAGCTTAAGAACATTTGCATTACCCCATAAAGTTACTTGTACCCATTTACGGTTCATCCTCTCCCCCACCCACAGAACCAGGCAACCTCTGATCTACTTTCTGTCATTACCATTTTGCCTTGTCTAGAATTTCACGAATGGAATCATACAGTATATACCTTCTGGTGAGTCTTACTTTTTTGGCTTAGCTTAACGCTTTGAAGATTTCTCTCTGTAAATCATCATGTATTTGTGTGTATATCAGTAGTTTGTTACTTTTGATTGTTTTGATTCCTTTTTGATGGATTCTATTGTATGGATAAACCCATTGTTTACCCACTCACTGGTTCGCAGGCTTTGGAATTGTTTTCAGTTTTATCCTATTATGATTAAAGCTGCTATGGCCATTCAGATGTAACGTTTTGTGTGGGCAGATGTTTTTATTTCCCCTAGGAATAAAATAGCTGGGATGCATGTTAAGTGCATGTTTATCTTTATAAGACACTGCCAAACTGCTTTCCAACATGGCTATACCAGTTTGCATGCCTGCCAGTAATATATGAGAGTTCCAGTTGCTGCACATTCTTGCCAAAACTTGGTATTTACATTCTTGCCAAAACTTGGTATTTTCATTCTTTTTAAATTTTTTTCTTTTTCTTTTTGTGAGGAAGATTGGCCCTGAGCTAACATCTGTGCCAATCTTCCTCTGTTTTGTATTTGGGAGGCCACCACAGCATGGCTTGATGAGCGGTGTGTAGGTCTGCACCCAGGATCTGAACCTGTGAACCCTGGGCTGCCAAAGTGGAGCACCACTATGCCAATGAATCAGCCCTACTCTTTTTTATTTTTAGCTATTCTAATTGTACTGGTATCTCATTGTGGTTTTAATTTTCAGTTCTCTAATGGCTAATGATGTGGAGCATATTTTCATGAGCTTATTTGGCATTTACATGTACTTTAGTGAAGTGTCTAGTCACATATTTTGCCCAGTTTTTAAAATAGTTTTAGCTATTACATTTAAATCTATGATCCATTTTGAGTTCATCTTTGCATAAATTGTGAGTTAAGGGGCTAGATTTATCTTTTTGTCTATGGTTATACAATTTTTTCAGCACCATTTGTTGAAAAGACTATCCTTTATCTATTAGATTTCCTTGGCACCTTTGTTAAAAGTCAATTTACCATGAATGTAAGAATTTATTTCTGGATTCTCAGCTCTGTTCCATTGATTGATGTGTTTCTTCTTTTGCTAGAGCCACAGTTCTTGATTGTAATAGCCTCATAATAATTTTGAAATTAAGAGGTGTAAGTCCTACTGTTTGTTTCAATATTATTTTGGCTATTCTGGGTTATTCATCTTTCCATGTACATTTTAGACTCAACTTGCCAACTTAAGGAAAATCCTGCTATGATTTTGAAAGAGATTGCAATAAACCTGTGTATCAATTTGGGGAGACTTTCTATTTTATTTTATTCTTCTAATCAAGTAATTTATTGTCTCTCTATTTATGGTCTTTTTGAATTTCTTTCAGCAATATCTTACAGTATATACTGTACAGTTCTTTCACATATTTTGTTAGGGTTATCACTAAGTAGTGTGGGGCATCAGATTTTGCCACCCCAAAATATGTCTCTCTGGCTCATTATTTTTAAGAAGAAAAGACTCAGGAAGAAACATTGACCTTCCGCCTAACTGCCTAAAAGAATTTAAGATAGAAGGGCTGTTCCAAGAAGGAGCTAATAGCATAGATAACTATAGTATAATATAAACTAGGTGTGGTAGACATGGAGGAACCTAGCAAGGCCCATTTGATCAAAGTCCTCTCCATATTTCGTTGTCTTTGCAAGTTATGGCAGGCTTCTATTTAGCAAACATTTGCTTTTCCATTTGCCTTCCTCCCCTTTGAAGTTCCAAACCATTACCTCCACCATCTTCCTTTTTCTATAGCTGAAGATGGTATTAAGGGCGTAGCTTCAGCCATTTTTGTGAGTTACTCAGTTTGCCTTGGTTTCTCCCATGTATACATGTCATTAAATTCTCCTGTTATTCTTTCTCATTCAATTTAATTCTGAGACCAGCCAGAAGAACCTAGAGAGTAAAGGAATATTTCTTCCTCCTCTACAGTAGTATATAATGTTTGATATCATTTGTAAATAGGATTTTTATTTTTAATTCCAAATTTTATTGTTAGTTTATAGAAATAAATTAATTTTTGCATACTGACCTTGAATATTTGACCCCTTTAAACTTACTTATTACTTCTAATAGCTTTTTTGGCACGTTCCTTATAATTAATTTCATGTATGATTATATTATCTGTAAATTAGGACTGTTTTATTTCTTCCTTTCCAACATTTATGATTTTTCTATTTTTTCACTATCTCAGTGGCTACAATCTCTGTTATTAAGATAAATATAAGTGGTGAGAGCAGATATGCTTGTCTTGTTCCTGAAGTTATAAGTAGGCATTCAATGTTTCAACATTAAATATCATGTTAGCATAGGTTTTTCATAGATCTTCTTGACTGGGTTGAGAAAGTTTCCTTCTATTACTAGTTTGGGGAGAGATTTTAAAATCCAGGAATGGATATTAGGTTTTGGTCCATGGTTTTTCTATAATTATTGAGATGTTTATGTTTTCTCTTTTCTAGTATGACAATGGAGTGAACTACATTCATTGCTCTTTGAATGTTGCATTAACCTGTATTCCTGAGATAATTTTGACTTAGTCATGTTGCATAATATTTTTAATATGTTGTTAAATTTAATTTGCCAACATTTGGTTATGAAACTTTATATCTATGTTCATGAGGGATATTTATCTATAGTTTTATTTTATGTAATGTCTTTTGCTGGCTTTGATATAAAGGTAACACTGGCTTCAAAAATTGAGAAGAAAATCTTCTCTCCTTTATTGTCTTTTAAAAGCATTTGGGCACCATCTATTTGTTTTGTCCTGCTTTGTAACGTTCTTTTCTGCCTTTTCCTAAATTCCATTTCAGTAGGAACTGCCCCATACTAAATCTTCAATTTGGTCTTCCTCCCTTAAGTAACTGAGTGCCCTTAAGTGAGTTGTATTTTTAATTTGTTGGCTCATGAATTTGTGATTCTTTAGAACTCACGAAGATCACATTGTTGGCATATCTCCTGTAGCAGCATATGGTGGAATGCAAAGCAGCTTCTCCTCTTTTGGACTGACAGCCGGTGAGCAGGAAATCCAGTCTCTCTTCGGTCTGTTAAGCTCACCAGAGCACCTCTCTCCACATCCACAGCAGGCGGGCAGATGCAGACTCCCAGCTCCTCGAAGAATCCACAGGGTTTTTCTTTGTTTGTTTGCTTATCCAGGCAACAAGGAGTAGCAACCACTCTCCTGTGTAGCTGGTCATTGATTCAATCATTCACAAACATTCAGTGAATGTCTACTGCATGTCAGACAGTATTCGTAGGACATAAGATGTACCAGGAAACAAACAGAAAAAGATCCCTGCGCTCAGGGAGTTTATCAGGGTTTAACGGTGATAAAAATAGATACACAATAAATTATAAAACTGAATCATATGCTAAAAAGTGGTAAATGCTATTGAAAGAAGGAAAAATAGAGCATAAAAGGAGACCTCAACTCTATGGGGAGAGGGACAGTTTGCCATATTGACTTTGCTGTTAGGTTTCTCATCCTTGAGGAGAGATTTGAGAAAAGACTTGAAAGAGTGGAGAGGTTGAGCCAAAAGACTTTCTAGGGAAGAGCATTCCAGGAGAGTGAACAGCAGGAGCCTAGGCTCCAAGGCAAGACACATCCTCTTCTCTGTTTCCTGGCACCAGGGACAAGGTGGTCCAGCCCCTGCTCCCCTGGAGATCCAGGCTGTAACATCATTCCCAGCCTGGTTGTTTTGTGACTTCTCAGGGGGAGCTGCAAAGAAGCGCGGGGCTGGGAGGGGGGCACAAATGTATACAGAAGCTGCCTCAGCTTCTCAGAACTCCTCTTTACAAAATATGCATTAGAGGCACTGTCCGAGAACCGACACTAGGAGACCGTGCTCAGTATGGCATTTTTCGATATTCCAAAATGAGACGAAGAGAAAACCAATTAATCTGTCACTAAGGGAGACAATTGTATATCATTTTATGGTACGACAGTCCTGATGACAAATAGCCAAATACAAGCAAAATGATGATTAGTGTTTGATTTGTTGCAAAAACACCTAGGAATAATAGCTCTTGTTTTTTTTTTTTTAACTTTAAAATAGCCAAGCAGAATATCTTAGCTAAATGCAAAAATGCTTTATTTATGATTAGCTTTCATCTATTTAAAGATTTCAAAACTGAGATTTCTGCAGAACCCTTAGGATCCATCAAGAACATTAGGGAGTAAGATAAACCTAAAGACAGTATCATTTATAAAACAAATATAACATTGAGCCCTTGAATATTAAACAATTTATATACCTGGCATTTTCTTTATTAAAAATGTATTTCTCTAGACTTCCTTCTCAGTACCTTATTAATATCATAATCCAGTACTGGCGAGTTGAAATTATTTTTTTCCTTTTTTGGTAACAAGCTAGAATAATTTGTAAATCTTTCAAATTCAGAATATGGAATAAAAATTAGATTATATCATGAAAAATGCAGTAGTTGGTTTGACAGATAAAAACAGCATGGTACTGGTACAAAAACAGGTCCACAGATCAATGGAACAGAATTGAAAGCCCAGAGATAAAACCACACATCTATGGACAGCTAATCTTCGACAAAGGAGCAGAGGGCCTACGATGGAGAAAAGAAAGTCTCTTCAACAAATGGTGCTGGGAAAACTGGACAGCCACATGCAAAAGATTGAAAATTGACCATTCTTTTTCACCACACACCAAAATAAACTCAAAATGGATCAAAGACCTAAAGATTAGGCCTGAGACAATAAGTCTTTTGGAAGAGAATATAGGCAGTACACTCTTTGACATCAGTTTCAAAAGAATCTTTTCGGACACTGTAACTCCTCAGTTGAGGGAAACAATAGAAAGAATAAACAAATGGGACTTCATCAGACTAAAGAGCTTCTTCAAGGCAAGGGAAAACAGGATTGAAACAAAAAAACAGCTCACTAATTGGGAAAAAATATTTACAAGCCACTTATCCGACAAAGGGTTAATCTCCATAATATACAAAGAGCTCACACAGCTTAACAACAAAAAAACAAACAACCCGATCAAAAAATGGGCAGAGGACATGAACAGACATTTCTCAAAAGAAGATATGAATATGGCCAATAGACACATGAAAAGATGTTCATCATCGCTAATCATCAGGGAAATGCAAATCAAAACTACACTAAGATATCACCTTACCCCCGTTAGATTGGCAAAAACATCCAAAACCAAGAACGACAAATGTTGGAGAGGTTGTGGAGAAAAAGGAACCCTCATACACTGTTGGTGGGAATGCAAACTGGTACAGCCACTATGGAAAACAGTATGGAGATTTCTCAAAAAGTTAAAAATAGAAATACCCTATGACCCAGCCATCCCATTACTGGGTATCTATCCTAAGAACCTGATATCAGATATCTCAAGAGTCCGTTGCACCCCTATGTTCATCGCAGCATTATTTACAATAGCCAAGATGTGGAACCAGCCTACATGCCCAGAAACTGATGATTGGATAAAGAAGATGTGGTATATATACACAATGGAATACTACTCAGCCATAAAAAAAGACGAAATTGGCCCATTCACAACAACGTGGATGGACCTCGAGGGCATTATGTTAAGCGAAATAAGTCAGTCAGAGAAAGACGAACTCTATATGACTCCACTCATAGGTGGAAATTAGTATATTGAGAAGGAGATCTGATTGGTGGTTACCAGGGAAAAGGGGGGGTGGGGGGAGGGTACGGAGGGGGAAGTGGTGTACCCACAACATGACTAACAAAAATGTACAACTGAAATCTCACAAGGTTGTAATCTATCATAACATTAATAAAAAAAAAAATAACACTTGTGAAAAGAGGGATTATGATATATAATCCGACTCAAATGCAAAAGGAACCTTTTATAACAGTTTTTCTTTCATCAATAATTCCTTGCGGTGTCTACTTTATAAGATGTATTGTTAATTTAATTAAACATGAACAGTTCAAAATCAAAAAAAAAAAAATAAAAGTAAACCTGTGTTTTCAATAAATTTCCATACCTTTGTATATTAAGTATATTTTTTTCTCTTTTGAGTTTTAAATATAAAGGTATGTGTATCTACATATATACATATGAATTAAACACATGTATATATTCATGATAAAGTAACTGAGTCCATGTCTATCTAAGCTTACTTTGGTTTTCAATAATGATAAACATTTAAATGTGCATATATGAATCTCCAGGACAAGAGTTTTCATATTTGGCCTGGAAGAGGAATTGTGCTAGACTTTTTGTATTTTAATTATTTTTAATTTAATTATTTTATATAGACCTGGGCATATTTATTGTTCAACAGAGGTTAAGCAGGGTGTGTGTGTTTTATCCAAGTTCTTGAACCAATTAAAAAAAGATTTAAGATTTTGACTCAACAAACTAGCTGGATTTAGTAAATATTTATTTACATAAAGTTCCAAGAACCATAATAGTTTCATTTTTAGAAACCAAATTAAGATAAAACCACTTTGAAAAAACAACTGATTGAATCAAACTAAGTGGACATAAAAAAATGGCACAAAGGTCAGCAGAAGTGAGAAGCATAACATTTTTTTAAACTTCAGTTTAGAGAGAAGATAGCAACCCCAAAATTTTTAAAAATACTTTGCAAGTTTTCAGTCCTAACGATCTTGTATTAGTTTGGTACAGCTGCTGTAAAAAAGTACCACACACAGTACTGGGGGCCAAACAACAGAAACGTGTTGGCTCAAGTTCTAAAGGCTAGAAATCTGGAATCAAAATGTCAGCAGCTTGGTTCCTTCTGAGGGCTGTGAGGGAAGGAGCTATTCCAGGCCTCTCTCCCTGGCTTATAGGTGACCATCTTCTCCCTATGCCTCTTCACACTGTCTTCCCACAATGACTATTTGTATCTGTGTTCAAATTTCCCTCTTTGTGTAAAGACACTAGTCATATTGGATTAGGCTCCACCCTAATGACCTCATTTTAACTTGATTACCCCTGAAAGGACCCTAGCTCCAAATAAGTCACCTTCTAAGGTACTGGGGCTTAGGACTGCAATGTATCCTTTTTTGAGGGGAAACAATTCAAGCCGTAACAACATGTCTTAGGAAATGAAGATAAAACATTAAAAAATTAACACTGGGGCCTGGCCCTGTGGCCGAGTGGTTAAGTTTGTGTGCTCTGCTTTGGTGGCCCAGGGTTTCGCCAGTTTGGATCTTGGGTACAGACCTAGCACTGCTCATCAGGCCATGCTGAGGCGGCATCCCTCATAGCAAAACCAGAAGAATCTACAACTAGAATATACAACTATGCGCTGGGGGTCTTTGGGGAGAAGTAGAAAAGAAAAAATAAAAGATTGGCAACAGATGTTAGCTCAGGAGCCAATCTTGAAAGAAAACAATTAATACTGTCTGTTCTTACAGAGTGCAAAAACCCTGAAGTTAGCTATTAGCTTGAACTAGTGCTTTATACTAATTTTGATGGCAGCAGAGGTTTTCCTCATAGGCTGACTACCTTTGTCTAGTTGGTGGTTTGTTTGTCTGTCACAATCTCACTACCCGAATCAGCTATGCTCATTTAGAGCAGAGAGAGAACGCATATGATCAGACTGAGAAAATCCACTCCAATAATTAGAAAAGATCACGTCAAGTAACACGTTTCTGCCTCATGGACACAGGAAGTACTTGTCTCCCTGTGTGGACACAGGGCCCGGCTTTCCATGTTTCTGAAGCTTACGTTTAAAGTCTTTCAAGATGTGTTAGTAGCTACAAAATTCATAAATTGAAAATCAGGAGATTTTTTTTTTCCTATTGGCCTTCATCGTTCTCACTACCTTAAAAAAGAATGTGTTTTCATTTACTTTATGCTACTTTACTAATGCAGCTAAACACAGAAAATGGCAATTACATTATTTACATTCAGGAGGTGTCATTCCAGGCAATTTATTTTCCTTTCAGCCTCTATCTTTTGAGTAAGTTTTGACTAAAATGGCCTAACATTTGCCTCAGCTTGGCTAAGCTTTAGACAGGCTTCATCTTGACTATAAGCACCTGCTGTCTCTTTTCTTATAAGCTTTACTTTAGAAAACTTGCAACTGTAAATTCTTTCTCTGCTGGTTTGAGATGTAAATCTTCTACATGCTAGGAATGTTTCTCAAGGACCTGGGAGCCATCCTTTTGCAATGTAATCCTCAAGAAAGACAGGGCCTCTGTCTCCTAATCTCTGGAGGAGGGTAGGAGCCCAACTTCTGCAAGTGACACCAGGTAGCAAATACAGCAACCGGCCTTATCACATTGAGCAAACTCTGCCCCCTTCCCAGTGTCCTCAGTACTTTTCCATTCACTCACTTCCGCATTTAAAATCCTCTTACCTTTTATTTAGAAGAGTTGAGTTCAATCTCTCTCCACTACTACAATAGTCTTGAATAAAATCTTCCTTGCCATTTTTAATAAGTGTCTGGTGCAATTTTTCTCTTTAATGGTATTATTTGGTCTTTTATTTGGGGTTCTTCTATGACTATGCCTTATTCGGTACTTGAATTAATTTCAATATTGCTTTTCATTTTGATGCTAAAGCTATGAATAAACCTGAAATTATTTAGTATTATAAATACAATATCTGTGATCTACTCAGAAATTCTGCTTTTAGTTTATTCCATGCAATATTTTGGTTATTTCTGTGTCTTTAGAAAGACGGGGAGAAGTTTGATATTAATTTCAAATATAGTATTTTGCTTGCATAAATTTGAGATGCCTATCCATTTACCATCTAAATATTTCTTGAATTCTATCTCTCAGTCCAATTGTTACAACTATTCATGTACTCAAGGCTTGCATCATCTTTCATTTGGGCTAGTGTATTTTACTTGAATCTGTACTTTTTACCTGACCCCACACAAATCCATTTTCCACATTGGAAAAGGGTGATCTTTCCAAAGTGGAAATCAGAATATGTAATTTTTGGGTCTACCTCTGTTCCACAATGTACCTTCATGTGACTTAGATAAAGGGTCCTCTTCTTCAAGTGAAATAGAATATAAGTTTGTAGACTACAACCTAAACAACTGTACTTGGGATGAGCTGGGGAAAGTGGGAACCTGGCAGTTTTTCCTTCCAGGACGTGGCCTCCTGGTAAAGGACAGGGAAGGAACAGATTACTTGTTAGTTGCCACAGGAAAAGCAGAATACTTCACTTCGGTGGAGAGAGCTGGCTGTTCCCATCTATCATGCTGGCCAATTACAGCATCACTAATAGTGGGATTGCTGGCTTTGGATGCTTTCTGACAGGATGCAAATGAAGCACGTGGTATCATCCATAAAGTATCCTTCCCAAAAGGATTCTAATCAAGACTGATTTTTAGATCTAACTTCCAGTTTACAGAAAAGAAAGATAACAGAAAAATGAGTTAGACAACATCACAGGGATACGAATAGGCAAATCCAAAAGGGGAGAAATTCTACAAGACAGATGGCCTTTTATCTTCAACAATGGATGTCATGAAAAAGGGTGGTGTGTTCAAGATTAAAATATGTTTTAAAGACTGCAGTATAGTAACTGAATTAAAATTAAAGAGTTGTGAAGCCCAGTCTCTATTTAAGAAGGAGTTCTTAGAGAAACCCAACAACAGAGAGAAAAACAAGGACAATGGAGGAATTTGAAGACTCTGGAACCTATAGCTACAGTAAACATTAATCATAGCCCAACTCTCAGCCAGATTAACATAAACCTCACTCTAAAGGCCTGTTACCCTCAGTTCCTATTACCCAGTATATCATGTCTAGATTTCAGCAAAAATTTACAAGGCATAACAAAAGGCAAAAACACCCCCTTAGTCTGAAGAGGCAAAACAACCATCAGAACCAGACTCAGTTATGACAAAGATGTTAGAATCATCAGACAGAGAATTTAAAATAACTATGGTTAATGTATTTAGGGCTATAATGGAAAGAGTAGAAATAGATCAGATGGATAATTTAAGTAGAGAGACATAGAGTCTAAGAAAGTATCAAAAGGAAACGCTAGAAATAATAATTAAAAAGAAAACTGTAACAGAAATGAAGAATGCTTTGATGGGTTTATCAGTAGGCCCATGTGACCAAAGAAAGAATCACTCTTTTTTTTTTAAGATTGGCCCTGAGCTAACATCTCTTGCCAATCGTTTTTTTTTTTCCTTCTTCTCCCCAAAGCACCCCCAGTACATAGTTGTATATTCTTGTTGTAGGTCCTTCTGGTTCTGCTCTGTGGGACACTGCCTCAGCATGGCTCGATGAGTGGTGCTAGGTCTGTGCCTAGGGTCTGAACTGGTGAAACCCTAGGCCACCAGAGCACAGCACACAAACTTAACCACTCGGCCACAGGGGCAGGGGCAGCCCCCATGAATCACTCTTGGTTTACCTGGTTAATATTCATTCATTACTCAGATACAGATCAGCCATCATTTCCTCAAAAGTACATTCTGTGACCCATCTTTTTCTTGATGTTTTCATGCTGTATTGATTTTCTATCTAAAAGGGCATCATAAATTATCTTTTTAGACACCAGTCTTCTCTAGTAGACTATGACCCTGGTGTTTGCAATATGGATCACTTTGTTGTTATCGTTTTCTCTGAGTCAAGACTAACTCAGCATAATGCCAAATAAATGCTGAAGAACGAAGTCAGTAAATTGGATATTTTATTTTCCAAAAATCTTAATAGTCTATATTATAAAGGCCAAACAGCTGAGATATCTAACATATTTTTAACCACTGTTTGGCATCTAAAGATGAATATTTGGAAAATTTCTCTAAAATCATGCTAAGTTGTAATAGCTTGGGATGCAGTTCAAAAAGAGTATGACAGTAGATTAGAATGATATAAATATTGAATACTCATCTAATTATTTTCCTCAAAGAAATAATCTCTTTACAGGAATACTTTGATATGAAAAAACAGCTTAAAATCATAGACTTTTATTTTCTCCCCTGGCTTTGACCGCAACACACTTTGAGTGACAATTCTCCATAGGTCTCTCAGATTTCTGCATATTTTGTGAACAGAGTCATTGACTATCACTGCTCTAGACTATATTTTCAAGGACATTTGTATAGTGAACAACTTTGGAAGACAGTATCTTCCTACAGAGCAAAGTGTAAACATAGTTACTGCCTGTAATATAAGACTCAGGATCCTTAAGCTCAGAGTTCCTCTCCTGTAATGTAATTCACTGTGTGCAAGTGTCACCTGGCCCTCTTTGCATTGCCATGTGGGAATTGGGGCTCACAAACTCAGAGACATGCTTATAGTCTGGCTACTGCTCTTACTGTGAGTAGTAAATTCTCCTTTGTCTCTGACCCAGGAGTCTCAGTCTTCTGCCGGCGTTTACGATCCTAGGAGAGTAGGCTAACTTGTTAACTTGCAAAGAGGAAAAACATCAAGTCCTTCACAGTTCTTAACATACACTAGAGAAAAAAATACCTTCAGTTGGAGAAGGGAGATGGCTGTTTAAGCAACAATTATTTAATTAGGACAAGAGTGTGTTCTTCTGAAACTGTGAGTAATGGCTCACCTCAGGGAAGAAGTGATCCCACAATAACTAAGAACAGTCCTGGCTGGGAACATAAGCACACTCTATGAAACTACTTCAGTCAGATGGATAAGAATGGCCTCTCCCTTCCTACAATTTACAGCCTGGGGTGGGCGCAAAACAATACACTGTGATGTATTTCCAGGATTCCTTACTGCTATTTTAGTCAGGAAGCTAAGCATAGGGAAATCCATTAAATGATTTAAAGTCATGTTTTCAGATTGGTGATAAACATGGACAGAATGTGGAAGATCAGACAGGCTTGGCAAAGCTCTTCACTCTACACAAGATAAAAATGGACCTGAAAGTGAAGAGAAGAGAGAGAGAGGGAGAGAGAGAGATAGAGAGAGAGAGAGTGAGGGAGAGACAGAGAGAGGGAGAGAACTGAGAGTTAATAGTAGGCACATGAAAAAGAACAACAACAAATCAACAGATATCTCCTATTTGACTGGACTGGATGGGCAAATTTATACTGTGAACTTGTTAAGAAAATGATGTTTTCACTTATAATTCAGTTTGCTCCCTGGCTCTATTGATCTGATTTGAGAAGTTACCACAACAGTAAATTCAACTGTGAAATTACATTCAAGGTATCTAAAACTTGAAACCACAGCTTAACATGTTAACTCTTCGTGTAGCAGGTCAGCAAATATTCCTCTTCCACAGTTGATATATTGCATCACTAGGCTAAGTATAGAATTGCATTTTGATGCTCATTTCCACATACCCTGTGGTAAGGTCAACCGTGGACAATAATTGTATCTTCGGTCCAGAAATCATGTGTTGACTGAATCAAAGTATGGGGGGGATCCAAGAAGGTGTCATAAGGAGGAAGCAAAAAAATGAATGCTATAAATAGTTTTATTAAATAAGCCATCAAGAAATATAATCAATTTATTGAATCTTTGAGAATGTCTAATCATAGAAATTTTGACTAGTATTATCCTACAATAAATCTGATTTAGTCACTAAGAACATTAAGGTACCTCACAACTGACAGTCTCATTCAGCTGGCCATGTAGATTTCTAAGTGAAAAACATTTAAAAAAAATATCTAAATGAAGCTGCTGATGAGATTTTAGCTGCAAAGAAACTAATGACAGGTAAAAAGATATCAGCGTCCTCATTAGAAGCCTTGGCATTTTTAAAATCTAAATTAAATTGGTTATGAATGTCAGTGATACACTAATAAAGATTGACAAAGAGCTCAGAAGATATTGAATAATTGAAGTGGAAGCAAGGAATGATTGACGCAGGGATGGTATTAAAAGACCTACTGACAAAAAGGCATCTTTCAGGGCTATTACATCGGGTGTGAAATCCTTGAAACAAATGTAGAACACCAGAGCTCCTGCTTGAGTTGAAATAGTGGATCTGAAGAGCAATTTAGGGGAGATAGAAAATGTGTTATTCTAGGAGATGATAATATTATTCATAATAATTAATATTATTTGTCTTTGTTTAGCACTTTGTGTGAAGTGTTTCCCTTATCTATCATTACCAAAATACTGCAGGATGGCTATTATTATCCATATTTTATCAAATAGAAACCAAGACAAAGAGGCTCAAGGTAAGGTTGAGCTAGTTAGTGGTATGGCAGCAATTCAAACTGAATTCTGTTGCTCTTTCTACTACAATAAGAGAAAAATATTCCTGGTCTTCAAATCGGCTCCTTTCTGGGGACAAAGGTAAATATCGTTGTATTTGATTTCCATTGCTGCATAACAAGCTTACCACGCTTACCCAGCTTCCAAACTTAGCGGCTTGAAACCACCCCTGTTCTCCTGTAGCTTTAGGTCTCAGGTCCCCATGTCTTATTTGCCGTTAGTTGGGCACTGCCTCTGCCCCTAGAAGTCCTAGGCATGCCTTCTTGTGTGGTCCCTCCATCTTCAAACCAGCGATGACACATTGAGTCCTTCTCACATTTTGAATGCCTCTTCCTTTGTCTTCGGCTGCCAGCTAGAGGAAAGGCTCTGTTTTTAAAGGGCTCACAACGTTGGGGCAGGCTTCACCTCTATATCTGAAAGTCAGTTGACTTTGGACTTTAGTTACAACTACAAACTCCTTTCACAGCACTACCTCGGTTAGAGTTTGATTGAATAACCCAGGGAAGGAAGTCTTGGGTCTAGGGAATCTTTGGAATTTTCCCTACTACAATCTCTTGATAATAACTAAATATTTGAAATGTGTGGTACAATTTTTTTAAGCAGTTGGGATTTATAGCTTTCTGTTTTCATCTGGTGTCCCTCCAAGTCTGCTCTGGAAGGGTCCTAAAGTTTTTGCCAGGCCCTGTTAGTCATTCTAGAGGCTTCCTTTGAATAATTAAGTGCTCAGTGCAGTTTAATGTAATAGCATAATTCCTAACTCATCCATAGTTACACCTGCTCTTTTCTCCCTGGATAAGGCCTATTTCAGTTGGGAAGCCTGATGTGAGCAGTGGCAGTAGGGTAAATCTGGTTTCTTTTGCAGCAGGCAATCACTTCCTCCCAACTTGCTAGCTTCTGTTTCTGACCTGTCCTGTGTCAGGATAAGGAATAGGAAGAATTAGGGGAGAACAGACACGACCTTGCATGATATGACCATAGTGCCTTCCAGGCTTAACAGATACTCAAAACTGCCGTTTCCTCTTGTGGAGTTTTTATGAGATTACTTAGAGATTCCTCTAGTTAATTTCACTCCTTATTCGGTTTCTCTACCCACCGAGAAAAACAAGAAAGACCCTATTGAGTAAGCTCACTGTGAATTCCTGACCATTGTTCTCATGTGGGCCCTTAATGCTGCCCAGTCACCATCCAATTTGTCTTTAGTCTTTCTGCCCTCCCACATGCTGTTTTCATACTTTAGCCTAAATCCTCAAATCTCCAACACCTTTCCCTACATTTGCATTTAGAGAGGATGACCTTTGATTTTTTATTTGGAAAAAAACAAAAAATAGAAGCCATCAGACCAGAAAGTCCCCAGCTCCACATCAGCCTCTTCTGTGCCCATTTGTGCTAGCTACCCTCATCTTACTCAGAGGAATTATCCGTGCTTCTTTAAGGACAACTTCTCTAAGTGTGTTCTGTATCCCAATGCTCTCACCTCCTCAAAGAGTTCCCTACCGCTCTCTTTCTCTCCTGCATTATCAGTGTTTCAGTCTTTATTACATAATCTTTCTTATTAGCATACAACCATGTTCTTTCCACACCTTAAAAAAAAATTCTTTTCATCTCAGCTACTGCTTGCATGACTATCCCATTTTACAGGAAAAGCTTCCCAAGAGAATTGTGTATAATCACTTTCTGCAAATCAGCATCCTTTTCTCACACTACCCATTGTTTCCCTTTGTCTATCGTGTTTTCTCTACCTTCACAGTATGTCCAGTATCTCCCCACTTCCATCACCATCACCCTGGTCCAGTGACTCATCATCTGTAGCTTGGATTACTGTATGTTCTTCTTCTCGTTACCATGATCAGCCTGATACAGTTCATTCTCAACACAAGTTATTCTGCTGAATGTAGGTCACATCGTGTCACTTTGCATAAGCCTTCAATGGCTCTGCCTTTTATCCAGAGTAAAAGTTCAGAATGGTCCACAAGACTCTACTGTTTCTAGGCTCCCTTATCTCTGATTGTCCTTTAAACTACTCTCCCCCTTGTTTTCGTCTGTCCCTTTTTGGTCTTGAACAGCTGGAACCACTCCTGCCTTAGAGCCTTATCTGTTTACCCTCCTGCAAAGATCTTTCCCATATTTCCACATACCCCTTCCTCACCAACTTTAGGGCTTCACAGTGAGACCTTGCTTGACACCTTATTTAAAGCTTAAAAGACAACAACAATGCTCTCCAGACTCTGTCTTTCCCCTGTTCTGTTTGTTTATTTATTTAGATTTATTTTTCCCAGCTTTATTGAAGTATAATTGACATATAACATGGTTTAAGTTTCAGCTGTAAAAAGTGTACATTTGATGCATTTGTATATTGCAAAATGATTACCACCATAGCGTTAGCTGCACTTCCATCTTGTCACACAATTACCGTTTCTTTTTGTGGTAAGAACATTTAAGACCTACTCTCTTAATAACTTTCAAGTATATAATACAGCATTGTTAACTATAATGGCCGTGCTGTACCTTAGATCTTCATGACTTATTCATCTTATAACTGGAAGTTTGTACCCTTTGACCCATTTCTCAGCCCATGGTAACTACCGTTCGACTCTCTTTCTATAAGTTGGGCTTTTCTAGATTCTGCATATAAGTGATAACTTACAGTATTTGTCTTTCTCTGTGTGGCTTATTTCAATTATCATATTGCCCTCAAGGTCCATCCATGTTGGTGCAAATCACAGGATTTCCTTCTTTCGCATGGCTGAATAATATAACTATATCTATCTATCTATCTATCTATCTATCTATCCATCTATCTATCTGTACTTCATCTTCTTTATCCATTATTTTTATCATAGCATTTATCACTTTCTAATTTATGATCATATACATCTTTATTTTGACTATTTTTGTTCTGTATATACAATAAGCTCTAGGACAGCAGGGACTTTTATTTGTTTTATTATTATGTTCCCAAAAAGGCCTGGAAAAGCACTTGTGTAGCTGCATCATCTAAATTTTGATATAGTGTAATGTGTGGTCATTTCAGTTCAAAATATTTAAAAATTTCCTTTTTCCTTTAATCCATGAATTATTTAGAATTTACTTCTTACTTTTCTAATCATTTGAGGTCTTTTTAGAGATCTTGTTTCTAATTACTATATTTATTCTGTCTTGGTCAGAGAATATATTCTATATTATTTAATTCTTTTAAATTTATCAAGACTTGTTTTATGGTCTAGAATATGTTTACCTTGGGCAATGCTGTGTGTACAATTAAAAACAATGTGTATTCTGTCTGGATGTAGTGTTCTATAAGTATCTTTTAGGCAATGTTTGTTGATAGTAGTATTATTTTCTTATATTACTAGCAATTTTTTGTCAATCTAACAATGAAGAAAGAAGTGTTAATTTCTCCAACTATTATTGTGGTTTTGTCTATTCCATTAGTTGTCTCAATTTTTGCTTTACATTCTCTGAAGTTTTGTTGTTAAGTATGTACACATTTAAAATTGTTCAAACTTTTTGTGAATTCACCCTTTAGTCATTGTGAAAATTTATCATATTAAAAAACATCAAATACAGAGTTTGTACTTAATGTTTTATAGCAATATCTGGATATGTTCATCATATATTATAAGATGTTTTTTAACATGATAAAAACTCAAATACTTCAAAATACATTATAGGAAAGTGGATATAAACCATACATAATTAGAAAATTTTGCATGTGTAATCCTGAAAATCAAGTCAATATAGAACCTCAGGTAATAAATTGTGACCTCAAAACAAAGTTCCTCAAAACTGAGAGGTTTATAGATTTTAAAATATATGATATTATAAAATTTATTAAATGAACAGGTGACATAAATGACTCAGAGAGACCATGTGATCTTCCAAGGCATGATAGGAAAGCAAAGGCATCTAAGACATCTAAGGCATCTAAGACAGGACTTCCAGTCTTAGATGTTCTAACTGTACCACTCCTACTGCTATTTTTCAAAGAACGTAGTTTAGGCCTTGAGTAGGATTTCAGAAAGAAGAGACTAGAATGAAAGAGGAATCAGATTGTCAGTCTATATTAATATTTTGGTATAGTTAGAATAATAGACATTTTCTGAGTTTATAATGATTGGAATCAAGATGATTTATATTTAAACTTTGTTTTAACTTTTTAAAGCAAAATATTTATTGAAATAAATCCTTTAGAAAGACATGATAGGCAGGTTTAAAAATTCTTTATTTAGATAGTGACTTAAAATTAGTTTGAGCTGATTATATGAAGAAAATCTCTGGCTCCTTCATGAGGTGTTTAATGAAAGAAGAAAAATTAAAGCAATAGATATCCTAAAGTGGAACACTGTTACTACTGATATTTAAAAAGGTATCATATGCTGCAGGCATATAAATTTAATTAAAGAAATTGAGTGCCTTCATCGATATAGTTGCATTATTCATGCATTTACAACGATCCTTCAAATCTAGAGGAAATGAATGAAACGTGACATCATAATAACCAAGGAAAAAAGAACACAGATTTAGTAGTATAATGCCAAAATAATTTACATAAACAAATGGACAGTTAACTGAAATTGCCAGTAAATAAAACCAGTTGTTTCATGCTACTGGTATTTTTGACTATTAAAAATTGTGAATCTGGTAGTTTCAGATGGGGGGGAAACACTTCATTGCTATTTGAGAAAAAAATTAATGGACTTATTTTTTGTAACATAGCTAAAGAGTCTTTTAGTCCTTCACACAAGTTTCCAAAAAAGCGTCTTTGGCCTTTTATCTAAGAATACTTAAAAAAAATCAGTTTAAGAAGTGAAAAAAAAATAAAAAGCAAATGGCAGGGTCTAAAATCTTTCTCGATTTTAGTGTAGTATATTCTCTTTTAATTTTTGAATTCTACTCCATGCAGAGCACAACTGTTATTAATTTGCCCTCATTGAAATGAAAATTCGTTATTGAAGTGGCTGTAATACATGCAGATGAGCTTTTGCTAAAGTAGATATTAAATGAACGTAAATGTAACATTTTCGAACTAGCAGAAATTTAGATTTTTGTATTCAAATGGCCCACTTTATGTGGAAAACAAAGAGGTGAGTTTCCTGACTTCCGAGCTTTGGCTCATCCTACCATATCAGAATGCGTCAATATTTGGCCGTGTTTTATGGAAGATACAAAATCTCTGATGAAGCTATAATATTCTTTATTAATTAGCAAACTTTCTGTAAGGCTCCATTTATTTCCTCTAGTTAGAGCACCCGTGGCTAAGAGTGAGTTATTTTCACATCTATCTAGATGGAGATATTTTTCTGTAAAGGGCCAGATAATAAATATTTTAGGCTTTGTGGGCCAGATGACTTGTCACAACTACTCCATTCTGCGAAGCAGCCATAGACAATACATAAACAAATGTGCATGGCTGTGTTCCAATAAAATTTTATTTACAAAAACAGGTGATGCAAGACAGACCTGGTCCGTGATCTGTAGTTGCATGACCCTCCGTTTAGAATGATGACAACTTCCTACATATTTCATAAATCTGTACTCTGTGTATATGTTTATTATATCATTTGCTAAGCTGTTTGGTAAATGTTTACTCTCTCCCCCATCCATACACAGATGATAAAGTTCTTAAGGATAGGAGTTCTGCCTCATTTATTTTCGTATGGTCAAGAATATTGGCAGAATGCATTTTATCTATCAAATGTGACGGTTTCCATGACCAAATGGAAACAGCACAGTGAATGAGAACATCTCCAAAAGCATGTTCAGCTTGTTCCTGGCTTCAAGAAATTGTTGCAAAAAAAATGAGTTTGCTATCAAATAAGTGTGTAGAATATTGCACGATATAAATCTCATTTGATAGTTATACATTAACATAGTAAATGCCATGATAAGTTCTTACTATAAAAAATCAACTATTTCCCAAACTTACTTGAAAACCAGTTTTTTAAATCACTGTTATCATCCTGAGTAGCATATTTCTTTTTTCTCCACTTTCATATCTCCATTCACTATTATTTCTGACTATGAGTGCTAGGCACTATGCCACCCACTGCGTATACCAGCTTAAAACTTATTGAAAATGTCCTGTATTCAATAAACACTTTTAAAAGCACATGAGGTGTATTGTTAAAATAGAATTTACTTTTTAGAGCAGTTTTTGGTTCACAGCAAAAAATGGAGCAGAAAGTACAGAGAATTGTCATATACCCCTTGCTCACATAGCCTCCTCCACTATCAACATCCCTCATCAGAGGGGGACATTTGTTACAATCTATGAACCCATACAGATACATCATTGTTGTCCAAAGTCTATAGTTTACTTTAGGGTTCACCATAGGTGTTTACATTCTATGAGTTTTGACTAATGTATAATGACATATGTCTACCATTATAGTATCATACAGAGTAGTTTCATTGCCCTAAAAATCCTTTGTGCTCTGCTCATTCATCCATGGCCTCCCCCTACTGCTGGCAACCACTGGTCTTTTTACCATCTCCACAGTTTTGTCCTTTCCAGAATATCATATAGTTGGAATCATACAGTATGCAGCCCTTTCAGATTGGTTTCTTTCACTTAGTAATATGCATTTAAGATGGGTCCATGTCTTTTCATGGCTTGATAGCTCATTTCTTTCTAGTGCTGAATAATATTCCATTGTACAGTTTTTTATCCAATCTCCTTCTGAAGAGCAGCTTGGTTGCTTCCAAGTTCTGGCAATTATGAATAAAGCTGCTATAAACATCTACGTGCAGGTTTTGTGTGGACCTAAATTTTCACTTCCTTTGGGTAAATACCAAGGAGCACAATTGTTGGTCATATAGTAAGAGTTTATTTAGTTTTTAAGAAACTGTCACACTGCCACACTGTCTTCCAAAATGGCTTTGCAATTTTGCATTCTCACCAGCAATGAATAAGCATTCCTGTTACTCCACATCCTTGTCACATTGAATGTTGTCATGTTATTTCTCTTGGAAAAAAGCTAAAAAAGTCAGAAAATTCATTTCCTTATTTTCCTTCATAGTGTGTTTAAATAACATAATCATAGATGATTTTGAATGATTGCTTCTAGGTATCAGAACACTACCTTTGAATGGACTAGCATTTCAGGATTCACTACTTCCTTTAGTTGAAGATGTCCACAGTCGAAGATGCTGGAAAGGGGGACGAACACCCTATTCATTATATGTCTTCTTTGTCCACTAGACAGCAAGGGTTTTGTGACATTTATGTGAGAGAGATACTCAAACACAAGCCTGCCTTTACAGAAAAATGGGCAAACATTCTAGTGATTAAAAAATTAACAAGGGGACAGAACTCTTACAGAGTTAAAGTAAAAAGAAAAGTAAATTAATCTTTTTAACTATTCACCTTGGCTGTATATTAATTTGGTTTTTGAGGCTGAAGATAAACTGGATTTGACCGAGTCAAGCTATTCTGATTGGCATATCAGTGCTTAGATTTCTAACTGAATTCTCTATCCAGAAGATTTAATCTATGTATTATAAAACTATTCTTTAATTTCATCTTCAGTCTTGTGATCATAGGTATCAGGAAAAATAATTACTACTTATATAGAACCCACTCTCAATATTATATTAAAAAGCCAGCAACATGTGAAATGAATACATCAATCTCTTAATTTTCCAGAGATTTAAGTATATCATACATTTTCTTTCTGCTTTTTCCATGACACAGAGCAGACAGTAGAAATACTTTTCAACTTGCTGGACCAGTCCAAGGAGAGTTAGGAAAATTCTGGATACTGTTTTCTGAACTATGTCCAGAAGATTTATCATTTCCTAATGATTTTTGTTTACTTCCTAAATGTTTCATCTCAGTAAACTGCAGTTGGAGGAAGAGTAGAGCAGCATTAAGAAGTGTATATTGCCTCTTAATAAACAAAATACTTTGCAAAAGCATAGGATACCTTTTAGTTTCTACCCTCAGTGTCCTCAGAAAATTCCATGCTTCCTTGGTTGTCAGACAGAGACGAACTTTTAATAATGGTTTCTGGATTCATCTTGAGGTAGGGGCGAGGGCTGGTGAAGGCAGAAAAATGTTTAGGATATGAAACTTTTGGTCCAAAAGTTAAAAAGTAGAACACACCTTCATGTTGTACTGACATTTTTTGATGTAACTACTTAGGCATTATGGTTACTGCTGATTTTTAGACCAGAACCTTTGAAGTGTCAGTAGTGTTCTGTAGAGATTGGTCCAAAGAAAAAAGATGGAATGAAAGAATTAGGGTGTAGGACTAAAAGACAATATGACAGATAATGGGATGTAAGGTATTAATCAAGTCAACCCATGTAGAGAAGATTTTGCAGATGGGACATGTCAGGAAATGATGGTAGAAATATAGTATGAAGTGTGAAAGATATTGGGAATCATGAAAAGTTTGAGTTTGATGAGAGAGAAATATCACGGTTATAAAAATAAAGTAACAAGAAGAAAATGTTAGGCAAATGTCACAGAAGAGATGTAGCTTTTCATTTTGATCCTTATTTCAACTCACAAATCAATCCTAGAAATTTATTTTGGCAGACACATAATTATTTAATTTTTAATGTTTCTTTTCAACTTAATGGTTAATTTTCTCATTTGAATATGACGTGTGGTTCTCGTTAAGTGATGTGGAAAAATAGTAATGTAGTGAAAACTTCTCAGAGGTAAGAATGACTAAGTAGGAAATACCTTTAAAATTAGACATTGAGAATTCTTAATTAAGAATGATATATTCCACAGTTGAAAGTGGAAAGAAAACCATTCGAGGGAGGAAAATAAAGATGTTATTTTGGAAGAGCAACTGCATTTTTGCGTCTCTTGTACTAAGAGGTTGCTAAATATCTCAGAAATAAATGAAGAAGCGCTGATGTCACACTTTTAAGGTGTGGTGATGTAAGTAAGAATTAGGAGGTATCAGCAGTACTGGTGCTGAAAGTGGTGATCAGTATGTGAGGAGAAAAGTAATAAATAGCTCGTTATTGGCCTGGTTAGGAGTTGCGTTGCACCACTGAGTTCAAAGGAGCTGTCCAAAGTGGTGGAGTGCTTACAGTAATGAAAATGGAAAAGTTCGTTCGCTCACTTGTGAAAGTAGCTTATTCCATATTTCCTTTTTCTAAGTAGATGACATTTAAACTGGGTGTTGAAAAATGCGAGTAGGGGTAAAGAAAGCGGGCTAGAGAAGAGGGAAGAATATTCGGCACATGGGAAATGACATGGAGGCATGAGGAAGTTGGTGTGTTTGGTGAATGGGATGTGGTTCAGCTTGTCTGAATACAGGATGCGAAGATGGGAATCATTTGGAAGTGAGACTGATAAGATGGGCTGGTGAGAGATGATGGAAAGTCCTGTTTTACAGATGTTTGGACATCAATCATGTTGTCAAAATTATCATATCTAAATGTAAAATAACAATGTTAACTTCTCTTTCTGATATATTGCTGTTAAAAAGACACTACAGGTTCATGAAGAAAAATAATTAATGGATTGATAAAATTTTTGTCCTTTTATCCGTTATGCATTTCTTCCTTTCATCCTTCTATTCTCCCAAACTTCCTTCAACAAATATTTATTGAGCACCAGTTACGTTCCAGGAACTGTATTATGTACTTGGTATTTATCATTGAATAAAACAGACAAAGATCCCTGCTTTTGCGGGACTCACATTACTATCATTCTCCGAATAAAATTTCCATAGCTAGAGGTGGCCTGGGAATCAGAGCAGAATGAAGGTAGAAAGATATATAGTTTCAAAAAGGAGAAGAAGTGTGCCGAGAATAGGTAATGAACATAAATATTATGATTAGCGATTTTTATCAGTGAGGACCTTAGCCTTTGCATCATCACAGTGTTTTGTCATAAATAACATTTGTAAAAGTTAAATCCGGTCTGAAATTGAAATTCGGACAGCTGAGTCCAGAGAAAATGGCCCAGATTCAGGGAACTCATCTACAACTTGCAAGTTTCCCCAAAAGGACTGAGCATCTATAACCCTAATGGACACATATGGGCTTTAAAATTACATTTCCATTGATCTTGAGATCAATTAATGTGTCCCTAGCAGTTGTAAGTTTATCTAATTTTCTGATTTACTGTATATTGAAACATTTTTGTTTCTTTCCTGGATATCTCCTAGTGGTTTTAAGTTAGGAGTGAGAGGTAAAACATTCTTAAGTCAGACTACTGACCAATGTCTGAAATATCTGAAAGATGGTGAGTTGATCTTTCAATTATTTGATTCCCCAATCTTTCAATTATTTAAGCTCCTTCCTCAACTGCCTTGGTGGCCTGATTCTTATTGCTAAGAGCGAAAACCATTTATTAACATCTCAACATGAGCTTTCTAAGTAGCAGGTTATTAGAATTTTGCAGTGTGTAGATGAGGCAGAGACTGATGACACAATGTCATCATCAGTGGCTTGCTATCATTTAAATGAGCCACCATTTAATTATTAGTATAATGTAATAACTTGAGCTTGCTTTGGTGTCCCAGAAATTAAAATGAAGCACATTAGTAAATTTCACTAAACATTGTTTTTTTCCAGATGAAATGTAATTAGCACAACACAATTTAATCATGTACTAGCCCACTGCTATTTATGGCAAAGCCTGAGTTTGCTGCAGAACCAACTCCTCCTTAGTGACTGTCCAATATTAGAAAGCAGGAAACATACAAGTCAATGAACACTTCAAAATTTTTCATTAGGGGTTGATTAGAATTCCATGTTAGCGCATACCTCATAACAATATGGGAAAGGATTCTGAATTTTCTGAAAAGAGTAGGATATTCTGGGTAAATTGTGCTATTTCTCAGGTAGCATGAATTTCTACGTGGTTTATTAAATGTCCCTGTTCTTTACCTTTCTTGGAGATACATTCAAAACTGTTTTCTGAAAAACAGAATTTTAAGCAATTCTACCCAAAACAGAACTGCATGAATAGATGGCTCTTTATTTTCCAATTTCAATGTGATCTGCATTCATGCTATGAGAAATACAACGAAATAATCCAGATCTTCTGGAAAATACGCTTTGAAAATTTAAAAGTCTTTGCAGCATGAAAGCTTCAGGACACATAAGATGGTTAGTGGCTGTACTAACCTCACTTGAAATTAATACAAATGTATCAACCTGAAATACTATTTTTTTCTTTTACGGAACTTAATATTCAATTCAACATTTGTTGATCCCCTAGTATGTGCAAGATATTGTGCCAGGAAACTTAGGGGATACAAAGTCAAAGGAGGAGAAATAAAGAACCGGCTCCCAAAGCGATCTTAACATTTGGAAGGTGATAGGATGGGTGATAAAATTTGACTATGATTGAAGGCAGGGTGGAGTAAATGCTTTATTAGAAGTATAAGTGGGAGATAGTGAGAGCCCAAAGGAAAGAGCAACTAAAACATCCAATAGGTGTTTTCCTTTGAGCCTTAAAAGAAAAACCAGATTGTTATGGGAGATTGATTAGGAAAGTAGATTGTATGTTGTAGACTGAAGGAATAGTGTAGGAAAAGGAGGGGATTGCTTAGTAAAGAATAGTCTGAAGGAACTGGGGTACAATGAATAATATGCCGCGGCTGTGTGTGTGGAAGGAGATAGAATGGAAGTCAGAATGTAGAGATTCTCTAATGCCATGTCTTTTACCCATATCCTGGAAAACAGAGTCTGAGGCAAAGCTGACATGCTGACACTTTTTTGGGGTATTTTGTTGCCAGAAAATTAAGAGCATAGCAGGGCAAGTGAAGCAGACAGGATGGGAATCAAATATAAGATATTACATGACTGAGTTGTCACCTGCCTTTACAAGAAATCACAGCTGCTTGTTTGGTCAAGCAGGACATTTCCAGAGAGGCCACATGGAGCTACTGCATCTCAAAACAGTCTGTCACAGGGTGGAAGGTGAGCAATTTATCTCCTGGCTGCTTCTCATCCTATCTCTTACAGATCAAAATGCAAACTGTGGGTGATGAAAATGTTGTAAAATTAGATAGTGGTAAGGGTTGTGAATCTCTGTGAATATCCTCAAAACCAGAAAATTGTACACTTTGAACAGGTGAATTTTATGGCATGTGACTTATATCTCAATAGCTGTTTTTAAAAAAATTCAGTCCATGGGAAGTTGGAGCCTTTTGGGGTTCAAGCCGGTTGGATTTAGGAGTTAAGAGTTTCTGTGGATTGTGCCATGAAAGGTGGCAAAACAGATAAGCTCAAGCCCAGTTCCCACCTTTAGGGACGACTGAGCCAGCTGGAAGTGTGAGAACATGAAGTGAATGAGAAATTGGGCAAGGCCTAGAAGAATTGGTAGAACTAAAATATCTGTGAAGAAGCATAAACTGGCTCCCAAAAAAGGCTTAAAGAGGACTAGCCAATCAACCTGCAATTTCTGTTGCTATAACTGATCTCAGGACTTGAGATTAAAGATAGCTGCAAACTCTTGATCCTCCATTCATTGAGAAGTGGAATCCAGTTCCCCATTTTGAATCTGGGCTGGTGTTAGTGATTTCCTTGACTCATATAATGCAGAAGAATTAGCTTTCTAGGACTTCTGAATCTAGGTCAGAAAAAGACTTGCAGCTTCCATCTTTATCTCTTGGAAGACTTGCTCTTAAATAGAGTTGCATGTAGTGAAGAAGCCCCATGGGGAGGCCCCTGTGGAGAGGAACTGAAGCACGTGGCTGGAAGGCCCTATTGAGCTCCCAACTGACAGCCAGCTCCAACTTCCTCCCAGCCAACAACCAGGAATAACTTCAAGCACTGTGAGTGAGCTCCCCTGTGCACAGATCCTCCAGCCCCTGTCGGGCTTCTCCAGTTGATACTGTGAGGAAAAGAGATGCACTGCCCAAGTAAGCCCTTCCCAAATTCCTGAGCCACAGAATGATAAGATGTAATAACGTTGTTGTTTTTAAGTCATAAAGTTTTGGAAGTGCTTTGTCATGCTGTAATAGAAAACTATAACTGACATTTATAATCACTCTTCTTAATTAGCTGTTCTAGATTTCTCTCACCACCATTTGGGTGGTCTGAGTTATTTTCCTGATAGCATAACTCAGATTTTCTTCCCCAAGGGATCTGTGTTCTTAGTTTCCTTGTGTTTTTGAAGCCATGTTTGCTTAACTGTTCATTTACCATCATCGCGTGGCATGGAAGCACTGGAGACACCCAATGGATCACCTGGGTTCAAGAAGTACTCCTCCTTTCCCCATGGTTTAGTAACAAGCCTGGAGCCTCATGACTATTTCATCTTTACAGCAACTTTTTCTTTGCCCACAAGTACACTGGCATGAAGAACACAAGTGGCCATGTGTCTGCTGCAGCTTTCAGTTTAGTGAACAATTTTCTGTTTCTATACAGAAATGTTTACCCCCAGGAACTGGAGCCTTTATGTTGAGTGGGTTTAAGGTTTTAGGAATACAAAGGAAAAATTCATGAAGTGGATCACTTCAGAGGAGCCAATCTGATTTTCACTTTTTATGTCCTGGACCCACAGGCTGTAGTTACTGAGAGATAGTCCTATATACTGTCCCTTGGTTCAGTACATATACTGCACCCTAGAAGACAGCACTCACACCCTCAAAGTGTTATCCCTGAACTGGCACCCTTAGATGAACTTTCAACAGGCCATTTAACTGTATTATCAGGCTGCCTGTGTCTGGGTGATGAGGTACAGTGTCAGAATGGTGAATCCTGCATCATTTATTGTATCTCCTTTGCCATAAAATGTGTCTTCTAGTCCAAGGAAATATTATGTGGGGTACTATATCAACTAATTAATGTCTATAAGCCCTTGGATATTGATGCTATCAAAGTCTTTGCAAGCATGGGAAACAAACCAATATTTGCTGTATGAAATGATTTTAGAAAGAACAAATCAATGCCCATGACTAGTGGAATTTAAACATTGTAGCAGTTCCTTGAATTTTAGAAGGTTTATACCACAACATCTGTCACACATGTATCTTACTAGTGCATCTAGAATACTTGTTAAGTTCTTCAAGGTGTTATTAGCATAATGTCATAATATTACAGACCAGGCTGATTTTTCACTGGAATGTCAAATGACCAAACTTCTTAAGGACTATTTTCTGACAAAAATTTTAAGTTAGTATAGTCCTGAGGCAAGAAAGTGATTTTGATTTTCTCTACTCTCTAGGATTGGGGGAGGAAAAAAAAAAAGCCTTCCAAAATATAACCATATATAATATGACAGAGTCTATGTTGATAAGCTCCTGTAAAGATACCACATATGTTATGGCATCTTCAATTTGGACTATGACCTGATTAAATTTACTGCAATCGACCTTTGTCACCCATGATTCTTCTGGCTTTGCAGAGGCAACGCAGGTGAATTGAATGGGGATAGGATGAAACTTACTACACCTGCAACACTCAAGTCTTTGATGGTGACATTGATTTCCACCACTCCTCCAAGCATACGACTTTTAACTTACTGTCTTGGTCACTGGTGAGGAAACTGGCAGTTTCAGGTCATCCACTTATCTTTTCCAATAAAATGGCCCTTATACTACAGGTCATGGAACCACTGTGAGCCTTTCTATTAGCTTCTAAGTATCTCATTCCAATTATAAAGGTGGAGTCTAAATAAACAACCGCAGAGGAGTTCTATTAATTACCTGTTCTCCATGAGTCTCCACTATGAATTTGTATCCATGATAATAACATTTTAGGGGGACATCACTTCCTTAAAACGTCTTCAGAATTTAGTTTTCTAGTTACCTTGGAAAATAGCATTAGTGCCATTTGCAATCTCTCTCTCTCGTTCTCTGTCTCCTGTCTATATATGTATCATCTCCCTCAAAATCAACAAATCCTCCTCTTTCTAGCTATATTCCACACTTCTCTGAGTTACCATACCATCAAGATCCACTTGCACACACATTCCCCTACCTTCTGCTAGTACATATTAGTCAATCTCTAAAATATATCTGGCAAGTATGTGATTTCTTCCCTGACCAGAGATTATTCTTCTCTGCTTAGGTTACACTGAGGCCTGACTATGGTTATCAGCCTGGTGGCAATGAGATGGTGGGGGCTGAAGAAAGCAATCATCATCTCCTGAGATCATGGCTTCAGTTGAAGCTAGCGCAGGGTCTTCACGCAATATTAGCAGAATAACTTCGGCAACAATGGGAAAGTGGAGGCTGTTTTTGGCCAGGAATGCTAAAGGAAATATAGAGGTTAAACTACTCAGCTTTTCCACCCCATTGGTCTCATGGCCCCAGTCTTCACTATTAGGGCATTTATTTGAAGATCAGAGACCTCAATCATTGCACATCATTTTCCTTTGCAGTACTGCATCTTTTATAATCAGATAAATTTTTAGCAGTGTGCCCTGTGGCTGCAAGAGAACAGCCTTCTTTAAAGCTACCATTGAAATTCTAGTTTCATAGCACGATGTGTTGGAAAATAGCTACCTTAAACCCATCATTTTCTTTTTGCAAGACTTCCCACGCTGTTCAATGAAGACACCAAACACCAAATTTCTTGTAATTATCATTGTATCATACTGATCAAAGCAGCATCATTTGATCTTCCAATTCCTTGCATTCCACCCAATTATCTTAATTAATCACAGGTGAAGACTTTAGTAAATGTGATTCCATTACATTTCAGAGATTGATACTATCTCACTTATCACCAGCAATAGGGTTCCTGTTGATTTCTGACAAGTGGGCAGTGCAATGTCAAATTACCAGTCTCATGGCCTACTGGGTCCCTTCTGGCCTCAATTATCTTAGCCTAGATGTCATGGAAAACAGAAGCTAAAGTAAACCTTCCATTCAGGGAATCAAAAGTGAGGAGAAAGGAAGCATTACAGGAATGGAGGAAATCAAATAAGGCCACAGCTTCAAAAGAATGCATAGCTGGGGGCTAGGTCATGCATGATGTATCTGGAGAGCATTTTGGAATACTCCTTTTGAGGAAAGGAGTCTTGGAATACTCCATCAGGGGAAGGAAGGGAAGGCAATTTATCTGCCAGCTCTTCCTGTCTTTCACTGGTTAAGGCCCTAGTGTTTCACACTTTTGGATTGTATTACATACATCCTCTGAGACATCAGGGAAGTATGGGACTTATGGAACTAATTGGGCCACACCTGGGCCTTAGAGCTGCTGTGGCTCCCACTGAAGTGAGTATGATGTATGTCATGCAAAATTCTAACCCTACGCTTGGAGAAGTCTGAGAAAATTAGAGGTGATAGGAAATGAGGTAACAGTGTTAGCATTTGGGGCTTGAAGACTACACATCTAGAAAAATATATATTGTCACCAGAACATATTCGTAATCCATAGGGGAGGACAACTGTATAAAAATATATCTGGAGATGTACAATAGAGTCCATTAGAACATAGTTCATGTCTATGTCCAACTTTTACAATTTTTTCCAGGATTATGTTGGCTATAGATAAGGCATGAACTGGATATATCCTCTAATACTAAGAAAAGTTTGTTCACCAGTGTTTGATTAATATTGTGGACAATTTGTTCCTTTTATCATGGATTAGCTCATGAAGTATTTCAGCAAATGTCCATTTGAGGTTTTCTTATGCCACTATTCAGTCATCTTAGCTTTGCTATAACTTATCCTGCAACCCAATCATTCTCAATATTTCATTTGAGAACTTGTGGCCAAATGTTGTGTATCTATGAATAGAATTTTTAAACTTCTCCATGGATTTTTCTTTTTGGCTTTACAAGACATCTTTGCACAGGATTTTAGTCAGCATAACTGGCTTAAGATAATGACTGGAATAAATATTTTCTCTAGAGGCATTTTTTTATGTCTTTCATGCTGGGTTTCTGCCTCTATAACCATAGTTTAATCAGGTATCAGCAAACATCAGGCAATTCATATATTTGTTGTCGAGTTTATATAGGAGTTCCTGAGGAGGTTAAGAATCATCATTGTTTTCCTAATTCACTTAAAAGTATGAACTATACAAACCTATCAGCTATCTGTGTTTATATTTAACGTTCTATATTAATCAAATTGACATACCCTACAAAGGGCCATAGATTTAACCACTTGAGTTGATTTCTTCCAGTAAGAAGCTGGATTCTACAAGGGAATCTGGAGTAGTTCTTTCATAACCTGCCTTATATTTTCTCTTTTCATTTGTGAGATAAGACACATCAACACACAATGTTAAGTAAGGATTTTGTAAGAGAACGTCTAAATATGTTCTGAAAATTGAAAATTCTTGAACTACAGAAACATAATCATTACATTCTCCATCAGATAAGGAAATTAAACTCGTCAAACTGGGAGTATAGATGTATGTTTAATGAGAAACAGCTGTATGAATATCTTACATTTAATCAGGTATCATATTTAAACAGAACATTTTTAAATGATTTCAGTTAGCAACAGAGATTGTACTCATGTTATGCCTTCAAGTATGGAGGTGATTCTAGCATGAAAACTGAATAGTGTTTTTATAATGAAGACTGTACTTTTTTAGAGCAGTTTTAGGTTCACAGCAAAATTGAGAGGAAAGCACATAGATTTCCTATCCATCCTCTTCCCCACATATGCACAGCCTTCCCATCCCTTGTCAGAATGGTACTTTTATTACAGTTGATGAACCTACATTGACACATCATAACAACCCAAACCCCATAGTTTAAATTGACAAATAAAAATGGCAAGTAATAGGATATATTGGAATATATGAGGAAGCCATTTGGTGTAAACCTAATTCAGCCTGACCTTGTCTTTCCAAAAGGGCCTGACCGAGGCCTTTGAGCATGCATTGTATATCTGCTTTAGAGATTCCCTATGGCAAGAGCAAAAGGCCCTTGAGATAAAGGTACAACTTCCCTCCCCCTCCCAACGTTGGCATCTCCTTAAGGATTAAGTATCTTTCCTCAGGCTAGAAACTGATTGCTGTGCTCACCTGTGACCGCCCAGCTTGAGACAATAGACTTGCCTCCTGCTACGCCCACCAAGATAGCAGACCCACTACCTGCTTTGTCCATCAAGTGCTGTGCCGACAGGGCAATCTTGTGACTATTGTGGGAGGGACATTTCAATCATATGTGAAACACCCTCTTTGAGGGTATATAACCACCCTGTGTACCCCCACTTCTTTGGAGTGCTCTGTTCCTTTGTGGAAAGACTCTCCCGGGTTATAATCCTAAGATTTAAGCTCAGAATAAACTCACCCAAATTTTTCATTTATAGATTGGTTATGGATTATTTTCATTGACAAAATTATGGTTTACTCTTGGGTTTGGACAAATGTGTAATGACAAATATCCATCATTATGATATCATACAGAATATTTTCACTGCATTAAAAATCCACTGTGCTCCAACTATTGATCCTTCCCCTGCCTCCAACTCCTAGCAATCACTGATGCTTTTACCATCTCCATAGTTTTGTCTTTTCCAGAATCTCATATAGTTGGAATCACACAGTATTTAACCTTTTCAGAATGACTACTTCCATTTAGTAATATGCATTTAAGATTCCTCCACTTTTTTTTCATGATTTGATAGCTCAGTTCTTTTGGGCACTGAATAATATTCCACTTTCTGAATGTGCTAGAGCTTATTTATCCATTCACCCACTGAAAGACATGTTGGTTGCTTCTACATTTTGGAAATTAAGAATATAGTTGCTGTAAGCATCTGCGTAGAGGTTATCATGTGGCTATAATTTTTAAAGCTGAATAGTTTTTCTAATTTATCAGAGGGTGCAAACTCTTAGTGACAAGGAATATAAGCCTTTATTATAGCCTATTTGGGCTATAAGCAGTGGCTTTTAATGTGTGCCATGTTGAGTCAATGCCCTAGAGCATAGCTTAACCTTTCGCGTGCATGCAAAAAAAAAAGGTACATGATGCTTTGGTAGGACCACACAGGTGGTTGTTGAAGAGATATTTTGAGCTTACTTAAGACTTTTTTAATTTCTTGGACACATGGGATGCTCTGAGATGCTTGATTTAGTAACATTATAAACGAGCATTCCTATTTCAGGAAGTTTTGGTACCTGCTATCTACAAAATCTGTTTAATATAAAAAATTTCCTTAATTGTCTTCTAGTTGTTTATCTTGGGGAATTTAAGGTAATTTGTAATCTTACCTTAGACAATGCCCTTCCTTCAGCTGTTAAAGCATAGCCTAGAAGGAACTATTATTTTGCAGGGTTGAAATTTTTTCTTAGAAGCTTTGTGTCCCTTCTTAACTAGTATGTTGAGTAGATGTATAGAGTCAGTTTTGGAGTTTTCCAGACTAAGAGAGCATCTGCTTAAGGGAAGTCATCTATGTATTGGACCAGAGTGAGTCCACAAAGGATCTGTACATTCTGAAGATCTTCTTTCAAGGCTTGGGAGAAGTAGGATAGATCTTCTGTAAACTCCTAGGTACATAGCTGTCCAGGTGAATTATTGATTTTCCCAAGAGAAGGCAAATAAATATTGACTATTTTTACCAATTTGGACACTAAATAAAGCTGAGCAAAGATATATTTCTGTAAAGAATTTGGCTTCAGATGACACTGAGGAGAATATGGGTTAGGTACTACTGGGAAGCAAGTGCAGGGATACGGAATTGGCCACCCCAAGATATGTCTCTTTGGCATCAGCATTATTTGAGGCTGATTGCTTTTGAGAAACTGGGACAGGGAAGGAGGCTCTGAGGAATGGAACTTGCCCTTTGTTAGGACACATTTACATTTGTAAGGTAAATCTCTATCTGTAAAATGTGCCTCCCTCTCTGTACCAGGAAGAAGAAAGGAGATGACCTTCTCTCTAGAAACTCCTAATCAATGGGGAAGGCAAGGACTTAAATCTGCATTTTATTGTGCTTGTCTGGTAACTTCCTGTAACTAACTTCCCTCCCCCTCCCAACGTTGGCATTTCTTTAAGGATTAAACATCTTTCCTTAGGATAGGAACTGATTGCTGCACTCACCTGTGACCACCCAGCTCAAGACAATAGACTTGCCACCTGCTACACCGACCGGACCGAGATAGCAGACCACTACCTGCTGTGTCCATCAAGCACTGTGCCGACAGGGCAATCTTGTGACTATTGTGGGAGGGACATTTCAATCATATGTGAAACACCCTGTTTGGGGGTATATAACCACTCTGTGCACCCCACTTCTTCGGTGCCCTTTCTTCCTTCAGGAAGAAAGGCCCCGGGCCATGGTGCCTCATAAAGCTTTGTTTAATTTTCTCTTGCTATTCTGTCTCATGTGAATTTAACTTGTTCTCCGGCCAGACAAACCCACATTTGGAAAGAGGAAATGTCTTCCTCACCTACACAAGGAATCAGTATTTTGTGAATTACTCACTGAATTTGGAAAAAATTTAGATGCTTACCAGTGAGCTTTTTAATAGATAGAATTAGTGCATTGCTGGGGCTGGATAAAAAGATAATTAGTCTACTGTTCATTAAACAGATTATAACTGGTCCAAAAACTTCTTTGACTTCAGCTTAAGAGGATATTGAAAAATTTAGACAAAAGTTTTGAAGAATAAATCTGGACATGTAGAGATTCACTCTAATTATTTTGCCTATGCTTATAGATTGTTTTTTGTTCTTAAGTTTCTGAAAACAGCTAAGTTTTTGATGTATGTTTACGTTGTGGAATGCTTACCACCTCACATAGTTACCATTTGTGTGTATATGTGTGGTGAGATCACTTAAGATCTACTGTCTTAGCAAAATTCAAGTAAATAATATAGTATTATTAACTTTGGTCACCACTCTGTGTGTTAGATCCCCAGAACTTCTTCATCTTGCATAACTGAACTTTTACTCTTCATAAAACATCTTCCCATTTTCCTCACTCCCCAGCCTCTGGTAACTGCCATTCTACTCTCTGCTTCTATGAGTTCAAATTTTTAGATTCCATATAAAAATGAGATCTTGTAGTATCATTTCAATTGAGATCATGAGGCACTATGCAAATGAGATTATTTGTCTTTCTGTGTCTGGCTTATTTCGCTTAATATAATATCCTCCAGTTTCATCCATGCTGTGTAAATGGCAGGATTTCCTTCTTTTTTGTGGCTAAATGCTATCACATTTTCTTTATCTATTCATCTGTCCATGGCAACTTAGGTTGTTTCCCTATCTCGGCTATTATGTTACAAATAATGCTGCAATGAACATGGGAATGCAGCTCTCTCTTCAAGATACTGACTTCATTTCCTTTGAATATATATCCAGAAGTGGGTTTGCTGGATCATGCGGTAGCTCTATTTTTAATCTTTTAGGAAGCTCCATACTGTTTTACATGTAGCTGTATCAATTTGCATGTCTATCAACAGGGGACAAAGGTTCTCTTTTCTCCACTTCCTCGCTAACACTTGTGATCTTTTATCTTTTTGATAAGAGCCATTGTAACAGTGTGAGGTGATATCTCATTGTGGTTTTGATTTGAGAATTACCTTGAGGAAAAAGTAATTGATATAAAGGGTTAGGGGAAAGAGCAGAAGGTATAATTTGTGAGTAAATATAAGTCTGGCTAGAGAGTAAAAGAGGTACAAAGAGGGGAGGTTTCAGAAGTTTGAAAGGAAGATAATTTTTTTTCTGCTTTGGTTTTGCTAAAGAGTTGCTGAGAGTGTCTATCTTGGAATCAGTGTTTTGTTTTTAGACCTAGTATATCCATAAAAGAAAGTTGATCACAGATTACTTGATATTTTGTCTCACTTCTTTTCTAGAGTTACTCTTAAATGTGTTACTCTTGACATGTCAAAATTTCCCCATAATGGCATAATTGTAATTCCAAGTCGCTCTTACTAAAATTTTACCATAGATCAAGACAAGCAAAATTATTTGGGTTATAGTAAAAAAAAAAAAAATATAGGAAGTATAAGTTGTACTGGAAGGAAGTCACAGCTTTAGTGTAGGCATGAACCCATGATGAACAATTATGAGATGCTACCTGGGTGAGTCAGCTGTGTGTCTTTGTGCATGACGGCTTGACTTTCCCAATCAAGCAGAGGCAGTGATCAGTGCCTCAACAATTGTTGACCTCAGAATGTGGATTAACCAAAGCATCCTTCTTTCATAATTTGCCCTCATGAAGGTTTTGGGGGGAACCCAAAGCAAAATTTAACTAGTTAGCTTCCTTATGAATTGATCACTGATCTAATAAACCTACAAACATTTGACATGTATGACTTTCTTCCATGTGGTGTTGATTTTTGTGTCGGGTGTATGGTCCCTAACAGAATCTTTAAAATTTAATAGTGAAGTTATATATATGCATTTTAAATCCCATTTATTTTATACCTTTTGCTGTTGTTAGTGTAAGTAAACAATATTGTGTGTGTATGTGTGTGTGTATATGTGCTCACACTGACTATTTTTTCTATCAACTCTCCTTAACTCTCTTATGAATTCTCTGTTGTGTAAATGAGTCTCTCTTGGGTATAATATATACAAGTATTTCTAAGATCTTCACATATCTCTCTGAATCTCAGACACTTGGCTGTTTAGAAAGGTATTAACTATAGAATCTGTTGATCCCCACCCAAGAAGCCGGTATCCTTTTTACATTTTTGTGCTGGAGAAATGAGACCATTTTTATTACATTATTTTTTTTTTTTTGGCTTCTTTCAATCTAGCTTAGGTAATTTTTGTGGGAAAATCATTGAAGGGCAGCAAATTATTTTAAGTTATAATTGTGAATTCTAATAACAGATATGACCTGTACTACGTATTTAGAATTCTAAAATCTTGAGTCTACTAGGACACTGACTTTTCTAAGTTTGTTTCTTAACTGAATCTTTTTCCAAACCAGAAAGATCTCAACATGCTTGCAAATCTTCAAAGATTCATCTCTATTAAGATAAAGAATTTCACAGCATTGCAGTTCTTCATATCTCAATTGGGTATTTTCAGTGACATCTCATCAGGTGATATGTCATGACTGTTCCATTGTCCCACCTGATCAATAGAGATTCTCTTTTCTAAAAACAAGAAATCTAGACTGCAAGAGTCTTTGGTTCACCGCTATTGTATTGTATTAAGGAAACAAGCAGTTCCTTATTTTTCCTGCCCCATTTTTTAACTCATATCTCTCATGTGTGACTTATGTATGCTTAGTACATTTGAATGGAGACACTTCAAATATTGTTCATCTCTCCTTAGGGAAAAATAAAGACATTTTGAAATGTACTAGAATTTTTTCTGAAAGCAAAATCAGCAAAGAATAAATCAGTAAAATACCCTGACATCGTCAGAATCTGTGTATAGACATATCAACACTTACTTTCAGGCACCAAGCAAATATAGGATCAGACTATTCGCTGATGTTTTCCGGAAAAAATAAAAGTTAAGGACTCTTGAATTATGAAGTGTAATTTGATTGTTTGATGAGTTAAAGGACAGATCTAGTGCCATTTAAATATACAGTAACCTCTGATAACTGAAAGTTCATAGAATATCACATGAGGAAATCTCAAAATTGTGTTTTTAATTTTAACATTGAATGTGAGCTGCAGTTGATGTTTGGATTATGTATATGATCCAAGTATAGCGTAAAGTGGTAATTGTCAAAATAAAAATTAAGAATTTTATGAAAACATACAGCTATAAAATACTTTCTATTTCTGTGTACTAGTCAATGCCTAGAGATACAAGTATGGATTTCAGAGAGTCAGGGTTTTTTCTTCCTTAGCAGAATGTGATTTCACATAACTTTTCCTCCATTACATTTTCCCTCGGATTTCTCCTCCTTTATCACTCATGGTCAAACTACCTACAACATGGCCTCTTCCTCTATCATCTTTTAAAACTCTTTTTCCTGGGATCTCCAGTAACCTCTTTTTTTTTTTTCTTTGAGGAAGATTAGCCCTGAGCTAACATCTGCTGTCCATCCTCCTCTTTTTGCTGAGAAAATTGACCCAGAGCTAACATCTGTGCCCATCTTCCTCTATTTTATATGTGGGACGCCTGCCACAGCATGGCTTGATGAGAGGAGCGTATGTCTGAGCCCCAGATCCAAACTGGTAAACCCTGGGCCACTGAAGCTAAACCACATGAACTTAACTGCCATGCCACCAGGCCAGCCCCTCCAGTAAGCTCTTAATTGCCCAATTTAAAGAATTCAATGCATTTAATGTCTTCTAAGATTTCTCAACTGTGTTTCATATTTTTGACATCAAACTTCTTATTGCAATTCTTCTCTGCTTTCTGGGACACAGTACTTTGCTTATAATCTTGTCACCACTTTGAGATTCTCTGCTTGGCTTTCTTATCATTTATATCTTCTCCCTGAGTCATTTTGTCCGTTCCTATGACTTCAAATATTCTCTAGAGCAGAATCCTAAGTCTATATTTGCATCCCAAACATCTTATGTGAATTTTGGACTGTTATAATTGACTGCAGTCGTGGGCATCGTATACATCACACGCTGAACTCAGAGGCTTTGCTCCATAAGCATTTTTTCACAGAGTCTGACCTATTTCCATTAAAAGAACCATTATCCACTTACATTTTAAAGTCTGAAAACTGCATATACCAGATTTATCTTTCACCATCAAGTACTTTTTTTCTGGAACTCATCTCATCTTTTTTTACCCCTTATTTCACCTTTGTCATTTCTCATTTAATCTGTTTATTAATCTCCTAACTAGTGATTTTCTCTGGCTTTGCTGAGTCCATTCTCCATAATTATAATGGAACAATCTCTCAAACAGCAAATGAGTAATTCATGTTAGATTGAATTTGTTGTATAAAATAAAATATCAATTGATTTTCTTAAAATTGCAAGCTAGTTGTTTCAAATCTATTTACCAAATATTCCTCATTTGATTTGTGATGTCTATACTATTCCATAATCAATTCTCATGCACAACTGAATCTCTTTTGGGCAATCCTTTCCAATCCATTTGTATTGTTGCTTATCTGGAGACAGTACTATTTCATATTACATATAATCTCTTTATAATGTACTGAGACGTTTTGTATAACTTGACTCTTCACATTAATCTTTTCTTTCTGAATTATCTCTGAAACATTCACCTCTTGATTTTTTTCTAATTATTTTTTTCAATGACTCCCAAAGAAGTTCAGTTGAATTGCCCTGAATCTATGGTATATTATGGAGGAGAATTCATGTTTTTATATGTACTATTGCTTTCAAATAACATGATATAACAACCCATTTATTCTATCAGTGTTTTATCCTTAAATAAAGATTTGTAAGCCAGCTCTGGTGGTCTAGTGTTTAAATTCAGTACTCTCGCTGCTGGGGCTTGGTTTTGTTTCCTGATCAGGGAGACACACTGCCCATCTGTCAGTTGTCACACTGTGGTGGCTGTGTGTTGCTGTGATGCTGGAAACTACACCACCAGTATTTCAAATACCAGCAGGGTCACCCATGGTGGACAGGTTTCAGCAGAGCTTCCAGACTAAGACAGACCAGAGAGAAGGACCTGGCCACCCACTTCTGAAAAAATTGGCCATGAAAACCCTATGAAGAGCAGCAAAGCATTGTCTGATTCTGCACTGGAAGGTGAGAGGATGGCGCAAAACACCAGGCAAGGTTCTGCTCTGCTGTCCACAGCATCACTATGAGTTGGAATCAACGAGATGGTAGTAATGGCAATGAAAAGATTTGTAGCTTCTTTATAGATTTCACACAGAGATCTAGAAAGAAGGGTTAAAAGGTCCCTTTTGCCACTTTCTTTTTCCAGGGAACAGTGTAGCAAAAATATTCCCTTCTAACAATTTTATATAATTTAGGATTATTACTGGAAAGTTATTCATTTTCACGCTTCCTCTCTACAGCACAGCCACATTGTCTGTAAGCCTTTTAGGCCACTCCTGCCTGAACATCTCAAGAGAGTGATAAAGTTATAATTTGGCAAAGACAGCTGAAAGCCCATTATAATGTGGTATTTAATAGAAATGTGACCTTATTGTTTAGTCACAACTGGCAGACTTGGGATGTTATAGTTGCAATTTAATTTATTAAAAGATGAAGCTGTAAATCATTATTTTCCTTAGTCTTCTATACATTTTTGTGCTCCAAGAGATAATCAATCTCTCTGGTAGATTCAAACTAACTAAATTCACAAAGACTAATCTATAACCCAGAATACTAAATTATTATTTTAAAACATCATATAGCAATTTTGAGTGATCAGAGTTGCCAAGAAGAAGAGTAATATGAGTAATAACGGCTCTTACTTACTAAGTTAGTACTCTGTTCCCTACACAGAGAGAGTATAACAGAACCTTACTTTTCAGAGTTAGGCACTGTCAACTGCTTAAATTCAACCTGGGCTCTTTCAATTAATCACTCTGTTGCCTGAGACATACAACTTAACCTCTAAGTGCCTTAGTTTTATCATCTGTAAAATGCTTCATAGAGCTTGAGTTGTATGTTAACATGAGATAATATATGTAAAGAACTTAGCATAGTGCCTGACACATACTAAGTGATAAATGTTAGATATCACTTAGATAACAAGGATGATAGTAACTTGAAAATATTAAACCAATCTAATTTAATTTAATTCCCTTGCTCATTTAAATTTTATTTCTCTGAAGCCTTTCTATCATTAAGGGTAAAATATGAGGCTTATCATCCAAGACAATTTTCACCAAAGATCTTTTTGACCACCTTTGACTTTCAAAACTCTGCCTTGAAATTATAGAGCCAGGCTTTTTTGAGGGAAAAAAGGGATTTTGAGGATTATAAGTTTTTGAAGAAATTAAGAGATAAGTCTGGTGTGCTCAGACCACTCAAATTTTACTACAAGTTAAAGGCTGTAGGGGAGGAAGAAATATTCCTCTACCCTTCTATGTTCTTCTTGCTGGTATAAGAAATAAATTGACATGACAAAGTAACAGGAGAAAATCAAACAAATTTAATAACATGTATACATGGGAGAAAGCCGGGAAAACTGAGTAACTCACCAAAATGGCCAAAGCCACCACCTTAAATACCATCTTCAGCTAAAGACAAAGGAGGATGTTGGCAGTAGTGGCTTGGGACTTCAAAGGGGAGGAAGGCAATTCACATGAAGATAACAAAGCAAATGTTTGGTAAACAGCTGTTTGTCATGCCTTGCAAAGACAAAGAGACTTGGAGAAGATTTTGATCAAATAGGCCTTGCTAGGTTCCTCCCTGTCTACTACACCTAGTTCATATTATAATATCATTATTTATGGTGATAACTCCTTCTTGGAACAGGCCTTCTATCTTAAATTCTTTTAGGCAGTTAAGAGGAAAGTTAAAGTTTCTTCCCAGGTCTTTTCTTCTTAAAAATAATTAAGCCAAAGAGACATATTTTGGGGTAGCAAATTCTTCTCCTCTACAGGGCGGAGAGGCCTCAGAATAAGACATGAGAGAAAGGAAGGGGAGTTCTCAGGGTTGAGGGGATAAAGGAAGGGGTGGGGAAGAGATCCCATTTGATGGCTGGACATGGTAGAAATCCCAAATAGGTTGTCTGGGAAGCCAAAAGCATTGTGTCTTAGACCTGGCTTTCTGGCTGGAACTGTGAGAAGAAATCTCTAGGGAGGTGTCTGTTAACTAGAAGAGAAATGCCAGTACAGTGTGCTTAGAAGGTCCTAAACAGAGTACCTGGGTTTCTGTTGGCTCTTAGATTTGGAAAACCCAGAAGTTCTAGTATGGTCTCAGAATTGGAACTGGGAGCTGAGAGTTGGTGGAGATGGTTAGAGGCCATCAAGGTAAAAGGCTGGTTGGGGGGCTCCCCAGCAGAAGCCATGAGGTGGATTGTTGAATCTTTAGTCTTAATGAAAGTTATAACCAAGATTCAATATCTGCAGAGCTTTAGAGAGCTGGGGTGAGACCTAGTCAGTAAGCTGGGGCTGTCCCTGGAGAACGGACTGAAAACTGAACATGCTGTTGATTTCAACTGTCATGGACATTTGCCACCAGAGTGTCCAGTGACCAAGAATCACAAAAGAGACATCCATGGATTCCAAGGGCAGTACCTAACCTGCATTCATATCAGCTGTTCCTTTAACCATCACCATGGAGACATACCTGTGCCATCTAGGAGAGAAAAGATAAGTAATTTGGAAAGACTATTTACCAAGAAGATTCCAGTTCATCCAAAAGAAACTGAATTAATCTTAATTGGCTAGCTGAATTTTCTCCACCTACAATCCCTTCCACCATCCACAGAAATGGGGACTTGAGAAGAATCTGAGTACAATTATAGAAAGTAAAGAATTCAATTTTTTTCCCCCATCTAAGTCATGATGTATATCTATTATCTCTTAACACATTAGGATTATCTTATTAATACCCACAAAAACTCTATAACTACTATTTCCCCCCTCTGTTTTGAAGATTTTAAAAAACCCCAACATCGAAAAATAAAGCTCACCAAAAGTCACAAAATTAGTGCATGATAGATAGAATCAAGAACTAAATCAAGGGAGTTGATTGCTAAAATCTGTGTGCTTAAGTGCTATCGTACCACCCAGTGCTACTGGCAGACAGCATATCTGGACTGTTGTTATACATTTCCCAATACGCATTTCTTTGGTTGTTCTCCCACAGTGTCATTACTATACTACTTTTCTTCTTCAGGACCATTTCACCATATTCCTCTCTCTGGAAACATTTCCCTTCTCTTCTCTGGAACTCTTGGTTTATGGTTAACAACTACCAGCCACCTCTACTCTTTCACCAACCATTCTTTCCACCTTCAAGTTTTAAATAAATAGTCTGGCTATTTTCTGAATTTCACTTTGAAGCTGCTTTTCTCCCAACATCCTAGCACCTGGGGGCTGGTGACGGATCAGGATTGGGCTTCTCTTCATAGCACTGATACTTTAGGTTTCAGCTCCTCTATCTTCATGTTACAACCCCTGTTGCTTTAAAGTTCATGACTTTCAGTGATTCTTAAACCTCAACATGCACCAGAATCACGTTGCTAAAACAGATCGGGGCTGGGTCTGAGAATTTGAATTTCTAAGAAGTTACCTTGTGATATTGATGCTGCTACACAGATACATACATACAAATCATTTCTAGATCTAAATATTAAGCTTAAATATTAAGAATATAGAGATTTTAGAGATGATGCTTAATATCGAGTATGATAGAATTCTCTCACCATATTGTTTGTTATTGAAATCTAAAATAATCCTTTTATATTTATCAGGAATTTCCACTTCTTAATTTCACCAAGCATTAATTTTACAATACTACCTTTTCATAAAACTTTGCAATTATTTCATATATTAGAGAAAACACATGTAGTAATTTTAAAATGCCTTTTGTGAGTAAATTAGGTAATTCGTGATTGAAGTAGTAATACATGGATATAAAATAACCCTGTTTCAGAAGTATTTCTGCAGTGTATTCTTTCACGTATCATTTTGAATTTCAGCCTTTACAGAACCTTGTAAAAGACCCTAATGTCCCCTTTTCCCTGAAGTCTTGCAGTATTTATGATAATATTTTATGAATAATAGTATTTTATCTTTTTCATTAAAATTTATAAGTCTATTATCAGCCTTTTTCAATCTTCAATATACATAATCTCAGTAATTACACCATGAATGGAACATCCAACCAGCATCTATTTTTTGGAATGCTTTGCAATTTTCTTTTCAATTTATCGTTTAGCTACACAAATAAATTACTGCTAACAGCCTGAATTGAGAATAGCATGTATTCATGTGACAATTCTAATTAAAACTGCGGGTTGAATCTCAGTTATTTTAAATGTCAAATGACAGGTAAAGCACTGTTTTCTAGCAAAATATCACACATATCTAAAAGATCTTTTAAAGCGCAGGTGTCAGCAATGGTAAAGCCATTGTTGGTAACCAAAAGAGAGAACAAGATCATCTATATGTTATTTTGGGAAACACTGATCGAACAAAGTTATAAAAATCAACAGAAAGAAAAGGAATTTTCCTTATTCTCTCTTATTTTAGTCCACTGAAAATGAGTTATCTCCATTCCTATGTGAAAAATTACATTCCTTTAATTCACGTATCCTATGGGTCTAGATAAATTTTATATTAACTGCTATGGTTGATATAAATATCAACATAGCATTGAAATAAACATAACCAGGATGAAAACCCTCTAATTTTTTTATCCAGAGGTGCTTTGTTGCACGCAATAGAAACCAATGTGAATTAAGTTATTTAAAATCAGTTGTATTTTAATGTTACCAGCAACCTCATGGAAGCACAGGAGGGTTTCATGGGAACTTGAAACTCTTTCAAAAGTACTTACTCAGCCTTTCTGGAGCACATCTTTTCTATCTCTTCTCTCTGCAGGTCATCTTGATTCTCTTGCTTCTCTGTATGACCTAGTTCTCTCTGTTTGGGTATCATTACATCCTTGGTTCATCACGGCTGTTCCATGGCAGCCTCAGCTCCCAGACTGTCGGAGCTTTCAGTTCAACTTCACACAATACAGCAATTCATTCTGTTGCCCAAATGGAAATAGCTAGGAGAGAGAAATTGAACAGCTGTGTTTGGACCAGATACATGCCTCTAGATAAATCAGGGGTGCCTAGAAGAGATGGGTTGCCTATATCAGACTCAAGATGTGGGGACACTATTCTAAATCTTTACTTCTCTTTCATCCTATAAAAAAATGCCCTGATCCCTTGAGATGTGCAGAATCCATCCAAACCACTCTCTTCCATTGTTATTAGCTATCGGCTATTAGCACATTGTTATCATTATATATTTATATTTACCATTATCAATCTCAAATGGGGTTTCAAAAGTGCTATGCAGATTAGTTTAGCCTATGCTGTTGTCATTCCCACTTAAAATAATCCCCTCAAACCCACAGAATGCCTCCAGAGGTCGCCTTGCATGCATACTCAGCCTTTACAGCCAAAATCCTGAAACATTTTCCTACAGTTGGAAAAGTTCCATTCCTTCTTTCCCTTTACTTTCAACCCACTTTAATCTGACTCGTCCACCTTCCACTCCACCGAAACAGCTCTTGCTAAATAAAAGCTGATATCCATGTTGCTTAATATAATAAACACTTCTCACTGTTAACTTTACTTGACATTTAACATCATTTACTTGACATTTGACATCATTGACGTTCCATTTACTTGAACACAGTTTTGTATTGACTTCCAGGGTTCTACATTTTCCTTATTTTTCTCCTCTTTTTCTGGCCTCTCTTCGTTAGTCTTTATTTGTATCTTGTTTTCTTCTTTTATGTGTTTTATTTCTTACAATGTCATCTTGGACTTTCATCTCTTACCTGTCTCCACTATATAAAAGTGATATGAACCATTGGCACATCTTTAAATAATATTTAATTACTAAAAATACCACACATGATCAAGAATTCTCTCCTGGGTCTCGCCTATATATGAACGTGTAGGTGTAATTTCCCCTCTTAAGTTTCACAGAAATCTCTCAAGCATGGCGTTCCCAAGAGAAAAATCATTTACCTCAAATGCTCTAGCTAGAACATAGTCCCCACCTCAGTAGAGACCTTTCTTCATACCATCCTTCATGCGCAAAACCTGGGAGTCACTTTTGACATCTTTCTCTTCCTCACTTCCCACATTTAATCTAGATTTTCCCTTCTCTGCACCATCATAAATATAATGCCACTTCATGCTGCCATCACTTCATGTTTCCATCTGCGTCATAGCCTCTTATCCTTCTTAAACCATTTTCCATAGAACAGTCAGGGTAATCTTCATATTTAGTTTTTGAACAATTTTATGAAAGGTATACATTTATTTAGTTGAAATCGTCAAATTATTCTACAAAGCTTATAAGAAAACAAAACAAAAAAGCAGTGAAACAAACAAACATGCAAGGGAATGGAAGTAATTTCCCACTCCCAATTCCAATGTCCATTTCACGGAGGTGACCCCGTTTCAAATTTATCAGTTGTCTTACAATATTTAGCTATATCTCTGTAGATAATAATTATGATGCTGGTACTACTTTTTGCTTTTCCAGTTTTATCTTTTTCTTTCTCAGAAATTATCTTTTGGCCTCACACTATGGAACATGAAGATTTATCTCATGTTTATGTTCAATCTGAGTGTACGTGTATACACACACACACACACACAGAGAAACACACACTTAGACTTCTCATATTTCCATTTTTCCTGCATGGTTCTAGCATAATTTTGTAGGGAGTAATTTTTAGTTTTAAATTATTTTCACATTTAAATTTTTCACATTTGAGTCATATCCTATGTTATCAATTTACCTTCTTGCACAATTGTTTTATGTGGAAGTAAATACCTGATTTTATGTAATTATTTGTATATAATTATTAATAAATCATCTCCAAATTCTCTTTCAGTTTTTAAAATACATATTATAGCCTATCAATTTTGTCTTCCTGGAGATAACTTCACTGAAATCTGATCTTGTCCAATGAGATCTAATTTCTAGCTATGCCTGCTACACAGTTGCTGTACTGGAATCTTTCTTCTTTATCATCTTGGGGAGTCTCTTTACTTCATCATGAATTGGAGCCTGGTTTCCTAGATCCTATATCTTCAGATAGTTTGGTAGTTGTTTCTGCTGATACATTCTCAAACCTTGAGGGTCTCCTGTGTATGTTGAGGGAGTTCCACACTATTGGACAAGACGGTCTTCCACAGATCTTTTCCTGGATAGCCCCATCTCTATTCCTGGCTTCTTCTCAGATGGCTGAGTGGATCCATGAGTTGTATATGTCTAATCTCTTTGGCAAAAGTTTATCTGGCCACACCCTTGGCCTTCTCTCCAGAGCACACGTTCCTAATAGTGACTCTCCTAAAATTAACATTTTTCATTGTGCTTTTTTTTAATGAATAGTTTCTTCCTCAATTTGTCTCCTTCTTGTGGCATTTTACCATAAGCATCAAGAAGAAACCAGGTTGCAACATCAACACTGCTTGGAAATCTCATCAGCTAAATATCCAAGTTTATAACTTACAAATTTTGCTTTTCACACAACTATTGAACACCATTCATTTAAGTTTTCTACCACTATATAACACGGACACCTTTACTCCAGTTTCCAATAATATATTCCTGATTTTCTCCTGAGTTGCCACCAGCAATACCTTAATGTCTATGTCTTTACCAAGAATTTCTTCAAGGCAATCCAGACTTTCCTCAATATTTTCATTATTATTTTTAATATTCTTCCATCCTCTACCCTTTGCACAATTGCAAAGCTGCTTCCACATTTTGCATTATTTTTATAGCAGCACCCCGTTTCCCAGTACCAAAATCTGTATTAGTTTTTCACGGCTCCGGTAACAAATTACTGCAAACTGGGTGGCTTAAAACAGCAGAATTTTATTTTCTCGCAATGCTTGAGGCTAAGCATTTGAGATCAAGCTGTCAGCTGGGCTAAGTTCCCTCTGGAAGCCCTAGGAGTGAATTCATAGGTTGCTTCTTCCAGTTTCTGGTGGCTGTCATTATTCCTTGACTTGTGGTTGCACCACCCCAATCTCTTTCTCTGTGGTCCTGTTACACTTTCTTCTTCTGTCTGCAGGGAATCTCCCTATGCTTCAGGCTGATAAGGACACTTATTGTATTTAGGGCTCACCCAGACGATCAAGGATGAGTTCCTCATCTCAAGGTCCTTAAGTTAATTACACCTGCAAAGACCCACTTTCCAAGTAAGATAAAATTCACAAGGTCCAGGGATTAGGACAAAGACACATCTTCTTGGGAGCCAACAGTCAACCCACTACACTCTGACCCCTGCCCCCCTTAAATTCACATTTCTTCTATTCACAAAATATATTTACCCTATCTCAATATTACCCAAAGTCAACCTAAACCAAATTAACCAAAGTCAACAGCTGAACTCTAAATCCAAAATATCATTTAAATATCATCAGCTCAGATGTCTCAAGTCTCATCACCTAAATTAGGCATGAGCAAAACTTTAGGTGTGAGCTGTCACAGAAGAAGAGGCCAAATACTTGGAGCATGAGAAGGTTTAAACACACTGTTGCTGTTTTGGAGATGAAAGGAGCTATATGGTAAGGCATGGGGTAGCTTCCAGGAATTGAGAGCAGTCCCTGGATGCTCTTAAGGAAGGAAACAAGTACCTCAGTCCTACTACCACAAGAAACTGAATTCTGCTAATGACAGCAATGAGCCTGGAAGAAGATTTTCCCCTTTGCCTTCAAATAAGAACTCAGCTCAGCTGACATCTTGATTTCAGCCTGTGCAGAGAGCCCAGACATGTCATGGTAGACTTCTGATCTATAGAATTATGAGGCAATAAGTGAGTGCTGTTTTATGCTGCTTAGTTTTGGCAATTTTTTAGGCAGCAGTAGGAAAACAGTACACCAGTTTTCTATATTGAAGTGTCATTGAGAAATCTGAAACCATTCTAGTCCAAAGTATGAAATCTAAGTTTATCCTCATAACAGAGATTTTTAGGATCTTCTTTTTGACCTATGCTTTTGGAATTTCTGAATTATATATTTTCACAAGAATCTATTTCCATCCTTTTTTTCCGGATACATGGTAAGCTCTTTCAATGAGGAAAATTTTTTTGGCCCTGGAAAATTTTCTTGAATCACTTATTTATTTTTCCCCTTCCATTTTCCTTGTAATGTCTTTATAGAACTCTCAATATTCATATGTTGGACATACTTGATTAATGAACCAATTTTCTTATATTTTCTCCAATTTTCCATTTCATTTTCTTAAATCTCTTGTCATTCTTGATTTAATCAATTTCATTTTCTAACACTTCTACTGAGTTTCTCATTTCTGCTACCACATTATTTCCATGAGCTTTTTCCCCCTTCTGATTTTTAATTTGTTATAGCATTCAATTACTGTTCTATGAGAATTATCTTTACTCTGAGGATATTAATAAGATGTGTGTGTGTGTGTGGTTTTTAACCTTCTTCACAAGCTTGTCTTTCCTCCAAACTCCTTATTTCTGTTTGTTGTGTTTTGTGTGCCTTTTATTTTAGAAGATTTCATAGGTTGTCTAGTGCTCCTTGGCTTTCTGGTCATACATGAAAGTGCAGTAGTAAATACTGACATGAAGGTATTGCATGTGATGGAATTGTCATCTGAGGGTTTGACTATAGGGTGATCCAACAGGGCTGTTTCCTTGGAAAACTCCCAATATCACAATCTGTAAATCTTTTCTCTAATACCACAGAAAGAGTCTTTCAGTGACTTGGATTAGAAGAGTATAAACCTTACCCTTATAACTGTGGCAAACAAATCACCCAGCCAGGGCTCAAAGAATGCAACGAAAGAAGAAAGCGGTAGTTTTGATACTCCGTATATAAATGTTCATTAGTCTTCCTGTTTTCTGTATGGTACCTCCGTTTGCTGTCTCTCAGTTCAGAGACTCTGTTTTAATTTCTACAGAGAATGTACTTCCTGTTTCTGCTGAGTGTGGGGCATGAGGTGGGCCAGTGGCCTAGTTGAGGGAAGTGGAGAAGGAGAACTGTAGAGGTGAGAGTGGGCAAAAATTTTTGTCAATATCGTAATCCCCAATGTAAACGTCCTCTTCTCTGGGAGGCCTTTCCTAACCTTCTGGTTTTAAGAACGTTGTTTTGTTATTACTTGAGAACACCCTATATATTTTTGTTCTTTCTGTTGCCTGACACAGTTAGCCATTTTATCTTAGTGAGATTACTTCTTTTGTGTCTGTCTCCCCTGCTTGGCTTTAACTTCCTGAAGAGAGGAATACGTGTTTTACTGACCAGCCTATCAGTCAGAGCCTCTTGCAGTTACAGATATGTAATTAGCAAGGGATAAATTTTGTTGAACATGTAAAGTTGGTGAATATGTAGAGGTGGCTCTTGCAGGCTGTGAGTTTTCAGAGGCAAAGTGGAGAAAATGAAGGAATAATGCTGAGGAAAATTGTGTGACAGAACTTGTTGGTTGATGCACAAGAAAGAACTCTCAAATAGTTTCTGAAAAATGTAATTGAAGAGAGGGTTTTTGCCATACCCCTTTCTTTGAATCCTGCAGGTTTCTTTAGAGAATTTGAGTTATGCTTTATTAGCTGTGTAATTCTGAGTATGATGCATACATTCTTCACTCAATTTTCTCATTTATAAAATTATAATAATAATGCCAATGTTAAGCACACTGTTTTTTTTTCCAAAGATTGCTTAATATACATATGTAAAGCCATTAGCACTCTGTTTGTCTTGAATATTGAATGTAATTATTAAAGAATAGTTTCTTTCCTCTTCATTTCCTCTATGTTCTACATTGTTTAGATATAAAGAAGGTATCTTTTCTAGGTAGTGAAAACCTTAAAACAGAATAAGTTACTGTGGGATACTATGAAATTTGCTTTTCCAGCTGCCTTAAAAATTAGGATAGATTTATCTGTCAGATCTTGATTGACTAAACCAGTCTGTGGACTAAATGAACCCCCAAGGTCTTTGTTAGGGTTTCAGATTCAAAAGTAGGAGATAGTGTAACTAGAACTAGGGATGTCATTCATAAGGTAGAACAACCCTACTTCCTAACAGTGGCAGGGCAGCGATGGCTCTAAAAACAAGCATCTTACAAGGCTTAAGGCACATTAGGAAGAAATATCAGTATAGCTAAGAGGCAAAGTTATATGTATTTATCACATCCTTGAAGGCAGGAGATTCTTTTTTTTTAAAGATTGGCACCTGAGCTAACTTCTGTTGCCAATCTTTTCTTTTTTCCTTCTTCTTCTCCCAAAAGCCCCCGGATACATAGTTGTACATTCTAGTTGTGAATGCCTTTGGTTTTGCTTGTGGGATGCCGCCTCAGCATGGCCTGATGAGCAGTGCCAGGTCTACGCCCAGGATGCAAACCAGCAAAACCCTGGGCCACTGAAGTGGAGCGTGCGAATTTAACCACTTGGCCACGGGGCCGGCACCCTAGGAGATTCTATCTTAAGTATTCTAGACTCATCAATATATGATGCATGATCTGACATGCAATGTTGGCTAAGTTAGCTCTTTTAGCTAATTAGAAATTAATTAATTGGCTAAAAAGAGAACTACAGTGTTTTCTTGTTATAGCAAGACAGAAACGTCTAGACACTCAGCATCTTGACATTGCTTTTAGATAGCAGTGTTTCTCAGGTCAATTCTACTTTTCCACTCAACAAATATTATTGAAACCTATTACATGTAGAAAACTATTAACTTTATTTTTTGTTTATTTATTTTATTTATTTAGTATAAGACTGCAGAAGAATATCACTTCAGGCTCATTGCTTTCTTTCTTTCTTTAAAGCTTGCCTTAATAAATCATGATTTCTTGTGAAAAGTTAAAATTGGTAAAACTGACCAGAAAGGGAGAGGCCATATTCAACTGGAAAAATCAGTTAATACTTCCTAGAGAAGGTGGCATTGGTGTGTGTATTGAAAGGTGCTCATAAATTTGATACTCTGAGGTAAGGTCTGGTCCGTGTCATCAGTAGAGGCCCAAGGCATGTTCAAGTGATACCAAACAAACTAACTTGATCACGTCATCGAGCTCATGTAGGGTAGTTGTTGGAGTTCAGGGTAAAAATCTGATTTCTGGGCAGCACTCCTATGTCATTGTTCTCTCTGCCCCAACCTGGCACAATTCCTACTCATTCTACCAATATCAGTTTACTTGTCATCTCCTGCGGAAATCTTACTTTGACTCCCTATGCTACATTAAGTCCTCTTGTACGTTTTGCCTGCAGGCTTCCTTTTAAAATGCTCAAAATCTGTCTAGGGTCTAAATTTGTAAGGGATATTTGGGCCTGGTAGCTAGAACAATCGATACAGTGTGTTAGGTTTCGCTTCATGAATTTCATGGTCTACAGGAAAATCTGTCTCCATCATGCCATCAAAGATGGTCTTTTCCACACACAGCCTGATCAATAGATAAGTTTTGGAATATTGCCATAGGGTTGAGTCAGATTCTGAGTCATTTTATTGAAAATGAGTAGTATAAAAATGCCTACAGATTTTTTTTGAGTTGCTTGAGAATGAGTCCAAATGCTCAGAGTCCAGATAGGCACTGGTGCTTCAGCTTGTGTAGGGGATTTTCCAGACGTTCAGTTGAATTGTCCTTTGTGTGCAGTAGTGGGGAGGAAGAAGAATGGGTTGGGGGATGTTTCTGGGCTCGGCTGGATTTATAGGTACTGGCAATAGGGCCACGGAAGCCATTATCCAGACCGGGCACTTTTGGTAGGTCAGCTTGGCCAATAGTCTGAAATGGGATAGAAGTTGTGATGGCTTAGGAGAAAGAATAATGACATTCGGAGAAGACCCTCCTTAGTCTCATATATCGGCCTTTTTCTCGTTCAAGATTTTTAAATTGTGTTTATAATTGTATGTTGAACCTATTTGTTTAACCTTTTAATAAGTTGGCAAGGAAATCTTGACAGAGTTATTCCTTGGGTAGAGGTTGAACTGACATTGTTATGGTTTAGGTTTTTCAGATGCCTTATTTGTTTACACAATTCTATCTTTAGATAATTTTAATGTATGTATAATCCAGCTGGAAGATGGTATGGGATGCATGTTTTGAAAATAGGTTAATTCTATGCTTTCTGTTCAACTATGGAAAACATCCTGATTCTCAAGGTTATCATGTATTCCATTTTAATATTTTAAACCAAATCTTTACTTCAGTTTGTTGTATTTTCCCTTCTGGGAATACAAACATATGAACAATCTCCATAGTCCTCAATATAGAGAGATTTTATTGCTTGGTATTTTATATTTTTTTGAGGAAGATTAGCCCTGAGCTAACATCTGCTGCCAATCCTCCTCTTTTTTCTGAGGAAGACTGGCCCTGAGCTAACATCCATGCCCATCTTCCTCTACTTTATACATGGGACACCTACCACAGCATGGCTGGGCAAGTGGTGCCATGTCTGCACCCGGGATCCGAACCGGCAAACCTTGGGCCACTGAAGTGGAAGGTGTGAACTTAATCACTTCGCCACAAGGCCAGCCCCATATTGCTTGTTTTAAATAAATAATTTTAATTACATTGATTGAATCCATTGGCAAAGTTTTTTTTCTAAAATAGGAAAGTATCTCCTACCCTTTACCTATTTAAGTAAAGGCGCTATGACATTCTCTTCTATGATATTGAGAAACTCAATTTGAGGTTATTTCCTGCTGATTTTGGAGTGGGGAAGTAAAAGCTGATACTGGTAACCGCTTTATAAAGAAATGTGTCTTGGAAGTTTTTTACTTTCTGGGAAAATTTCTATTCCATAAGAGAAGTGGAAATAGCTATTTCTAGGGGTTTACCCCTTTAGGAAACTTGACGTTGTTTTTTATCTTTGAAAAAATTTTCACCTGGAGACTGTTTTTTTCTGATGTGTTAAATGGATGAAGCAGCTATTGAAGCTTTTGGGAAAGTGTTCCCTGAAAATTTTGAAGCAACTGTTTGAGTTGACATTTCCTTTTTCAAACACACAAACACACACACAAAACATAGTGAAGATAAATTTTAAAATAGAATTTTAGGACTTAATGCGGCTGATATCAGGAATTTTTCTACCTGATGATCCTAATTAGAATTAGTTGCATGCTGAAGCCCTGGTTAGAGTCCTGGTCTAGAGAAGTGAGGACAGTGTATATTCCATATCACGTTCTGTAAAACTATTTTGGCTCTAACATTGTGGACCTCTACTTGTGTGACACCAGCCAACTCTGTACTTCTCAGGCATATTTTCATAGTATTGAAAGGTTCTGTATAGCAGTTTATTGGGATCAGGTTGAAGGATTATTTTTGAGCAAAAAGAAGTCATGGAAAAAATAAGGTTATTTATATACACTGAAAACAGAAAGAAAGAAAGGAGATATGCTCTCCTTGCTTACCTGAATTTTCTCTGAATTTAACTTTGTTGAACAACACAGAGGGAGGGGTGGTTTCTTCCATTTCTAAATGGGAAATGAATATTACCTGAACTCAATCTTATTCATATACAGTCCTGCAAATGTATTTATTTAACGTCATAAAAGTAGAATAATAGTTTTTTAAAACATTTAATTTTGCTACCATCTGGAAAAAATTACCTATTCTTCATCAGATATATAAAAATGTTCTGACTGTTTACCAAGAAGACATTTTTAGTTTTATCTCACCTTTCTTTTTGCACTCCTATATTTGGTTGAACTGGCTGATGCGTAGGAGTTCTCAGGAAATGCAAAAACTCATTTTAGCATTAGTCTAAGAAAAATTTAATTAGAACTCTAATACATCAGACGCAAAATAAATCATATAATAAATTCCTGAGCTCATTGCGAAGGATTGTGAGTTATGGAGAATTAGAATAATCCAGCCCAATTGGGAATTACCTCTCACTGTCATTTGTATGAAAAGAAAAGCAGCTCTGTAGCAGCTGATATGTTTTTACTGGCACTTGAAGTGATTTCTAAATAAAAGGAAATAAAGAGCTGCTGAGAGCTTAGAATGAAAGATTTTTAGAAATGTTTTTCTCTTTGAGATTTCTTTATTTGTTCTTATTATACTCCCTCTAGGGTTACAAACAATGTGTTCCATGCCGGTCAGCATTAACAATTATGTTTTTTGAGCAGATGGAAATGCAGGATGCCCTAGACCCTATTCCTATAGATATTGTAAGAGTGGGGACTGCAGGGAGGGAAAAATGGGAGGTGGGTGGGATGGAAGTCAGCCAAGTCAGCTAATGGGCTTTACATAGATCAAGAATCTGAGGCTTAAATGTGTTCAGGACTGGATGAGCATCCTAGTGAGTTGAAGATCACATTCCTCGTTTAAGCATTCTCACTTTTAGAAATCATTATATTGTTGCAATGAATTAATCCAGTCTCAGCATTGCCAGAGTGTAGGATCCACCAGTAAATGAATTATCAACTAGATCAGAGCTTCACATTCTTCCGCAAGAGACAAACAATAGAGATACTCAAGAACATAACATTTACTAATGTCTTGCAACAAATAAAAAATTACTAGACAAGCCAATAAGCAGGAAAATATAACTCATAATCAGAAGAAAAATTAGTCAATAGAAACAGATTCAGAAAAGAAAGATAATGGGATCAGAAGGCAAAGATTTTAAAATAGCTTTCAAAAATGTGTCCAAAATAAGGTATTATAAATAGAGAGTTAGCCAAGGGAATCTAATTAGAAATAACACCATCAGCAATGAAGTCAAATGACTTGTTACCTAATGATATCACCCAAAATAAAATGCATGTGTTTTAGGGGGTATGTGTGTGTGTGATTTGAAAGATTGATGCAAACTGTCTAAGAAACAAAAAATATTATTCTGTATCTTCTGGCTCAGCTATGAAACATATGTGTGTACAAATGATTAAATACAACAGCTGTATTTTAAAGGAAGCATAGGGTTTCTTTAACACTTCGGCAGTGGTTTCATGACTTAAGCATAAACATACACGCATGTACACTCAGATTTACTTCCTTCTGGAGATATTGAATTAGGAAGATATACAGAATATATTTGTTTGAGTATTTAAATATAGCGTCCTTGTAGAATTATCTGAATGAAAAAGTTGATCATTAAAAAGATAGAGGAACAAAAATACTGTTTTCACGTTCACCACTTTGCTTTTCTTGTAAGAACTGTATGAAAGTTAAAACTTTTTTTTCTTCAGCGATCTGAAGAGATGAGAGGAAAAGCCTTGTTGAGCTAAATCCTATAGGCAAGCCCTTAACTCTTATAGAGACTAAGCGCTTGGGTTGAATAGATAATGTTTCCAACTTCCCCAAGTGACTTTAATTCAGAGAGCAGTGCTTTGCCAATATTGGCAAGGCAGAAGATTTGACACTTCCCTTGGGTATTGAACAATAGTTGGGATAGTTTATAAATCACTAGTCATCATTTTAATGATCTTGATCCAAAAGATTTGCAAATTGACTTCAGATTAACCAAACCAAGTGGGTCACATCATGCTTTTGTGAGCATAATTAAAACCTGAATTTAGTATAAGCTATTGACATATGACCAAATAATTCCAATTTAATTATTCCCCAGAGGGAATGAATGTTCTGTGTTTTGTCTATTTTCTAGGGATGGGCAAAATTGGCATTCATCTTTAACTTTCTTATTGCTAAGATCTGTGAAACATCTTGATTTATAAATTTGTTGTTTTTTTTCTGTTTGCTTGGACTTGGTTTGGCAATAGTATTGTTTCTCTCCTTTTTCAATCATTTTAGTTCTAATAAGTCTTATAATGTAGAGCAATTCTTTTTTGAGTCACGAGAATACTTTCTTACCAAATGTTACATAGAAATCCTACCTGTAGAGCTAGGGAAAATTCAGCTGTTCTGAAAAGCTTCCTTATCCCAAGTCACTGAGGCAAGTCTATGGATTCGTAGATTTTTTTTAACGTTAGTTGTCTTATGAGTAAAATAAGAATAACACCTATTCTATGTGTATAGTGGATTTTTTAGGAGATCAAAATGAGATATTTATGTTTATTGTATGGTAAAGTACGTCCTATCCTTTGACGATACTTAATGAGGTTATCACTGTTGTTCCCATAAAACACTTCACAGGTTAAAAAAAAGAATACCAAATATCTAGGCTTAGGTTTTCTAGATGAATCAGTATATAAAGGACATATAGGTTCTTGAGATGGCTAGAAAGAAAACCCAGTTCAGTTTGTCATTGACCCCGGAGGCAAAATATCTTTCATGTGTGAGTGTTCATAGACAAACACCTGAATTTTTTTTTAGAACAGTTTTAGATTTAAAGAATTATTGTGAAGATAATACAAAGAATGCCTGTATACCTCACATCGTTTCCCTTATTGGTAATATCTTATGATAGTTTGGTATATTTATAAAATGATATTGTTACATTATTATTGACTAAAATACATAATTTATTCAGAGTTCTTTTTTAAATGTTTTTCGGATGTACATCATATTTCGAATTCTGTGTACATTACATCATGTTCACCAGCCGAACACTAATTATAGTGCATCCCCTCACCTGTGAGCCTAATCACCCCTTTTGCCCTCTCCCCTCCTCCCTTCCCCAATGGTAACCACCAGTCCAATCTGGAATGCTATGTGTTTTTTTGTCATTGTTTTTATCCTCTACTTATGATTGAGATCATATGATATTTGACTTTCTCCCTCTGATTTCTTTAGTTTTTCCCTAATATCTCTTTTACTTTTTGTCTTTTCCAAAACCCTATCCAGAACACCACGTTACATTTTTTCCACCATGTCTTCTTAGGCTCGTTCTGATTGTAGCAGTTTCTCAGATGTTTCTTGTTTTTGAGGACCTTTAAACTGTTGAGGCTTGTTAGGCAATTTGTAAAATGTACCTCAAATGGGGCTTTCCTGCTGTTTTTCTCATGATTATATCAGGATAATGTGTTTTGGGGAGGGACCACAGAGCTAACTGCCATTTTCATCACATTATATTAAGTGCACATACTATTAAAGTGACTTATCACTTTTAATGTTACCTTGGTCACCTGACTTGAGGTTGTGTCTGTCATATTTCCCCAGTGTAAAGCTACTTTTTTCTCTCCTTTCTATACTGTAGTTTTAGGCAAAAAGCCACATGTGCAGCCCACAGTTAAAGAGTAAGGAGTTATGCTCCACCTCCTTCAGGGCAAAGTATCTATGTTAATTATTTGGAATTCTTCTGCATGGGAAATTTGTCTATTCTCTCCCATTTACTTATTAGACCATTTTTCTCAGTATGAACTATCTATTCTATACCTTGGGTTATAAATTTAGTGCTATTTTATTTATTTTTTTGCTCAAACTTTTCCTTCTTTGGCCATTGGGAGCCCTTTTAGTTGGCTCCTAGAATGTTCCAGACTCCTTTTCTGTATTTCCTGTCCCTGTCCTAGTATTAGCCATTTCTTCAGGGAGCCTTGGCTCCTTTTATTGCAAAATGATTTTAGACGCTAAGATCTTGTGCTAGGTGTGCTCGTTGCTACTGGTGTCTCATTGTTTCTAGGTCTTCTCACGCTAACAGAGCTTAAGATATATGGTCTATACTAATACACGTATGTTCACATATCTATAAGTATTTCTACTTGTGGCCATCCGTATATTAAGCTAAACATAAGTTCATACTGATGTCTCCAACTCTCACTCACTATCACAAGCATCATCATAGCCTTCTCCCCTATTTATTTATAACCTCCTACTCTAATAGTAAGAAAACTAGCTCTCACCACCCACCACTGTATTAGTTTCTTATTGCTGCTGTAATAAGTTACCACAAACAGAATGGCTTAAAACAAAACTATGTAACAGCTCTGTAGGTCAGAAATATGACATAGACCCCCTGGGCTAAAATCAAGGCGTCAGCAGGACTCCTGCATTCTTTCTGGAAGCTCTACAGGGGACGACATTTCCTTGCCTTTTTCCAGCCACTACAGGCTACATCTGAATGTTTTTAATAGCTTTAGAATAATCAATGAAAACTAGAGACTCCCAGAAAAATGTAATTTTCGTGTGGACATTATTTTGGAATTGGTTGAGTAATTACCTGGGAGCACAATTGCTGGATTGTATATTAAGATTATGTTTAGTCTTTTATGAAACTGACAATATGTCTTCCTCAGCGGCTGTACCATTTTGCAAATTTACCAGCCATTACTGAGATTTCCTGTTGTTCCACATCCTCACCAAAAGTTAAATTTGCCAGTTTTTTTGCATTTTCGTCATTCTAATAAGTGTGAGGTAGTATCTCATTATTGCTTTAATTTGGAATTCATTAATGACAAATACTGGTGAGCCTGTTTTCATATGCTATTTGCCATCTGTATATTTTCTTTGGAAAGATATCTGTTCAGATTTTTTGCCCATTTTTAAATTTGTTTTGTTTTCCTTTTGTTGTATTTTAAGAGTTCTTAGTATTTTTTGGACACAAGTCACTTATCAGCTATGTGTTTTACAAATGTATTTTTCCAGTCTGTGGCTTGTCTTTTCATTCTCTTAATAGGGATTGACAGAACAGAATTTTTTTTATTTAATTGAGTTCATAATAGTTTATATCAATGTGAAATTTCACTTGTACATTATTTCTTGTCTGTCATCACATGAGTGCTCCCCTTCACCCCCTGTGCCAACTCCCCAACCCCCTTCCCCTGGTAACCACTGAACTGTTTTCTTGGATTGTTGTTTTGCTTTTTTTAAGATTGGCACCTGAGCTAACATCTGTTACCAATGTTCATTTTGTATTCTTCTCCCCAAAGCCCCCCAGTACATAGTTGTATATTCTAGTTGTAGGTCCCTCTGGTTGCGTCATGTGGGATGGTGTCTCAGCACGGCTTGATGAGTAGCGCCATGTCTGTGCCCAGAATCTGAACCAGTGAAACCTGGGGCCCTAGAAGTGGAGCATGTGAACTTAACCACTCAGCCACGGGGCTGTCCCCAGAACAGAATTTTTTATTTTAATGAAGCCCATCTTATCTTTTTTCATGGGTCAAAGTATTGATGTTTTATTTAAAAAGCTCATCACTAAATGCAATGCCCTATAGATTTTCTTCTATGTCTTCTTCAAGAAATTTTATAGTTTTGCATTTCAGGTCTAAGACCATTTCGAGTGAATTTTTATGTAAGATGTAATATCTGTGTCAAAGTTCTTTTTTTTTCTGATGTTTGACAATCCAATTGTTCCAGCACCTTTTGTTAGAAAGACATGAATTGAATTTCCTTTGCTCCTATTCTTTTGTCCATGCTACACTGAAATAATTACTGTAGGCTTGTAGTAAGACTTGAAATCAGGTAAAAGGAGTTCTCCAACTTTCTTCTTTTTTTTTTTAAAGATTTTATTTTTTCCTTTTTCTCCCCAAAGCCCCCTGGTACATAGTTGTGTATTCTTCGTTGTGGGTGCTTCTAGTTGTGGCATGTGGGACGCTGCCTCAGCGTGGTTTGATGAGCAGTGCCATGTCCGCGCTCAGGATTCGAACTAATGAAACACCGAACTAATGAAACACCGGGCCGCCTGCAGCGGAGGGCGCGAACTTAACCACTCGGCCACGGGGCCAGCCCCCTCCAACTTTCTTCTTAAGGACTGTGTTGGCTATTCTGGGACTTTTCCTTTCCATATGAAACTTAGAATTGATTTGTCAATATCTACAAAATAGCTTGCTGGGATTTTGACTGGGATTGCATTGACTCTAGATCAAGTTGGGAAGAACTGACATTTTCACAGTGTTGAGTCTTCCCTCCATGAACACAGATCATCTCTCCATTTATTGAGAACATTTTGATTTTTCACAAGGTTTTTTGACTTCTGTTTATGGTTCCTGTAAATATTTTGTTAGATTTATGCATATTTCATTTTTGAGTACAATATTAAATGTTATTATTTGTTATAAATTTTAAATTCCAATTGTTCATTGTTGGTATATAGGAAAAAATTGACTTTTGTGTATTAACCTTATATCCTGCAGCAGTTTATTCTTCTTTTCCAATCTGTGTAATTTTTATTTCTTTTTCTTGTCTTATTGCACTAGCCAGGACTTTCCATATGACACTGAGTAGGAGTGATGAGAGGGTATATCTTTGCTTTGTTTCCAACCTTAAGTGGAAAGTATGCAATTTCACCATTAGGTAGGATGTTGGCAGTAGATTGTCTGAAGATGTTCTTTATTGAATTAAAGAAGTTCATTTTTAGTCCTAGTTACACAGAGTTTTTGTCATGAATGGGTATTGGATTTTGTCAAATGTTTTTCCTATGAGAGTTGACAGGATCATATAATTTTCCTTCTTTAGTCTGATGATGTAGTGGCTTACGTTGATTAATTTTTGAATGTTGAACCAGCTTTGTATACTTAGAATAAATCCCACTTGGTTATTGTGTATAATTCTTTTCGTATACTGTTAGATTTGACTTGCTAATATATTTTGAGGATGTTTGCACTTATGTTCACGTATGTATTGATCTGTAGTTTTCCTTTCTTGTAATTTTTTTCTGGCTTTGGTGTCAGCATAATGCTGCCCTCATAGAATGATTTAGGAAGTATTTCCTCTGCTTTTATTTTCTGGAAGAGATTTTGGTGAATTGGTATCATTTTCTCCCCCTTATTTGTTTGGTAGAATTCACTGGTGAAACCATCTGGATCTGGTGATTTCCTTTTTGCAAGGAGATTAATTATCAGTTCAATTTTTAATAGGTATAAAACTATTCAGATTGCATATTTTTCCTCCCGTAAGGTTTTTTTTTTCCTTGGAATGATTCGCCCTGAGCTAACATCTGTTGCCAATCTTCCTCTCTTTTTATAGCCCCAGTACACAGTTGTATGTTCTAGTTTTAGGTCCTTCTAGTTCTTCTATGTGAGCCACCACTGCAGCATGGCTATTCACAGAGGAGTGGTGTGGTTTTATGCCTGGGAATTGAACCCAAGCTGCCAAAGCAGAGCATGCCTAACTTTAACCACTAGGCCATCAGGGCTGGCCCATGTGAGTTTTGATTATCTTTCAAGGATTGTTTCATTTCATTTACATTAACAAATTCGTGAGCAGAGAGTTGTTTGTTGTATTTTATGCTAGTTTTTTGTTGGTTTTTATTATATTTTTAATAGAAAGGCATAAAATGTTGAATAATATGTTTTTAGTTAATCCAATTAAGAAATCTTATTCATTGCTAAATGTCAATCAAGCCCTGTGCTTGGAGATGCTGAAGACAGAAAACAATCTTTGTATAAGCTGATAAAGTATCTCTCTTTTGAACTCTATATAACCAAATATTTAACACAATTCCTGGAAATAGCAGATATTTAATAAATACTTTCAGGTTAAATAAATGACATAATGAATTACTTATTTGATAATTTCTGCTCTCAAGAGCTTGGAGTTTTACACTGAAATTCTATCAAATTCTATACTATTTATCAACATATTTTTCTTAAAAAAATGCGTCTTCCTGGGAAATTTTCTCTATGTAAACAGACCCGTTAATGCATGAAAAACATAAAACTAGGTCAAAAGGAGGAACATTATTTGTTAGAATAAATACAAAAGAAATCAAACAAATTTGCTATCATAGTAAAAGGATATTATAGTCTTTGAAATAAATACTCAACGGATTTTGTCATTTAGAAAATCATATTGAATAACTGAGTTTGTAGACAAATATTCTAATTTTCACTAATACCTTCTTTATAAGGTGCATGTTTTTCTGACATGTATGAATACACTCTTCACATAGAGAAAAAAAGTGTGTTTTTCTTCCACAATGAGCATGATGTCCTACTGTTCCTCCAGTAGTTCCCAAATTCTAGCTACTTTGAAGAAAGAAGAAAAGGCATACATATATGTGAAATAACAAAAAAAAAAAAGGAAGAAAAGAAAAAAAGTTGTCATTGAGTTTAAACTCAAACATCATAAAGGAAAGAGGAGAAAAATAACCAAAATAGTAAGGTACTTCAATCATTTGAAGACTAAGAATGCAGGATTCTGAACAATCCTGAGAGATTCCAGTTTTGCCTTTAACTATACACTTTCTAGGAGAAGATACAACTTGTTAAGGAATAATATCAATAAGAATTTTCTATCAAAATATGTAATAAAATGAAAGAAGCAGTTTACAAAACAAACTCTACACATGATCAACTAAGTTAGGCGCATACTTAGTATTTACTAATTAGAGGTGTTGTATCAGAGCTTGTCTTTAGCATCAACTAGGTTATTTTAGCTGTACTATGCATAACAAAAACATAATTTTGTCTTTTTTTTTTCAGATGGAAGTGACTGTAGAAATAATCTAAAATGACTGGTTCCTTTCAACAATCGATGAAATTGAAGTTTATTAATGGGGAAATAACTTGTTCTCAGTCACACAAAGTCAGAGTGACAACTAGAAGTGAAGTCTCTTGACTCCCAGCTATGAATGGTTATCTGTACAATTCACCACCTCAAGGGAGCACACTGTCATTTCTAAAACCGATTAAATCAGATAGAATTAGCCTCTTCACCTCTGATTTAGTAAACCTAAATAAATAAATTACTTGCAAATAGTTAAAAATCTGCAGAATATTTTCCTAAGCTCTTTGGTGAAAACCTATTTCCTCAAGAGCGTGATTCCCAAATGAGACTTAAAAAGAACATAACTCAGTTTTTGGAGAATGGACAGCTCCTCAGTTCAGTGGTTCAGACAGCTAGGAAATAAATCTTTAATTTGAAAATTGATTCAAGTATTGCAATTTTGATAAGTTATAGAGAGAGTACTCAAACATATTATGTTTCCAAGTTTCAAGTAAGGAATTAAGGGAAATCACCCATCTGTTGCCCCCACCTCCCTTTCTTTCTTTACTTCTGTAATTGTAAACTTAGAATGGCTAGTGAGATTGATAAGTCAAAAATTAGCTTCGAATGTGTAAGAAAGCAAATTCCTAATATTTTGGATTATAATTTGACAAATTAGTTAGAAATACACAAACGTATAGGTGATAGAATAGTTAACTCAGGCAGGAGTCCCAAGGGAACTTTCAATTCAGTCACTGATATCTCTCTTCTGAATTGTACTGCTGAAAATTCCAGAATCATTCATGAATGCTTAATTTAGTGACGCCTGAAACTACTGCTTTTGTGCGGTTTCTATATTTCAAGACCCTCTAATAAATATACTTTGCCATCTTACACTTATTTTTATTAAGTTTCCTAAAGGGTATATTGATAATATCATGTTATTTCTTATCATCTTCCCATGAAATTAGTAGGATATGCTTATAATTAGACACGTTATATGATTAAAAAATGAGGAACAGAAAGTTAAAAAAATTAGCCCTGAAGCTTGACAGTCATTGAAATTTCAGTAAAATATTTCATTGATTTTTTTAGAGCATTCTGTTATTCAAAATGCAGCAAAACACACAATAATTAGCTATAAGAAACCAAAACATGTTTGAATTTCTGTTATAGCAATTAGTCCTAAGAATTGAGAACTAGGATCTTAACATTTCTTTTACTTTCTTATTTTTAATGTTATATAAAAGGTATGAGAAATTTTCTTCTCAACTTGAAGTTCCTGCTCACCGGCTCATCCATTTCACAATTTCAGTTAGCACATATGTAAGAGAGCACGTTCAATGTATTGCGCTGTTGCTAATGTTTTTAGGTATGAGTTAACTGGGAAAAGTCATAATTGAGCTTCCTCTGAAAAGCACCTATCAAGATGCAAAAATCTAAAGCTTTCCCTTAGGGAACTCATCTAAATTCCATCTTTTGCCTGTGATTTTTTTTTCAGCTTCTGGCACTGAAATATATAGTAGCTATTGATCATTTTGCCATATCTGTGAACTTAACTTTCCAATTTGGAGTATTTTGAAAGGAGTCTTCATTCAACTTTGCTAGATGTGCATAGAACTTAAACTGGAAGGCCTTCTAATGCATAAAGTGGATGGAGCAGAGGGCCACACACTTGGTGTGGTTTGCACTTGGTGTGGTTTGAGGTGTTCTAACTCTCACCGACCCCCAACAATATTAGAATTTGCTAATGCCTAAAATTTAATTCCTTGAGTTCTAAACATTTGCGCTTTATAGATAAGATTTTATAGAACAGGGGTCTTGGGAGAAATAACAGAATACCTAATCGTTATCTATCCTTTATAGGAATATGAAAATTCCTTTCCAGAAAGCAAATTTTCAAAGTCAAAAATGATGAGAAAATAAAAGAACTCAGACTCTAGAGGACAGGATGGGGAAAATGGTATCACCAAGGAAATAGGGAAGGATGGTTTTATAACATTAAATGCTGCCAAACTTGCCTACTTCACAAATTTGCTTTATGCTAACCTCAGAAGAAGGCTATTTCCCCAGAAGTGGGATATTTTCCCTGGAGGACTAGGTTTCTAATATTTTGGAATGGTAAAAATGTCTGTTTCGAGAGCAGAGTCATTTTAAGATGTTATTCTCTGGTTTAATTAGCTAGGCAGAAGGGAGGCTATCCTTAGTGCTTAAACTTTCAGGCTGTTTTCTTTAAGAAGCACACAAATACCCTTAATGACAGAGTAAAAGCTAGGTCTCATTAAGCCAATGTTAAGAAAACAAACAAAAAACAATGACTTGGAATTATATTCTATTTTATAATAGCATTTTGCATCCCAAGAAAAGTTCTGCAGAGCAGTGTTCTCTTATCTTTATCCAGCTACTTGTTTAGAATGTTAATTCTGATCATGATGTTACTCAATGGAGTTGAGGTTACCCTGTTCCTTGACTACTAAACTCAACTGTACTTTAACTAACCATATCATAACATCATGCTGTCAATCCAAGGTAGAATGATTAAAGAGAATAGATTTGACGATATAAACTAATAAGTGAAATGGTATACAGCACATCTGGGTTTTACTGTTAGATCTACTACTAATTGGATCACCTTGAAAAAGTCTCAAATTTCTAGGTCTCAATTGTCTTCTCAATTAAAAGGATAGGGCTGCCCTCAATGATTTCTATAATTAGGGTGACATATATCATCATCCAAGGGAGAATTCTTTTTGGAACAAAAGGGGCAGTATTACTCATTATACCTAAAACATAGACATAAACCAGGAATGCCTCAGGAAAACGAGGATGTGTGAACACCATGCATAAAATAGACGGATGCCTCTTGGAAGTTCTTCCCAGTCCCACATCCAAGGAACTTCCCACTTCCTCCTCATAACAGTGATGAGCCCTCAGCAACCATTTTGTAAAATATTACTCTTCTGTCCTAACCTTAATTGGGTGTTTTAAGGGTAAACACTTGAACCAAGGTAGGCTTGTCAGAGTTCATCACGCAGGAATTTAGAATTGAAGCTAAAACATTATAATTTAGTCTGCCCGTTAACTTTAAAGAAGATTTAATCTGTGAATATTCAGAAACTAAAAAAATCCTTAACAGAGCAAGAATAGAATGAAGCAGACCATTCATCGATAGACCATTCATCTCTGTCCCATTTACTCAGCACAGTGACCATCATAAAATAGGCACTCAGTAAAAATCTTGTACATGAATCTTCAGTTTCTTAGCTGATAATTAAATTATGTTTGACATATTTAAAACCTTATTTTCACTCTTTGATGATTATAGGTTATCAAAAAAGTATACCCTATTTCCAATAAGAATTCAAGGTGGCTAGTATTCTTAACTTGTATATTAATTAAGAGCAAAACGAAAAGTAAAAGTGTTAGTATACCTCTTGGTAGTCAGAGAGAAATAAATGGATGAGGAATTTTGTACTAATGCCTTGTGACTTTTAAGCATTAAATATTATTTTTGGGGGGGGTGAGAGAAGGGATGAGAGAGGCATTTCATGCAACAGAAGACAATTCCGGAGGAGGGTTTGTTGGAGTGTGTTGAGACAGCCTCAGTACTGAGGGAAAGGCACCAAACCTTGGAAAAGAGGAGAACAGGGAGGGTTTGGGGACCTCAGCAGAGGAGTTTATGGTTCTTCTCTCTAGGACACAGCCTTTAACATGCCTCAGCCAGCTCAGTCTCAGAGGCCCTTTATTCAAGTTTTAATTTGAAGAAGTAGGATTGATCCAACTTGGGTCATATGTTTCTGTTGCTAGGCCAGTCAGCTGCGCTGAGGAGAGAAGAATCATAGAAGCACAGATGCAGTCACTGAAGGATTTGTCGTGAGCCAAGTAGCCCTCCAAATCTCAGTCCCAAATACAGTGTTACACCCTGATCTCAAAGATGTTAAAATAGGGGGAAAATTTGGCATCTTAACGACAAGCATCTCAGTTTGAGTTTCCCCAGGCACAGACTCTGAGAAAAGGATTTGAGTACAAGAAATTTATTTGGAAGACAATCCCTGGAAGTTCCAGTTGAGAAGTGAGGAAGAGTGACAGCAAAATAAAGGAGGCCAATAAAGAATGTTTTATCAAGCAAGTTACCTCTGTGAGCAAATAGAGCTTCATATCACTGAAAGGCCCTGAGAAGTGATGGAGAACATACACCGACTCGTGGGAGTTATCAGTGGAGCTATCCTTCTGGGGAGCATTCGTTCGCTTGCACTTCTGTCCTGACCGTGCAAAGAAAGAGCAGGTATCAGCAGTCAGTGAAAACTGCTTGGGCGCAGAGATATGATGCTGTTCAGTTGAAAGTAGTCCTGAGAGCAAGGAATTGGTAAATGACTGAGGAAGAGATGTTGGTGCAACAGGTACAGCATCTGGCTTATCAAGGAAATGCAGCAGTTCACATATATTATTTCCTAGTAAACTACTTTGCTATTACAATAGGTTTTGTAATCCCAAAAGGAATGGAGAATTAATGTCATTAGACAAACTCTTTGAAACAGTAAATTAAAAAAAAAAATTATGTATCTTTTCAGCTGTTGAGCACTGGGCTAGTTAATGGTTTTGATATTTTGATAAACGAAGTCTTCTTTGGGGCCTTAAATAATCATTAAGGAATCATCATTAAAGAATGATCTAGTGGCAAAATATAAAAATGTGAGAAAACTTTGAAAGGTGGATTTCATTATCCAAAACTTGGTTTTTGGTAAGCAAATTATGTCCACCCTAAGAAGGCTATGAAACAAATAAAAATCCCAACTTTTAAGGCTTTACGTATGTATAAAATATGTATTTTATATACTTATATAACATATATGTATACAAAACACTGAAAGTTATATATATAACATTGAAAGATTAAAAGTTGGGGACTTTATTTTATTTATTTATATTTACATATTATTTGTCTTATGTTCCAGAAATGCTTTTTTTTCACTATTGAAAGGTAATTCCAAAACCCTGTCAGAGGATTAACACATGCAAGAGTTTGGAGCTATGCTCATAGTTACTGACTCTACACTCCCTGACAGAGAATCTAATCCATCACAGCTGAGAGTGGCAGAAATTATAGACTCTTACAGGGTAAAATTTACTGACTCTTCAATCTAGTTCATCTGAGGAAGCAAAGAGAGTGCTCAATACGGAAGCCACATAGGAGCCAGCCTGGTGGCCCAGCCGTTAACTTTGCATGTTCCACTTTGGCGGCCCAGGGTTCACCAGTTCAGATCCCGGGTGCAGACCTACGCACTGCTTATCAAGCCATGCTGTGGCAGGCATCCCACATGTAAAATAGAGGAAGACGGGCACGGATGTTAGCTCAGGGCCAGTCTTCCTCAGCAAAAAGAGGAGGATTGACAGCAGATGTTAGCTCAGGACTAATCTTCCTCAAAAAAAAAGTCATATAGATGCATAAAATATTATCTTTTGCCTGATTTTGGAATTACACTGGATATGGATAAATTCCAGGAGACAAAGAAAACATTTGGAAGCAAAGTGCGCTGAGGGAATGGTAGATGGTCCATGAGCTTGTGGTCATTCTGGGCTCTACAAAGGAGTAAAAATTCGATTAAGTGGGAATTGAATAGAAATAAAATCTGATGATATTTTGGTTGAAACATTTATCAAATTAGGAGAGCATAAATTTGTGCTTAGGCCACGCACATTGATATCTTCCTTTGAAGTGTTTACAATAGATTATTTAAAATGTCTTGTATACTCTTATGTGAATAAGCAAAACTTATTTCCAGATTAACTGTTGATACTCAAGAAAATCCCTTACCGGCTTTTGCATGTTAGTTTGTTCAACTAGAGGAAACACAATAAATCACTAAATGGAAAGACAGTATTTTAAAAATAAAATTTCCCCGTATTCTTTTGCATGGACTAAACACGTTGCTCCCTAGATGGGTCCAAAGTGCAGAGAGAAAGTACAGCAAAGCTTTGGTGAGCCAAACAGACCTCAGATCTTTCTGTATTCTCTTGAAATCCAGAATTTCTGCAGACTGTAGGCTCAAATCACAAGTATTTTATGGCTTCTACATTCCTCCCGTGTATAAAAGTGCTGATATTCATATTTCTTTGACATAATTTTCAAGCAAAACTTGAGCGAAAGCTGAAAATACTAAAAGTAGAGAAAATTTACTTAAGGGATAATTTTTTGAGGTTGTATTTACTATTAAATGCATAATGTATAATTTGTCATCTTTAAAGTAATCTATTTTTTAAAGGTATTAGGGATTCAACTCTGCTGGAGTATACACGCGTATTGTGAAATTATGGTTGTAATGCAAAATAAGAATACATATAAATATGCTTTTGCATGTGTTAAAAAATCACTGTTAATAGTGAAAGTGAAAGCTTGTGAGAAACTATGGTGTTGAAAAATTCATTTTAACTTTAGTTGTACAGTCATTAACTCTCTCTGTGTATCATTTAAAAAAATGTTTTAATTAAGAAGTGCCAAAACTTGAAATTATTTTTTGATGCATCAGATCATCCATATCTTTTAAACAGGACTCTAACTCCTGTCGTAATCACTGGCATTCCTCACCTCAGAGGCAGATGTGGTGCATCAACAATCCAGGAAGGATACCAACAAGGAAGAGCAAGGAGGCCCAAGGAACAAGAGAGCAAACACAGGGCTCCAAAATAGAGGAATCTGCGCCAATTGTGCACACATTGCTTTGAAAAATCTGATGATTACTAATAAAATATTAAATAATTTACTATATTCTCTGATACATATTTCATTACAAAGAAAATAAATGGTTTCATTCATCTCACACATGACACAATTGGTAGAATAGTCAAGTTACTGACAGATCAGCTTACAATTTTCTTCAACCTAAAGACTAGTTTCCAAAGGAAGAAGGAGATTTGTCAAATGCTGAGTTTCTGACTAACTCAGGTGCATATACTCTTGTAAATACTTTTTCTTTGTATTAAAATAAGTGACGTTTTTCTTTACCTGACCCACTCACTCACTGTGAAGGCAGCAAGTGTGAAGTTAGAGCAGGGCTGTTTGTTCTAAGTTGATGTGTGTCTAACATGCATATTCTGTTTTGAGTAGTACAATTAGGACAGTCAACCCATCTTGGGTAGCTATTTGTAAGAAACTGTCTAAGCATGTTGGATTTATTTTGTTTTGGGGGCTTTTCCATATAAGCAGACCAATCCTATTTATGGTCTTTTCCATGTGTTTGGAGCCATCGTTGTGATTGTTGTAAGTGGTCATTTAGCCCTTGGCATTAATGTCCATTTGTCAAAGCCAGTTGGGTGCCAGCTTTTCCATTGTAAGTCTACCAGATAGATAGGTAATCTTTGGTGAAGTCCTCAAAGGGTTGTCAGGTGATCTCTGGATATCAGTACAGTCCTTTGCTGGAATGATTATTTTAAAATAACTTCCATTGAGGAATGTGAATGAAGTCCAATGATGCCCAGTCCAAACATGCTGAAACTGGATAGACAGATATAAATAAAGATAGATGATAGATACATAGATACATATATAGATACATAGATAGATGATAGAAAGATAGAAAGAAGATAACTAGATAGATAGGAAGATAGGTGAATGGGTTGGGAAATATGAAATTCTTCAATCCATCAGTGGATATATATAGGATAGTCTTACATGTTCATCTTCACATTTTTGGAAAATTCTGATTTTCTCATTAGTTAGAAGTGAGGATGGTAAAATATGGGTACACTTGTAGAGCATCTGATAAACTAACAACTAACAGGAGAAAGAAATTACTCTTCAGCTGTCTTTGTAAATAATACTGCAACAAATTAGATAATTCCTCTGATTTCCTCATTTTCTGTTTTTTTTTTTTTGTTGACTATAAATCTATAATTCCTGCATGCCTGTAACTTGACCATTAACATCCCAAGAACACATTAATGAGTCAGCAAATAGGATCTTCCACGCTATCATTGTATTTTAATGTCATCTCTTAAAAGATAACCATTTATATATGCACTTAAATACAAATTCTTTCAATATTCATAGTATCATGGAAAGTAATTTGCAGATTAGCTTGTTCTATTTCCATATTATCTAGGTGAGGAAATAGTCTGTGGTAGGTGAGGTTTTCTATAAGTGAGCAGCTTTGAGTGGAAAACAAAAGACTCACTAGACGTCAGGCACCACGCCATCTTTGGGGCTAACAAATTTCCCTTGGGGATTATTGAAATCCATTTGAATCTTGTGGCTATTGGCTTCAGTGAATGGAAGTGGTTTGTTTCTTTTTACCTTTCTCCTCATTTTGTTAGTAAGGACATTTGGAAAGAATGGAAATTTTGCAATGAGGTGTACTTTGCAAGAAAGTTGAATCTGATGACCTGAGATAATGGAAAGTCTTTGAGGCTAAGGAAAGGAAAGGACTAGAGGAGTCTGAAGAAGGACTTGCTTAAACTGGGCTATGACCTTGTGTGGGACAAAAAAAATATATGGCATCGTTATTAATTGTTGGAAATAATAATTATATTTTGCTTTGTTTCTGTGATGGCAACACTCTGTCAACTTTGGTACATCTCCGTTTATTCGAAGGGTTGTTTAGCGTCTACTATTTCTGTCTAGTGTTTTCTTTCCCTTCCATGTCTCCTCTCCTCCCCTCCATCACCACTCACCTCCTCCCTTATATCTCTCTCTCTTTCACATACACACACACTCACACACACTCACACACACACAGAGGAAAAAGATGAGGGGAAAGAAGAGCAAATAGTTATTTTTTAACACATAGATTATTTCCTAGTGAGAGATGAGTAAGGCAAGTATTTATAAGTTTAAATTATCTTATGATTTGTTTATTTAATTCCCACCATCTGTTGCTTCACTCTCGTAGATATTTGGTTTCCCTGGCTAACGGGAATATATGTCTATAATCTTTCCTCTGTAGATGCTACTGGCCTCTAAAATTATATGCATATAATTGCAGGAATTATGATCTTCTTTCCTTTGTTCCTGAATTTTTTCCTTCCCTCTCTTTCTTCCCTTTTTCCTCCTGATATTTATCTATCATCCAGTATTCAAAACAATACTCGTATCTAGATAACTTGACCATATGTATTTTCTTACCTAGGTAATTATTCATCATTTGGTTCTTATCAATTTAAGGATTTTCCTTTGACCTGTGTGAAAGACGTTCAAATAATCATATTTCTTCTAGAGAGGGGGACATATAGCCATTCAAGAACCTGGGATTTCAGTTGGCAGAATCAGCCAGGAAGCTAATGGATAAGATTGCCTTGGAAAGAGCATGAGAAAACTGGTCTATGTAAGTCTAGGTAATGGGTCAGTGCACCAGTTTTGTTTACTTGTTTGCTTTTTAAAAATCACATTGTATATAATACCTAATAGCTTATAAGTGTCTAACAAGTTTGAAGTTAGTATTATTCCTTCGAGTTTCTAGGGAATACGGAAAGGTTATTGCTGCTTTTACCTATTTTTTGGTTTTTGCCTCTTGAAAAGGAACTTCATAGTCATAAATCCTAACTATGTTAGAGCTATAAATTGAGGAATTGCACAGATAAGAAACTTGCTACAGGGTTTTTTATCCTTATAAAATTTATGAGCATGTTTATATTCTAATGAAAAATTGCTGAGGAGTCAAATTCCTAATTATAAATGACTTAATTTAATAAAAATGTTGATTCAAGTAATTATTTACTTACAGCTTTAGTTTGCTGGAAATCCTCTAGCAATTTTTTATTAACATTGTAAAATAAAGTAATTGTGATATTTTTAATTAAATTCTCAGAGAGGTGACAGTATACTAATACGATTTTTCTTCCCTCAAAGCCTTTGAAAAAATTGGCTTATATAATCCCCTCATTCAAGATGTCAGAGAGTGAAGCATTTAGCAATATGAGGTATTCATCTATCAAGACTGGAGTTGGGAAAACTTAGCTCACGCTTTCAAGATGCTGGAGCAATTTGGGAAAAGGTAATTAAGAGATTTCCTATACTAAATAGTTCAAGGAGGATGCAGTTCTCAAAGCATAAAGTTTTCCATTTGACTGGGAATTCTCTTGTAAGAAACAGGATAGTTAGTGACTTGGAAATATTATATTGAAAACACAGGAAATCAATAGAAAATATCTTTAAAACTCTTAAAAATCACATTTTCATGACTTTAATGGATGTTTCCAATAATTCACACATTCACCATCTACAGAATATTCTGAACATCCCTTTTCTTTGGCGTGAGATTCCTATGAAATCTACTAATGAAGAATGGAATGGATTGATTTCTACCATGATGAAAATCTAAATACCTTTGGATCGACCTCCTAAATTTTCTTCAAACAACCATCATGGAGTAAAGTTATAATATGCTTTATCAAAAATGGCAGTTTAAAACAGCCTTAATTCTAAGAAATATTTGCTTAAATAAAAGCACATGAAGAACATGAACATGAAAACCAGGATAAAGTTAAATTGTCCAGGTTGGATTTGGCCCTCTGGCTCTGAGTTCCGCTCTCTCACATCCACACAGGGAACTCGAAGAGAAGCTTGTGGTACAAGGTTTATGAAACATTGGACCAGAGTGCCATTTACAAGTGGCTTGACATTTTGCCATTATAAAACACATGAAGAATTTTTCTCTTAGAAAAGAATCCATGAAGAACAGCCCTCCCACGCACCCTCTCCTCATTTCTCTCACTGCTCACCTATGCTATTTATAATACCATAAGATTAAGCAGAAACAAGTGATACCTTAAGTAATTTCTTCTTTCTCAATTTGGAGTTTATTTTTAAAATATCTGTAAACTTTTCTCTTAGAAGCTAAAATGATATAATTCACACCTCACAAGAATATTGCAGAGATTACACAAAATCATTTTGGAGTGAGTGCTTTGTGATATTTGTCACAGGAGAGTATTATTTTTGTGATTACAACTGCATAGTTGAGCTTAGAACCCAAGCCCCTTCCCCTGGAGCAGGTTGCTGAGAATTCCACCACTTCATTTAACAGTGCCCGCGGAATATGTGGCGAGACCAAGTCCAGGTCTGAGAGCAAATACAGCCGTCTCTGGAAGTCCTTAAGTAGTAACCATCTTTAGTATTGGGAACAAACAGCAGCTTTCTTCTCTGTTTGCTCATGTTCGTGTATAATTTATAGTTGCCGGGAAGGCTTGTAACATAAGGATTCAGATATGGTTTTATTTTTGTTAGTTATATTATAATGATATGCCAGGGTTTTAATTTTAAATTCTGGAGCCAAAGATCAATTTTGAAAAAGTTATTTTAAAAACATCATTTGGGCTTCTCGAACACTGCAGACACAGCTTGTCAGCAGGTACTATTTTACTCACCTGTCCTTGTGTACCGTGTTGCCCTCAGAGAGCTGTGTTACTGCACTAGGCTGAGGCTTCACCTTCAGGAATCATCAGTCAGATACATCACCATCAGATACACCATAAAATCTCCAGGGAAAGTGTTTATGCTTGTAGAAAACTGCATTGAACTTAAATATTTGAAGAATATTAATATTTGAAGAATTCAAGGTATATTCATGTGATAGAAAACCATTCATAAGTTACATATGGCTTTATAGATTAAACTTTATCAATAGGAAAAGGTAATCATGTAGAATTGCCAATTGGAAAACAGATTATTTTCTTTAAGATCGTCTGTCTATCTATCTATCTATCTTTAATCTATATCTCTTTCTATTTAATCTTTCTATTTTCAAATAAAAAGAACCAATACCCCACTGGTAGGACAACTCTTTTCTTTCTTTTTTTCCTTGTTTCCTTTTTCCTTCTTCCCTCTCTCCCTCCCTTCCTTTCTTTCTCTTTCTTCTTGTTTGATGACCTACTCATTTGCAAGGTTTTTGCAATGAATTCATGTCTCAGTTATAGTAAAATAATATAAAACATACATTTTTAGAAATAATGTTTTAAACTTGCTCATAGAGCAGCATCAGTAAAATTTGGATAAGGACCAGGCTCCCCTTATACATTTAGTGAATGTTTGCTAGTTTCATTGGCCTCTGCATTTCTTCTTCATTTACGAAAGTGATGGTGCTTCAGAGATAATCAGTATTAACAGCTGTATGACAGGTTATTTACTTGCCTGACGCTTTTACCAATTCTTAGGCCTGATAATAGCTTTTCTCCCTCATGACACAGAACAATTTTTAAATGATTGACACTAAATGTTATTATAGTGTTACTGGACTCAGAATTAATTTTAATCAAATATTGAAGCGAGGGCTTTAATTATGAATCAAGAGCATTGCCTAAATATTGAATCATATTTTTTTGTAATACAAACAGCTGATAATTTAAATTTCATCGTCTAATCATTATTGTGTTCAGTTATACATCCCTCACAGCAAGAGATAAATTGTGTTTATTGTATTTCAAAAAGCAGTTCATAGGTATGTTAGTATCAATATTTAAGAACATCCAGTGACTCCAGATATAATACTAATAGGAAAATTTAAGAACTTTTCTAATCCTATCTTCTCCTCCTTCTTTTTTGTTTTATAATAATCATCAGAACAACGATTGCCATATTTAAGAAATATCTTTCTACAATTTTTAATTTGTTCTCATTTTTGATACGTATTACTCGTGCACATCTCTTTCATGCTTATTGTATCATTAATATATATTTTTATTATAAATTAGTTTTATAAATGGTGCTATAATAGTTCTTTGTTTTATTATTTTATTTTATTTAGATTTTACAATTCTGTATGCTTTGCTCTTATCATTTTATACAGACGTTAGTTTTCTCTGTATTCTACATAAAATAATTGTACTAGAATTAATGGAATTAATAAAAAAGATTAGAATGACATAACTTCACCTCACATAAGTAATAATATGTAATACCACTTGTAAAAAAATTACTACAGGTAAACCTGGAGTCTCTTAGAATCTTAAAAACATTTAAAGGAAAAATAGAGGCTTTATTTGTTTTGATTTAGCTCTTGATTTTTATCTAAAGCTCTTTATTTCTTACATTTAGTTTATATCACCATATCATCTGATAAATCTAAACAGATTTTTAGTGTTGAAAAGTAAACACAAATTTTAAATATCAATTTATTATATTGTAAAATAATTTCTATTTGGAAATCAAGTGAATCATGGAATTCAATATTAAAGTATTAACATTCAATATTAGTCTTAGCTTTTAATCAACAGGAACAGAACAGATGGCATGTAAAATATTTTTAAATTTAGCAAATCAGATTTGTTTAAGCAAGATCTTAAAGACTGTTTACTCTGGATAATCATATTTTAACCAGAAAAATCCCAACCAAAACTCAGTGTCCTTTGAAATGCACACAAGAAAATGGATTTTTATTTATAATCTTCTCTTTTAACATGAGTTATAATTTGCTTAAAAGAAATCTATTGTCTTTAGACATTTTTCTATGGTACTTAAACTTTGGGTTATTTTTATGTTATCTCAACTAAACTAGATGAGATTAAACATTTGGGTTATTTGCTTGGAGTTCAGTTCTATGCAAACAAGACAAACCACTTTTGGGATGTTAAGACTGCCAATAAATTCGACAAAAGGATTGTTTGAGCCTTGCAAATGAGTTAGAAGCCAAGTTGAAGTCAAGATGTTATCATAAGCCTGACATGTCAATGGTAAGGTGCATTGGATTCATTTCAGTGTGTTCAATCACCCCATTCAGAATGGCAACATCCAGGAATAGCTCACGCCTGCTGTTTCAGGACTAAAACATCATTTCTTTCTTTCTTTCTTTTTTATCATATATATGTATTTGTGTGTGGATGTGTGTGAGGAAGATTGTTGCTGAGCTAACATCTGTGCCAGTCTTCCTCTATTCCGTATGTGGGAAACCTCCACAGCGCAGCTTGATGAGCAATGTGTAGGTCTGCACCAAACCTGTGAACCCCAGGCCACCGAAGTGGAGCCTGTGAACATAGCCAATATGCCATGGAGTTGGCCCCCATCTTTCTTTTTGTTTTAAATTTCTGTGACTCTTAAAATATGTCTTCCATTGATGACAATTTTTTTTATCTTCTGGTTGGGAAATATTATAGATCTTCATAATGAAATATTCTGAATACTTTTAGTAAATTTGTTTACATGGCATAAAAAAGAACAAGTAAATAAAACATACAGACAGAATCAAGCTTTGCCTGAATTATAAGCATATTGTAAGTACAATGCACAAAAATTAAAATATCTGAAGTACAAATTGAATAACTCAATGCTATTAATTTCCCAACTTGCTTCATAGTACTTTGAATCACTTAAATCATGTGTTATATTTTGTTCTGGATTACAGTGATAAATATATATTATCTTCTCTCCCTTGTTTAGAGCTATCTTGCATCATATTATTTTCTGTGTGACCCTCCAGTTCCTAGCACACTTGCACAATGTGGAAAGATTTCAATGCATGCTTATTTAATTAAGATTATTAACAGCGTCCAGTCAAGAGCTTTTTAAAAAGGAATTCTGAGTGGGACAATTTCAGTGAGGTATCAGCTAAATTTTAGCAGAATGTGTTGGCTGTTTGCCATATGAGAAAGAGAGACACAGAGAGAGGAGACAGAAAGAGCAGAGAAAAAGACCAGAGAGCAAGGGCAAGGGAGTAAGAGAGGAGAGAAAGGGGAGGACTGAGAAGAGCAGAAACTCAGATTTCCTGTGCCCAGAAAGAATACGCCTAGGCTTTCCTTTCTATTTTCTCTATTGATTTTAAGATTGCTCCAGGCAAATAATAAAATCTCTGTTCATAAAACTATAAAAACATACTAAATTTATTTTCATGACTTTGTATTTAATGAATTGCTGCATAGTCCATAGCAATTATAGAGAAATATTGTGCTTTTGCCTATAGTACTTGAAAAATCATGAATTAGAATGTGTGTACATTTTCAACACATTGAAACAACACTACATGGTATCTGATGATATTCTTAAGCCTGGCACTAAGAGTGATCTGTAACCCCTTAATGATAGGCCTCAGCTTTATTATCACTAAGGCACTTTTGGGCTTTAAAATTCTGTTTCATGAGACCATGACAATGTTAAAGATGACATGCTGTTTAGAAAATAACATTTTCTCGTTTGAGGATAGGTGTCAAATGATTCATCTATGGCTGATTAATTTACCACTTCACTGATCTTATTAGCTAATTAAATTACATTTCTTAAGCATATCATCTTCATAGGACTGGTAATCATTAGAAAGGATTTTTAAAGATATACATGTAGCTAAAAGTTACAAATAAAAAACATAAAAAATACATAGATGTAGGTGTAATTTTTTAAATGAGAGCCTTTAAATTAATTGAGACAAACTTAAATAATTTGAAAATATTGAATTATACTTATCAATCTCATAGATGTTAACATAAATAAGCTAAATGGATACTTTAGGGTACAGATAAAATCAGGGAACGCTTGATGAGAAAACAGACTGTCAATAAATTACTTCATTCAAAAGACTTCTTTATATTTAGAAAATTAAAGCTTTAGTGCATGATTTAGGAGAACATTGTTGGGGGAGAGAAGAGGAGAATACTAAACTGTCCTAGGTCAGAAAATCTCAGGAAGTTGACAGGAAGGAAATACGTAAATTAGAAGAAAGGAAAAGAGAAGGGAGTTGAGCGAACAAGAGCAAGGCTCAATTTTTCAGAGGGAACAAACGAAATACTACAGGGAGGTTATTAAACCTCTTTGACTCTCACTTTAATCCTCTAAAAATGGAATTAATAATGTCAAATTTCCAAGAAATGTTTTAATATTAAAAGAGATACTCATAGGGCATCTAGTATAGCACTAGATTGGCATACAATGACTGCTTATCATATCTTTACTCCCAAAAGTGCATGTTAAAAATAATGAAGCATGCCTTGTGTTTACAACATTGGTAATCAAAAAGGCCCATAATGAGAACAAATTCATATCCTTTTATTCCATAAATCATAGAATCTTAGAAGCTTCTACTTTCCAAATTTAAGGAATACCTATATTTCTATTACCTTATTAAGAATAGACGATCTCCAGATAAATACATTTTAAAATCAGGGATATATTGACAGGGATTTTACACGTTAAGTAGTTTTCCAGGCCACGATGTCAACTCCCTACGTTGTCTCGAATACGTAATACAAAGCTGAAATACTATATGGTTTTGGAGTTTGAAAGAATTCAAGATGAGGTGATATGGTGGAAATACAGGAAAGCAGGATTGAAATAGCAAGATGATCTAAGGGCAGACCTCTTTTCTGTGGCAGTAGTACAAGTTGAAATTGAAAGAATAAATTAACTTGTAAAAAATACACTACTAGCATTTGTTATGTAATTGGTTACTTCTCTTATTGGCCTTATCCTCTTCCATTATCAATAACACTCAGAACTTTAATCTGTGTCTTGATGCAAATGAATATCAAATCTGTGTCTCCAACCTTCATGTTTTGTAGTCCTTCTCAGCCATATCTCAGTCCTCTTGCTTTAATGGTCCTCTGCAGCTTGAATGATCTTGCCAAAGCCCTAGTAAAGGGAATACTGAAATAGATACTTGAAGTTTGCAATTTTAGATTCTAGTATCCCTAAGTCATCTTCCATTCTCTTATCTTTGTTTATAGTTGAGCATCTTTATCTCTCTTGTCCCATCCTACTCCCTCCCACCCAACAAAATGCCTAGCTCTCATCTTCCCTGTTTATTCTCTCAATTATCTTTTCCAATCTGAAGCAGAGATTTGTTAGTTTCCGATTTCTAATTCTGGCATGATTTCATAATTAAGAATTAAGTCTTCCTCCATCTGGACAAAACTGAAAATTATTTGGCTAAGACCACTCTTTCGACTAAATTCTTGGACTTCCTTGTAGTCATAACTGACCCCTATAGACAGCTCTCTCCAGCTTGCTCCGATTTGGACAGTGCTTAAACTTTATTGCATGTACCTGCAACTAATTGTCCTTCAATTTAAAATTCTCCATATTATGAGGAGTTTAGATAAGCTCCAATGGGAACCTCAATAAATAGGCCTATTTTATTTATATCTTTGGAACAAAACATAAGGTAGAGAATCCTATCTGAGGGAACCAAAAATAGAATCAGAGAAATGAGTCTAAATCAAAACCCCTGGAATGTACTAAGGATTAAGCTGAAGAAACTAAATTAACCAATAATTCCAAAGAGCAAGAATGAGAATAAAAATAGAAAGCAAACATCCCACCCTAACAATGAGATGTCTCTGCTTTTTGGCCAGTGACCATCTGCAGAGGTTGTGTATGAGAAAAAGCTTTGACTCTCAGCATGGTCAGCAGCAGGGAAGTTTAAATAAGAGCTAGAATCCATAATATAATATCAAAATGTCTAGGATGCAATTAAAAAGTAGTCATATCAAGAATCAGGAAAATCTTAACTTGAAGAAGAAAGAAAATCAACAGATGCCAACACAAAATTGACACAAATATTGGAAAAGATTGACAAAGATTTTAAAGTGAATATCATAAAAATCCTTCAATAAGCAATTGCAAACACTTAAAAAATTAAAAGGATAGGAAGTCTCAGCAAAGAAACAGAAAACGTAGAGAAGAACTAAATGGAAATTCTAGAACTGAAAAATACAATAACCAAAATGAAAACTCACTGGAAGGGCTCAATAGCAGACGTGGGAGGAGAGAAGAAAGACTCAGTGAAGTTGAAGATAGATCAATAGAGATTATCCAAACTGAAAAACAGAGAGTGAAAACGGAGTTTCGGAGGCCTATGGACAACAACAAAAGTTTCAACATTTGTGTCATTGGAGTCCCAGAAGGAGAGGAGGAAAAATGGTAGAACAGAAAAAAAAATTGGAAGACATAATGGCTGAAAATTTCCTAAATATAGCATAAACCTTCCTACATAAGCCTTCATATAGATTTAAGGAGCTGAGATAATAATAACAAGATAAATCTACAGAAATATGTATCCAGATACTTCATAGTTCAATTTCTCAAAACTAAGGACAGAGAAATAATCGTATAGCAACCAGAGAGAAATAAAACATTACCTATAAGAAAACATAATCCAAATGACAGTGGATTTCTCCCCAGAAAACGTGAAGCCAGACGAAGCAGCACAAAAAGTTTCCATTACTGAAACATGTTACCCCACAATTTTTTACAGAGAAAAAATATCTTTCAGGACCAATGGCATTCTCAGTTGAAGGAAAAACTAAGAGAATTAGTCACTAGATATAAAAAAGGAGATATTACTGAAGACTCTGAAGACATTAGAATGACAATAACAGAATACTACAAACAACTTTACACACATACATTTGACAGCTTAGACTCAATGGACCAATTCTTTGGGGAAAAGTAAAACAGACTACCAAAAGAATGGTTATAAAGGAAGTTCTCCAATAAGAAAAGAAATGACAAAAGAAGGAAACATGAAATATCCGGACCAGAGAAATAATAATGAAATAGGGAAAAGTGTAGATAAGTATAGTAGATTTTCTTCTCCTTTGCATTTTCAAAATTATATTAGTGACTTGCAAGCAAAATATTGTGTTGTCCAACATGGTTATCAATGTATTTAAATAAGATGCAACTAATCATAAAGAGGGTAAAAGGATATAAATGGTGCTAAATTTCTTACATTTCACTTGAATTGGTAAAATATCAACCTTAGTTAACAGTGTTAAATTATGTATGTATACTATAATCTAGAACAACCACTAAAATTTATACACAGTGATATACTCAAAAACACTATAGGTAAATCAAAATGAAATATTAAAAAAAGATCAAGTAACTCATAAGAAAGGAGGGAAAGAAAAACAGAAGAACAAATAACAAGGGGTATAAACAGAAAACAAATATTAAAATGCCACATTTGAGGGGCGGGCCTGGGGGTGTAGCAGTTGTTTGTGTGCTCCGCTTGGGGAACAGGGTTTCCCGGCCCCGACTCTGGGCACAAATGTATGCACTGCTTGTCAAGCCATGCTGTGGCAGGTGTCCCAAGTATAAAGAAGAAAGGAAGATGGGCACGGATGTTAACTCAGGGACAGTTTTCGTCAGCAAAAAGAGGAGGATTGGCGGCAGATGTTAGCTCAGGGCTAATCTTCCTAAAAAAAAATGAAATCCATGTTTAAGTTCTAACATATCAATAATTGCATTAAATATAAATGGTCTAAATACAAAAAGAGAGACTAGTAGAATGGATTAAAAATTATGACCCAACTATATTTTTCACAAGAAACTCATTTCAAACATAAAGATAAAGGTAAGCTAAAAGTAAGGGGTTGAAAAAGAATATACCATGCAAACACCAGTCACACAAAAGAAAGTTGGAGTGAGTGTACTACTATCAGATCCTATAGATTTTGGAGCAAAGAAAATTATTAGAGACAAACAGAAATGCTACATCATGATAAAAGGGTCAGTACACTAAGAATAAGGAGACATAATAATCCTAATTGTGTATTCACAACAGACCTTCAAAATACATTAAGCAACAATCAGCAGAACTCAGAGGAGAAACAGACAAAATACAATTACAGTGGGGATCTTCAATGCCCTCCTTTTGGGACAGAATGGCTAGATGGGCAATAGGTAGGTAGGAAATAGCAAGGGTACAGGAACAATATCAACCAACAGGATTTAACTGACATTTACAGCACACTTCACCAATATTTGCAGAATATACATTCTTGTCACATGCTCATGGATCATTTATAAATAGATCATATCCCTGGTCATAAGAGAAACCTCAACATACTTGAAATAATTAAAATCATATGGAGTATGTCTTTTTCCATAAAGAAATCAAACTAGAAATTAATAGCAGAAAGACATCAGGTAAATCTCCAAACGTGGAAATTAAATAACATAAACAATTCATGCATAAAAGAGTAGGTCTCAGTGGAAACAAACCAATAACAACAGCATTGGATTATATAAAATAAAAATATAACATACAAAAACTTGTGGGGTGCACCAAAGCAGCACATTAAGAGAAATTTAAAGTACCAAGTGCTTATTTTAATAAGGAAGTATCTAAAAACAATGATCTAAGTTTCAACCTCAAGATAACAGAAAAAGGACAAAAAACCCAAACCAAGCTAAAGGGAGGAAATAAGAGCAGAAATGAATGAAATAGAAACCAAAAACTGAATTAAATAATCAATGAAACTAAAATCTAGTTCATTAAAAAATAAATAAAATAGATAAAGCTTTACTAAGACTGATAAAGAGAGAAGAAAGAAGATACAAATTACCAATATGAAGAATAAAAGAGGAGTTATTACTACAGATCCTGAAGACAGCAGAAGGATACTGAGTATTACAAGCAACTCTGCACACATAAATTTGATAGCTTTGACACAATGCACCAATTCCTTGGGGAGAAATTACAACTACCAAAACTAACCCAAACTGGAATAGATCATTTGTGTAGTTCTGTAATGGATAAAGTAATTGAACCCACTATTAAAAAAAAAAAAAACTTTTGATAAAGAAATCTCCAGCTCCAGATGGTGTATCTGGATTTCACAAACATTTAAGTAAGAATTAACACAAATTTTATACATCTCTTTACAGAAAACAGAAGAAAAACAACACTTCCCAACTCACTCTATGAGGCCAACGTTACCTTGCTACCTAAACAAAAGACAGTACAAGAAAACTACAGACCACTATCTCTCATGAACATAGATGTAAAAATCCTCAAGAAAATATTAGAAAACCATATCCAGCAACATATGAAAACAATTTTGTAGCATATTCTTGTATTTCAGGAACACAAGATTGTTTCAATATTCAAAAATCCATCAATGCAATCCACCATTGTTAACAGACTAAAGGAGAAAAATCACATGGTTTTATCAATGCAGAAAAAGCGTCTGACAACCCAATATTGATTTCTAATTTGAACTCCCAGCAAACAAGGAATGTCAGGAAATTTCTTCAATCTCACAGAGAATGTTTCTGAAGAACCTATGGTTAAGATCATACTGAACAGTGAAACACTGCCTGCTTTCCCCCTAAAATCAGGGAGAAATGAAGGATGCTCACTCTTAACACTTTTATTTAATGTAGTACTAGAAATCCTAGCCAGGCATTAATACAAGAGAAAGATTAACTAGACAGAACTGAAATTTCTGCTATACTTAGAGATAAAGATTTGAATTATGTTGTTGATTTTCATTGATGTATTAGTTATCACTATAGTCTGTTTCAGCACTTAAGCAGCTTCTTAATAATATAATTAATGAATTTGATTAAACAATATAATAGGTTTGTGTATCTTCTTTACATTTGAAGGATGACATTTAGCGTCTAAATTTTGATTATTGCTCATTTATGTCTTTTTCTAGCCATAGTTTCAGACCTGAATTTTTAAATTTCCCTTCAAAGGTAGGGCGAACACTTTCTTGAAGTTCTACTGCAGCATCCTTCAGATTGGAGATTTTGGGGATTCACATCAATGTTGAATATTGACTGTAAACTTTCTTTGAGATTTAAGTGACTCTTTCTCATTTAACCTAAGCAACTGCAGTAGTCTATGTCTAGAAATTTATAGTTAAATGAAGGGACAAAGTGCAATGTAAATAAGAAAATAAAGCAAAAATAGTCATGCACCAGATGTTTAATGACTCCCTAAAAAAGAGACACACACTTCAAGAGGAAACCTCATTAATCTTAATATATCCAACAGTGTCACATGAGGACAGCATAAGAAAACAACTTGGCTGATGTGGGGGGTAAACATTCAGTTTAAGAAAATGTAAACTTTGAAAATTGTTAGTTGCTAAGAATGATCAGAAAACTATATATCAGGTAATTTGGGCATTATTTTATATCTACCTCTTTATTTTTTGCTTCTACTTCTCAGGGGAGACAGTGACCAGCATTATAAAGAATATGAATTAATCTTTAGACATGATTTCAATTTGTCATGAGCATTACTTTGTAATTAAATACTTTACTATTTTTATATTCTGAGAAAAAGATTGTTTTTATTTGATGCAGGAATGATCAATCAAAGGATCATAAAGTGGAAGAATTGGAAGAAAATGTACAGATTATTTAGTCATTAGGTTCTAGTCCAACACGCCATTTTATAGTAATTCAGTGAAAAAGACACAAAACCAAACAAAAACAGAATAAACTAGTGTTTGTTTTAGGTGGAAAATCAACTAACTAACCAATAGAATTGTTTTATGTTAATACGTTTTTACTTTTCACATTTTCTTTTGACGTTGAATAGAAAGAAAGTAAAACAAAATTACTTTTTTTAGAGTGAACTATAATATCATTTGATGTAAACTGCCAAAGTAAATTCTGCTATAGTCCCCAACTTCATTTTTTCCCTAACGATGCCTGTCTCTGTAAAACCAGCTCAACACAGCTAGTAAATAATTCCCAAATACTCTGGTGGGCAGTGAAGCAGGCACTTTCTCCTGTTAGAGGAATGAATCTTTAAGGCAAATAAGAAGCTGTTCTTCCCAACCCTCTAGTCACCCCCCAGGGTACCACCTCTTTCCTAGGCCTCAATTTTGCTCAGCATCCCTGTTGCTGGAATTCGTCAGCCAATTTCTATTTTATATTTTGTTGGGACTATTTGAGTTTCTGTCTCTGGGAAGTATCATAAAGTCTGAAAATTGGAGCTATTTTCAAATAATGTTTAAAAAATTCTGGAATCATGATTTTAAAAGTCTCCCACTGAACATATCTATAAAGCTAGGAATTAGCACAATAGTCTGAAAAAAATCCCATTGAGCTAAAGTAAAGTTCTTCTTGATTGAAACAATGCATGTTTTTTTTCTTAAAAAGAAATAGAGATTATTAAAGTTGAGGTTGAAAAAAATAGAGACCTCTTTAGTCATAGGCATTTTGTATTATTATGCCTGTGGTTGATCAGCACAGTGGGTCTGAGTTAATGACCAGAGAATTAGTTCACGAAATGTCTCAAAGCTAATGTTGGCTAATATTGACCTTACTGATGTTGGCTTATCATTCTGTAGGAAGGACAACACATCAAAGCAATTAGGTCCTATGAGTACTCGCTTCCTACTGTTTTCTTTGTGGATACATATACATCTTGTATTTTGTTTGAAAGTGTTCTTTATCAGGATAATGACAAAATTATATCTTTAAGTTTTCTTTACCCATGTGTAGCTGATGAAAAGTTTAGGAGAAAGTATCCAGAAAGTCCTTAAAGTCATATTTAGTCCAATTCAAGGCAAGGGATTAGTAAATCAAAGGTGCTATTAATGAGAAATGTTTTGTTTTGATTTAATCCTCATAAAATAAGTTGACTAAACTATGCAACTGTGTATTCAAACATCCTCCCTCAAAGCAGCTTTCTCATTACAGAACAAGGACACATTAATGAATGAGGAACTTTGAGACCAATTGAGTTGTTTGTATACATACATACATATCACTCAGGACCTAAAACATGTTGAGTACTGGGTTCCTCTATTTTGTTTTGTTTTTTTCCATTTACTATACACTTATAAGTATTCATGAAAGTGAAAATGAATACCCATGTTTCTGAAATGATTTTTGAGAGGATTTTAATCCCTTAGCTTTAGTGAGGGATATTCTCTTTATAGAATCACTCCTGTACAGTGTACTTCCAATGTCTCCATTATGGCTTGGTATCCTTACACAGTTTTTCTTAGAGTAGGAAAAATATATAATATAAAATATCCACAGACCTATTTTTAAATAATTTTGAGATTTAATTTCTATATTAGGTTTTACTTTTAGCTTGTCACAAATTCTAAAGAGTACACACTTCTACAGGTGTTAATTTTTTCCTGATTCCAACCACAAACATGATTACTTATTTTTTCATCACTCCATAGAGGAGGTAGATCTTTATCTATCTGACCCAGTCATTCTTGGCTTCAGGACAAATATTTGATTCTGTTGGCTTTCATTGGACCAAAATAGCAGCCTACCAGGAGTAGATAGCAATGAGTGAATATGGGCATTGCTGGCAATTATGGATTCTGCCTACAAAACTTCCTTCGTTCTTTTTCCATTGAATTTGGGCTTCTGGTTCTGTCCTTTATCAGCAACAACCTAGACTGCCTTGGCTGCATGCGTCATGTACTTGTCTCACGAACGTAATTCTCTAGGTCTCTGACTCCAAGAATTTCTGGTTTTTCCTGCCTGTATTACTCTCTCTGTTCTTTTTCTTGCCTGCCTGTATTACTCTCTCTGTTCTTTTTCTTGCCTTTCTGAAGCTTTTTGACTGATTATTTAAGAGTCCTTCTTTGCCTCCTTTCCAAGAGCCCACCCAGAAGGTTTGTAGACTTCACAAAGTTTACAATGTTCTTCCCAGAAGTATTTTCTAACCCTCGTTGATGCCATACTTTCCTGCTTTGTTCTCTCCTTAATACCACTACTATAGACAACCAGTGTAACCTAATGTAACCTAAGCTTTACCTGTGATAAAAAGAAGTCAGATTTGTAGTGTACTCTAAATCTCTGTATTACGAGTCTCTACATTGTCTCTATTGTAACTTCAGTCATTTTCCGCAATGTCTCTATACAGATATTTTGTGTGCTACCTAAATTCTAATATACAGATGTTCTCTCACATTTGTGATGGATGTTTTTTAAGGTCCTTGAGGATCTTTAAACTTCATTAGGGTAGGGATCATATTTTTTTTTTTAAACTGCTGTATCATCAGTTCCTACCAGATTTCTATTCTTAGTAATAGCTCAACAAATAACTGATGAATGAATGAGTGAGCGACTGTGTTTCTGGGGTCTCAGCTGCGTGTGTGATCTCCATAGCTGGAGAGCAGATCCTGAATATATACGGGCGTCCCTTCGATCCCTGAGCTACACTGTCACCTGCTGCTCGCATTTGTGGTCATTCATGATGGCACACAACTCAAGTTCCTTTTGTGTGTGTGAAATATCTCATTGGCTCTATGTGTTTTATCCTCTTCCTCCTTATTTCTATCCATTCGTTTTGTTTTGCTTTGCTTTGATCTGAAGAAAGAGTCACTGCAGCCCCACTGCCATTCCACAAATTCCTTCCTCAGGTCTTTGATTTCTAATGACGATATTGCAAGACCGCTAGTTTTATTGTGTCCTTTTAATGAGAAATCTTTAAAGCATGTGGAAGGAGACAGGGTGAAATACTGCTTAGAAAATTGAAAGTTTTTGTCAAAACTGCCTATCAAAAATTAAACATGACTACTATTCTCATTTCTCTTGTTCAAATCCACCTCTTCCTCAAATTAAGCTGCTTTAGGTTTCTACCAATTTTGTACCACTGTTCTGTCAGAAAGAGAAAAGATAAGTTAAAATCATTTATGTGTTTTCCAAAATTCCAACTTGCTTCTTTAAGCTGAGCTCCAGGTAAATGTGGCCCCTTGTCCTTTCCTAACGATTAGCTGCCAGCAACCAGGTCCTTGCTATATTGTATCCCCTCCTGTATTCGTCACCTCTTTGTCCTCTTCAGATTCCCACAACTATTTGTGTGATAGTCTCCACTTTTGATGCTCCTTCCTCCAGAGACGTCTTCCACTACGTTCCCATTCCTTATCAACCACCCAGGCTGAGCAAGTCGCTGGAAAAGATACTGCTCTGAGAGTTCTTCTTTTGAAAAGAGTATCCAGATGACTGAGTAGGTCCTTAAATGTTACATTTTCAATATTGCCTATTTAGAGGACATATGTGTAGGTGTGACTTGTCTTATTTTAGAAACACGACGCATTCAGTTGTGATGGTATATAAACAACTGTTTTAGGAATGAAATGAATACTGAATAATCTTCTTGTCTGAATTTCACTTAAAAGTCAAAAGCACTTGTTGTTTTCCTATCCAAGACTCATGGAATTGGAAGCATACTATTGTTTCATATTGACAATTCTACAATGGGTGTGTTTAAATGCAAGTGCTCTGCTATTTATTCCTTCTTTACTGTCAAAACAATGTTACTTGTGAAGTGAGCAACAGACTGAAGATTTGGAAAGAACACAATAGATTTATATATAATAAAACAATTTAACATATTCTTTGAAGTGATGAGACATTTCAATTTATTTTCTGTTCAATATATACAGTTTTAATTGAAAGCTATATGCATGTTACCACCAGAAAAAAAAAAATGAGAAGCTATAGTTTATTCTGATGGTGAATCACAGGCTAAAGCGATCTATCTTTGATAAATTCTATATTGTAATATTAATTTCAGGGTTCCAAAGAATACCCTGACTGGACCCTATGTTGAATGAATGAATTACTATTAATACTGTATTATATTAATTTCATCTAACCATATCACTTAAACTAGTTAATTTTGGCTGCACATTAGAGAAATTTAAGAAGCTTTTCAACACAGTAAAATTTGGGCCTCATCCCAAAACAATTGAGCTGAATCTCTAAGTGTAGGACACAGGCACCAGCATTTATAAAATTCTCCAAGATGATTCCAATGTGAAGTCAGAGTTGAGAACAACTGAACAAGTAAGCGGATACAAGCAAGCATTGCAATATGTTAGTTTCTAGATTTCCTTGACTACAGGGTGGCAATCATTATATCACATGAAGAAGCTACAGAAGAAAGCACATTTGAGTAATTGTCAGCTCTAGAATTGGTCCTTTCAGTATCCATCACATATACATCCTTTATAAAAAGGACCATAAATACTTTCATTCCACAAGTGCAGCAAAGGAAGCCAATTAGGAAATCATCCCCTTGTTATCTCCAATATGTTATATCTCTTATGCAAATGTCTGGATTTCTACATTGAGTTCTAACATGAGTATCCTGTGGCCTCACTCCATGGGAAAGCAAGATTTTATGTGAAGAGAGAGGTTACTTTTGGAATTTAAATCTTAGATGGGAAAGAGAGAGGAAAAGATCGATCTTGAATACCCTGAAGGAGTTGTCATAATTAGGAATGTTAATGAAGAATGTAGAAAAATAAACAGAGAGATCTATGTAAATGGATCAATCTATCCATCTATAAAAAATTCTTCCTGTAACTACTTCTTGGTTTCCAAATAAATCTGGGAAAGAATCGATTATATTCTTACCGCTCTTCCCCAAACCTATGAAAACAAGAGAATGGCAGAGACAATTAGAATCAATGCACCCTGAACTAGGGATGTTAGAAGAGGTGATTTGAAAGGCAAAATAGTCTCTTATTGAACCAGATTTTCTTTCATTTGCTTACTGTGAATATAGTTTCACCCCATTATTGGAAAATGGATGTGGAAAGATCAAAAGTGAATTTTAACTAGAAAGTTTTAAAAAGTTTGAAATTACTTGACTCATGGGCAGTTGAAATAAGGGACTCCATAACTGGAGAAGTCTAGAAATTTCATAACACTTTTTAATCTTTTATTATGTATAAAATATTAATTTCCTTATACATTTAGGCTACTGTATTGCTATTTTTGTGTTTTCATTTTTCCTTCATTTTTTGCCATTTTATAATACATTAAAAAAGAAAGAAATGTTTATTTAACTGAATGCCCACTTTTGTCAGACATCTATATAATAACTGTCAGCTTCAAGACAAGCATGTGTCTAGATCTTACTTCAAATTAGAAGATAGACACTATCAAAATTATTAAGATTTTCAGTTTTGACCTTAACAAAAATGAATGAGCAAATCATCTAATTCAAACCAGGGCCATAATATCACATAAATGTTTTCTTAGGTTTGATTTATCATTTCAGTTTGACACAAACTTGCCTTCTGTGTAAACTTAACTCACTTTCAAGAAGAGATGGTGCTATGATTGGTTTTGAATGACTTTCATTTTTTTCTCCAAAAATTTATTAGAAGTTCTGTGTGACCCTTATGAATCTCAAGAACCTATTTGTGCTTTGGATTGTTTGCATATCTGGGCTGTCGCATCCCTGAAATAGAAAATAGAGGGGAAGCTTTGGCTGCATCCTCCAGGGAGTTATTCTACCTTCATCAACATTGAAACAATTTTCATCAAGAAGCAGCAGTAGGGACAAAAAGCTCTAATCACTGTGGAAGTTGGCTTCAAGAGAAAATGTTCATTTTTGCCTAGAAAGTACTTAAGACTTGGTTGGGTAAAATATTAAAAATTGGTTGTGTAAAATGCTGTCTCTTAAATTTTACTATCAGAGTTATTTTCAGTGTCAAGCAGTAAGTAATAGAGATATGTGATTTAGGTCAGATTAGTTTAGAAGGTTGCAATTTTGGCCAAAGGCCATCAACCAAACTATTTGTATAAAATAAGTAGAATGTATTCTCAGGGGGGAAAAATTACCAGGTATAAATCTGAGCATAATGAGATGACTTTGTGAGTATATGAATATGTAACTTGGTTGCATTTGCATAGGAGGTGGATGTGTTTTAAAGTTTATATTTATGTTTAAAGGTTGTTTTTGGAGGGGAGAGGGAGGCTTTTACTTTAAATCAAAAAAATAAAGAAGTGCTAATACATCATCTCTATGTCAAAGACTAGGATGGACAGCTTCCAAAGAAGAAAATTTTTTGAAATTGAAATGGTAACAATTAGCTTAAACAGTAGGACCAGATTTCTCATTAAAGTGAAGAAGAGTCATTTAAGTTTTTACAAATTTAGCTTAAATATTTAGATTTTGCAGGAATTATTTTCTTATTATCTATCTGTTTGTCTGCCTGTCTATCTATCAAACTATCTGTCTGGTTGTGACATTTATTCTGCAGCTAAATGCGTTAGTTAAGCTGAAGACAAACATTACAGTAATTATATGAGTGGAGGAGAAGGGTGTTACTCAGATGGTTCAGGTTAGTTTTAAATTTCTTATTAATTGAAATGATTAGTATATAAAAATTATGCTGAATTTACTTATGAAATTAATGATTAGGTGACCATAGTTAGGTATCCATAATTCAAAAAAGGAAATACTTTTTTAAAGGAAATATACCTCTAGAACTTCCCATTTCTACTTCAATATTAGGACTTTTCTATAGTCCTTTTCTTAAAAACAAATAAGATTTTCTTCCCGGTATAAAAGAACTGAAATACGTGTGTGTCTCTCTCTACACATCTATATGCCTTTTTCTTTTCCTGGTAAAATCTGGTGCTCAATGCCAAACATCTCCATAGAAAATTCCCTCCAGCAAGCGCCAGTCTTTGACTAAAGGAACAACTACTATTGCTCCATCTCTAAATTCTAGTGTTTTAGTCATTTACAAAACATCTAAATACTCCTGACCTCTTGTGATTTCCTGTTAGAAAAAAAATTGATGTAAATTTTTTCTTCAGTTTTAAGTCATGTATCTGTTGTATTTATTATTCAGAAAAGAAATATTTAAGATTTTTCATTTTACCAAACAGAGAAGTAGACATCAAATGCCGTCTGATGGAAATATAATTTATCATAACAGTTCTGAGCTGTTCCTAAGAATAAATAGATCCTGCTATTTGGGATCTCTGCAGTTAAGGCTCACCTTTGAATTTCATTTTGGAAGGATTTTCAGATGCCAAGATAAGAAGCAACAGCATTAATGATGACTATTAAGAATGGCACTGGGCTATCTTGCAGAAAAATCACATTAAAGATTTGTATCTTGTTTTATGTCCCTTATCATCCATATGTAACATCAAAAATTGCCTTTTTCCTGCTTTAACCCATAGATTATAACTCTAATACATACATAGGTATTGTAGTTCAGGTTGAAATCCACTCACAAAGTCTTAAGCATATATCATGTATTTATATCTTGATCTTATTTTTAAACAAATGTTAATTCTATTGACATTTAATAAATGTTAATGGTATTCTTATCATTCAAAACAATACATTATTGGAATAAGATTTATAATCTCATAAGTAACATTATAAATATTTATAAGTGTAAATAAGATTTATAAATACTATTTTTAAATAAATTTCATAAGCTATATGTCAGTCTGCTTCTAGTGATACTCTTATTAATTTTTTATTGAAGTTAATAATAGAAGGAATTTATTAAACAATAGTAAATACTTTGAGTACATTATTACAATTAAACCTCTCAACAAACCACTAGGAGTTTTAATCTCTGTCTTTCTGATAAAGAAATGGAGAATTAGAATTAGTTAAATAAGATTTTCAAGGTTGTATGTCTAGTGAGGGGCAAAAGTTGAATTTAAACCCAAGTTTTCTTGACTTTAAAGTCTATGACTTTAATTGCCATGCTATTATGGCCCAGTACCGTGTTGAATGTAGGATACAAAGAAATTTAACGATTGCTGCATTGTTTCAGGGGACGTTCGGTATAGTTGGGAATTTAACTATTGGAAAAAACTTTTTTCTAATTTTTTGTATGTCATGTTGTCATAAAATTCAAGTGAGGTGATGTAAATTAAACCAGGCAAGGAATACAATTTATATTCATTTCTATTTCTGATGATGATTTAATCTCAACCAGATGAAATTTAGGGAGGTCCAATAGGAAGTTTTATAACAGGCACTAAAAACTCTAGTAAAGAAGAGTAAAATAGAGGAGGCAGGGCTTCGTGAGGAATGAAAAATAGCTACAGGTTATAGTTGGTAATAGGTTAAAAATATCACCAGTGTGATGTTATCTCCATATTTAAACACAATAAGCAAACAAGAAAACAAACACATAGATTGCCTTCAAAGCCCTCTGTGTTCACAATGGAAACCTTCGTCAGACCATACCTCTGGCAATGGTTTAACTCTGGACATGGCTCCTTTTTTTCCTGTGTTATGATTATAATAGCTTCTTAATTGATTTCACTTTATGACAGACATTGATCATCTAAAGTGGTTTCAGAAAAGAGCAAACAGGAGTATGAGGGCAGTCTGGTCCATATTAAGTCACTGATGTCTAAAATAATTTATAATATTAGTATAAAGTAGAGAAGCTTTTGGAAGGATTTGATGTAGCAGATCACAAGTCTGAGAATATAATAAACTATCTCAAGAGTTAACGATTTCCCATCACTGGAGTTGATCGAAATCAGTAGTTCAGTCTTGGCTGCATATTAGATTAACATGGAAGATTGAAAAAAAATATACCAAAGATCAATCCCATCCCAGGAAAATTAAATCAGAGTCTCTGTGGCTGAGAGCTAGTGTTTTTTTTTAAAAAAATCCCAGACATTCTGTGTATTCAGGGTTGAAAATCCCTGTTTGAATACATGAATGATTACTGGGCAAACAAGTCAGAGCGAGTTAAGAACCAGATATGCAGTCTTTGAAGTCACCTTTGGATCTGAGGTCTTACTATGCAATAGTAAGACTGACTTTATTCTATGAAATAAGTCATCTTACTCATTATCAGTAGCAGTTGACATAATGCATGAAACACTTTCTTCACCCAAAAGTTTGACTTCACTCCTCTTGATTCTTCCATCACTGGTTGCTCCTCCTTCCTCTCCTTTGCTTGTTCCCTCTCAAATCTTCAACCTTTAAACACTGAGCTACCTAAGGACTCAGTTCTTGCTCCCCTCTCTTTTTCTCTGAAGACTTCATCTACTTGATGATGACTGAAATGTATATTTTCAGGTTGAATCTCTCTCCAGAACTGGATTCAATATCAGGTTTTCTATGTAATATCTCTACTTGTCTCAGGGGCATCTAACTTAACGTCAGTTAACCTAACTACCTTAGTAATTTAATAAGTCGGAACCAGATCTGAACTTTTAATTACTGATATGAACTCACCTCCAAAACCTCCATCCAAGTTTTCCCCTCTCAGTAATTAGTAGCTGCATTCTTCCAGTTATTTAGGCCAAAACCACCATCATTTTAAGCTTCTTTCTTTCATAAACCATTAGCAAATCCTGCCATCAGTGCCATCAAAACATATTCAGAATCTTCCCTATTTTAAACCTCTTTATTTCTAATATCCTGGTTCAAGCGAGCACTGTTTGTGACGTGGATTATAATTTGAATAATTTCTTAATTTTTCTTCCTGCTTCTAATTTCATCCCTCTCAATACTACACAATAACTCTCAGTGAGAAGCTAGAATAACTTTTAAAATTTGTCATCTGTGTCACTTTTCTGCTTAAATATTTCCAATAGCATTCCTACTTACTCAGAGTGAAAACTCAAATCCTTAACACTGGCCTAAACTGTACGTATTCTGGTTTCTCTTCACATCCTATAAGACTTTTGCCTTATCCTGGTGTTTCTGGATCTTTCAGTTTATTCTTCCCCCTGACTCTCGATCTAAAATGCGTTTCCCCACATATCTGCATAGCTCCCTCTCTCAATTTCTTTAGCTTGTTGCTACAATGTTATATTACCAGAAAAGATTTTCTTGACCATCCATTGATAATAGCAAAACCTCAAACACACATATATTGACACATTCTGTCCCACCTTTTTGCTTTGTTTTTCTTCAGAACATTTATCATCACTCTACACAGTGTATGCTTATTTGTATATATTTTTGCTGTCTATCTTGTACGTTAGATTGTATGCCTCAAAGTTCCATATCAAAACAGTGACTTTTTGTGCTACCTTATCCATAACATCCAGAACAGTGCCTAGAACATAGCAGATACAAAGCAAATGTCTGTTAAATGAAGGAATGGATGAATGAATGTTAGGACATATTATCATTTATATGTTTTATTAACCTTTGTGGCATTTTCCAAGCAAAATTTTTTACTGTGATATATTTTAGATTTTAGGTATAATTGCATCGCAAAATTTCAAAAGTACAGTTTGGACAGAGTTTTGACAATTGTACATACCCAGGTAATCACCATCTGATAGACCTCACCACTCAACGTTCGCTTATGTCGTTTTCCACTCAATCCACCTGCCCCTGCCTTTTTAATTTCTCTCAAAGGGAGGAAGTTTTTAATTTCTCCTACTATAAATTAGTTTGGCCTGTTTTATGGAATTCATATAAATGGAATCATGCACTGGGTATTAGTTGAGCTAAATAAAAGCTTCTTTCTTTGAACATCACATTTTTGAGATTCATGTATGTCATTGCATGCATAGGAAGTATATTCATTTTTATTATTGAGTCTCATTCTGTTGTAATAATGTCATAATTAATTTATCCATTCTTTTGTTAGTGTTTGAGTTGTTTCCATTTCATGGCTACTATAAATAAGGTTGTGATGAACCTGCTGTTCAAGTCCTTTGGTAGACCCGTGTTTTCATTTTTCTTGTGTAAACACAGATAGACTTGATGATTTTGAGAGTAGGTGGACATTTAACTCTATAAGAAATTGCCAAATACTTATCGAAAGTCATTTGCCATTTTGCACTCCCAGCAACAATATGTAAAGTTACAGGCACTCCAAATCATTAGCAAAGTTTGGTGTTGCTGGTCTTTTTAAGATTACCAGTTTTAGTGGGTGCTAAATTGTAACTGATAGTGGTTTTCATCTTCATTTCTCTAATGACTAATGATTTTGAGTTTGTCATGTGGTTACTGACATATGTCTTTTGAAAAGCATCTGTTAAAGTCTTTTTACCCGTTGTTGTCATTTGTATCTTCATTATTTATTTATCTATTTGTTTATTTGTAGTCTTTATATAATCTGTCTTTTCTTACTATATATTAATGCAAATAATTATTTTAGTCTGTGGCTTTTCTATTTATTTCCTTAGTGATGTTCTTTTAATGACAAGGGACTTTCCATTTTGGTAAGGTCAAGTTTATCATTTTTCTTATTTCATTAGTGCTTTTTTGTGTCAAGTTGAAGAAATTTTTACAAGATCTCTTTTACAGAAGTTGTATGATTCTAGGTTAATATGTTCAGGTCTATGATATCCAGCTCAAATGTTATTTTTGGGGAGGTGGGGCATGAAAGAATGAGTTTCTTTTCTTTTTTTCCCAATATATAACCAGTGTTTCCAGCACCATTTGTTTAAAAAGTACTTCCATTTTCCGGTTGAATTGATTTGGTGCCTTGATCAAAATAGCATCTGACAATGTGCGTCCTATTTACGGACTCTCTGTTATGTTCTATTGATTTGTGTGTGTGTGTATCCTTCTGTCAGTGCTTCACTGTGTTTGATTCTTGGCTTTAGAGTAAGAGTTGAGACCAGGATATGTAAATCCTGCACATTTTTTCTTTATTTTTAAGATGATTTTGGCTGATCTAGATCCTTGCTTTTCTACATGTATTTTTCAGTCAACTGGAAATTTCTTTATAAATGTTTCCTGGGACGTTGACAGGGACCTCATTAAATGCAAAGATCAATTTGGGGAGAAGAGACAAATTAATAATCTTAAGTCTTCATTCAAGAACATGGTATATCTTTCCATATATTTACGTCTTTTAAATTTGTCTCAAAGATGATTGATACTTTGAGCATGGAGGCACGGTGCATCCTTTGTCAGATTTAATGCTCAGTTTCTGACATGTTTCTGTGCTCTTTAAATGGTGTGGTTTCAACTGCATATTCTAACTGTTTATTGTCAATGTGGAGAAATACAGTTAATTTTGTATCATAACATTTTAGCATGCAACTTGGCTAAATCCACTTATTGGTTATAGAATACTTTGGAATATTCCATAAGGTTTTCCATGTGCCCAATTATTTTGTTTGCAAATAATAGCAGCTTTCCTTATAATCATCGCGTTTTTTAATTATTTTTTCTTACCTTAATGAACTGGCTAGTACTTCTGCTGTCATGTTGCGTAGATGTAATGGCAGACATCTTTGCCTTGTTCTTAGTAGTAGGAAAAAAAAAGTTCTTAAATTTTTTATTTGGTGAGAACATGAAAAGTTTTAATGTTAGACCATTAAGTATTATGTTAACTATAGCTTTTGCTTTTGTCTTTTTTTCCCCTGAAGCTGTTTATCCACTCAGGGGAGTTTTCTTCAATACCTATTTTTTTGCAATTTTATGTCAAGAATTGGAGTTCCATCTTATCAAATCTCATTTCTGCATCTCTTGAGATGTTTTTTCCTCCCTCTATTAATATGGTGAATTACAGTTGTTGGTTTTCCCAAGTTAAGTCAGCCTTGCATTCCTGGTGTAAACAGGGTATCTTTTTACATTGCTGGATTGAATTTGGTAATAATTGTTAAATATGTTTGTGTTTAAGCTCATGAGAGATATGGGGATGTGATTTTCATTCTTTCCTCCCTGTCTTCATTGCCTCTCTCCTCTTCCTTATTTGTCCCCCCCCCCCCATCCTCCTCCATCTTTTCCTTCTTCTTGTAATATCTTCATCAAGTTTTGGTATGAGGATTATGTTAGCCCTACAAACAGTTCTGAACTGTTTTTACCTCCTCTATTTTCTGAGTTTGAATAGGATTGATTACTATATTTTGTAAAAATATTCGATTGAATTCCCCATGAACCAGCTGGACCTGGAAGCTTATTTGCAAGTCTTTTTTTAATAAGAAATTCAAATTTTACTAGTAATATCTATGAGACTATTTGAATATTCTATTTTGCTTGTGTAATGTTTGATAAGTTGTGTTTTACAAGAAAATTTTCAGTTTCATGTATATTTTCAAATTGATTGGCAAAAAGTTGATTGTAATATTCCCATAGTATATTATCAGTCTATAGAATCTCCACTAATATCTGATGCTTTATTTTTGGTGTTAGAAGTTGTGTTTTATTTTTTTTCTTGATCAGTCTAGCTATAGTTTTGTCAATTTTATTTGTTTTAAGAATCATTTTTCACTTTGTTGATTTTCTCTATTGTTTGTAGGTTTTCTAATTCATTGATTTCCACTCATATATAATAGTCCTTTATTTCTACTGTTTTTACTTTTTATTCCTAACCCCATGTCCCCCCATTCACAATAGAGATGAGACAGAGGGCATAGCTGGAGGTGTATATGGTGTAGGTTTACTCTGGCTCCTCCTTCTGTATATTCGGTGTAAGAACACAGCCTGTCATAAGCACCAGTAGGCCTGATTTTATTTTTATTTATTTTTTTGGTGAGGAAGATTGGCCCTCAGCTAGCATCTGTTGCCAATCTTCCTCTTTTTGCTTGAGCAATATTGTCACTGAGCTAATATCTGTGCCAGTCTTCCTCCATTTTACATGTGGGATGCCACCACAGCCTGGCCTGATGAGTGGTGTGTAGGTCCACACCTGGGATCTGACTTGGCGAACCTCAAGCCACCAAAGCGGAGTGTGTGAACTTTGCCACTATACCATTGGGCAGGCCCTGGCCTGCTTTATTTTAATTTGCACTTAAACCATTTTCTCTTCTAATATGAGAATTTAGAATTTTTACTAAGCACTGTTTTAGTGTTATCCCACATATTTGACATATTCTGCTGGTAGTATTTATTTTAAATATTTTTAATATCTCTCATAACTTCCTTTTCACCCCACGGACTTTTTTAGAAGTATATTGTTTAATTTCAAATATTTGAGATGTGCTTAAAAACATATTATTTTTTATTAATTTCTAATTTAATTCCATTGTAATTGGAGTTTAAACTCTGTGTGATTTGAATCCTTTGATGTTATTACGATTTGTTTTCTTGCTCAGGATATAGTTTATATTGGCAGATGTTTCACTTGCCCTTGAAAATACTGTGCATTTTCCAGATGTTGTGTGTAGTCTTCTAGACGTTTTGATCAGGTCAAGTTGGTTTATAGAATTGTATGACTCTTCTCTTCTTCATTGATTTTTATCTGATTATTCCATAAATTCCTGAGAGAGCAGTGTTAAATCTCCGACTTGTTTGTAGTTGCTCTATTTCTTCCCTTAGTTCTAGAATTTTGCTTCTTCTATTTTGAAGCTCTGTAAACAGGAGCATACACATTTCATCTTATAATACAGTTTTGACTTATTGTTAACACTCTGTGGAGTTTAATTCACTTGGGGTTTTTATTTCTCATTTTTTTCTTGGCATTATAAATTCTCTGATGGGTTTCAAAAATTTTTATTTGGTAGCTTTTATGACTCCTCTTGGTTTTCTTGAGGGGGTGAGCGTCCTCATTCTCCAAAGTCTAATGATAATCTTTTGATTACAGAATTTCCTTCATATCAAATTTTATTTTATTTTTAAGGATTCTAGCTTAGTTATTAAGCTGCCACAGAGGCAGTGGAATCAAGTGGTGAAGAGTGAGAACCCCCATATCCAGAAGGCCTAAGTTTAAATCACAATTTCACCCCGTGTTAGCAGGATGACTTTTGGCAAGTTAATTAACCTCTCTGTTGGTCATTTTTCAACTATAAAATAAATCTAATAATAGTTCCTACCCAAAAAGGTGATGTGAGAATTCTGAGTTAATACTTATAAACCAATAGAACTTAATCATTACTCTAAAATATGAACTATTATAATTTATTATTGTCATTATTATTGCAAATGTTAATGAAAAATTATACCTGGCTAGTGGCTCAAAGAAAGAATTAACAATCATATTCTCATTAGAGAATTAGATTAGAGAACTAGATTAGAAATTGCTGAAGTATGCTTTCACTTTAATAATTATTTATTTATTTCATGTCACAATTTGATCCAAGGTAAAAGAACCCATATTGTCTAAATACCTTGTCACAGATTTTCTCAGAAGCCAGGATTTAGTTTTGCCTATTGTATCAGTCCAGCTAAACAGAGGTTCTTACCTGTAAATAAAGAGTAACTAATACTATCCTGTCCAGAGATAACTCTTCTGGTATTTTCTCTAAGAGGTTATCCATTGTTTTCCAGGGCATAGTCTCGAGCCTCACTCTTCCTTTTTAGTTCCATTGTGTTCTTTCTTTTTTTTTTTTTTATTAAAGTTATAAAAGTTAACATCCTTGTGAAATTACAGTTGTACATTATTATTAGTCATGTTGTAGGTACACCACTTCACTCCTAGTGCCCTCCCCCCATCCCCCTTTCCCCTGGCAACCACCGATCAGTTCTCTTTGTCCATATGTTAACTACCACCTATGAGTGGAGTCATACAGAGTTCGTCTTTCTCTGTCTGGCTTATTTCACTCAACATAATACTCTCAAGGTCTATCCATGTTGTTGTGAATGGGATGACTGTGTCCTTTTTATGGCTGAGTAGTATTCCATTGTATATATATACCACAGCTTCTTTATCCAACCATCAGTTGCTGGGCACTTAGGTTGGTTCCATGACTTAGCTATTGTGAATAATGCTGCAATGAAGATAGGGATGCATGGACCTTTTGAAATTGCTGATTTCAGGTTCTTAAGATATATACCCAGTAGTGAGATGGCTGGGTCATAAGGTATTTCTATTCTTAACTTTTTGAGGAATCTCCATACTGTTTTCCATAGTGGCTGCACCAGTTTACATTCCCACCAACAGTGTGTGAGGGTTCCCTTTTCTCCACAGCCTTTCCAACATTTGTCACTCTTGGTTTTGGATATTTTTGCCATCTAACAGGTGTAAGGTGATATCTTAGTGTAGTTTTGATTTGCATTTCCCTGATGATTAGTGATGATGAGCACCTTTTCATGTGTCTACTGGCCATCCGTATATCTTCTTTGGAGAAATGTCTGTTCATGTCCCCTGCCCATTTCGTAATTGGGTTATTTGATTTTTTATTGTTGAGTCATGTGAGTTCTTTGTCTATTATGGAGATTAACCCTTTGTCAAATAAATAACTTGTGAATATTTTTTCCCAATTAGTGGGCTGTTTTTTTTGTTTCCATCCTGTTTTCCCTTGCCTTGAAGAAGCTGTTTAGCCTGATGAAGTCCCATTTGTTTATTCTTTCTATTGTTTCCCTCATGTGAGGGGTTATGGTGTCCGAAAAGATTCTTTTGATGCTGATGTCAAAGAGTGTGCTGCCGATATTCTCTTCTAGAAGACATTGTTTCAGGCCTAATCTTTAGGTCTTTGATCCATTTTGAGTTTAATTTAGCAAATGGTGAAAAAGAATGGTTGCTTTTCATTCTTTTACATGTGGCTGTCTAATTTTCCCAGCACCATTTGTTGAAGAGACTTTCTTTCCTCCGTTGTAGGCCCTCAGCTCCTTTGTCAAAGATTAGCTGTCCATAGATGTGTGGTTTTATTTCTGGGCTTTCAATTCTGTTCCATTGATCAGTGCATCTGTTTTTGTACCAGTACCATGCTGTTTTGATTACTGTGCCTTTGTAGTATGTTTTGAAGTTAGACATTGTGATGCCTCCAGTTTTGTTCTTCTTTCTCAGGATTGCTTTAGCAATTCGGGGTCTTTTGTTGCCCCATATGAATTTTTGGATTCTTTGTTCAATTTCTGTAAAGAATCACATTGGAATTCTGATTGGGATAGCGTTGAATCTGTAGATTGCCTTGGGTAGTATGGACATTTTAACTATGTTTATTCTTCCAATCCAAGTGCATGGAATGTCTTTCCATCTCTTAACGTCATCATTGATTTCTTTCAAGAAGGTCTTGTAGTCTTCGTTGTATAGGTCTTTAACTTCCTTGGTTAAATTTATCCCAAGGTATTTTATTCATTTTGTTGCGATCGTGAATGGGATTGAGTTCTTGAGATCTTTTTCTGTTAGTTCATTGTTAGCATATAGAAATGCTACTGATTTATGTATGTTGATTTTATACCCTGCAACTTTGCTGTAGTTGTTGATTGTTTCTAATAGTTTTTCTATGGATTCTTTGGGGTTTTCTATATATAAGATCATGTCGTCTGCAAACAGCGAGAGTATTACTTCTTCGTTGCCTATTTGGATTCCTTTTATTTCTTTTTCCTGCTGAATAGCTCTGGCCAAAACCTCCAATACTATGTTGAATAAGAGTGGTTGTTCCTGTTCTGAGAGGGATGGGTTTCAGTTTTTGTCCCTTGAGTATGATGTTGGCTGTGGGTTTGTCATATATGGCCTTTATTATGTTGAGGTACTTTCCTTCTATACCTATTTTATTGAGGGTTTTTATCATAAATGGATGTTGGATCTTGTTGAATGCTTTCTCTGCATCTATTGAGATGATCATGTGTTTTTGTTTCTCATATTGTTAATGTAGTGAATCACATTGATTGACTTGCGGATGTTGAACCATCCCTGTGTCCCTGGTATAAATCCCACTTGATCATGGTGTATAATCTTTTTGATGTATTGCTGTATTCGGTTTGCCAATATTTTGTTGAGGATTTTTGCATCTATGTTCATCAGTGATATTGGCCTGTAGTTTTCCTTCTTTGTGTTGTCCTTGTCAGGTTTGGGGATCAGGGTGATGTTGGCTTCATAGAATGTATTAGGGAGTGCTCCATCTTCCTCTATTTTCTGGAACGGTTTGAGAAGGATAGGTATTAAATCTTCTTTGAATGTTTGGTAGAATTCTCCAGAGAAGCCGTCTGGTCCTGGACTCTTATTTTCGGGGAGGTTTTTGATTACCATTTCTATTTCTTTACTTGTGATTGGTCTATTCAGATTCTCTATTTCTTTTGATTCAGTTTGGGTAGGTTGTATGAGGCTAGGAATTTATCCATTTCTTCTAGGCTGTTCAATTTGTTGGCATATAGTTTTTCATAGTATTCTCTTATGATCCTTTGTATTTCTTCGGTATCTGTTGTGATTTCACCTCTCTCATTTCTAATTTTATTTATTTGAGACTTCTCTCTTTTTTTTAGTGAGTCTGGCTAAGGGTTTGTCAATTTTGTTAAATTTTGGAAGAACAAACTCTTTGTTTCATTGATCCTTTCTACTGTCTTTTTTGTTTCAATATCATTTATTTCTGCTCTAATATTTATTATTTCCCTCCTTCTACTGACTTTGGGCTTTGTTTGTTCTTCTTTTTCTAATTCCGTTAGGTGTCGTTTGAGGTTGTTAATGTAAGATTTTTCTTGCTTATTGAGATGAGCCTGTAGTGCAATGAATTTCCCTCTTAGGACTGCCTTTGCTGCATCCCAAATCATTTGGTACTGTATGTTTTCATTTTCATTTGTCTCCCGATAATATTTGATTTCTTCTTTAATTTCTTCAATAATCCATTGTTTGTTCAGTAGCGTGTTGTTTAGTCTCCACATTTTTGGCCCTTTCCCAGCTTTATTCTTGTAGTTGATTTCTAGTTTCATAGCATTGTGATCAGAAAATATGCTTGATATTATTTCAACCCTCTTGAACTTATTGATGTTTGCTTTGTTTCCCAAGATATGGTCTATCCTTGAGAATGTTCCATGCGCACTTGAGAAGAATGTGTAACCTGCTGTTTTTGGATGAAGTGTCCTATATATATCTATTAGGTCCATCTGATCTAATTTTTCATTTAATTCTATAATTTCCTTGTCGATTTTCTGTCTGGATGATCAGTCCATTGGTGTTAATGGGGTGTTGAGGTCCCCTACTGTTATTGTATTGCTGTTGATGTCTCCTTTTAGTTTTGTTAATAGTTTCTTTACGAATTTTGGTGCTCCTGTGTTAGGTGCGTATATATTTATAACTGTTATGTCATCTTGGTGGAGCATCCCTTTTATCATTGTATACTGCCCCTCTTTGTCTTTCTTTATCTGTTTTGCTTTGAAGTCTACTTTGTCTGACACAATTATGGCAACACCTGCTTTCTTTTTTTCATTATTGGCTTGGAGTACTGTCTTCCATCCCTTCACTCTAAGTCTATGTTTGTCTTTGGGGCTGAGGTGTGTTTCCTGGAGGCAGCATATTGTTGGATCTTGTTCTTGGATTCATCCTGCCACTCTGTGCCTTTTGATTGGAGAGTTCAATCCATTCACGTTTAGTGTGATTATTGAAATGTGGGGGCCGACTGTTGCAATTTTATCACTTGTTTTCCAGTTCTTTTGCATTTTGTCCTGATGGAGAGCTGTTACTTTGTGTTATTGTCCTTCTGCTATCTCCTTTGCTCTGGATTTTGTAACCCCTTTCCCTTTTTTGATTTTTCAGGAAGGAGTTTCTTCCTGAGCAATTCTTGAAGAGGAAGATTTGTGGTGATGAACTCCCTTGACTTTTGTTTATCTGGGAAAGTTTTTATTTCTCCATTGTATTTGAAGGATATTTTTGCTGGGTACAGTATTCTTGGCTGCAGGTTTTTGTCCTTCAGAGTTTTGAATATTTCATTCCAATCTCTTCTAGTCTGTAAGGTCTCTCCTGAGAAATCTGCTGATAGCCTTATGGGGTTTCCTTTGTAAGTTATTTTCTTCTGCCTGGCTGCCCTTAGTATTTTCTCTTTGTCGTTGACTTTTGATATTTCACTACTATATGCCTTGGGGTTGGTCTTCTTGTGTTAATAATGTTTGGGGATATATTGGCTTCTGTGACGTGAAGTTCCATCTCTCTTCCCAAGTTTGGAAAGTTCTCAGCTATTATTTCTTTGAACAGGCCTTCTGCCCCCTTCTCCTTCTCTTCTCCCTCTGGTATACCTATAATCCTTATGTTGCATCTCCTAATTGAGTCAGATAATTCTCAGAGAGTTTCTTCATTTCTTTTTAGTCTTAATTCCCTCTCCTCCTCTGCCTGCAGCATTTCTATATTCCTATCCTCCAAATTGCTAATTCTGTCCTCCATATTATCGACCCTACTGTTCAGAGAGTCCAGATTTTTCTTAATCTCCTCCATTGTGTTCTTCATCTCCAGTATTTCTAATTGGTTCTTCTTTATAGTGTCAAGCTCTTTTGTGACATAGCTCCTGAACTCATTGAGTTGTCTATCGGAATTCTCTTTTAACATGTTGAGTTTTTTAATAATGGCAGTTTTGAAATCATCGTCATTTAGGTTATAGATTTCATTGTCTTTGGGATTGTTTTCTGGGTGCTTATCATTTTCCTTCTGTTCTGGAGATTTAATATATTTTTTCATACTGCTTGATGGCCTGGATTTGTGCCTCTGCATAGAGATAGAGTTTAGTCACTGCTTCCACTTGTTGTGACTGCTGTGTGTGTGGGGGGGCAGCTGTTTAGACTGCCCCAACCGGGAACCCTGTCAGCTGTTACTCACTGGGCCTGGACCCCTCCTCTAGTCACAGTGGTCCTGTGGGGTCCCTCGTCGGTTGTGGGGTCAATTGCAAGGGGGCCTCAGGCTGCTCATGCCTACTTCTGCAGCCCACCTAGACGCGCTCCCTCCTTGTGGTCTACAGCAGTGTTGTGGGCTTTCCCATTAGCCAGGAGCAGGATCACCTATAATCTCCGATTTGTCCCTAACAGAGCCCACCAGATCACACTTGTCCACTATAGGTCCCAGCAGAGCTGTGGGTATCTTCTGCAGTCTGTCGTTAGCTCACCTGTGCTGCTTTTGCCCCAGGGCCTTCCCGCCTTGCGATTGCCAGTCGGGACCTCTCCACTAGTGCTGTGCAGAGGCTTTTGCTGAGGCTGCTGTAAGAACCTGAAGATCCCCTCTGGGCTATGTATCCATTTCACCAGAGCTCTACTCTGCCCCACTTCACTCTCATGGGATCTCTGGGAGCCCCTTGCCTCATTTGGGACATGGCCAGAGTCCGTGGCCCTGGCGGTGGCTTGTAAGCTGCTGCCTTGTGGAGAATTCTGCTCTAGGGAGCTTCCTGGTGTTCCGAATGCTGGGCGGAGCCTCCCTGCCAATGGCGAGCAGAGGCCCTCCCTGCTGGGGGGGTGTGGGACCCTGGAGCGACCCCCTGGGCCACAGAGCAGTGTGTTGGAGCTCCAACCAGGCCCCAAGTGCATCCACAGGAAGTCCGAGCACCCCCTGCACCGACCCGTGTGCAGGAGACCATGAGCCCAGCAGCAGCTTGCAGCCTGATGCTGTCCCGGGGGATCCGCCCACCGAGAGCTTCCCTTTGTCCTGGATTCTGGGTGTGGCCTCCCTGCTAATGGCGAGCAGAGGCTTTCCCTGCCGGGGAGATGTGGGCCCCTGGAGCCTTCCCCCGCGCCACAGAGCCTGGCACTGGATCTCCAGCATGTCTACGGGAAGTCTGGGTGCCCCCTGCACCGAGCTGTGTGCTGGAGACCGTGAGCCCAGTGGCAGCTTGCTGTCTGGTGCCGTGCCGGGCCCGCCAGGAGCTTCTCTTTGTTCTGGCTTCTGGGCGGGGCCTCCCTGCTAATGTTGAGTGGAGGCCTTCCCTGCTGGTGGGTGTGGGACCCTGGGGATTTCCCCCGGGCTTAGGTGTGATCGCGGGGGTCTTTGGTAGGGGTGTTGTCACCTGTTTCCACTGTCGCTCCGCTGGTGAGTGCACACTCCTGCCCTTGGTGTGTGGCAATGCTATGGATGAGTCCGCTGGAAGAGAGCCTCCTGCAGGAACTAGGCTGTCCAGGGGTTGGGGGTCAGGGGTCGGAGAGTTTTCACCTATGTCCACCTCCTCCCGGGGGGAAGTCCATCCGCCTTCCGATGTGTAGTAGCACGAGACTTTTAGGCGTCTTGAGATGCTATCTGGATATCCTTTGTTAATCGGTAAATGTCCAATTAGTTGTAGATTCGATGGGGGAGAGACAAAGAAGACCTCTCACTCCACCATCTTGGTCCTGCCTCCATTGTGTTATTTCTTTTTAAAGCCTTATGAGAATATTTTTTCACTGAGAAAGAATTTTAGTAAAATCAAATTTGATTTTGGAAATATAAATTATATTTCTTCATGCTAATATTAAAAATCCTCTTATACTTGGAGAATTGTAACCTTTGGCCAATTGTTAAATTTTATGAGATGAACTAAGCATACTCTGGTAGAAACATTATCTTTCTTTTTTCTAAATAGGATAAATATTTCGAGATGCAGAGAAAAATTATTTGAGTGGATGTATATGTATATATGTGTGTGTGCACGCAGAGTTGTGTGCATACTTATAATATAAATGAGAATCAAATAAGCAAGCATGATTTTTCAAGGAAAGCTAAGCTATAGTTTTGTTCTTGGTTTGGCCTTTATTCCCAAACTCTAAGAGTAGTATGCAAATGAGATTGGGGACTATGTTATGGAAACATCTGAAATGATTTCCTGCACTTGCTCTTTTTATTTTCCCCTTACAGCTCAACAAGTAGAGGGTGTCATCTTTCTTAAAAGAAAATACATATGAGAATTAGTTCTCCCATTTCTGAAAATATTCTGAAGGTCCTCCCACTCTACACACTATCACTGAAAATCCCAGTTGGTTCCTAAAACCAGAAAGGAGAGATTATTCAGTGAAATCCCTCATGTGAAGGTCATGGACTTTGGGTGAGGAGAGTCTGAATTTTGCTATTTTCTAATTTCATGATCTTGATGTGGTGACTTAGTCCATACAGTGCTATTTCTTTTTTTTTTTTCCTTAAAGATTGGCACCTCAACTAACAACTGTTGCCAATCTTCTTCTTTTTCTTTTTCCTGCTTTTTTCTCCCCAAGTCCCCCCAGTACATAGTTGCATATTTTAGTTGCAGGTCCTTCTAGTTGTGGCATGTGGGACACCGCCTGAACATGGCCTTGTGAGAGGTGCCATGTCCATGCCCAGGATCCGAATCCTGGGCCACCAAAACAGAGCCGCAAACTTAACCACTCAGCTGTGGGGCCAGCCCAGTACACTGTTATTTCTAATATATGAAGAAAGGATTATAATACTTACTAAAAAGAGTTAAAAGAAGTAAAAATAGGAAAAATTGTGTATAAAACTCCCCAAATAAAACCTGGCAACTCCCTTTCACTCATAAATAAAATCCTCTGTTAAATAAATATAGAAAAGTGGCAATGGCCAAAGGAATTTTTGGAACTATTTTGAAATTCCCTGTAATTCTGTCCACTGCTGTGGTATGACATAGGAAGACCAACAGTTGGCTTGGTCATGTGATTTAAAATGAATTAACACAGATTTAAAAAGGACTGGTGAAATATCAAATATATTTAATTTTATATTGATATTTTTAAACGTATGCTCTTTTTATTCTCATAACCCTTACATTTCATAGCTTCCACAAATTTTCTAGTTTCTTAGAATGGTTCTGTTAACAGAGTATAAAAATGTTTAGTATCTAGAAGTAAGTTTATAAAATACGTTCTAAGTTAAAAACTTACCAAATAAGCTTTCAAAAATAGTTCTATTACCATATTTCTTTATTTTGGATAAAAATAAGGATATTTTCAATTACGTATTTACATTATTTCCATGAAATCTAGTTCGATCCTTAAAATAATGAGACATTTTTGTCAGTTGGTTGGTCAGCCACTGTAAACTTCTCTGATGGTGGTTGTAGGAAATATGTATGTCTTAATGAATGGGAAAAATAAATTCCACAGTTTATTTTTAAAGCTTAACTCCAAGTAGCTATTGTTCTGCCTACTCTGCTCTGATTATCACTCTCCAAGATTTCCATATAATTCTTAAAAACTGTTACAACTTAGCTTTTAGTAACTCTTAAAGAAAATATTTTCTTCTGTTCACTGAACTTCAAAAATAAGTCATTTTTACCTCAGAAGGAAAGATAACAGTTTTGAAGGTAAGACTAATCACATTAGGTCATCAACAATCTCTTGTCCATTCTACAGTTATATTTATCTTCAAAAGGTCTAATCCAGTTCGAAGAAAAGATGTAGGAAATCAGTTTGATTCCCTAAGGCAAACCCAGAGAGAATCTTACATTTATTTCTTTTAGCAAACTTATGGCTGCTGTCTAAGCCAAAATTAAAAGCATAAATAACAAATAGGAATAGCCCCAAAGCTAGATAAATTGACTTCATAACTAGATTTACATGTTGCATCATCAAAACTTTGCCTGGCCCAATCCTTAATTTATGAATGCTATCTTCAGTCAGAGCCTTCCCATCCTTTCCTATTGCTCCCCAGCCTTCTGCATTAAAGTACCTTGGCTTTCCCCTGAAATATTAATCTTTCTCTGACAACAATGTAATAAATAGAAAAGCACAGTTTATTACATTTCTTCTGCTAAAAATCTTCGCTGGTGTGCGCCCTTCCCGCTCTCCTAGAGTACATTCTAGGAAAACCCTCCTTAGTACTAATGATGAACTAAATACACAAAGAACTGTATATTTAGTCTCACACACACTCTCATAACAAGATTGAACAATGCATTTCTGAAATTGACATGGCCCGTGGAAAATTATACATAGATGTGTAATATTTAAGATGAATTTTTAAATGAAAAATTTTGATATGTAGAGATTTGAAGTTTTCATTATTTTTCCTATGTCTGTATTGGCTCCTCTGATGGCCAATAATTTTTTATATCTAATGAAAATCAATCACAGAATAATTAATTTATTGACTAAGACCTAAAACTTACTCATCCAAAATGTTTTTTCTCCTTTTCAGTGTGAACTTTGTTTTGTTTCAGTGCTTTCTTCCTTGTCTCTCCTATAAACAATACTAGCCAATTTCCTGAATTTCCTCCTGGATGTATTATTGCTCTGAATTCTGTTTATCCTTCTCTTGACCTATGTAATTCATAGCTATCTCTCCTATATGAAGTCATTATAGAATTTGTGCTGAATTTAAAAATATCCCTCTTTCAATGCATCGTTTGTTATAGTTTGTACCAGCCAATTTAGATTTCATTGTATACTATCATGTTCTACTGATCATGTGACACCAATTGCATTACTTTTGGTTTTACCGATTTTCTCTATTGTTTTTCTGTTCTCCATTTTGTTTGTCTATACTCTAATTACTATTTCCTTCCATCTGCTGGCTTTGGGTTTACTTTGCTCTTCTTTTTCTAGTTCCTTAAAGTGTAAGTTAGATTATTGATTTGAGATTTTACTTCTTCCTTTTTTTTTTTTTTCTAAGAGCTTAGACAGTTTTGGCAAAGTCCAATTTATTTTATTTTTTAAATTTTTTTTGGTGAGGAAGATTGGCGCTGACCTAACATCTGTTGCCAATCTTCCTCTTCTTCTTTTTTATCCCCAAAGCCCCAGTACTTGGTTGTGTATCCTAGTTGTAAGTCATTCTAGTTCTTCCACATGGGATGCTGCCACAGCATGGTGTGATGAGCAGTGTTAGGTCTACACCCAGGCCTGAACCAGCCAACCCCAGGCTGCTGAAGTGGAGCATGAAAACTTAACCACTAGGCCACAAGACCGGCCGTTCTTCTTTCTTAAGGCAAGCATTACAGCTGTAAATTTACCTCTAACCACTCATTTAACTTCATCTCAGAAATTTTGGTATGTTGTATATATGTTTTTTTCTCTAATTCAAATTGAAGTATTTTCTAATTTCCCTTGTGATTTCTTTTTTGATGCCTTGATTATCTAAGTGTGTTGTCTAATTTCCACATATTTCTGATTTTCCAGTTTTCCTTTTGTTATTAATTTCTAGTTTCATTCCATTGTAGGTGGGGAAGATATGTTGGGTGATTTCATTGTTTTAAAACTTATTTAGACTTATTGTGTGGTCTAACATATGGTATATCCTTAAGAATCTTCCATGTGCACTTGAGAAAAAATATGTGTTCTGCTTTTTTGGGGGTGTAGTGTTCTGTATACGTGTATTCGGTCGAGTTGGTTTATAGCGTTGTTAAAGTCTTCTATTTATCCTATTGTCTAGCTGTTCTCTCTGTTATTGAAAGTTGGGTATTGAAGTCTCCAACTATTATTGTGGAAATGTGTGTTTCTGCCTTCAATTCTGTCAATTTTTTGTTTCGTATATTTTGGAACACTGTTGTTAGGTGTGTATATGTTTATAATTGTTACATCTTCTTGATATAGTGACCTTTTTATCAATGTATGATGTCATTCTTTGTCTTTTGTAATGACATATTGCTTAAAGTCTATTTGTCTCATATTAGTACAGCTACCTTTTATTAGTATGTTATATTAATATAGGTCATTTTGCTTATCTTTTAAATGAAATATCTATTTTCCATTCTTTCTTTTTCAATCTATTTGTGTCTTTGGACCTAACGTGAGTCTCCTAAAGACAGCATATAGTTGGATCATGCTATTTTGTCCATTCTGCCAATCTCTATCTTTTCATTGGAGAATTTAAACCAGTTACATTTAAAGTCATTACTAATAAAGGAGGACTTTACTTCTGTCATTTTTGTATTTGTTTTCTTTTTCTTTCTTTATTTCTTTTATTTTTTGGCAGAGGTCGGGGGGGGGAGATTGGCCCTGAGCTATCATCTGTTGCCAATCTTCCTCTTTTTATTCTTTCTTCCTCAAAGTTCCAGTACATAGTTGTATAACCTAGTTGTAGGTCATTCTAGTTCTTCCATGTGGGATGCTGCCACAGCATGGCCTGATGAGCAGTGTATGTATCTGCACTCAGGCTCTGAACCAGCAAACCCACGGTGGCCAACATTGAGTGTGGAAACTTAACCACTCTGCCAAGGAGCCGGCTCCCTGTATTTGTTTTCCATTTGTCTTTGATCTTTTTGGTTCCTCAGTTCCTCTATTTCTATCTTGTTTTGTGTTTAATTTATTTTTTCTTTCTTTTTTTTTTAAAGATTGCCACCTGAGCTAACAACTGTTGCCAATCTTCTCCCCCCACCCCTTCTTCTTCTCCCCAAAGCCCCCAGTACAAAGTTCTATATTCTAGTTGTGAGCGCCTCTGGTTGTACTATATGAGACATTGCCTCAGCATGGCCTGATGAGCCATGCCATGTCCACGCCCAGGATCTGAACCAGCCAAACCCTGGGCTACTGAAGCAGAGCATGTGAACTTAACCACTTGGCTACGGGGCTGGTCCCTAATTAATTTTTTTTTAAAGATTTTATTTTCCCTTTTTCTCCCCAAAGCCCCTGATACATAGTTGTATATTTTTAGTTGTGGGTCCTTCTAGTTGTGGCATGTGGGATGCCCGCCTCAGCACGGTCTCATGAGTGGTGCCATGTCCATGCCCAGGATCCAACCCGGCAAAACCCCAGGCTGCTGAAGCAGAGTATGCGACCTCAAGCACTTGGCCACAGGGCTGGCCCTTAATTTTTTAATATATCTTTCTCATTGAAATGTTTTTTCATTCCTTTCTCATTTCCTTTTCTCTATATATTTTATATATTCTCTTAGTGTTTAGCCTGGGGATTTTAGCTATGGGTATAAAAGTTGTTTCAAAATGTTGAACTGAGTAAACTATTAAGAATGAAAGGAATAAATGATGGGATGATAGAGAGACATATATTTCTTATTTACTTACTACCTAAAAATTCATCAAGAATTATTTATGGAACTCAAAGATTTCACTTTTTTTTTACTGATTTCAAATCATATATGTTTGGATATAGGAAAATTCATGCAAAGAATGCCTAAGTAAATAATCAAAATTTCAACCCTAATTACAAATTACTTCACGATAAATATGTTGGATAAATCTGACACTAATAGTGTATGAATAGATGATTATTCTATAAATATAGACTTTGTGTAGATAAACGCTGAATTCCTGTCTCTTCAAAGCTTGAGTTGCTAGCTTTTCTATCCTGTAAGTCTAAAATAATACTCTATAGTAACGGCAAATTTTCTTATGACAAGAAAAGATGGCTGAGGAGAATGGTTTAATACTATCACTTCACTTAAATAAGGCATTTTCTCAGCTCAATCATTTTACTTATACAGTACTAGAGAATTTTTTCCTGACTCTGTTTTAAAAACTGTGCTTTAAGATATTGCAAAGCTGACCACAAGATCCTAGTCCTCTGGTGAAAGGTCAATACATAAGCTTGGTAGACAATTAAATCAACATAGGCCAAGAAAATATTTTATTTGGGGAATAGGAATTAAAAATAATAGACTCTATTATTGTCTTGTAGGCATCTGAATTGTGAACTCTCTAAAAGCTAGAGTCAAGGAAGCAACAGTTGGGCCAAGGGCAAACTTATATGGAACTAGGAACATTCTGGATTTCTGATAGTTAATTTTTATTACAATTTTGATGATATCTATCTATACTTACTGTCTTTGATTCTACATGGTGCCTCTTTATCATTCCAATAAATTTAACTTTTTCCTTAAACTGCCTGGAATAAACTTATAAACTGACAATTTATATAAAACAACAGGCCAGCATGATCAGAAATGAGAGGCTATACATTTGCTTAAAAACAAAAGCTCTTTAGTGAAAAAAAAGTCATTCTATTTGGGAGGTGAACAAAGAAATTATACAGAGAAAAGGAAAACAAGCTACATGGTTAGAGAGGAGCCCTATTGTAACGTTGGACACAATAATGAGTAAAGTTATACATAATCACGTTGTTTGGCTCTCTTTGTTCTTAAAAAAATCACTTCACATGTACTGAGCTTTTGCTATGAGTTAGAGACAATGCTAAGTGCTTCAAATTGATTTACTCTTCACAGGCATCTATTTTAATTATATGTGCACAATAATATGAATAATTCAGTGTAAAAATATTTGATATGTACCTGTGCTTGTTATAAAGTCCACAAAGACTCTTACAATCTTGTTAATGTCTAATTTTCAACACTTGCTTTGCTTCCAGAGTTATCCAAGATGATCATATTCTTTTCATTTTATTGTTTTTCCTTTTGACAAAACTGCTGCTTCTTCTACCATAATGATGTTGACACTCTATATCAAAGTCCTAGTTGTTTCATGTATCAGAATAGAAGGCTCTTCCCTATAAATAGGTGCCTGTTGGTAACAAAGAAATACTGAAATTAAAATCAACTTCTGGGTAGATACTAAGATAAATTTTCCAAGTGGTTTTTTTTTTTAATATCACTTTAAAAATTGATACTAATCAATCAATATCAATCTCTCACACTCTTCCTTTCTCCCTGTTTGTGTCTCTTCTCTCTCTCTTTTTCTCCTTCCTGCTTGGCTGTCTGTTGGACATTAGAATACTTGAATTCTAGTCTCTAAGTTGATTTTGAGCAGTATAACCTTGGGCAAATCACCAAATGTACTTGAGATTCTAAATTTCTGTCCTTGAAAATGATAACATAAAAATAGATGATACCTAGTGTTACTTTTAGAACTAAAATTCTGCGATTGAAAAACATAATGAAACACCACCTGAGGTTATATAACATGGGCAATGATAAGTTTCAAATGAAGACTTTTGAAAGTCCCACATTTGCTTGAAAAGATGCAATTTACTTTGAGCTGAAATGTCACATTAACTATGTGTCTTCCCTAGATATTTTTTGTTCCAAGAAAGAAAGGAATAATGAAGATGGATTTAGCCAACCATTATTTACTGTGAGGATATGAGTGGAACATAATAGCAATACACAAAGAAGAGACTTTCTGAGGCCAACTGTCATGAAGTTTAGCTGGATATTAGTGCCGGACTCTGAGCTATGCTGAGGACTCAGCCACAGCTGTCTCAACTTGGGTATCCTACCAAGGACATGATATACCATGGACACTCTTCCTGATTTATTTCCTTCCTCTGCTTACTTATAGTTTCTGTTCTCTCATGCCTTCAGCATACACGTGGCTTTGGCTTACCATGACTCTGAGTCTATTTTCAAGTCACTTTCATTTCCGATACCCATTGCTAATCAACAAATTTGTTTTCTCTTAGTTCAAATTAATGAGAGAGAGTCTCATAAACTTTGCTCAATTTTTTTAAACCAAACTTTTTGGAAGGGACCAAACCCTGGCCCAATTAGCTGAGGTAGGGGTAGCAGGTAGATCCATGTAATAAAAAAATATGACCATCAAGGCTACATCCTTCAGCAAAGTCCATGGTGTCATATTTCCCATTGAAGTAGGTATGGCCATGCAGGTAACATGAAACATATTTAGCACACAATAGTCTGAGCATAAAGTTATGAACAGCAACAACAGCTACCATTGACCATAGGTGCTACTGTATAAAGCATTTACATCCCTACTTTCAGGGGCAATCATCTTAAAGGAAGTCTAGAAGTTATATTGAGTAAGGAATGTTTGAGGAGATTTAACATGTGTCTTCAATCCAAAAAACGGTGGACATTCCTTAATTAAAGCAGCTACTATAAAGGAAATGAAAGTAAGAAATTGAAATTCACATGTCTCTCTGCCAATTGTGATAGCATAAAACATCAAAGGCTTATGTGAAAGCAAAGGCTAATTGTAATATTTAAATCAAGAAGTTTTTCAAACTTATGTTTTAAAGAGTTATTTACCCACTTAGTGACTACCTCTTTTCCTCATTTTTTTCCTCCATAGTAAAAGTACAAGTTCAAAAATTGCAAATGACCTATGAATTTGAAAGAGGAGAAAAGATGTATTTGAAGAGAAGTGGGAGTTTGGAGTACCTGGGTTTATACCGTAGTAGTGATGACTGTGTCAGAATTCTCTTATATGACTAATACAATGAATATGTAAGGCATTCTGAAACAGCCACTAACAATAATTATTTTATGTTAATATTTTGTTTATAAATGGGGCCTTTTAACTGGTATGAGACAATAACCAATTTTTATATCCCATAAAGGGTATACTGTACCACCAAATGCTGAAATTTATAACTCATTTATTAGAGGGATTTTTTTTAGTACATACAGCATATAAAGACATGTATTATTCATCTAAGCAGTTAGCTCATTTGCATTTTCATTAAACTGTAAAGACTATATCACTGCAACGTGAGTAGAATTTTAACTTTATTCTGCTTTGTATATGCAAACCCAAATTTCTTGTATTTAAAACTCCAAGTTTTTACTAATAGGTATCTATACATATATACATACATGCACATTTAACCCTCACATATGTCATAATTGAGGACAAAACGCATGCAAATTAAACATCTAACACATAATTTATTTGTTCTTATTTGAAATGATACTTTCCCATATAAGTAAATCTTACAAATAAATGAAACATTTCCTTAAGCGCTAACTTTTACAAAACATTGTTGGTTAAAATATATTACAACTTTTCTTCTTTTAAAACCAAGTATACTGAATCTATTATTCTATTATTGATGATCCAAGGACATAATTTTCATAAGCTATTAAGACTTTAAGCTTTTTTCCTAAAAATAAATGGCCACTAAAACATGCTTTTTAAGTTTCATATATATTTATATATATTTAATATATAAATATTTTTATGAATATTTATGACATATTAAAAACAAATCTTTACAGGCTCTTTCATACAGGCTGTGAAAATGAAAGAGGAAACGGCTCCTTTTTAATAGTGTTTGTCATCTTCTAGTTTGTTTCTTCAGAGTTACTTAGTCAATCAGTAAATAAGTATTTATTGATGTTTATGGGTAGGCACTTGAAATACAGTGGAGGAGGGCTAAGCAGAAGTTTGTTGGGAAAGGAGACATATAATAAACTGACGAACATTAAAATGCATAAAGATGATTTCTGGAATACTAAGAATCATATTATGCTAGAATAATATAATTATTATATAGAAGTAGAATAATAACAACACAATAATTATTAAACACTTTCATTGTATCACCTACTCTTCTTTATAGGGTTTCATTCATTTGTCTCTTTAAAAGAACTGGTGATTTTTCATCACTCCTGGTTGTTCACATGAAGAAAGAAGGATGAAATGTTAAGTAAGTAACTTGCTAGTTGACAGCTAGTAAGCGTTGAAAAGATAATTAAAAACAAAATCTCTTGCTCGCCCAGAAAACCTCTCCACAAAAGTAGAAGAGAAAGAAAACAGTTTTACTACTGAATAAGGATTAAACCAGCATGTGATGCACACCACAGGCAATCTGCTAAGAGATTGCAGAGACAAAAAGAAATCTCACCTTCTATGGAGCTAAGCACACACAACCATTACACACATGTTTTCAAGATAAACCATAACTAGTCCTGGAGTAAGGAGACTTGATGGCACCATTTATCATACATACTTCACCCTACATTCACCTGGTAATTGGGGTGATCATCTGTGTTAGCCCATTGGCTTCATCCAAAAGAAAAACAAACTTCTCATATCCTTATGACAGGAGGTAGTTTTGCAACTTGGAGTGTGGCACCTACCAAAGTTAGGCTCCTAACGTCTACGCTGTGGACACAAGCAAATTTGCTTGACTTGCTTCTTTCTTCTTTAAAGGGAATGGTGATGATGGGGTACACAACAGCTCCACCCCTGGACGTGTAATTGTCTCTAAGCCAACCCCAAAAGCTTGAGTCACCTTCAGCCTGGTCCTGGAGACTCCAAACACCACCAGATGCAGAGCTGTCTGGGCGCAAAGGGAGACCACCTGCGGGATTAGACGCTCTGCTGTCCACCACCCTCCTTAAAACAACTATCCTGCATTTAAGTCAGACATTCTACGTCCAAACTTCACATAGGCTTTGGTTCGTATTGGACTTCACGACTTATCACATTCGTTGTGTCATCAGCCTCAGTAGAAAAAAGGATGACTGGAAGATACCCGGGCCTGAGACAAGGGTAGAGAGAATCAGGAGAACAAGCACTACCTATTCTTCCATTTTTTAGGACTTTTCTTGACAGATGCATCCTTTCCACACACAATATGGGATGTGTTTTCTATCTTGATGGAAATGTTCACATTTGACAGTCAAAAAACAGGTAAGATCATGGTTTATGTTCCAGAATTGACGTGATGATTTCATGGTCTCTCAAATTCTCAAACATTTGTTGACTGTAAAATATGCCCCCTGATAGAACCCTCTCACCACATTCTTCCCCTTCATTATTAGAACACCTCCTACCTCCTTTTCCTATTGTTTCTGAGATTGACCTCCAGCCTTCTTGCATAAACATCTTTCCCTCCTGTTTTCCATCCCACCCCCATATCTGAACAGCTGAACCGGCAGATATGGAAGTCCAGCCCCATCCCCTCCATTGCATCTTCAATTCCATGTCCCCTCCTTCCAGGAACAGGGTCAGGCTCGCTGAGAGCAGGGACCATCTCATCCCTCCTCAGCTTCCATGTCAGCTTGCTGTTGGTAATGTGATGGCCCAGCAGCGGACCCTGATCTCTCAAGGGTGACTCTGTACTATCCCAAGTACCAGAGCTCCCCACCCTTATGTGGAACCAAACCAAACAGGCCTCCAGATAAGGATACAGAGTGAACATGGATGAGTCAGAGGAAGGGCAAAAGAGGAGTTTGGGGCTGGGCTGGCCCAGCCTCACAGAGATTTCTGTACATGGACATGTCGTGAGTATTATCTGTAAATATCACAATTGCAATTCGTTTTGCTCAAATTTCGTACACCAAATACATCATCCTAATTTAAAGCAAGTTTCCCCTCCCATCTGTGGGGCAGGGGTGAATCCAAATGGCGCAGCACACACCGTAGGGCTGAGTATTTAATGTTATAAATCTGCTAACTAGTCTGTTAGATGAAATGTGGGTTGTCCTCCCACCTTGACAAATGACCCGAAAGGCTAGGCTTGAATTTAGGATTTTCAGATCCCTCAAAGTTCTATGGCAGAAGTTGGTGGCACCAGGAAACTCAGCCCCCGGTCCTCCTTCCCTTCCCGATGCCAGCTCCACTCTACACTGCAAAGGAGCCCAAGTGTTTACTGTGGACACTGCTTGTGGAACCCCCCCCAGACTGCTCCCCTGTATCATCTACTTGCCCTGAAAACCACCACCCTTGGCCACCCTTTGAGCCCAGATGTGTGCACACCCACAGCTTGGCCAGCCCTCAGGAGGGTGGATGTGGGGAGGAGACCCAGGGGCCCAGGAGCAGATGGATCCTTGTGCAGGGTACTCTGGGGTCATGGTAACCAGAGCATGGTTTGGAAGAGGGACATAGGCTCCAGGTGAGCAGGACTCCTCTTGCATCAAACCCCTTGCCCCATGGGAAGGGGCACAGCCAGGGGGGCCCAGTGGGGCCCTTTAAGTGGGTAGAGGCCCCTCTTGTTGAGGCCAAGGGCAAGACTGCTTATGAATTATGTAAACAGGAAAGGAGAAGGAACTTAAAGTCATGCAGCTAGTAGGTGGTGGAGTCAGGTTTCCACCTGAGGTCTCTGGAACTAAGCTTTCTTTCTCCCTGCCATGACTTAGTGTTTTAGTATGACACATGTCTTCCTGAAAGAGTGGGTGGTTCTCACTTTTATAGTATCAAAGATGTTTACCTTTATTTGAAAACAATATTTAAAAGAAATCAAACCAAAGACTTGTAACCGAAGGAAAATATTAAATACAATTCACAATTTAGTTTCAACTCAGAATCTTGAATGCTTCCTGTGAGCCAGGCTCTCAGCTGAAGCCTTTTACTGACAGAATCTAATATTTAATATGTTGAAAAAAATTAAAAATTCAGGCAGCCTGACTTTAAAAAGACCCTGGGAGACAGGGGCAGTACCTTCCTTGATGATTACATATCAAAGAGATGGTTCCCAGGTCCTTGAGAAAGACATTTGTAGGTTATAAAGCTGGCAAAGGACTTATTCAGCTTTTTAAAAAATTTACATACATTCTAAAGAGACAGAGAAAGAATGTTTCCCTTATATTCAACAGGAAGAATAAAGCCTCTTATTTTTAATCTTTATCCCTTTACATAAGTAAATAATAGAATTAAGATTTGATTCCAGGAAACATTGGCAGAGCCCAAGCCCTTAAATACTTTCTTATATAACATTCTGCTAAGTGTATGCTTGGCATGGAGATGACTGTTTTCATTTGATGTGTTACTTACATGACAAGAAGAATGCAGCCATATAAGCTCCAGAGAAAGAATATTCCAAGTAGATGAAACAATAAGTCAAAAGACCCTGGGATCAAAAATAGTTTGATGCGTCCAAGTGACACAATAAAAAGCAGTGCAGCTGGATAGAGTGGATGAGAGGAGGATAAGCTTGGACATTTAGGTAAGGGTTAAACTATATAATCATCGTAGGCCATAGTAAGAAGTTTGAATTTTATTCTAGTGGCAATGGAGAGCCTTAAAGGCTCTTTTAAGCAGAGAAGTATAATGATCTCATTTCTGATTTAGAGAAATTTTTGTTGTTGTTGTTGCTCTGTGAAGAAGTTGTGTTGAGTTCTGTCGAGGAGTTGATGTTGGAGGCAAAGTAGCCGATAGGAGGCTGCTTCAGTAGTTTAGGTCTTTGATTATAGCAATAGAGATTTGAGTTCAATTTTTCCTATTTTGGAGATAAAGCTAAGGAGCTTTGCTGATGTTTTGGATGCAAGGTATAAGGAAAGAGAAGAACCAAGGATGATACCAAGAATTTTCTCCTAAGTAAAAATGGTGTTTGTTATCTGCTGGTATAAGAAAGGCTTCAAGAATAGAGCAGGTTTAAGGAAGGAGCGAGGAATCAGGATTAGTTTTAGCCATATTAAGATTGCAATGTCTCTTAGATGTGGACCCAAATGGTAATGTCAGGTTAACAGGTGGATTTAGGAGTCTGTGGCTCAGGGTGAATGGTCTGTGCCCTACGGATGCACATTTGAGGGTCATCAGCATATGAAAAATATGCATATAACTGTGGAATTAGGACCCAAAAAATTACCTATCCTGTGAGGACAGATAGAGGAATGCTGAGGACATGAACCTTCTTGGACATATACGTAAGCTAAAGTAACAATCTATGAAAGAGGGTTTGACAAATTGATGGCAATTTGAAGGAAAAAATTCTTCATAGTAGCATAAGAGACAAGAGGAAAGCCAAGAAACAATGTTATCACAGAAGTGAATGAAGGAGATAAATCTAACAGAAAAGTCAAATTTGATAAGGATGAATGATCTGGAGTGGGATTAAGAGCTAAAATATATTGAGTACCTACTATGTTTCAAGGACTCGTCTAAGTGCTTTGCGTATATTAACTCATTTAAGCCTCACAATTAGTATCCTCCTTTAGACGGAGGAATGAATACTACTGCAATTTTACAGGTAAAGGTAGAAGTTAATTTGTTCAAGGGCACATAGCTTGTAAGTGATGCATTTGGATTCAAAATCAGGAAGTGGGACTCAAGAGCCTCTGCTCCTAATACTTTTGCTCACTGGTGACTTTTTCAAAGCAATCACACAGGTGTAGAAGAGGAATTTACTGTTTTCTTTGCTGAGAAACTCCTTCCCCAATGCCTACACATGCCTCTCTCACGCTTCTTAAGATCTCTGTGCAGTGTCACCTTGTCACACATCCTCTCCCTAATATTCAACCCACTCTCTGTTCCTGCCCCACTTAATTTTTCTTTTTGGAACTTTCCAATTCCTGAAATATTATATATTTGTCGGCTATCTCTGTATCTATCTATCTATCTATCTATCTATCTATCTATCTATCTATCCATTTATCTATCCATCTATCTATCTAGGAAAAGGGACTAATGTAACCAATACCTACTTCATGGTTGTGGCTCAGTAAAGATTTATTAATCAAAAGACTGAATGATAAATGAATGAATGAATGAATATACCCTTAGTTACAATTTTGAGTTTCTAGCTGGTATTAGAAACTATGGATCCTTAGTTTCACTAATTCTGAGGGTCATGTCCTTCTCTCCAACAGGGCTCAGTCACAAAGAGGGAAGATGATTGTGGGAGTGAGTCAGGGTTGGAGTAGCCTGAAAAGAAAGAGGATCAGGGAATCTTAAATGGAGAGAAAAGAATAGGTGAAGAAGAAGATAGAGAGAAGTGTAGGTTTACAGGGTGTTAGATGATGAGTAAATCATGGAGAGAACTGTTGGATTCGAAGGGAAAAGTCAGGAACCAAAGTATGGGAAGAACTGAAGAATTCAAGAAATAATTTGAGTAGAGTAAGAGATGCCAAGAATTGGAACTATGGAAAGTTGTAGTCAGTTTATGTATTGTTAGAATTTTAGATATTTGTAAATTGTTAACTATGATTATGGAAAGGAGAAAAGGTGTAAAACTAAATGTCTAAAACTCATACAAATGTCTCCTTAGAATTCCCTGCCAATGTTGACATCAGCCAAGTTTTAATTTTAGTAAAACATAATCTCCTTAGGAACACAATAATAACTATATTTTTAAAATAATAGCTTACCAACTTAACGAAAACATGCATATGCATAAGCAATCTCAGACATTTCACAACTTAAAAGTTTAGATTTTAAAATCTCAGTAATTATTTAAAAATTTTAATTAGAGCTCTGCCTTTGGAGTTGCAGGCCACTGGATTTAGAAACATTAGTTGTGAATTATTTTTTCCATAACAGATTCTTTGAAAAATCTCTATTCAGTATAACCCCTTCTAATCAACGGAAGTATTTTCTTAGATAGCTGGCTGGAACTATGGCTAAAATCTATGTTATTGATCCTGTTTTTCTCTGCATGAGCCTAAATCAGCCTTCATGTAAAGCAGCAACAGCTAGCAAAAAATAGAACAAAATAAATAAATGTCTTGAGTTTCAGTATCAATGTGAAAACCTGTCGAATACATCCCAAACAACCAGCTCTGAGGTGTACATATATATAATTTCAAAATAAAAAATATAATTGCATTTGATAAAGGATTTGGGGACAATATGGTTTTTTAAAAAGCCCATTTATCCTGGAAATTTCAATTTTTGTATTTGAAAAATATATAATTTCAATTGCATTTTTCTGTGATAGAAAAAGAGAGCAAAAATTATCTTCAATTCCTCAAATTGAAACGGTCATTTAAGGCAATTTTACAATGTTAATAAATAGGAAAATCCATTAAGATCTGATTTACTAGGGTGGTCAGGATTTGCAGCATGGTTTATTGCAGTTCACTTAGCACATAAGGCATGCATATTGTTTTCAATTTCCTTATACTCCCAGCTGAGTAGTAAAACTATTCTAAGTAGTATATTAGTAACAATAATAGAGTAAAAGCTGGAGGGGTTTCTAGAATATCTTAAGAAATTTATTTCTACTTCTGTTGTAACAACCGCTCAAGGCATAAAGTTCTTAATGTGGCACTTACAGACTTCAAGGATCATTTAAAATAAAATCTAAAACAATAAAACATTAGCATTGCTGTAAAGCAGGAAATCACATTAAAAATCTACATTCCTGTATATTTAGACATTTGTATGTATCACTCTCCTTTGCCACGACCATCCTTCTCTTGTCTCAAACGGGGATATTTTTATTGAAATTAGAGGGAACTGACGGTTAAAATAGTAACTGTGATTTTATATTTCAATTGTATTTTAAAGGTTCAGTAATGTTCAAGTTTAAATTGGGTCTTTACAAGAGCAATGATCTGAGGGCTTTATTCCTCACTGAAAGAGGCCTGACTCTAGGTATCCTGTCAGCTGGGACTTTGAGCTCTCCACAGCTTCACAGAGGTCTAGGGAAGCAGCTTAACTTAACAGATGGGGCAGTAGGTCATGAGAAGAAAGATTATGTATTCCTTTAGTGTCGCAGAATAACATGGGATATAGATAATTTACTTGTCATCCCTGATATAGATTCCTAAGTCACTAATTCAGGGCAGAAAAAGAGAAAAGCTCTCAAAAGAATATGGTTAAAGGACTCTGAGAGAAAAGAATGGATGTGATTACAGATTTCATTTATCCTTTTAACTAATTTTTATTGCTTTCTCTCTGAGCCAAGAATTGTGCTGGTCTCAGATTGCTCACTGCTGTACAAGACAGACCTGGTTTCTGTATTCCTGACGTTTCCATTCTAGAATGGAGAATGGACAAACATGGAGCGGAAACAAATACAAACCTATCACGCTGACTACTGTAAAGGAAGAAGCTAGGGACTGAGGTAGGAATTTATGGGCATGCCACATTAGTTACTACGGAGGCCTGCAAAGGCCTCTGTGAAGAGGAGACATTGCTCTTGAAATGAAATGTGAGGAAGATTTAGCCATGACAATAACAGGGAAAAGAGTAATAATAATAATAATAATAATAATAGTAAAGAAACTAGGAAGAGAGAAGAAAAAGAAGTCTGAGGCAAGAAATGTTTAAGTTATGGAATTATGGAAAGGAGGCTTGACTGTCATATAATCTCTTTCATTATCTTTACTTATAATTTCTGTAATTATTTTATTAATATACTAAGTATTATCATATATTTATAATACATATGTGAAATAGTAATACATTATTATATATAAAGGTGTTAAATGCATTATTATTATTATTAAATTCCACTTTGCTTTATGTGTGTTAAATGAATTACAGTCCGGTATGATGAGTGTTACTGCCCCTGTGTAAAATCTTTTGAGTAACTCAGGACTCAGATTTGTTAAATAAATTGGTAAAAGAAATCACTGTGATAAATATTAGACATAATTAGATTTCTAGTTTCATTTTGTCTCTGTTTATATCACTCTTTTGTTTTCTTTTTTATCAGGACTCCCTAACACGCAAAATCTCAAACAGTAGGGGCACTGTAGTTCCTCCAGATGCACACAGCTCTTACCGTTCCCCTTAACGGGAATGTGCTTCTTTCTTCTCTGTATCTGCTGTATTTAAAACCTAACGAGCCTTTAAGCTCAGTAATTCTGCCTGTTCTTCCATAAGTCCCCCAGTAATATCTCAAGTTAACTCTGGGTTACCACGTATCTAGAATGATTTTCCAGCCTTGCTTTATTTCGGTTAGAATTTAATTCTGTAATGATTTTTCTTCATGTTATATTTGCATCTCAATCTAAGTTGTAAACTTCTTGAAGGCATGACTTTTTCATGTACCACTTTTGTGTACTTCGTAATATCGTCTATTGTGCTCACAGAGATTTGCTCAGTAGCTAAATTCTAGTTGAAATTGTCTGGTTTTATTGAGATATTCTGCGTTACTAAGGGTTTCTTAATTCTCCAAGATTACCTCGTTTCATTGCTTCATCATCTGGATCATAACGAACTCATGCTCTTTTCGACTTCTCCTATTACTGTGTAACGTCACATCACACACACATAGATATACATGTATATATGTGTTTCTATGTATATGCAAAGTTTTCTGTTTGAACATTGGTTCGCATATTTTATACTAGAGACTATAGTCGCCAGCTTGAAGCCAGTCACCTTAAAAGATATAACAATGATACATAACCCTGGTTGTACCATAGAATCATCTAAGGAGTTAAATACTAATTCTCATTTAATTGGTCTGAGGTTGAGCCGGGAACTTATATCATTTAAAAGTTCCTCACTAAAATCATTTAAAATATTCCAAGGTACAACCAGAGCTAAGAATCCTTGGTCCATCGGGCAGGTAGAGAATGTCTGGTCTAGATAATAGAACCAAGGTTATACTAGACAGTGGCGAATTAAGGCTAGCTAAGAAAAGCTCCAAAATATACCTAGGTCGTTCTGACTCTAAATGTTTCTAATTTGATTTAGTACATTATTCTTTTTTATTATTCTGATTAGAGATTCTATTTTTGAACAATACATATTGAATAAAAAATTGGTGGGGCCAGCCCTGTGGCCAAGTGGTTAGGTTCGCGTGCTCCGCTTGGGCGGCCCGGCATTTCACTGGTTCAGATCCTGGGTGCAGACATGGCACCACTCATCAAGCCACGTTGAGGAGGCATCCCACATGCCACAACCAGAAGGACCCACAACTAAAAATGCACAACTATGTACTGGGCGGCTTTGGAAGAAAAAGGAAAAAATAAAATCTTTAAAAAAAAAATTGTGTTTGTGATCTGCATCTCTCATAAAGTATATACCTTTGTTTTGTTTAATGAATTACACAGTCTTCTGAAAGCCAGATTTTAAACATTAAGGTACTTAATGTCATAGCATAAATGACATTTTTGGAACCTCTAGGATAATTTATTTGTAACTGTCCATTGTATCTATATTGCTGATGCTAAGAAATAGAATGGACTGATTATAATATTATGTCTAAATATCTAGCCATGCTGAATGAGATAATTTTTTGAACATTACTAATGTAGTAGGACAGATATTGGGACTATATGTCTGATATTATTGAATATAAGTTCATGATGAAACATGTTTTCCTAGACTTTAAAATAAAAAGGGTGTGTTCAACAGTGATTATAATGTAAGAAGAGCAATAATCAGAGATAAATTTATCAAAAACCACATTCATTGTTAAAAAAGACAGCAGGCAAATAAATGGACTAGTCATATAACTTTAAACATTATGGAATAATAGAACAAATTCATGCATTAATAAAAATTAAAGCAGTAATTAAATCATTATGAAACATCCAAAAGTTGAATAGAAACGATTAAAAATGCTATCTGCTGTTTTTCAAACACAAGGGAATAAAATAGACACTTCTAGCTAGTCCAATATAGCAAAAAGATAAACAACCAAACCAAAAATTGGTTATGAGAAAAGGAACATAACCACAGATACAGAAGAAAAATTAAGAAAATCATATGTGAATGCTACAGCCAAGTCTGTGTGGCTGGAGGTAGAATAAGAAGGGAAAACAGAAAATGATGTTTGGATTCTTGAATCTAGTCTTTGGTCTTCTCACAGTCACTTTCTAAGAATTTTAGAGCGAATCACATGCCCAGAAGATAAAAACTAATGAAAGGAATAATCTATGAGATTTTTCCACAAATATAGTCTCTTACTCAACTAGGTAAATCAAACATTCTCATTTGGATTTTTGTTGTGTTTTGTTTTACCTAAGCAAGAAGCAGGACAACACTGCAGAGACAAAGCAAATCAAGAAGGCACTTTTTTACCTCAACTCCTAAACCTACACTCAGACACTGCACGTAAGGTGCTTACATTGTCGTTACAGCAGTGAGAAAAGGCCAATGCAGGGAACACACGTCAGGCAACAAGCAAAAGCAAGGACAGGAAAATAGAACGTGAAGCAAAAACAATGATTTCAATTTGCAAACACAAGAGAAGGAAGTCCAAAGCAAAAAGGTTTAGTTTTCCAAGACTTTTCTAGGGTCATAAACTCTAGAAAGTTTTACACTCCTTAAGCCTTTCTGGGGTTTTCTGCATTAATTCTGGCTTTCAACTCCAGTTCCACTACCTTCCCCACCACATGCGCATGCACGTGCACACACACACACACATATCACACCTGACTCACCTACCACAGTTGCTTAGATTTCTACTTTTTTCTGGTTGGCTTAATCAGTTACCACTTTTCCATTTCAGCTTCTGAAAATGTGTTGACATTCCCCATGCAGAGAGAATATAGGTAAACACATAGATTCATTCTGCTGGGTTTAACCAAAATCTGTTTTTTTCTAGTGGATTTGTTAACAAGAGGTAGAAATGTGACAGAGTAAAAAAGGACAGAGTGGACATTGCATAGTAACTGACAATGCCAGCGTTGTTGGAGGATACCTGTGAGACACCTCCTTGGAGATACAGGTATAAATGGGAAGCACGTTGCAAAAAGATTTAGACCTGGCCATTCCTAGAGTGGTGGCTAAGCTTACTGCTACTTGGGCAATAAAAATTAAGTGGAATGAACTATTAAAGAACTCAAGTTCTAGAATCATGTGAGTAGCTCAAATTCCATCTGTGCTATCTGCCAGGTGAGTGAAGTTGGGCAAGATTTTTAGCCACTTGAGCTTTAGTTTATTCAGCTGTAAAATAGGAATTATAATAGTCCTAAATTCATAGGAATGTTGTAAAATTTCAAGAAAATGATTAGGAAAATATTTGGAAGAATGTTTGGGCTATGGAGAGGATGTAATATCTACTAGTGATTATCATTATTACAATTAACATATATTTTGTGTTTCCTGGATGGTGATGTCAGTACAAATGGCATGTAAGGTTGATTCAATAAGATAAAATTGAAAAACTATATTCTCTTTATGTAAGTCAAATCCAGGTGATTGCCTTACTGCTCAAAATATGTAATAAATAAGGTAAACGTCAATATCCCTTTCGATAGATGTGAAAAAAAAGTTAAACACACATTTTGGAAACAAGGCATAAAGATGTGATTAAAATATCTATTTCAAAATAAGAAAGAGCATCATACACAGTGAAAAATAAGTCATCTTAATTAAAATCAGGAGCAAAACAAGTATGCTCTTAATTATCACATCTATTAAACTGTGTTCCGAAGTTTTAGTTGTTTCAATATCTAGGAGGAAAAAAGGCGTAAGAATTGGAAAAAAAAAAGGATTATTATTGTTTGTATATTATATAATTGCTTGCCCAGGAAACTTAAGGGATTTAACAAGAAAACTATGAGAAATAATAGAGTTCAGGAAGGTTGCTAATTGTAACTTATGTTCATTTTCTATATATCAGAAATAACCAGTTTGAAAATGGAATTTTTAGATGTCAAATACTTTTCACAATGGAAACAAAAGTTAAAACTATCCAGGATGTATATAAAAGACAAAATATAATGGCAAGTGATTAAGTATAAGAATTTAGCATCATACAGACCTGAATTTGAATCTCAAATATACCACTAATAGCTGACATTTATTGATACTTTCTTGAGGCAGATGCTATTATAAGCACTTTCATGTAAATTATTTAATCTTCTCAACAACTCTATGAATTGGGTAATGTAATGGCTATCTTACAAAATCTGTAAAATGGGAATAAGTGAAGAATTGTTACACGGATTGCATGTACGTGTTGCCTTTAGCATACTGCCTGATATATATCAAGCGCATTAAATGGTAATGCCAACTTTTATTAAAATATGTATAAAAGCATAATTTTTTCCTGGATAGAAAGGTTAATTATCCGATACTTCTTAATTATCTCCTAAATTGAGGTACAATGCCTAGTAAAATTTAAATTAAACGATATATTTAACGTTCATTTAGAAGTATAAATGCCTTTTGCTTCAGGCAGTGACAGAGTAATCAGTACCAGAATAGCCACTTCAATGTAGAGAACTATGAAAATGGATAAAATATATGAGGCCCCAATTTTCAGGGTTTGAACACCAGGCTTATCTGTGAAGTCCCTTTTCCCATTTAAGGTAACATATTCACAGGTTCTGGGGATTAGGGCATAGTTATCTTTGAGGGACATTATCAGCCGTACACCAATGGTTTCTGGTATATTATTTCTAGAATATAATTTCTCTCAGTCTGAATTCATCTCAATGAAAAGAAACACCCCAGGAGACAATGGTGATGCAGGGGTAGGATAAATGCAGTAGCCATCTTTATCCAAGAATGGTAGGAATGAGAGCACATAGCAATAACACGTTCATGGCAATTCTCAGATCCAGCCAGACACATGTCACCATTTCCTTGATTAGCTCTCAGTACTGTTCCCTGGAATTTATTCTCCATGGCTCTTTGCTGGTTGTTATCTGCATTTAGGCTCTTAATCCTACCATCTGGACTCTTGACTCTACTTTCTCGATCAACCTTCCTTATTTACAAGAAATTTGCAGCTTTGTAGCTTCCCCAGACTGATTCTTATCTATAAATGGATCAGGGCCCAAAGGATTTGTTTCATTTCAAACTGTCTCTGTCCTTTTTGGTGCAAGCTAACAGCGTTTCCTCAAATACCATATTCTTAAAACCCTTGTGGTTTTCCTATGTATATCATAAATTCACTCATTAGACAAAAGCCATGGCTAAAAATCTCTTTAAGGCAGCACTTTCACTTGCCAGGATGTGTTGGAGCAATGCTTTTAAAATTCTTAAAAGCATTTTTTTTCCTACTTTCCAAAAAATGTTATTTCAATACAAGTGCAGAGATAGCTTTTGCTCATGTGCCACTGATTAGCAGGCTCAGCTTTGCAGGGAGATTGGGGGAAATGAAGGCTGTTACACTTTTTAGAGGAAGCACATTCTGCATTTTATTTCCTTAATATCCTTATTGGGATACTATTGACATATTAAAATTCTATATCTTTAAGGTGTATAACATGATCCTCTGATATATGTACACATTGTGAAATGAGCACCATAATCAAGCTAATTACCATATCTATTACTCCTATAGTTAGCAATGTGTGTGTGCATTGAGAAGACTTAATTTAAGATCCATCCTCTTAGCACATTACAGTAATTCAATAGAATATTGTTAACTTTGTCACCATGCTGTACATTAGATCTCCAGGAACTATGCATCTTGCATAACTAAAATTTTGTACCCTTTGACAACATCATCCCATCCCCCCACCCTCTAGCCATGAGAACCATTATCCTATGCTCTACTTCTATGAATTTGACTAGATTAGACTACATATATAGGTGAGATCATGCAGTATTTCTCTTTCTGTGTCTTGTTTATTTTACTTAAGATAATGTCCTCCAGGTCCATCCATACTGTTGCAAATGGGAAGATTTCCTCCTTTTTTTAAGGCTGAATAATATTGCATCGTGTGTGTGTGTGTATATTAGAAGCATTTTTGACTACTTGAAAGTGTCTATATGATAATCTTTAAATTTGTCTGAAGTCTTAATAATAAGGTTTCTACAGCTACTGTTGCAGAGGTCTTCATCTAAAGGACATTTCTTACTATGAGAATCTTTTTCCATTTAGAGAGACTGAGAATATGATACCTTCTTTTTTTTTTAACTCAGAATCTCTGACTTCTTTTTATTTCCTCTAAATTTTGATAGAAAATTGAACAATTTCTTTTTAGCTTATTTTTCTCTGTCCATAGCTTATCATATACAGCTATAGAAAACAAGGTGACACTTGCAACCAAGTGGAAATCTTGGCCAAATGTACCAGTTTATTATATTTTCTATTTTCCATGCTATCACAGGCAACAGTTTTACTAAACTTTCCACTATTATGTAATAGAGGTAATCTTTCCTCTAGCTTCGAAGAAAAATTTCCTTACTATTTTTGCAGCTTCCATTAACAATCTTCTTAATGTCCTTCAAGCCTCTATTAGGCACCCCATCCTAAAGCTAATGTCATATAGTTTAACTTTTTTTCAGTTGTAACACCTCATTCTGGGTACCAATTTCTCTTCTAGCTATTTATACTTCATAACAAATCATCTGAAACCTTAGTAGCTAAAAACAACATTGAGAAAAAAATTATCTGTCATGATTATGTGTGTTGACTAGGTTCAGCTGAGCACTGAGTTCTCTTATGCAATTGCCATCAGGTAACAGTTGGAGACGTTAAAGACTTAAGCTGAATGTCCCAAGATGCATCACTAATATAGCTGACAGCTAATATTGGTTGTTGGCTCTGATCTCAGGCTGTGCTACAGGCCAAAGTGACTCTGTATGGACGATAGTCTATGTGACCTCTCTATGATGACTGGGCTTTGCACAGAATTATGGCTGGGATCTGAGAGGCTGCATCACAAGTGTTCCAAGAGACCCAGTTAGAAACTTCAAGGCTTCTTATGACCTAGCTTCACTGTGATCTATTGGTCAAAAGCAAGTCACAGGACCAGCCCAGATTATAGTGAATAATACTATACAAGGACATGACCACTAGGGGGTATGGTCAACAGGAAGACCCTATTGGAAAACTAGCTACCACATGGAAATTATTAGTATCTTAATGTTGTTTATTACAAATATGCTTTATTTAGTGATTTGAAATTCTCCAGAGGTGTGTAAATTTTGTTGTAATTTTATTGGGTTGATTTGAGGCTTCCAGAAAAAAAGAGTCTTAATTTTCATGTGAATATCGTTCATATTTTCTGTGTTCAGAAATTCAACTTTGCCTTTTTATTTTCAATTATAGCTTTTAAAAGTATAAGTGCTATTATTGGTTTCAGAGTCTCCGTAAAATAATATTATAAGTTTTCTTAAGCTTCTCTCAGATAAATTTATGGTTATATCTCGATAAATAAAAAATATGAAAATGAGATATATATAAAAACATGTAGCGTAAAGCGTATAGTAAGAATCAATAATTTTTAGCTTAAGTAAATGATCCTTTTTCCATTTGCTAAATGTTTTAAACCCTTTTGCTATTTTTCTCCAACATTCATTATTACCTCATAAGTATGTAGTAAAGATTAATAACTTAATTAACAGGCATATGCAGGGCATTTTAAATTCTCAAAAAAATGTGATCTAAATCATAATGATAATGATGTAATGATTACTTTCAAAGGGAATTGACCTTTTTTGAGGCAACTTATTAATTGTGCCTAAATGTAGTCAATTATACTTCCTTCTGAAAAGGTAATTCCATTCTTAGTAGTAATAAGGTCTATCTTATTCATACCTTCTTAGAAATTTTTGCCTTACTCTTCTTTCAATGAAATCTTGTTGATTTGCAAACATTTGTTTTCTGAGGTACAGGCTAACTGAGAAATTAAGTACAGAAGTGATGTAAATGTAAAACAACATATCTGTTTTATTAGACTACAGTTTCTTCTCATCCTTCATGGATAAATTGAAATTACCCACACAGCCCTACATGCTTTCTATCTTGCAGATGAAGGATCTCTCATCGTAAGTTTACCAAATGGAGGAGCAGAGAATGCCAGTGTTCTACGCCCTGACAGATTATCAACAGGATGGAGAAAAGGCTGAGTCATGTATACTCAGGGTTTTCCCTAAATTCAACAGCTAAGTCACTAATTTTTCTAAGATTATGAGTGAAAGAGGAAGTTGAGAGAGGCTAGAAGGTGTCTTCCTAGTACTTGCAAGAAGGAAAAATGTACAGATCTGACAGGCAATGTAGGCACACTAGGAGAAGTGGAAAAGGATTTCCTTTATCAGAATTACGTAAAAAATTTTATATTATGTTTAGATTTTCTAGGTATTTAATTGTAAATAACTTATTAGTAGTTAATAAAAACTCAAAGAGAAGACAGACTGTAAAAATAAAATATGTATTTATATATGCAAATTATTGGGCTAAAGACTATATATGAAAAGAAAAATTGATTTGTATATTGCATAAATTAGAATTTTTAATGTTATTCTAAGGTAATAAACATTCAAGGAGCCTCTGAATATAGAAAATTCATATTATTAGATGCAGATTGTTTCCACATTTCTGTAGTATAAAGAATTGACAAAATATCTGTGAATATAGACTTAATTCATAATTTGAAAAATGCAAATTAGATAAAATTTTCCCATGATTGCATTTGAAATCGTGACATTTGGGCTTGTAAACCTCTTTCCTACGTAAGTTGTCATATTACTTATCAGTGTAACTTTCTCACTGTAGGTATGTCAAAACATTAAGTGAATATATGCAGAAGAATTGTATAGCAATTATAATTAAAATTATTTCATAACAATGTAAAGCTTTCTCTTTTACATGAGTTGTGTCATAATTAAAGGAAAAAATTCAGCTAAGAGCAGAAAACTAAGAGGATCAATGGAGAATTTCATCATCCTTGAATGCTATCTTGCTTGTAAATGTATTTTTTCAACAATTTCTTAAACAAAAAGTGAAAATATTCTGAATAAACTAAGAATTTTTTGACCATAAGCATATCTTGCTTGTAGATATTCTATTTCACTACATGCATTTCACATCCCTTTTAGAATAAAGGTGTTTTTGAAAAAAGTCTATGGCAAATGAACCTTGTTTTGTCCTGGGTCAAAAAGTATCCATATTCTTTTAGCAAATGTCTGCCTGAAGAATTGAGATACAGCATATTTTTCTACTTGGCTTATCCCACAAAATATATTGATGTTTAGAGATCTAAATCCAATCTCATGGTCAAATTAGATCTTTGCATTATCTCATTGCACTTGATAAATATAATAAGGAATTGTCATAATATCTTTAATAAATTGGAAGCATCTTATAAATCATTTAGGACACTCCCGTTACTTTGCAAAAGTTAATTGACTTTTCTAATATCACATTACTATTTACTAAGAAACTAAGGGTTCAAACCAGGTGTTTCAGTCTAAGCTGTTTTTTTTCGATTCTGTACAATGTTCCTCTGACCAAGGCACACAGTGTCAAGGACTGAGCAAGTATTTTAATGCGTCTTGCAAGAGAGGAGGTGTGAAGATCAGGCTAAAAGGCAAAATGTAACCACAGAGAAGATGGCTTGCTCATCTATGATTTAGGGAATACATGCTCACTCAATTTCTCATGAATCATGGATGCTAATAGTTTCCAAATGATGAATGTTAGGTTTTCATTAAGAATCTTAGCATATTCTTGGTTATTTGGACTTGGAAATTTAGTGACACTATTGAGAAAGAAAATCAGCTAGATTTCAGCTTAAATGCCCTTTTCTCTAATTTGACCTTCATCACAAATGCAAAGAACTCGTGATGCTCTGAGGATCTGGAAACTTGTACCTATGAGGGCAGATTTCAATTTAAAAGGATTATGCTCCCAAATGCCAGAGCTGCCAGCAGCTATCTATGGGAAGCTGTTTGGGGACATTGTTCCTAAAATTATTGCTTCCAGCAGATGGCTTATCCACAAGTGAGGATGATTCAATACTTAAAATGATGAAAAAGATGGGACTTTTGGGGGTGAAAGACACTTACAACACCCAGCTTGTTGAAAACCTTATATTGATATAAAATCTCAACAGTGAAGACACTAATGGTAAAATACTTCCTTCACTTCTTCTCACAAAATTTTTTTTTCAACTATGGTATATATTAAAAATCATTGAGGGCGTTGTGAACCATGATTGAAATAATTTTCTAATTTTTTTCAAATGCTAGACTTTCTGTTCTCATATGGGCACTAATTTATTAATTTCAGATTGTAACATATTCCATGACAAATGTTTATGAGATAATGGTTTGTTCTCTGATGAATTATAGGTAGCTTATTGAGACAGTATCATGCTAATTAAAATGCACCTGGGAAAGTATCACTGTGGTCAGGACTTCAAAGATGGTTAAGACAAATTAATATTGTTGAACCCAAGAGATATGTTATAAATTCCTCTTTCTGCTTCCTTTATTTCTTTCAAGGACAGTTTATCCCCTAAAGATGTAACTGATCTTTTAAGTTTCTTTCTGTCTCCTCCTGAAGAGTACTTTAATTCACGCTTAACAACTTCAGACTTACGTTTTGCCACATTATAATTTTTTTTCTTTAAATATTTTATTTTTTCCTTTTTCTCCCCAAAGCCCCCTGGTACATAGTTGTGTATTCTTCGTTGTGGGTTCTTCTAGTTGTGGCATGTGGGACGCTGCCTCAGCGTGGTCTGATGAGCAGTGCCATGTCCGCGCCCAGGATTCGAACTAACGAAACACTGGGCCGCCTGCAGCGGAGCGCGCGAACTTAACCACTCGGCCACGGGGCCAGCCCCGCCACATTATAATTTTTTGAACCCAAACAACATGATGTAACCTCAATTTCCAAAATTATGTTGGGAATTAGAAATTAGGAAGAATTTAAAAGGAGGTAAGATGTATTTTAGAAAAATCTGGTAAGCAGACTAAAATCTTGACTCTTGATCATTAGCTTTACCAAATGAGTTTAAAACATATCACTTATAAATACAATTACTTATATTAGAGATACTCATTGGAGGAAATGGCTAACTATTGGAAGAGGGCATTTCAAAGTTAGATTTACTATTCCTTGTTTTTTATTAGTTGTTTTTGAAATATTTTCCTATGTTTAACATAGGTATGGGGATGGTTATATAACTGTGGATATCTACTCTTTGGAAAAAATATAGCTGAGGACAAATACATGTTTCTCTTTCTCATAACTTGTCATGTGGAATATTTTATATTCCCAGATTTGAGCAGAGATTGATGAAAGTATACAAATGGGAAAGAAAATATTATAAGAATTGGGCTATAAAAGAATGTGCTTGTGTTGTTATTTCAAACAAAGAAGGCAGTGTTTTCTAATATTTGTGTGCTCAATATGTGGAATCAAGGTGCCTTGCTTTCTCTACCCTTGCCAGTTGGGTTGCCATGGGCATATATGTTAAGGCTCAGTTTTTCATTTGTAAATGGGGAATATGCCAATAATTAACTTATAGGATTGTATGAGATGAAGTAAAATAAGTGATAGAAAGGGCTTAGTTCAGTGCCTGGCACAAAGGAAAGGCTGAGTAAACATTTGCTTTACTATAAATATCAAGTCATTTTTTAAATTGAGATATAATTGACATGTAATATATTAGTTTCAGGTATAGAGCATAATGGTATATATATATGCATTGTGAAATTATCACTACAAGTTTGGTTAACATCCATCACTACACATTATTAACAATTTTTTTCTTGTGATGAAATCTTTTAAGATCCACTCTCTTAGTAACTTTCAAATATACAATACAGTATTATTAACTGTAGTCATCATGCTGTACATTATGTCCCCAGGACTTATTTATTTTTTTACTGCAAGTTTGTACCTTTGGACCACCACCTTCACCCGTTTCATCCATCCCTCACTCCCCACCTCTGGCAACCGGCAATCTGTTCTTTGTATCTATGAATTGTTTTATCTTTTTTTTCAGATTCCACATATAAGTGAGATTACATGATATTTGTCTTTCTCTGTCTGACATTTCACTTAGCATAATGCCCTCAAAGTCTATCCATGTTGTCACAAATTACAGAATTTCCTTCTTTTTTATGGCTGAATAATGTCCCATTGTATATATATACCACATTTTCTTTATCCGTTCATCCATCAATGGACACAGGTTACCTGTCTCCACGTCTTAGCTATTGTAAATAATGCTGCAATGAACGTGGGGGTTCAGATATTTTGAGTTAGTTTTCATTTTTTTTGGTAAAACTCAGAAGTGGAATTGCTGGATCATATGATAGTTCCATTTTTAATTTTTTGGAGGACCTCCATACTGTTTTCCATAGTGGCTGGCTCAATTTACATTCCCACCAACAGTGCACAAATGTTCCCTTCTCTCCACATTCCTGCTAACACTTATTTCTTGTCTTTTTGAGAATAGTCATTCTAAGAGGTATGAAGTGATATCTCATTGTGGCTTTGATTTACATTTCTCTAATGATTAGTGATGTCGAGCACCGTTTTGTGTACGTGTTGGCCATCTGTATATCTTCTTTGGGAAAATGTCTATTCAGATCCTCTGCCCATTTTTAATTGGGTTTTTTTGGGGGCGTATTGAGTTGTATGATCAAGAGTCATTTTATATTCTTCCATTTGGCCATGATAAGTTTTCCTGAAGGATACATCGGTTTTATTGTTCTGTTTAGAACATTAATTTTGAAGGCTTTTCCTTAAGAAAATTGAAGGTCAAAATCATGTAAATATTAATAATCTGAAAAATATTTTATTGTCTTTTTCAAATATGATGCACTACAGATCTTTAAGAGTACAATGCTATAGAGGGGAGTCATTTTTGTAACAACTAGTACCTTAGTGGTTGTACAGAAAAGAGTTAACACGGAAAGACTGATTATTAGAAGAGCCTGCTTGCTGAGCCAACCCTTGGGTGGCTTTTGAAATGCTCTCTGAGTGATAAGTTGTTCTGTGTGCCTGGGACAGTGAATTCTGTTGTCCAACCTGTCTAGACTGTGTACAAACAATGTGATCATTGGTGAGTACCTACTTTCCTTCTGAGAGTCTGGGGTTTCAATGATTGTGGCTGATCACAAAGAGAGAGTGTGTCTGTATTACCAGTTCACAATAAAAACCTTGGAGTTTTGAGCCAGCCCTGATGGCCTAGAGGTTAAAGTTCAGCGTGCTCCACTTCAGCAGACTGGGTTTGGTTCCTGGGTGCAGAACCAGACCATTCACTGGTCAGTAGCCATGCTATATTGGTGGCTCACATAGAAGAACTAGAAGGACTTACAACTAGTATATACAACTATATATTGGGGCTTTGGGGAGGCAAGAACAATAAAAAAACTGAAGAACATTGGCAATAGATGTTAGCTCAGGGTGAATCCTTCCCAGGAAAAAAAAAGAGGGAAGCAGGGAAAAGCATTGGGGAAAGGGAGGTGGTTGGGGACAGCAGACTTTAAAAAAACAAAAAGAAACCCCCAAAACCTTGCAGCTTTAAGTGACCTTACCTAGGCAGGAATACTGCACAAGTGGTACTACGTTTTGCTGTTGGAGGAAAGAACGTAGGAAGTCTATGAATGTACTACTGTAGATTCCACCTAACATATCTTTTTCCCCTACTGATTGCTGTAATAAACTATAGCTTTGAGTACAACTGCCTTTGAGACCTGTAAATATTTCTGGAAAATTACCAAACCTGTGTTTGGTCATGGGAACCCCAAAATAGATGTCCTCAATTATACTATGTAAAATAACATGCAATTGGGGATCATATTAGGAAGGATTATCAGAATTTATCTAGGACAGGATCATAATTATTAGTTTTTTTGGAGTGTGAAAAGGTGGCAGTTTCTCTGGGCTTAGCCCTAAAGGAGTCAAATACAAAGCAAACTCCACTAGAAGCACATTTTTTATTATTTCCTTCTCCTATGTAGATAACATGTTAGCCTGTACACACATGTGGCTGCTGGCTAGCCTATAGAACAGTGCATATCTAGAAGTTTCTAATTTTTCCTGGTAGACACATTAGAAGACAATGCTTGTTAGCTGTTAACTAGGAATGAGATTTTCCTGTGATTCTGGTGGGTGACGTCTAATTTTCTTCTCAAGCTGAAAGCATTTCTGCTGTACTCAAAGGTAGTATTATACAATTGTTTTTGGTTAAGAACTTGAGTCAGTAAATTTTTCAGCATGCCCTCTAATATATATTTTGTTTGATTGTTCATTATGTGCACGCATCATCATACTAATAATGTATTATGTGCGTTAGAAATAATACACTGTTAGAAATTTATAAAGAAATAAGTTAAAATAAACATGTTCCAATATTATTCCCCTACATTCTAATGGTCACTTTGAGCCCCTCTGAAGTATGTTCACTTCCATTGGAAGACCTCATCTTTGCTTCCAAATACAATTCTTCCTCGAAAGTAATTACAGTTCGCTGGAGAAATGTCTGACTCTATTGCTGATGCAAGGAAAATATAAGGTAATCTTGGAACATGTTTTGGTAGCAAGAAGAATGACGGTACTCAAATAATGATGGAAACATATCCAAATGATAATGCATACTGTTTGATTAAGCTCTCCAAGTCTGGGAAAAATTGAAAATCAAAATGAAATATGTTAGCTCTGGATTTAAAACCCTTTAAGAATATTAGGAAACCATGAACCTGTATTTCTATAAGTAAATAATGAACAAAGACCTAAATAAATTTAATAGAAGGGACGCTCTACTTTACAGTATCTCCACATAAAATAGTTGATTACTTATTAATTAATGAATACAAAATGCATATTAATTAATTTTTCAATGCAGAGACTTGGCAGATACAATCTTAGCCAAATGATAAAATGTAACATCTCTAGCAATGAGACATAGCAATATCATATGCCCTCTGATATGACACACTGAGAAGAAAACAACATGTCTTTGGTCTTCCTACCAAAAAAAAAAAACGGGACAATGTATTCATGAGGAAAATCAGACAAATCTCAAAGGGGTTTGAGACTTTCTACAAAATTAGTAACCTATATTCAATTAAAATGTCAAAGTCATGAAAGACAAGGAAATACTGAGAAGCTACTCCAATTTTAAGAAGACTAAAGAGACATGACAACTAAATTCAACATGTGATCCTGAATATGTAAAAGACCTTACTGGGATAATTGGTAAAATTGAGTGGGTTTTATGAATTAGATGATAATCTAGGCATCAGTGTTAATTTTATGATTTAGATGGTTATACTGTGGGAATGTAGGAAAAATTGTTTTTTTTAGGATATGGACACTGGAGTATTAAGGGATAATGGGATCATCATTTCTAAAATTTATTAACTGGTAAAGAAAAATACATTAAATAATATGTTTTTACATATATATTTATATACACAAACATATATATATATAGAGAGAGAGAATAATAAAGCAAATGGTGAAATGCAGATGAAAGATGGATATATTGAGGTTCTTCTTTTGCTTTTTTAAGGCTTTGTTTTTTAGAGCAGTTTTAGGTTTACAGCAAAATTGAGGAGAAAAAAGTACAGAAATTTCCCATATACCCCCTTCCTCCACACATGCATAGCACCCCCTATGACCAATATCCCACATCAGAATGGTACATTTGTTAGAATCGATGAACCTACATCAACATATCATAATCACCAAAGCCCATCGTTTACTTTATGGCTCACTCCTGGTCGTGTTCTTTCTGTGGGTTTGAACAAATGTATAGTGACATGTATCCATTATTATGAGATGGGGTTCTTTCACTATTTTTGCAACATACCTGAAAATTTTAAGTCATTTCAAAATAAAAAGTTCAAAATCAAAGATATTTATTTAGAATGTAGGAAATACGGCATTTTCCTCACTAAAATGTTTTATTGCCTTGGCCAGGAATCATAAACTGACACTTCTAGTATTGAAAAATCATGTAGATCATTGGAAAGAGTGATTTTTAATAGTATATGAACTTAAATATCTTGAGGTGGTATGCAAATTCTCCAGTTCTAACAAGATCTATCCTTCACTATTGCCTTATAATCAGCTTTAAACACAGATAATAATAAAATCTAACACACAGTGCTATATCCATGTACTGTTCTAAGCCCTTTGCATATGTTAGCTCATTGAATTTCCTACAAGTTCTGTAAAGAAGTGTGATGGGCAGTCTCTAACACGACCCCCAATCATCTTCACCTCCTGATACTCACTCTCTTGTGTCATCCCCAACCCTTGAGTGTAGGCTGGACCTAGGGACCCAATTATAACAAATACAATACAGCAAAAGTGATGGAATATTTGTTCCAGGATTAGGTTACCTAAGACCGTGACTCCTTGCTCTCTTGTTCTCATTCACTTGTTTGAGAGAAGTCAGCTGCCATATTGTGAGCTGCCCTGAGCAGAGACCTACCTGGCGAGAAACTGAGAGCAGCTTCTGGCCAATGGGCAGGGAGTAACTGATGCTCTTAGTCCAATAATCCAGAGGAACTGAATTTTACCAACAGCTGCGTGAGTGACCTCAGAAGCCCATTTTTCTGCAGTAAAGCCTTGAATTGACTTTAGTTTCAGCCAATGTGTTGAGAGCACTCTTAAGAGAGAGAGACTGTGAGCCAGAGGAGAGAGAATCCAGCTAAGCGACAGACAGATTCCTCCCTCACAAGAACTGTAAGATCGTAAGTGTTGTCTGAAGTCACTAAGTTTTGGGGTGATTTGTTACTCCATGATAGATAGATAACATGCTATGATTCTTAGTTCGAAGTGGAGGGAACTGAAAGTAGATTTCTGGCCCACTTGCTGGGACATTCTTTGGTTTAAACTCTCACAGTGAATGTACTTACTTCCACCAAGTAGTTATGTGCCTGACTCATATAGGCAGTTGTCTTGTCATTCCTCAAAAATATATTTTTGGCTTATGACAAAGAAAATCCAAGAACAAAGGATTTCAGGGATTGTATTCTGAAAATACATTGATCAAATACTTTAGCCAAATCTTCTATGTAGGACCCATTTGCATGCTAACTGAGAATATTATATGTTCAATAAATGTTTCAAACTCAGACATTCTAGTTTGGACTCTGGAACATTTCCCAGATTTCACAGATTTTTAACAATCCCTTGGTGAAACTATACTAGTTTATATTATTTTAACTGGATTTACAGCCCTCTGAACTCTTCATATTGTACCCTTCAGATTGGAGGGTTCTGGTGGGAGTAGCCTTAAGTAGTTAAAGGTCACAGGGGAGGGCTCAGTGCTAATCTATTTACTTAAAGATCAATCAAATGGCCTCCCTGCACTTCGTACGTGTGCTTGTGTATGTGCATGCGTGTGTATGTGTTGCTTTCTAAACCAGATGCTATTTATAGTTTACTTTCCAATGCTTTCAAAGTAAAGTCAGTTAAATTTTATATAAGTAAGTGTATTTTGTAGAGTTTATTTTTTATTATTCAACAAGCAAAAATAAGAGATAGAATAAAGGATAAAATTGCAATAATGTGTTCTCAGTTAAAGGTTACAGAGGCACCGAGTTATTTATCTCCTCAAGCCTTATGTAAGACGTATGGGCTCCCAGGGCTGTCACTGACAGATATGAGCAGCCTTGCCCAAAGTCCCAGTCTGCAATATGAATTTTAACATTTTATGGGGTCATGCTAAAAAAAGCGAGAGACAGCTTAGTAATATCTCTAATAATGTACCTTTATATTCTTTCTCTTTCTCTCTCACTCTTATTCAATCACGAATATATTGGACAGAGCTCTTAATACCAAGAACAGAAATTAACTGTGGCTGATATGAGCAGAAAAACAGTTTAAAAAAATTCTATGGATGGTCACAGGAATCTCTGGGGATCTTGAGAGCTGGGGTTTAAGGGTAATCAATAACAAACAGTTTCTAATTTCATCACGCCCCAGACTGATCTCGCAGCTGGATTCAGACACCATAGGATATACCAACAATGCCACCAATGCCACCAATGCCATTTGCCACAGGATTCTGGATGCTGTGTCAAGAAATGCTGCACTCTTCACATGAACAGACATTTCTCCAAAGAAGATATACTGATGGCCAATAGGCACATGAAAAGATGCTCATCATCGCTGATCATCAGGGAAATGCAAATCAAAACTACACTAAGATATCACCTTACACCCGTTAGAATGACAAAAATATCTAAAACTAATAGCAACAAATGTTGGAGAGGTTGCGGAGAAAAAGGAACCCTCATACACTGCTGGTGGGAATGCAAACTGGTGCAGCCACTATGGAAAACAGTATGGAGATTCCTCAAAAAACTAAAAATAGAACTACCATACGATCCAGCCATCCCACTACTGGGTATTTATCCAAAGAGCCTGAAGTCAGCAATCCCAAAAGTCCTGTGCACCCCAATGTTTATTGCAGCACTGTTTACAATAGCCAAGACGTGGAAGCAACCTAAGTGCCCATCAACAGACGAATGGATAAAGAAGATGTGGTACGTATATACAATGGAATACTACTCAGCTGCAAAACAGAACAAAATCATTCCATTTGCAATAACATGGATGGACCTTGAGAGAATTATGTTAAGTGAAATAAGCCAGCGAGAGAAAGATAATCTGTGTATGACTCCACTCATATGAGGAATTTAAAACTATGGACCAAGAACAGTTTAGCGGATACCAGGGGAAAGGTGGGGTGGGGGGTGGGCACAAAGGGTGAAGTGGTGCACCTACAACACGAGTGACAAACATTAATGTACAACTGAAATTTCACAAGATTGTAACCTATCAATAACTCAATAAAAAAAAATAAATAAGAAAAAAAAAGAAATGCTCCACTCTTACTTGGAGCAAGGAGGATGCCACTGCCATTGTCACTATCTCTCCCAGCATAGATGCTGTGTGACTCTTACCTCTTCACGTCATTGGCTTCTAAGTAAAGCTTAGGTGCTTGAATCCAAACTTCCAGAGAGGTGAGGCATATAAATATCTCGAATATTTGGCTGCTGTAGGAGGAGGTTTTGCCCTCTAATTGAAAGAGTCCCCACACATAGGACTTTTGTTTACATAAAGAGTAACCTGAAACAATGGCAAATGTTGATGCAACCAACCATCATCATGAATCTATTCAAGACAACAGTTCAATGAGTCATTTGAGTATGACAGTTTAAATTAGAACAACTAACAAAATATCCTTAAAGGTTGTTTCCGAAAATGATAAACCACTGCTAAAACATTTAAGTAAAATATAGTCTGTTTCAAAGCCAACCTGCTGAATTAAGTTCTGTTGGCTCTAAATTTAGAAAGTCACAACTATGATTATTAATTTAGAATAATTTTGAGGCTCACTTGCTATTATAGGTTACTACTAGATGATGTTTCAGACTCATTCATGATGGTAGGAAAAAATGAAAGTGAATAAATGAACCAAATTAAATAACACGTTTTCTACCCTCACTTTAGACAGTCTTCATAAATAAACGTGTGCATTAATTAATTTTTATTTACCACCCAGCGGTAAACACAAAAATTCTATTTTAGTCATTTTAATTTGCCTGTAAATACAGATCATCTAAAAGAATGTGATGCTGAGATTATGGAATTTGATTTTGGTATCTAAATAATGAAACTTTTGTGCTCTGGAAAGGATTACCGTTTCCACACACTTTCAAAGCAATGCATGCTTATAGGTTAAAAGCATTTATTTTGGACCAACATAAATTATAGAATACCGTTTAAAGAAACTCTCAAATCCTGGGATCAGTGAGTTCTCTAAATTGGATAAGTCAACCAACAAGCCATGGAACTTCTCTGTAATCTGAGCTACAAAGTGCAGCTAAATATAGCCCTGTTCTAGTGTATCAGGCTGTCAAATCTTCTAAAAAACTCTGAGTTATATTCAGTAATTAATTTTCAAAATTTAACTATGGAATGTTCTAAAATTTTCTTTTAACGTTCTTCCCTCCCACATTTGTACATGTATGTATGCATGCACGCATGCATGCACACACACACACATCAACTGGGACCCAGAAGAGTAAAACCTGGATTTTACTGTCAATTCTCTTACATTTAATTCTTTGAAGAACCAGACTTCAAATGAAAATAAGTCCAAGCATGACTTTATAGCTGGACTCAAGTCCTGAACAACAGATAGGTGAGTTGGTGATAATTTTTAATCAGTTTTATAACTAGCCCATTCAATCATAAGAAAAGCAGTGTGTGGCAAGTAGGTAATGGATGGGTGGTGGAGAGTGGTCAGTAAAAGCAAGGAACTTGTCAAATGGTGTAATTTACTTCTTTTATTTGGTTTTAGGAAACCATTTTGGGATCTGTTTTGATAAATAAGTTAGCGATTCTGACCTCTTTAAAATCTATTCCAAGCATGTTTATTTTATTTATACTGGCACTTCTCTTGCCCTTAAAGCATGTATTTTTCTGAAACAATACTGACGCTTGTGCACTTATAGGACATAGAAATGCTAGAATAAAAACTGAATTAATACAAAAGTACCTAGTGCGCTGTACCCATTAGGGTGAAAATAACATTAGTTTCCCCTAATATAAAGTCTTTTTTCTATGGTCTTGATATTTACTGTGGAGGAAAGAAGTATTGTATAATAGTAGTTAGAGCTTTTTCAGTTTTAAGAAAGAAAATCGGAATTATCAGATAAGTTACCAAAGGAGTTAGTCTATTCTTTTGTCTTCCTACACTCTGAAAAAAATTCATATTTTACAAATGCAATAGAATCTTCATAATTTTCAAACTCTTTTGGATCATACTGATGAAACGAAGTGTGGAACTCTTTTCTGAATGTGTGTGCTGTAGGATTGGCGGTTGTTAACCACACAGTGAGAGGAAGGTTAGGATGATTAATGAGGAGTGGGGGTAGGAGGCACCTGCAGAATGTAACATTTTCATAAATTGTATGTTCTCTGAGGAGCTGCCTATTATGGCTCCTTCAGTACCAATCCCATCATTTCTTGTGGAACATGCCACATTCCAAATTAGTGCTCCATTCCCAAGGTAAGTCTCCTCACAGCAGCATTTTGATGTGCTGTGGAGTCTTCAGACAAACTATTTCATCAAGTGACAGTTGTCCTCTAATTCTTCCTTCATCTCCTCACAGTCTGACTCATGAATTTTCGGTACATATTCTCTTACATTTGGGATAAATTCTAAAACAGTTAGATTGCTGTGTAAGTGGACAAATGTGCAATTTCATCCCTTGCCATCTAACAAGCCTTTCAGGCTTTTAATATTTTTTTCCAATTCCACCTTTCCTTATATTCTTAAACTCAAAACTGTGTTATTTCTATGATTTTACCTAAGCATTATTAAAATGGTCATAACATGGACAATTCTAGTCTCAATACTTTTGTGGAAAGAGGTGACATATAAATTAACATTTCCAGAGATGTGGTGTTCTGGAAGCCTGGGCAGGGGCAAGAGCAGCAGCCAGGGTTTGCCTGTGGGTTATGGTATACTTTCATAAAGGAAGGATAAGGGAGACAGCATCTTGTTGAGAAACCAAAATTGAATGCCAAGCAGAATAAATACCTGAGGAAAAATCCAGACACTATTAAGGAAATAAGTAGATAATTCTGATGAGAGCTGTTGTCCAGGGAAAGGAGAATAGGGAAGAATTCTCTGTGCCAATGGAATTTGGTCAGAGACTCTCTTGACAGCATCTATACTTTCTGCCTTTGGCAAAAAGTGAGTTCTTAAGGACAATGAGCTAACTTGAAATGCCATCCTCCCTCAGAAACCCCCAATCCTAAGTAGGGTGGAGATGGATTTGTCCAGGTCCCAGTGGGTGGTTTAAATATGGCTTTGCATGCTGTACCGTGGAGAAAGATTTCTGACCAGTGCTTCTCTAAGGATGGACTTTCCAGTTAACCACGAGTGCAGTTGCCAAGGCATTAATGAGAGCCTGGCTGCACTCACTATATTTAGCACTTTTTTCAAAATTAAAAATCATAATAAAATGAGTGCTTATCAGATGCGAAGGGCTGTTCTAGATGTTGGGGGCAAGTTAGAATAGATAGACCCTTGTCATCTTGGAGCTCACAGTTTAGACAACTTACAAGCTCACTCCGCTCCAATTCTGGATCATCAATTTAGAATTCGAGGTGCTGGGCGCGAGGCTAGGACCCATTTGCTGCACAAGCAGGGGGCAAAGTAAGACAGGTGGGATGTTCATGGGCAGAACTTCATGAAGCAGAGGTTTTTCCAGAGATCCACAGGGAACTTACAAGGATTGTGATCTTCCTCAAAAGAATGCAAGGAGCAGGAAAGGCATCATTGCTACTACGAAAAGGGTATTTTTGAGGAGGGAAGGTAGCACATCAGAGTAGGTGGATATGGGGAGCAGTCCTTTTGTTGGTTAGGCATTTTAGGCAAATGAATGAAGTTTATTACTCAGTTGACAACTATATACCTGTTGCTCACTCTCTGCAAGGCATTGGAGATACAGGCAAGAGGCAAATGTGATTCTTGCCTTCCTGAAGATCACATGTTAACTAGAGAGACAAATGTTAGTAACCTAGTTGCACAGTTTATTACATTATTACAAGAATACGATGAAGAATGGTTTCAGAATGTAAGGAGAGCACATAAGAAGGGATATCTAAATTAGTTTAGGACATTTGGAAATGCACTTTTGAGGAAATTATGCACACGATAAGTAGAAGTTTCTAGAAAATGGGTGGGGGAAGGGTAGACAAAGACTGCACTAAGAAGGAGCTGTCTTTGTGGACATCTCTGACAGAACAGAGCATGATGAGAGTGGTAACGGAATTAAGGAATAGGAGCCTGTGGCACTGAAGGCAGAAAGTGGTAGGCAGGGTCAATTCCTGCATGTTTTAATGGAGCATATTAAAGAGTTCACACCTTATCCTATCAGAATGAACATCTGCTAAAGGTCTTTTGATCAGTGAAATGTCACAGATATATTTGTCTTTTAAGAATTACTCACTACTCTGGAGAATGTGTTGGGGTGAGGACAAGAGTGAATTTAGTTAGAAGAGTACTTACTAGGAGACTATTTTAGAACCCAGGAAAGTGGTGGTGTAGATTTAGAGGATGGTGGTGGCAGAATTTGGTGTTTGGATGGATACAGGTAATTAGCAAGAGGGAGGAATCACATTTCTGCCTTGAATAACCGGATAATAATGGTACCAATCACTGAAATAGAGGACATACAATTACTTCTCTTTTTGGGAGTGGGGAGGGAATCCTGACCTAAGTTTTATAGAGAGAGGGATGAAAGTGCCTCCACAAATGGAGATGTCAAATAGGGAGCTGGCTGTGAGGTTCTGCAACTCAGAGATGAGATCAAGACTAAAGGCATCAATGTGTGAGGCATTATTTTTCAGCGGGTAATTGAAGTTATGTGGATGAGCTTGGCTGGGAGAAAGTGTGGAGTAGACAGAGAGTAGCACATAGGATCAATTCTGGAAGAACTACGACATTTAAAGATCAGAATGACAAGAAGAGTCTGCAGAGGAGGCTGAGATCTGATCAGAGATATAGAGGGAACAAAAGGAGAGAATTTTGGGAATCTGTCTTTAAGCATCTCAATGGGCTTCAGAAATCAGGCTTCCAGTCAGCACACTGTTACTATGAACCCACTATCCACTCACTTTATGAACCCTCTGTGTCTCAATTTCCTCATCTCTAAAGGGGAGGATACGAATACTCACCTCCCTATCTCAAGGGATTTTGAAGATCAAATATTATAATGTGTGAAAGGCCTCTGTATACAAAAAGACCCTATAACAACATAAATTATAATTATGCTTCATCGTTTTCCCTCTTAAGCATTTTATTAACATCTTTTGTGTTCCTGAGGGCGACATGTACAGGAAAACATGCCCCTGCCGCAAAGCCTTTGCTCAGCATGCCCATCCCTTCACCTTTTTAGGTAAAGTTCTACTCATTTTTCAGAACTCAGCTCAAAACTCACTTCTTCAAGAGTGCTTGGCCTCAGCTTCCAAATAGGCCAGACTCTTTTGTTATATAAATAAGTTTCTTTCCTTTAAAGGACTTAACTTGGATTTTAATTAAACATAATAATTTTGTGATTGTTTGTCTGAAATCTGCTAAAATATATGCTACATGAGAGATCACGGACCATATCATTATGCATCATTGCTTTGTTCCCATTGCTTAGAACACTGTTTATGGAAGGGAGATATTTAAAAAAATATTAGTAAAGTAAACTGAATAAATGTCTTCAAAAATCAAGATAAGAAAGAAGGATTGAAAATAGCAAAATGTTATTTAATGTAGCAACATGGAACTCGTGTGTGAAATTAAGAAGATCTGACGCAGTAGAGCATTTATGACAGAAGATGAATTGAAGGACAGTGAGGAAGAAACAGGAGATGAAGTCCAGTGATAGAGAACACACGACTTGTGCAAGATGTTTGGCTATAAAACAGATGGAAGAAAGGAGTGGAAACATTCTTCCAAAACCTAGTGAATATGCTCTATTTCACGGGCACTAGTTAAGTGGAATCAACATTAGAATACTATAAAGAGGGTAATCCAAAACCTGGAAACAATTTAGTGGCATGGCATTCCACAGAGATGGCATAGTTTATAGACAGAGGAGTGGCAGTTGCTTGTATGGAAAGGGGACCAGCAGAGAGGATAAAGATGAAATTCATCATGTTTTGGAGGCTATCTGTTTTTGCCTTGTTTGTGTATCATTGAAATGGGCCTGCTTGAACATGATTCTGTAGTGCAGAGTGAAAAGTGTCCCTCAGTGAGCCTGCTACAGTGGAGTCTGGGTGGGTGATCAGTTGATGTCAGAAGGTGCAGGGCTCAGAAGAAGGTCCATTAGTGCTTCAGGGACTTAGAGCAGGTGGAGCGACTACTTAGATGTCACATATACAGAGTCCTTGAGGATCCTGTGTGTTGCTTTGAACAGGCTGCGTTAGCAAATGCAGGTAGTGCAGTACTTCACTAGTTTTCGTAAACTGTTTCCCACATTCACATATCAGGTCTTAACAATCTCAGCTGCTCACTGTGGTCTCAGTTGGTTTTTAACTAGATAGCATCACTGCAAATTTCCCCACAAAAAATAATTTCCAAAGGTGGTGTCTCATTATACTTTAGAGTCCAGGTTAAAACACCTTCCCCAAATTTTCCTGTCTGATACATGAGAAAAAGAACTGTAAAAATCCTCCAAAAGGACTGCTCTTCTATCTCCAGCCGAGCTGACATGAAACTTACATGCTTTCTCTAGACTACTGTCGTCTGTTGCCAGACTTCCGACCTCTTAGATAAAGTTACTAAGACTTGGAGGACAATTTGATGGCTAGATATTTTCCTTCCCAAAGAAAAAACTTGGTCTCTAGCTTTCAGGAGAAGGCCCTGGGGAGGCAGTCATTAGAGATAAGGTCATTTTAGGCTTGATGTCCTATAGTAATTGCTGGAGACATTGGTGATAATATAAAGGGAGAGAAGGGCATTTTAAAATGTACAGTTCCATTTCAATGCTAATTAGATGTCTACTGTAATCAAAACAAAGCCAAGTTTCTCCATGACCCATTCTTCATCCAGTGCTGTATTCTGAGAGATTTCATGCCTGTAACTAAGAGTAATTTTAAACACATTTAGATCTTAAATGAAGTCTCTTAAGAAAACAACAAAAGGGGATTATTTTCCTAATGGAAAGAAAAGGTTTTTAAAAATTCTATCTCCTTAACTCTTTCTCTCAGAACCTTAAAGAAACTTCTCGAACCCTCTTTTCTCTCTTGTTATAATCCCAGAAAAGTCTTCATCTACTCAGCCTGAGTCAAATCTTCTCTCTTTCTCCCAGTCCCCTTTTGGGCACCAGCTCCACCAGTGGCTTTGCATCCTTTCCAAAACAAACAAAATAAAGTTGATTTTTGTTCCTCTCAATATTCCCAGTCAATTGTCATCTTGATTCTAAACAACAAAGAGATAGAAATTGAGCAGGGCGTCAGAATTCTCCATAGTAAAGAAAGAGAACTGTGAGTTCTTTATTTTCTTGTCACACAAGCTAACCCCCAGATTTCTCATTTCCCGAGCGAGTAAATATATTGTATACCTATTGACTCGAAAGTTGCACCAGCCTCATCTGAATTCAGAGCTGCTATACTGGGTATTTGACTTTGGGCAAGTCAGGCAATTTTCTCCTCTCTCAGTGGAATTATTAATGGCTACTCTATAGGGATACTGAGAGGATTACATGGATAATATAGGAAAAGTTTCCGTTGAGAACGGCACATAATTAGCTTTCGACAAGACCTAGTTTCCTTTGAATAGAGCTCTGCTTGCGACAACAATTATAACTGGCACAGTAACAATTATTAAGATGATTAATCTCAACACTTATACATTTACTTGGGCATATAGAGCAAGTTCAAACTTGACCAAAGAGATTAGTCACTTTTACATTTGACCTTGAGTTGTATAATGCTCATGCTGTAAATAATTTTAAAAAGTTTAACAGTCAAATACCAGAAAAAAACACAGAGAGAATATATTTTAACATAGTTGTTGGTAAATTGTTTACCATATGTGAAGATGGATATTTTAACAAGGTGTTTTCTCTCATCTCATCGTAACTACTTATGTTGACAAAAATCCCTCGAACGTGACCAATGCTAAAATCTCACTTTGGATGCTATTTAATATTCTCCCCTTCTAAAATTAAAAATTGCCTCTATCCCTATTGACTTTCACTTGCCTTTACCTCTTTGTAGTTAACCATAAAAGTGATTTTCATAAATGTGACATTCCATTCAGATTATTTCAAAACATTTTTTACTAGTGTTTACCTTTACTTCAAAGGAAAGAGTCAACTGACACTAATTTTAGTATCAGCCTAATCCTCAAATAGAGCAGTTTAAATGTATTTTGCATTAATGTGTTTATATCTGAAAATGAAAGAACATGCTGAGCCAGTAAGAAGAGAATGAATCTTCAGCCTTTGGAAGTCTTTTTTACTGAGCTCAAGAATTTACTTTCATTGAATCAGTGTTTTACTAGAATAACTAACTGAATATATAACCTAGAAATTCTTTTAAATCAAGATGTTTCTATTTTTCTTAAAGAATCATACTTCCTGTGAAGGTGATTCTAAATTCCATTGGATAATCAACTGGGGTCTGATGGATCAATGAGATCAGTTTTAGTACACATGTTATTCAACAAGAACTGATAGCATTCTTTCACTCAGGGATTTAGGAAATAAAGTTGTTTATTAAAGCAAAAATATTCAGAATAAATACAACCCAAAATGAAAAATGGCCTTTGTATTTGAAAATTAAGTTGCTAATCACTTTTTTTGGAGGAAGAATATGAGGGATCAGCAGGAGTGATCACTATCTACAGGGACTTGAGAATGGAGAGGTAGAGAGGAAATATATGCAGGCAGCTTACCATCTCTTTGAAAATTGTTCTCTGGCAGGTTCAGGAAGGGTAGACAAGGGCGAGGAAGGTTATATTAGTATGTCCTGGAATATGTTTGTAGGCTAAGGGAAAGAAAGAAAAATTGATATTGATTTCATCCACATAGGTTAAACACCTGCCTGACGTTTGACATTTAGCTGGAGGCAAAACAGGTTTAAACCTATTTTCCTTTGACTACAGTATTACATGGTATTCCACCCTCCACAAACTCCTGCTGAGCCCATAGGTGAAGGAGTCAGGGGAGAGAAAAGTGGAAAACTGGAGTAGTAACTCCAGAGAAGTCTGGTGGCTGGATCAGGTGCAGCTGTTGGTCCTGTAGTGATACACCTTCCCGAGCGATAGGAAAAAAGAAAGAAGCATGGGTAAAGTTACAGACAAGATTGAAGAGGGAGAAAAATTGGCAGCTGTTAACAGAGGCATAATATCTATAAACTCCTACCACTCTTCTTTCAATTTATTCATTATTTATTATTTGCTATTCACTTTTTCTTACTTCAAAAATAGATTTTGGTCAGCTTACAATGGAAGCACAGTCAGAGCATTTGCTTTGATTTGCGTGAGTCAGCCTCCTGAAATTCAACGGGGTTAAGTCACATATCTTTTATTACCTGGCTCCCACAATCCATTAATCTATGGGTCTATTCTTTTGCCAGTACCATGCTATCTTGACTACTGTAGCCTTATAATACCGCTTACAATTGGGTATTGTGAGTCCTCCAACTTTATGCATCTTCTACGGTATTTTATTGGCTATTCTAGATACTTTATCTTTCCATATGAGCTTTAGAATTTGTTTGTTGATATCTGCAAAAATAGCTTTCTTAGGTTTTAACTGGGATTTTATTGAATGTATAGATCAATTTCAGAAGAACTGACCTGTTAAAAGTATTGAGTCTTCAATCCATGGCCACATAGTATCTCTTCATTTATTTATATCTTCTTTGGGTTTTTCAGTGTTTTGAAGTTTTCTGCATAAGGATCCAACATATAGTTTGCTAGATTTATACCTATGTTCTTTATTTTTTGAATTGCTATTGAAATGGTATTTTTTAAAAAAATTTCAAATTCCAATAGTTCATGGCTGGTATATAGGAAGACAATTGAGTTTTGTATATTATCCTGTAAATTGTGGCTTTGATATACTTCTTTTTCTTAGTTCTGGGAAGTTTTTTGGGGCAAGCGGTCAATTCTGTGGGATTTTCTGTATAAACAATCATATTTTCTGTAAATAGAGACAGTTTTATTTCTTCATTTCCAATCTGTACATCTTTTATTTCTTTTTCTTGTCTTATTGTTTTATTGACCTTCTATACAATATTTAATAGGAGAAGAGAGAAAGAACATCCTTGCCTTATTCTTGATCTTAGGAAGAAAGTGTCTAGTTTTTCATGATTTAGTATAATGTTAACTGTTTTATGGAGCTGTTCTTTATCAAATTGAAGAATTCCCTTTGGTTCCTAGTTTGATGTAAGTTTTTATCAAATATGGAGATTGGATTTTGTTAAATGCTTTTCCTAATCAATTGTTATGATCACGTGATTTTTCTGTTTATGTTGATTACATTGATTGATCTTCATATGTTAAGCCAGTGTTGCATACCTGGAATGAATCTCAGTTGGACATGGTGTATGATACTTTTTATACATCACTGAATTCAATTTGCTGATATTTTTTTGAGGATTTTTATGTTTATGTTCATGAGAAACATTGATCTGTGGTATTCTTTTCTTGTAATATCTTTATCTTGTTTCATAGTGGGGCAATGCTGTTCCCAGAGAGTTAAGTGTTCCCCTGAATCTTTTTCTGGAAGAGATTTTGGAGAATTGGCACTGTTTTTTCTTTAAATATTTTCTAGAATTCACCAGTGAAATTATCTGGGTCTGGTGACTTATTGATTTGTAAGGCTATTAGTTATGATTCAACTTCCTTAATAAATATAGAATTATTCAAGTAATTTATTTGTTTTTCTGTGAGTTTTGGTAGTTTGTGTCTTTCAAGGAACTGGTCGATTTTATCTAAAATATCAAATTTGTGGACATAGAGCTGTTCATAGTATTCCTTTATTATCATTTTAATCGATGGGATCAGCAGTGATGAATTTCTTTCAATTCTGATACTAATAATTTGTGTCTTCTCCCTGTTATTATTGGTTAGCTGGGCTAGAAGTTCATAAATTTTGTGGTTCTTTTCAAAGTTGATTTTTCAGTTTTGTTGATTTTTTCTATTGTTTTCAATCTCATGGTTAGTGTTCTAATTTTAATTATTTTTTCCTGTGCTTGCTTTAGAGTTAAATAGATCGTCTTTTTCTAGTGTTTTAAAGTGGAAGCTTAGGTTATTGATTTTTAGATCTTTCTTTTATATTATGTGCAGTAAATGTTATACATTTCTCTTTGGGCATGGCACTGTTTTTACGGCATGACAGTAATTTTGATAAGTTATACCTTCATTTTCATTTAGTTCAAATATGTTTCAAGTCCTATTGAGATGTCTTATTTGACCCATCGTTACTTAGAAAAGCACCATTTAATTTCCAAATATTTGGTGATTTTCCAGCTATGTTTCTTTTATTGATTTCTAGTTTAATTCCATTGTGGTTGGAGAACATACTTTGTATGATTTCTATTCCTTTAAATTTGTTAAGGTATGTTTTATGGCACAATGTGGTCTGTCTTGGTGAACATTCCATGTGAAATTGAGAAGAATGAATATTCAGCTGTCACTGAAGAAAGTTTTCTAGAATTATCAATTAGACCAAGATGATTGATAGCGCTCTTCAGGTCCACTCTCTCCTTATTGATTTTCTACCTACCCAACTTATCAATTATTGACAAGGAGGGTGTTTTTATTTCCAACTATAATAGTGGATTCACCTATTTATCTTTTCAGTTCTTTTAGTTTTTGCCTCTTGTATTTTCATGCTTTATTGTTAGGTGCATACACTTTTAGGATTGTTATAGCTTCTTGGAGAATTGACCCTTTTATCACTGTGTAATATCCCTCTTTATCCCTGATAATTCTCTTTGTTTTGAGTGTATTTTATCTGAAACTAATATTGCTCTTCCAGCTTTCTTTTGAGTGGTCTTAGCATGACATATCCTATCCTTTCCTTGACAGTTATCTTATCAGAATCTTTATATTTGACATGGTTTTATTTTAGACAGCAAATAGTTGGATTTTGTTTTTCACCCATTCAGAAAATGCTTATCTTTTAATTGGTGTATTTAGAACATTTTCATTTAAAGTAATTATTGATATGTTTGGATTAATACTAACCACTTCTGTAAATTAAAAACTTTTTTTGCTAGAAGCTTCTTTTTCTAACTACTCTCATTTTTTTCTTCTTTTTGCTGTGGAACATTCATCCCAAGCTAACATCTGCTGTCAATCTTCCTCTTTTTGTATGTGAGCCACCGCCACAGCATGGCCACTGACAGACAAGTGGTATAGGTCCACGCCTGGAGACCGAACACAGCTTGACAAAGCAGAGGATGCGGAACTTAACCACTAGTCCACTGGGGCTGGCCTAAACGTTTCTCATTTTAATTGAGCATATTATTTGGTTTCGTTTTATTTCCTCTTTTAGCTTGTCAAATATACATCATTTATAAATATTTTATTGGTTTCACTAGAGTTACAATATACATTTTTTACTGGCTTGTAGACTTTCAAGTCACATTATTGTCCTTCACCTATAGTGCAGTATCTTATAACCAAGTATTCCCAATCGCTAGTTCCTGTCCCTATGACATTGTTGTCATTCACTTTGTTTATGTGTATGCTACAATCATCCAATATCTTGTTACTGCTATTGCTTTTAACAAAGTTAACTTTTGGGTCAATTAAGAATAAGAAAAATAGAATTCCTATCTTATACCACTCACAAAATTAACTTGAAATGGATTAAAGACTTAAATGTAAAACCAGAAACTGTTAAACTCCTAGAAGAAAACATAAGGGGAAAAGAACCTTGTCACTGGTCTTGGCAATGAGATTTTGGATATGACACCAAAAGCACAAGGAACAAAAGCAAAAATCGTTAAGTGGAACTACATCAAACTAAAAAGCTTCTGCACAGCCAAATAAATAATCAACAAAATGAAAAGGTAGCCTAAAAAATAGGAGAAAATATTTGCAAACCATACATCTAATAAGAGGTTAATAGCCAAAATGTTAAGGAACCCATGCAATTCAATAGCAAAAAAGCAAACACTCCAAGTAAAAAATGGGCAAAGGATCAGAAAAGACATTTTTTCAAAGAAGATAGACAAACGTGCAATAGGTACATGAAAAGGTGTTCAACATCACTAATCATCAGGGAAATGTAAATCAAAACTGCTATGAAATATTACCTCACATCTGTTAGAATGATTGTCATCAAAAAGGCAAGAGATAACAAGTGCTGGTAAAGATGTAGAGAAAAGGGAATGCTTGTGCATTGTTGGTGGAATGTAAATTGGTACAGCCAGTATGGAAAACAGTATGGAGGTTCCTCAAAATATTAGAAATAGGACTACCATATGATCCAGCAATTCCGTTTCTGAGTATATATTCAAAGGAAAGGAAATGACTTTCTCAAAGAGATGGCTGCACCCCTATGTTCATTGCAGCATTATTATAATAGCCAAGATATAGAAATAACATAAGTGTCCATAAACAGATGAATGGACGAAGGAACTGTGGCATATATATCCAATGGAATATTCTTAAGCCATAAAAAAAGGAAATTCTGCCACTTGAGACAACGTGGATAAACCTTAAAGGCATTATGTTAAGTGAAATAAATCAGATAGAGAAAGGCAAATACTGTATGGTCTCACTTATATCTGGAATCTAACAAAATCAAACTCATAGAAACAGAGAATAGATTAGTGGTTGCCAGGGCCAGTCAGGTGGGGGAAATAGATGGTCAAAGGGTAAAACTTTCCAGCAATAAGATGAATAAGTTCTGGGGATATAATGTAAGGCATGATGACTATAGTTGATGCTGTACTGTATCCTTGAAAGCTGCTAAGAGACTAAATCTGAAAAGTTCTCACCACACACACACAAAGGTAACTATGTGAGTTGATAGATGTGTTAACTAACCTTATTGTGGTAATCTTTTTACAGTATATACATATACGAAATCAGCACACTGCACACCTTAAACTTACACAACGTTGCATGTCAATTATATCTCAATAAAGCTGAGAAAAAAGAATAAGAAAAGATATTTTATTTTACTTTCATTTATTCCCTTCCCAATGTTCTCATTTTCATTTTGTAGATCTGAGTTTATGACCTCTGTTTTCCTTCTCTCTGAATAACTTCTTTAAACATTTCTTTCAGGGCAGATATTCTGGTGATAAATTCTCTGTATTTGTTTGTATGAACGTCTTTATTTCTCCTTCACCTTTAAGGAGAATTTTTCTTGATATGAATTGGTGATTTTTTGTCTTTTAAAATTTTAAATATTTTTTTACACTCTCCTCACGCTTGCATGTTTTCAGAGGAGAAGTCTGCTGTCATTCTTAAATTTGTTCCTCTATAGATAACCCCTCTACCCACTCCTCCCCATTTCCTTTAAAGTGGTCTCTTAGTCTTTGGTGTTCTGCTTTTGAATATAACATGTTTAGGTGTAGTTTTTTTTTAATACTTGTCTGCTTGGTGTTCTTTGGTTTTCCTGTATCTGTGGTTTGGTGTCCATTTTAATTTTAGAATGTTCTCAGCCATTGGGACTTTGAGTATTTTTTCCACTTTGTATGTTCTATCTTCTCTTTCTGGTTTTTCAAATATTTGTGTGGTACATCTTTTTAAATAGCCCCCAAAGTTCTTAAATTTTTTTTTCATTCTTTTTTTTCTATTTAATTTTTAGTTTTGGAAGATTCTATTGTTATATCTTCAAGCTCATTGATTCTTTCTTAGGCCAATTCAAGTATATTGATGAACTCACTAAAGGCATTCTTCATTTCATTTCTGTATCATAGGTTTTTTTTTTTTTTTTTTTGGTTAAGGAAGATTGGCCCTGAACTAACATCTGTGTCTGTCTTCCTCTACTTTGTATGTGGGACACTGTTACAGCATGGCTTGATGAGCAGTGTGTAGGTCTGAGCCCAGGATCCAAACCTGGGAACTCTGGGCTGCCAAAGCAGAGTGTGCAAACTTAACCACTACACCATCAGGCTGGACCCTCATGGGTTTTTAAAAATTGTTTTGTTTTCTGCATTTTCTTTTGATTGTAAATTCAAATTTCCCTACCTCGGCTTACATTATTCAACTGCTATTGCATAGTATCCATTTTTTTCATTACAGCCCTTAACATATTTATCATAGTTATTTTATATTCCTTGTCTGATAATTCCAACATCTATGTCATATCTGAATCTAGTTATGATATTTTTTTCTTTCCACAGTCCATGGTTTCTTCTTGCCTTTTGGTATACCTTATAATTTTCCATTGCAAGTCAGACGTGCTGTTTTGGGTAATAGGAACTGAAACAAATAGATCTCTAGTGTGAAGATTTATGTTAATCGGGCTAGGTGTTTTGCTGTATTTAAAATGTGCTGTTGTAGTTGCCAGTGTTGATAAAAATAATCCATAACCAATGCATGAATGAAATTTGGGGTGAGTTTATTCTGAGCCAAATGGGAAGAACATATAGCCTGGGCCTTCCTCCCCAAGGAATGAAGGGCACCAAAGAAGTGGGATGTGCAGAGTGGTTATATACTCTCAAAGAGGATGTTTCACATATGATTGAAATGTCCCTTTTACAATAGTCAAGAGACTGCCCTGTTGGCACAGCGATTGGTGGACACAGCAGGTAGTAGGTCGGCTGCCTCAGTGGACACAGCAGGGTGGTAGGTCTGTTGTCTCGAGCTGGTGGTCATAGGTGAGCACAGAAATAAGTTCCTAGCCTAGGGAGAGTTGCTTATACTTAAGAAAATGCCAGCGTGGGAGAAGTTGCATCTTTATCTTAAGGCCATTTGTTCTTGTCTTTGGAACATAGCAAATGCTTAAAGCAAATATACAATGCATGCTCATCTGCCACATCAGGCCCTTTTGGAAAAACGAAGTCAGACTGAATTAGGTTTACATCAAATGACTTCCTCATATACTCCAATATATCCTATTTCTTGTCATTTATTTGTCACTAGATATTCCAAATTCCTTGAGTAGACTTGTTTTGGTCTCTCTTCTTTTAGCTTTTTTAAGTTCGTCTCTTCAGAGAGAGTTGCATTTTATAGCTCTTTCAGCTGTAATCCATTGTGATTATACTAGATCCTGTTGATATGATGATAAGCTATGAGGGAGGGGAAGTATTCTTTAATCTTATTATTAAATCTCAGTCTTTTAGTGAGCCCATATCTCCAGTCTATGATCTTCACATTTTTGGGGAATGATTAAGCACCTCCATCATCTTTCTCATTCAGTGCCCATACAGGTCATTATACTACCCCCAAATAATTCAGTCCATACCATACAAGGCAATCAATAATAATAGGTAGCACTTTTATAACTCTTACAATATGTCAGGCACTGGTCTCAGCACCGTATGTGTATTTACCTGTTTGTTCCCTGTAAATAGCCTGTGAAGAAGTACTATCATCCTTTGCATTTTATAGTTGAGGATACCAAGAGACAGGTTAAATAATTTGCCCAGGGTCAGTAGCTAATAAGTGGCAGGTCAGGATTTTGTCATTGAGAAGACTACATATTGAATAATTAGAAATTTGGATAGGTGGATGTTGGATAAATGAGCCTTTGTTTTGCCCGATAAAAACATGATTTTAGCTTGTTATCCACCATGAAAGGGCAATAAACAGAACAGTGTTTCTACAACCACTTAGTATATTGTTTACCAGCCGTTTCTGTGATTGCTACCTGACAGCAAGTCAATACCTGTTACTTGTGAATGTTTTCATTTCTTTAGTGATTCAAAATTACATTCCTCCAATACCAATTATTGAGATATAATCCAGTCTTCACTATTAAATGAACTAGCTAGATGGATTTGTAAATGTTTCTGATGAAATTAAGTATCATTTTCTGTGGGGTCTGGTGAAGGAAATTACGGCATTTAATTTAATGAATTATGAGGACATCGGCTGAGCTTCTTTGATTTAGTCACTATTTTTCCTTTAGTGTGGACTTTGAAAATGTAGTTATAACTATTATATTTTCCAATAAAAAATAAAACATCGACTTTTTGCTACTGGAAGGGTGACACAAATTTGGGTTAATTTCTTTTTAAATATTTCTTTTCTTTCATATTTAAAATTGCTTATACATAGTAGCCTGTTTTACGTATTTATTGACATGATCAAATATGTCTTACACTTTAGTCTAAAAAGTTGGGACCTCTGGCCGCCTAACATTCCTCTATCTTGCTCATACTACATTGGTCCATATTATATAAATTTTTAAATTTTATGGAATTTGGAAAACAAAAAAGAAGAAGAACCAGTGCTCAAGAGATACTTTCCATACAGTTAAACTGCAGATTTACTAGGTGTCTTTATTTTCTTTCTAAGCTCCTTGAATAAGCTTAGATATGAGAATTTGATTCTTTAAAAAAATTATTTTTTTTAAAGATTGGACCTAAGCTAACATCTATTTCTAATCTTTTCTTCCTTCTTCTTCTCCCCAGAGCCACCCAGTACATAGTGTATATTCTAGTTCTAGGTCCTTCTACTTCTACTATGGATGATGCTGCCTCAGCATGGCTTGATAAGCGGTGCTAGGTCCACACCCAGGATCCAAATCAATGAAACCCTGGGACACCAAAGCAGAGTGCGTGAACTTAACCACTTGGCCATGGGTCCAGTCCCAAAATATATTTTTATAGAGATAGTCAATTCAGTCAAACAATTAGACCCACTGTGCAGCTGACATGAAGGAAACAATTATTCTTAGGTAAATATGGTGGAATGTATTACCACAGGGAATGCACCTTCATGCATCAAACATATAGAATAAAGCTGAATAAATCAGATGCATAGCTAAGCTTGAAATCAAGAATGAAAAAATCCACGTGTCTGAAATGACGCAGAAATGCAAGGAAAGAACTCTGACTCGATACCATACCAAGATGCCAATAGAGAAATTGGAATCATATATGGGTTTTAAATAAGGGGTATAGGGCTCTATATAACCACATGGATAATAATCATGATCACTGATTGGAGAAGCACAAGAAGCAGGAGTTGAGTTGCCATGAGAAAGCCAGGAGTTACAAAGGCATATATTGTGAAATATAGCCTAAAAAGTTCCACCCCAAGTGCCACAGGGAAGTAGCAAAGAAATTTTCTGTCCACCATTTCTCTGAATTCTCCCCTTCCAATTCATCCTCGCAAACCTTTGTTATACTCAGAAGTTGAATAAATTAAGCATTCTCCGTCTCAAGGCCTTTCCACCTGCTGTTCCCTCTGCTTTGGGTAGTCTTCTTCCAGATAGCCATGTGTCTCATCACTTCACTTTTGTGAGATTGTTGCTCAAATATCATTTTGTCAGAAAGACCTTTCCTAACCACCATATATAAAATAGCATCTGCCTTCCCCTAGCCAAGAACACACTCTGCCCTCTTAATCTTGCTTTAGATTTCACCTGAGCACTTATCATCATCTAAAAGATGATAAATTCATTTGTTTGTGTATTAACAATCTTCCTCCACTAGAATTAAACTCTATGCAGACTGGGCATTGTTAACCACTTTGTGTTTAGAATGTCATCTGGCATGGAGAATTAAGAATGGGAGGAAGGAAAGAAGGAAGGGAAGACATGCCCACAAACAGGTAAAACAGTTAAGTTTGCCTTCTGAAAATAAACACAATAATTCTGATTTTATTGCTCACTGAGTTAACAAGCTCTTCTCATTAAACAAAAGTTGCCGCTCTTATAAAGTCATCAGTGATACTGCATGAGATCGTAGAGATGTGCATTCGGTATTGCAAAGAACTAAGGTTGAATGTGTTGAAAATGCCAATTTAGTAATCATCAGCGCATTACTCCTTTAAAATCTAGAGTCTGGTTTATGGCAGGAACTGTTAATTCTTCTTGATCCTGCTTGAGAATAAGGTAGTTTGTCCTCAAGACTGTGCTACTACAAAGATACCAAAGCGTTGGTACCCACCTTTCTTTCTTAATTTATAATCTCTCTTTATGTTGTCTATATTCCACTCATCTTCACCAATAAATACGATACTTTGAAAGCAGGCAAATATGACTAAATGGCCATGTCCAGTCAGCAGAACTCTCCATGTCATGTGGGACAAATATCAAGTTTCTAAATCTATTAGTGCCCAGAAACATCTTCTCATGATTTTGGTGTATAACTTTCACTGTGCTATTCAGGGAAATGTTCAGTTCCTGTATAAACGCTTTAATTTCCCACAAGATAGGATGCAAACCTTCATCTAAGTCTTAAAAGATGTGTAACACTGTGCCTTACTTGGATCAATCCTGAAGGGAAGTATAAAAATCACAATTTTTAACACGTTACCCTCTGATTTTTACGCCATATCCATCAGAATTGCCCTTGGTTATGAATATGTGAAATCTACAGGGCAAATATGAAGGACAGTAAAGAGAAAACAGGGTCATAGTGGGCAAAGATTTTTCAGACTGATAGAGAAGATGTTTTTAAAAAGGTGCAAAGGGAGGTTCTATGAGAGACCTAACTATGAAATCAAGCATTCTTAAGACATTTTATTAACTCAGTTCAATATCATGAATATTGGATCTGATTCTTTGAGGCAACCTCTCTTTACATTCCTGTTTTGAATCCAGAAGACTAGCTAAAAGTATAGTCTGCTTCCTTTCACTTCATTATCAGCATCACAGTGTTTCAAGCATCCATGCTTTCAGTAAATATTTATTGTTTATTACGTACATAAGCATGTCAGTTGTGGGGGAATCTATCCCACTTAATGAATTTATTCGGCATGCTACTATTGTGATCCATGTGTAAATGCTTAGGATCTGTACATCTGGTAGGCTGAGTCACCAACTACATGAAAGTTAAGACTTTTCTGTCCTTTGTTCTTTATGATACTTCACTAGGGAAATACTGTAGTCACTTCAGTCACTTTTTTATGTGTGTGGGGGAATGATGGGTAACTTTAACCATACCTAAGTACTCTCCCAAATGTGAAAGTAGCAGGCACAGAGTTGAAAGGACGGTGGAAGAAGCTCTGTTTCCTTAACTTCCCAGAAGAGTTTGTGATCAGCTAAAAATTGAATTCATCGGCTGGATATAATTATAATTCAAACCAATCTACAAGAACCGTTTACATTCTAATGATGATGGAGCTCTAAAATTATCATTATTATTTATAAAAGACATCATAACTATAATTAACTCATGCTAAACTGCCTCTTTGTTAACAACTTAGCCAAAAGTCACACTTGGATGAATTTGGCTCCTTTTAGTGAGCAGCATATGATGGAATGAACCTTTGAAAAGATTGTTTCTGGGCATAATTTAATACAGACTTTGCTATAAATCATTAACAATGGTGGTAAGATTATAGCATTTATTTTTATATAGTTCTTTTATTTAAATTAAAGGGAGATAGTCTGTGGATACAGAGGAATAAATTCTTTATTAATACAGAGTGGGGTCTGGAGAAAGACTGAAGAAAGATCACTCACTCTTCAAATGAATTATATATCATGTTGTGGTTTCTATTATATGGCACTGTTCATTTCTACAAGAAGAGAGTAAAAACTTATGCATGAAGATGGAATATATATATATGCATACACAATGTGGTTGGATAGATTGTTGACTTTATGATATTGAGAATCTATGGCTAAGCTGTAACTTTGTTTACTCAACCATAAAACAAATTATCTGTAAATGAAAAATGTTAAAAGATTAAACATTTGCCAGAGATTTGATGATAATTAGACATAAGGAATATAACGATTGCAAGGTCAAGTAGGAAAGCTACCATATTCTGGACTTTCTAGAGATTGTCTAAATACGTTTCTACAGCCACAGGAATTTTTTCCAGACGTGATGAAAATTTCTGAAAGAAAAAGTGAGCCTTTATAACAACTGTTTATCCTTCAGAGAGTTCATATTTTCTCCAAACTTGGAAGGAAAATAGAAGTTCACTCTTTCTCCTCCTGGCGGTATCTTCAAGAGTGGAGCTCAGAGGACTAGTCTGTATCTTAGGGGATTCAGAATACCCTGACATTCAGTCCTCTCTTTGAGGTAGCACAGCAGGGCCTGGGCTTGGAAGAAAGCCGTTGGTATTTGACTTATGAAGCTATGAAAATGTGCATGTCCAAAGAAGTCACATGAAACTAGATTATTTCTATATGAAAGGGAGGATACCAGGTGGATAAGGAGTAAAACTAAATGGGCTACAAGAAGTGAAAAAAGGGGCCCACCCCATGGCTGAGTGGTTAAATTTCCACATGCTCCACTTCAGTGGCCCAGGTTCGTGGGTTCAGATCCCTGGTGCAGACCTACTCCATTCATCAGCCATGATGTGGAGGCGTTCCACATACAAAGTAGAAGAAGATTGGCAATGGATGTTAACTCAGGGTGAATCTTCCTCACACACACACACACACACACACACACAAAGTGAGGAAAATATTGGGAAATGAAAGAGGCTCACATGCATCATACTCTGAAAACCAAGAAAGCATTGACATAGAGCATCCCCTTTATACTACCAAGCTTCCCAGGAGGCCTGGAGAGTGACATCCTTAGAATAAGATCCCAAGATCAGAAGACCAGAAACACCAAGCCAGATAGCAACTCCAGTTCTGTTAGGTTGTAGGATAACACAGAAATCCTTTCCCAGAGAATATCTTCATCTTAAACCATCATTGCTTCAAGGAGAAGTTGAGGTGATCACTGCAACAGGCAAGAAGGGAGGAATCCCCTCCTCTTAGATATCTATATGCAGCTATGGCTTCCTAGTGGCCAACTAATGTCTGATGAGGAATATCTACCCAAAGAAAAGCAATGAGATAGAGAAAAACTAAGTTTCAGTTCCCCAATTCCCCTCCCAGAAGATACTCAGACAACCTAACATGAGGGGTAAAATACACTACTGCTGTTGTAGACCAGAAAGATGGAGTCACTATTTGGAGCAGTTATTTCTTACTGTAAATTTGAGTGACTGATCAGAATCAACCCAAGTTAACTCATAGACAGCAAGTATATCAAGTAAGGAATTGCAGAGATGTCAGTAATAGGAATCTGAGCACGGCAGATTAAATAAAAGGTCATTCTCTCTCATGTAAAAGAAGCTTGGATGCAGGGAGTCCATGACTAGCATGGTTACTCAACAGTGTATTTAGGGACCTATCCTGCTTTTGGATTTTATTTTCTTCATGTTTAGTACATGGCTTCCATTTCCAAGGTTGTTCTATGGCCCAATATAACTTGTGATGCTCCAACCATCACGTCTATGTTCTGAGCAACAGAAAGAAGGAGATGGAAAGAGGAAAGGCCATATATCTTAGGGGAGTTAGTTCCCTTTAAGGAGCCTTCTCGGAAGTTAAATGCAGCATCCACACTTATGTTTATTATTACCATTAGTATGAAAGAACTTAATGTGGATGCACCTAGCAGGAGGCTAAGAAATTGATCTTGGCTAGGAACTTACTCACCTGAATAAAAAATAGTGTTCTTTGATCAAAGATGAGGTAAGTGAGTACTTAGCAGGCTCTGCCACAGAAATTAAGATGAGGACAAGGGATAAAAATATGTGTACGGTTTGGGGTAGCTAAGCAGAGTATCAAGAGGTCAAATAGGGAATCAGGGCCAAAAGAGTCCTGAGCCTTTTATATTATGAACAAGGAGTTCTGAATGAGAAAGATAAAACATTAATAAATATGGAGGCAATAGCATATCATTAAAATCCAATTGGGGATGAAAATAGACTTCCTTTCTAGACTTGATAATTTTTAGTCTTCCTCCTCAAGGAAAATCTAATTCTTGCATGGTTAAAAACTGAAGACTGTTGGAAGACCTGGCCAGGAAAAAGAAAGAGAATAAAAGGAAGTTCAGTTATAGAGATTTAAAAAGCACTCATTACTTCTATGTCTTTGATTTGTCCTGTCAAATCTGGTTACTTGACAACAGATTGCTTTGCATTGTAAAGAGCAGTGATTTAAAATATGGCTCATATTGTCTGAGAAATTTAATCCTGGATTTAATAATGCCGATTCCTGAGCCCCACCTCTGGAGAGTCTGAGACAGTACAGCTGTGATGTGGTCCAGGAGTCTCTAGTTAGTAAGGCTTATAGGTAGTTGCATATCCAGTATAGAAGGTTTTCACATCCTTGTTACTTGATTTTTGGGGGAAGGGAATCAGTCATTGTGGTAAATTAGGCACACTAGAAGAGTGAAAAGCAACATTGGAAAATCTACCATCACAGAGAGAATTTGTTTTACTCAAATGGGCATGAACCCAATAACAGTCTGAGCAAGTTTCAAAACACATACTTTAGGGGCTGGCCCCGTGGCCGAGTGGTTAAGTTCGCGCGCTCCGCTGCAGGCGGCCCAGTGTTTCGTTAGTTCGAATCCTGGGCGCGGACATGGCACTGCTCATCAGACCACGCTGAGGCAGCGTCCCACATGCCACAACTAGAAGAACCCACAACGAAGAATACGCAACTATGTACTGGGGGGCTTTGGGGAGGAAAAGGAAAAAATAAAATCTTTAAAAAAAAAAACATACTTTAATAACCACCTATTCCTCAATTATAATTTTTACTACTCATACTTTCTTTTTGCCTAACTTTCATCATTCATTGAAAAGTGTTTTTCAGTTGCATGAGTTTTCAAGTATTTAATATTAAAGAAGTGGCAAAAAATAAAAGTTGTTCATTTAAAAAAATGTATTTGGGATTAGCTAATTTTCTCGTTTTATATATTATATTTGATTTTTCTTGTCCCTTGCCAACTAAATGTTTTTACTCCTGGACTTACTGAAGGAAGTCTATAATTTTCTGTGATTTATTGATAGACTTGTTCTAATTATTGGTACATTCAGTCACAGTGAACAACTATTAATTTAATAGTACTCTCATCCCACATCTAGTCTATTCTACTTAATTGTTTATAGTCTCTCTTGACCCCCACCACCGTATAATGTATCCTCAGTGGAATGTAAGCCAGATGAAGGCAGCAATTTACATTCAAGTAATGTTTTTCTCTTACATATTATAATATTTTGTTATTTTGGAAAATAGAGTGAAAATATATCTTAAATATAGTTGAATTTTATTTTTGCAATAGACTGCAAATAGTAATGATTTTTAGCTGTCCTTCACAACGGCCTTATAGGGTTATCTGATATTTATTTAAGTTAGTTATCTTTCCTCAGCAGATGATATTTCAAAGTAAAGGGCAGATTCTGAAGTTAAATTGTGTTTCATGATCAAAAGCATAGGGTTCATATGGTCGATGGTTTTGCTGAAATAATTGTTGCTGCTTTTTATTTCATTCCTAGGTTATCAAGTAAATAGACTCTAAACTTTGTTGTCTATTTATACTTACCAAAATTGCAGGAGCTCATAAGGTTAAAAATCATGAGCTATGTTTCTCTGAACCCCAAAATATACACTTTTAGTAGAAACGGGATAAATAAACTCAAAGTATAAGAATTGTAAAAGGATTATAAATAAACTGTTATTAAAGCTTCCTGTTACTATGGAACTGAAAGGGGAGTCAGTTGTAGGTTAGGGATCTGGGTTATTTTTTAAAACAAATTTGCTCTTAATCAAGAGAAGACTGATTATAAAATTAATAGATTAATGTTTATAAAATAAATTTCCTCAGCTTATTGACTTACGTAATCATTTTAGAAATATGATCACAGGGAAATAATTAGCTTTCCCTCCCGTAAATATATATTCCTCCTCTTAAAATGACTCCCAGCCTCTGCTGAATATTCTGGACTCTTTTATAAGAAGTACCCTGAGATTTTAGTAAATGCAATTATTGCTTTTTTCTTCTTTTTTTTTTACCTAAACCATGCATTTTAAGAAAGAGCAATTATTTTACATGAAACCCTGTTACCCAGGCTTAGAATTATTCCCTTTATTGCCTAATATATGTTCAATTACAAGTCTAGTTACAACATAAGGCACAATAAAGGCAATTGGCCAAAAAAGCATACATACAGTCTCTGTAGCTGCCCAAGTTATGTAGGAACTCTATAAACTCCATATTCTGTTATTAATGGTAAATATGTGGCCCAAAGGACATCTTGTACTCCACACAACTGGTAAATGCAGGAGGTATTCCAATTCTGTTTGGGTTTAAGCAACCCAAATGGCCTCCAACTAGTGAATAAATAAATTTTGGTACATGCATACAATAAAATACTTTCACATACACACAAAAAAGAATCACTAATACATATAACATGAATGAATCTCAGGTGTATTATTCTAAGTAAAACACGTTAAGTCCTAAAGACCATGTATAATGTGATTCCATTTATATTGATAAGACATTCTGGAGATGGCAAAACAATAAAGACAAAAAACAGATCAATCAGTGGTCACCAGAGGCTAGGGCTAGAGCAAGGGGTTAAATACAGTCATGAGGGAATTTTTTCAACTGCTCTATACCTTGACTGTAAGAGGTGATTAGACTACAAATTGTGCATTTTATAGTGTGTAACATATCTAAAAAAAAGTACTAAACAAGAAAACAAAACAAAACCAACTTTGACCCTACATTGTTAATGCACAAGTAAAGGCAAGGTATTTGCAAAGCATATAACATAATAGTGTTCAGAATATATAAATAACTTCAAATCAGTACAGAGAAGCAACAAAAAAATCCATCCAATTAAAAACTACATCAGTGATGTTAATAGAAGATTTGCAAAAATGAAAATCTGAATTGCCAGTAAACAAATGAAAATATGAAAACATACTAAACTTCACTTCTAATCTGAGTATTACAAAATACAACAGTGAACTTCTTCTGCTGCTTGAAGAGTCGGGTTATAAGAGTTGTTAGTGAGCATGTGAAGGGAAAGGTACGAAAGGAAAATGTATTGTTAAACAGCAGGCAAGTTTCAAAAGTGATACAATCCTTGCGGAGAAAGATCTTTCAGTGTTCAGTAAAACTGAAACTAAGAGTAGTCAATCACTCAGAAATTCTGCTAAGTATTCATTCCAGAGAAATTCTCGCAGTTGTCAAAAAGTTGTCAGTATCTTATAGGAAATAGTCATCAGAGTATTACTTATAACAGGAATAAGTGAAATCACCAAATCTGGTGCTACTGAAAACATGAGTGATTCAAGTAAACTTAACATTGATTGAGTTTCCTAATCTGTAACAGAATTGTAATTTATTTATCTCATGGTATTATTTGGAATAAAATATTTAATCAGCACCTATAATACAGTAAGTATGATATAGGATATTGATTATAGTCATTGACACTCATCTTTAAGGCCAGATCAAATGGGAAAGCATTTTACATGATCAAGAATAAGTGTTGTTTACGCCTTTGATTCCCTAAGACTATTTTTGTTACCTTTCTTAATGTCCTAATGGCATCTGACATTAACAGGGTAGCTACCATCTTTAATTCTCACCCAACTGTAGATTCCTGGCAATAGGTGTCAGCAGGGGCACGTCTCTGCTTTGATATCCCACACCAGCTCACTGGGGTCCTGATACATTTTTGAAGGGGATTGAAACATCTTATAATTCAGTTACTGTCTTAAAAATGTAAAGCCTCAGTATTTTATTCATTTCTAACTTAAATCTTGAACTGCTACAATATAATCCCTCTTGTATCATCTTGTCATCATTGAGAAGATCATTATAATATGCGACATAATTTTTTCAAATGTGATAATTGCTATTTATTTTTCTGGAAGCTTTATTGTATTTTAAATTGTAAAATCCACATTTCTTCTGCACTCCAATACCATATTCAAAATCTTAAATGCCCTTACAAGGACATTCCAAATTGAAAATTCTCTGTACTTACTCTGTCCATATTTTTTAGTTTATATTTTTTCTGGTAACTCTATATGACTTAGAGAATATAGAAAATAAAAATTCATTTCCACAATACTTAAAACTTGACATTTTCCTGAGCTATTCAAATAAAGAAAAAGTATATATTTTCAGACTAATCCAAATAATTATCTAAATTTTTAGTTTGTTTTATGTATATCTACCCTTTTCACATATCTTTTAGGCTGAGTTTGTCCAGTTATACTCCCTGCTAGTTATTTTCAGTTTTCATAACATTCTCCAGGATATAAGTTAGTATAGAAAGAAAGAATTTAGTTAGTGAGTAAGCTGGAGAGTATAGGTAATAAATATGATAGCTACATAAATTACCATCAAAAGACAGATATTTTTTAAAAAGAAAAAAGGTGTTAACCAGGCAAGAGACAAGGACAAGTAGCATAAAAAACTGGGGCTGTCCTGGCCAAACTGAGACAAATATTCACACTAGTGTTAAATAATTCACCATAACCACACACAGATCCTGTCAATTTCTTGCAAAAGGCACTAGCTAAAATGCCCATATTCTAATGAGTGTATTTCACTTTTGGGGGAACACTTCGTCATTATTTCATTCAGTTACATTGACGGAGTTCCAGTTCAGAGCTAGGTGCTGGGGTTCAGCATGGAAGGAAACAGACCCCACGTCTATTCTCAGGACATCCATCTCAAGTTTTCCTGTTTAACAGAGGTATCAACATTTTATGGCATTTCAAATGTTTTAGGATGTAACAGATAAACTGTAACTAAGTTGTCCTATTTAGGTAGAAATGTTTAATAAAACTGATTTACAGAATCACAGGATTTAAAGAAAATCTGTGCTTACAAATGTCTGATGCTTTTCAACTAATTCCTTTTAGAGTTCATCTTCAGAGAACTAGTAAAGTGTTGGAACATCTTCAAAGAAAAGAAGTGAATGGATGCAGAAAGTCATTAATCTGTGGGGATATCTTTGAAAGACAAAATCTTTTTTTTATTGAACAAAATTTATTTATTTAATTTAATTTTTATTTTTTATTGCAGTAACATGGGATTATGACATTACATAGCTTTCAGATGTACATCGTAATATATTTTGAATTCTGTGTAGATTACATCATGTTCACCACTCAAAGACTGATTGTAGTCTGTCACCTCACATGTGAGCCTAATCACCCCTTTCTCCCTCCCTCCTCCCTCCTTTCCCTCTGGTAACCACCAATCCAATCTCTGTTGCTATATGTTTGTTTGTCAAGGTCCATCCACGTTGTCACAAATGGCCAGATTTCATCATTTCTTATGGCTGAGTAGTATTCCATTGTGTATATATACCACATCTTCTTTATCTATTCGTCCCTTGATGGGCACCTAGGTTGCTTCCAAGTCTTAGCTATTGTGAATAATGCTGCGATGAACATAGGGGTGCATGTATCTTTATGCATTTGTGTTTTCAAGTTCTTTGGATAAACACCCAGCAGTGGGATAGCTGGATCATATAGTAGATCTATTCTTAATTTTCTGAGGATAGTCCATACTGCTTTGCATAGTGGCTGCACCAATTTGCACTCCAAACAGCAGTGCATAAGGGTTCCCCTCTCTCCACATCCTCTCCAACACTTGTTGTTTCCTGTCTTGTTAATTATAGCCATTCTGACTGGAGTGAGGTGATATCTCATTGTAGTTTTGATTTGTATTTCCCTGATATCTAATGACGTTGAACACCTTTTCATGTGCCTGTTGGCCATCTGTATATCTTCACTGGAGAAATCTCTGTTCAGATCTTTTGTGAATTTTTAAATTGGATTGTTGGTTTTTTTGTTGTTTAGATGTATGAGTTCTTTGTATATTTTGGATATTAACCCCTTAACTGATATACGGTTTGCCAATATCTTCTCCCAATTGTTAGGTTGTCTTTTCGTTTTGTTGATGGTTTCCTTTGCTGTGCAGAAGGTTTTTAGTTTGATGTAGTCCCATTTGTTCATTTTTTCTTTTGTTTCCCTTGCCCGGTCAGACATGGTACTCGAAAATATGCTGCTCAGACCAATGTCAAAGAGCGTACTGCCTATGTTTTCTTTTAGAAGTTTTGTGGATTCAGGTCTCATATTCAAATGAAAGACAAAATCTTTATAACAGCAAGTGATTAAAGTAAAGAAAAAATATAACTGAACAGTGATAGGACTGTAAGGGACAGAAACCAGAAAACAAAAACAATAACGCTATTACAGTAAAGGTTCCTTAAAATCAGTTGAAAGAGATTTTTAGAATATCTACTCCTCCTCCTACCCGGAATCACTTCATATAATATTCTACACAGTTCCTAATTTGTACTGTAAATTGCCAGGAACAATCTTTTCCAGATCCATATTCAACAGTGGTAATAAATATATCTGTTCCAATTCTCTTTCCATATTTGTTAAGAAACATTGGTGTTGCCTCAGTAATAGAAGTTTCTTAGCAAAAAAAAAAAAAAAAAAAAAAAAAACACTTTACCAATTATTTAACTTAGTAGAATACACAGCAATTACCATGTTTTGTTGTGAAGACCTCAATTCTGGTCCTGGATCAGTCACTGATTGACAATAATTACTTATCAAAATAACTTTGCCTCTTTAGATCTTAATTATGTTTGTGAGCAGGTTGGAATGAGCCTTTAAAATTTTTCCAACGTGAAAATTTGGTGAGTATTTTACTATAATATTGTAATAGAATTTCTGAGCTTCTGTCATATTGTTTTCATTTCTTTGCATGTTTTCCATCTCTAGATTTCTAATTTGCTCTTTCCTTTCCTTCATAGAGAAGCTTCTGAAGGAATAGATTGTATGCAATTTTCTACATCTCAAAACTCTCAATCACTAACACCTCAACTCGCGAATATGGATCTTTTCTTATCATTTAACTGAAATTATTATTTTTTAGGTCACCAAAGATCTTTGTGTTACTAGCCCAAGATAAGCATGTGAGTTCACATCTCACTTAAACTCTCTGCTTTTGGGGCACTTTCTCTATTTGGAAGTTCTCTCCATCACGGTCGTTCATGATAATATCTTCTTTTTACTTTTTTTCTTTTTTTTTAACTTCTCTAGCCACTCTATTTTTTTCTTTCTACACTATCTTCCATAATATTGATATTTCACAACATATCCATTTTCAACCCTTTCTTTCATTCTACTTAAAATCATAAAATTTCTTTCACATCCATAAATTCAATTTCCATTTATTCTTATGTTCAGAAATCCCTATCACTAGACCAGATCTTTTTTAGGTTCTGTTTTACCCACATACACAACATTCATCTGAATATCCAACAGATACCTCAAATTCAACAAACATGAAAAAGACCGCTTTAGCCCTCCAATCCCAAATGTGTTCTGCGTGGTGTGTCCCTTGTTGCTGCATATGGTATTAGTTATTTAGTTGCCTGAGTCTCTAAATGCTATCAACTTTGCCTACTTAAAAAAAAAAATCTCTCAAACTATTCTTTTCTCTTTATACTCATTATAATAACTTTGGGCTGGCTGTATTATTCTGTGTATTTATGTGTTCATAATATAATAGGCTACTGACTAATCTCTTGTTTTCCACCCCAATCACTGTCTAAAATGTTGGCAGAGCTTGAGCTTTCTGAAACAATGAACTTATTCTAGTCCTTGTCCACTTGGAATCCTTCAGTGTCTTTTCATGGCTTTTAAGATAAAGTCAGAATTACTTAATATGGAATTAAAAACCTTCCAGATCTGGCTCCTGCTCATCTATTCTTATTATCCCACTACATAGCACACTGTAATTATTTATATATTTCTTTCTCCCTCTGAAGCATGAGCCCCTTGATGATGAAGTCTCTGAAATATCTCTGGTGCCCCAACTCCTAGAAAAGTGTCTCAGGTCTAAAATATGTTCAAATGATGTTAATTATGTAAGTTAACTTTTTTAAGTAAAAGACAGATTATCAAGTTTAGTCAAAGTAAAAATAGGATTAATACTCTTTCAATGTTACGTAGAATAATACCTCCATGAAAGAATTAGAAAGTTAAGTTCTCATCTTGGATCTCTTATTAATTTGTTGTGTAACTTTCACCAAATCACGTAACTTTCCTGGGTCTCAGTTTCTTTCTATAAAATGATTCTGTAGTGTTAAATGATTTCTCCAGCCTCTTCCAGTTCTGACTTTCTATGCCACCTGGTACTGTTCCGTGGCCATAATTTAATGAGACACATTAACTTCTCAGGCCTCTAAGGAGCAATTTCCTTAGCACTCACACGTAGTGTTTCACGCTGGTGGCTGTCCTACATCTAAGTATGTTTTACCCCAGGGAAAACAGGCTTAGAGTGCTGCGATGGCAGAGAATATTTTCTCATTTCCATTGGTCTAATATAAAGGAGAAAAAATGGTGTCATAACTCCAGTGGATTTATTTCCTGCTAACTTTAAAAGCTAAGAAATGCTTGAAAATATATTTCCAATGCCACTGATTAGAACATCCTGTGGAGACAAATTAATTTTCCTTAAATGACATTTGAAAACTTGCTAAGGGCAAAGAACAGGAGAATGTGGCTATCCAATGAGTCATTTTATAATTTCAGGATGAAATTGACCACCTTGTATGTTAAGTTCTTGTGGAGCACATAGGACAAGGTGAGTTTTCCCCAGCTATGAGCAAAGTACCTATTACTAATTTAGAAAAGGGAGGGATAACAGTCCGGAAAATTATAGGCCCATTTAAATAACTAAATGTGCTATAAAGATATATGTCAAGATTTTGGCAACAAGACTTGAAAGAGTTATGGGTAAATTAATACACAGGGACCAAGTTGGATTTATGAAGCATGAAATAATTGCAGACAGTATGAAGAAGAGTTTTATGTTAATGCAAATTGATAGTGATACTCAGACTCTGGTGTTTGCAAATTCTGTTAATATCCAGGAAGTGTGTAATAGGATGGAGTTGAAATAGCTAAGCAAATATTAAATCATGTAAGTTTATAAGAAGTCTTGTTTTTTGAAGAAGAGACTATTATTGTCACAAAATAGGTTGTATATTCCTGATGCCAAACATCCAACATAGAAAATGCAGATAATCAATGGGAATGCTAACTAATGGGAAAAGTGCAAATATATGATTGAGATAATAGCTCTTTCTTTTTCTTGTAGGTTGGTTACATGTTGAAAGTCATTATTAAGCAGCTTGTACTCGTTTTACTCTTTTTCTCATCTTATTTTTTGTGATTAGAGAATGACTTAAGTCACCAGTATGACACGTTTTAAATAATATATTCTCAGCCACAGGGATTTGAACTAATTTAGGAGTTGCAAATTTAAAATGCTGATGGTACTGTATTCTCACCAAGTCTAAAGAAGATTTGAGTGAGATGCATGTAATCATTTTGACTGAACAAATTAACATTTGAAATTTCATAGAATTAAGAAAAATCTGAAATGTCTGTTATCAGCAAACTGGTGGATTAGACACTCAGAAGAGACCCCCTCCTTCCAAACAACTAAATCTTGCATAAAAATACATTGTTGTGTTTCAAGAAATAAGGGAAATCTTCGAGGCCCCAAAAAAGCAAAAAGCAAAGCTATGAGTTGAAACCTGAGAAGGAAGCAGTAAAGCATAAGTTAACTGGAAAGGTGAGTTTGTCCAAGGTATAACTATCCATGCCAACCCTGGGATTAAATGCTATTATGAGTGTATCACAGGGTGCAGGAGCACAACCAGGAGGGTTCAAAAAGCCCTAAGTAGTTAACAGAATCTCTTGGATCATAGCAGAAGCGAACATAAATCCTCTGTAATGTAAAGCTTCTCACTTGTAGGCCCATAGGATTCCCACAGAGTAAGATCAAGAAAAAAAGTGCTCATAATCAGAGGTCATACAACACAGAAGGAAACAAAGCACAAGGGGTGAGAATTAGCATAAATAAGAAGCACTTAAGATGTTTTCAAAAAGTTTAAAAGAAGGGTAATTGATATTGTAAAAAGGAGAGAAAATGGAATCATATAAAATGCTCAATTAAAATCAGGAAAAGCAGAACAAGTGAGGAAGACAAAAGTAGGAACAAGGGCAAGAAGTAGAAAACAGTAAGAAATATGGTAGATATCAATCCAATTATATCAATAATCACTTTAAATGTCAATGATCTAAATATACCAATAAAAAGACAGAGATTACAATATATATAAATATCAAATCATTGTTTGTACACCTGAAACTAATGTAATGTTATGTGTCAATTGCATCTCAATAAAAAAATAAATAAAAATTTAAAAATTAAAAAAATTATATCGTGGTTATGAAGTTATATTCAGATCTAAAATTTATGGTGTTTTAAAGTACCACTTAATAGTTTATCAAGTATTCACATTAATATTACTACTAAAATTACTGCACTGTGTAGAAAAATAAATAAATAAATAACAGAGATAGTCAAAGAACAAGACCCTAATATATAATGTCTATAAGTGGTTTAAATATAAAGACAAGTTAGATTAGAAGTAAAGGGATGCCGAAAGTTATACCATGCTAAAACTAATCAAAAGAAAGTGTGAGTAGCTATATTAATTTCAGACAGAGCAGACTTCAGAGCAAGAAAGTTATCAGGGATGAAGAGGGGATTACATAATGATAAAGAGGTCAATATTACAAAGAGACATAATAATCCTTAATATATATGCACCTAACAACAGAGCATCAAAATACATGAAGCAAAAAACAGATAGAATTATGTGGAGAAATAGATGAGTCCACTGTCATAGCTGAAGAATTCAATACTCCTCTATCAGAAATGGACGTATTCAAAAGGCAGAAAATCAGTATGGACATAGTTCAACTCAACAATACCATAAGTTAACTGTATGTAATTGACATCTATTGATGACTTCTTCAAAGAACAGCAGAATACACATTAACTGACATGGAGCATTCACCAAGATAGACCACATTCTGGGCTGTAAATCACACCTTAAAATTTTAAAAGAGTAGAAATCATATAATGTTTATTCTCATACCACAATGGAATTAAACTAAAAATCAACAGAAAGATAGTTGGAAAATCTCAAAATACTCAGAGATTAAACAACACATTTCTAAATAACGCATACAATAAAGAAGAAACCTTGATAGAAATTTTTTAAATATTTTGAATTAAATGAAAGTGGAAATACAAAATTTTTAAATTATCAATTGATTATTAATTTCAAATTATCAAAATTTGTGGGATGCAGCAAAAACAGTGCTTACAGAGAAATTTATAGCATCGAATGCATATGTTTATCAAATCATTTACATATTAGTTCATAAAGCTAACGATCAAACAAATTTCAAAGAACAGAATAGAAAGGAAAAACTATACTCTTCCTCTGTATTTCTCCTTTCCCTCTCACACAGAACACTTCACTTTTGACACTTCTGATCACAAAATATGTGTGGGTTTTTCCCTACACCAACCAAGTCTCTATGAGACCAGTTGGATGTCCCACAATTTAAGTCAATTCTGATACTTCTCACCTGGAAATAGCATCAGATCCCGCAGATTAAAGGCTGAGTCCCACAGGACTGCTCCCAACTCCCATCCACTTTACATGCCAATTGCAAGTACCTGTTACCTGTGCTTCTGACCCACTGGATATAAATCAGGGGTTCCCAGAACTCCCTTCTCATGTTTGATTGATTAGCTAGGGTGGCTCACAGAACTCAGGAAAACAGTTTACTTACTATGTTACCAGTTTTTTAGAAAAGGATATAACTCAGAAACAGCCAGATGAAAGAGATACATAGGTAGGTAGGTGGGAAGGAACACAAAACTTCCATGCTGTCTCTAAGCATGCTACTCTCCCAGCACCTCCAAGGGTTCAGAAGTGAATTACAAATGGAGGCAAGGAACAAAAGTGGTACCTCGCATTAGGTCACATGTTTGAGTCTGTAATATGTTTTCACTCTCCTAAATTTTGAATACAATCTAAGTTTAAAAAAAAAGCTTCATAGCTTGCATACCTGACTCCTCATTCTCTCTTATCTTTACTCTTTTCCAAATGTGCTCAACTTTGAGGTGATTTTAAGGGGGTAGTTTACAGAGCTTATGTGTCCTTATTTATGGAAGAATTAATCAAGCGTTCTTAACATTATAATTGTCCAGAAGGCCAACTTTAACCACCTTGATTACATTGTTAAGGTAATGCTAAATTTCTTAATAAAATACTGATCATTATTTTCCACATTATGTTGTCAAAAATTACTACTGCCTTTCAATTAGATTTATTGTCAAATAAATGAAAAGCCTCCCTGAATTTTTAAGTCCCATGCTGTGTTCTTTGAACTGTTTATGGAACAAAATGGTAGTTAATGTATATGACATTTCCCCAAACCAATTCTGTTTACCACAGAACAATCAAAATATGTAGAACACAGCCTCACTTTCACTACTTCATCTGATTTTCTTTAATAAATTATGTGTAGTAGCATCATCTAAACTAAATAAAGTATTATTTTGGCTGTGAAAAAATAATTTAGCACCATATGTTCATTTATATGATGGATGTGGAGATTTGAAATGCTTCTGTTTATTATTAAATACTTTTAAAGTTTCCATATATTTCAAATAACACCAATATTTTTAAAAAAACAATGAACAATGAGAGTTGACAAGGTTCATATAATATTTCAGCATATAGTTTAATGTATATATCTGCCTTCATTCAGCCTGGAAAATATTATGATTTTTTTAAATGACTCACTTATTCTCATAGAAATTTACATTGGGTATATGACCCTCATAAGCTAAGAAAATAGGAAATTGCCACAAAATGGCAAATGAACTATAGCATAAAAGGTCATTTGTAAAATTTATGACAGCTTAGAACATTAGAAGGTTAGAAATCAGTGGCACATTGTCCTATGCTGAAAAACATCTTGATTTAATCAAGACACTGTAGGCTTTTATAATTCAAAATAATTGTACCGTCTGTGAAATCAGACATTCAGATATGTAAGCTCCCATTTTAATAAGAAATGAATCAAAGATTAGAGAAACATCACATTTACTTACTTGTTTTTTTACAAGCAAATGTAACTTTCTGACACAAAGACATTTCTCTCTTCTATTTACTCTAAAATTATATTTGTACAATCAATGTATATTCTCAATGTTAACGAAATGCCTGTCAAATGTATAACAACATAGAAGTATAAAAATTGTAAATTCAAGGATAACTTACCCTTGAAATTCAAGTTTTTACTACCTTTCATTGAATGGAAGTTTGAAATGATCTCTGTGGGGAATTATTGTGACCAGTATAACCACTTATTCCCCCAAATACCCTTATGTTGGGATTAGTGTTGGCCTTATTTCAAGTTAGAGAAAAACATTTATTTCTCATTGATTTTTTTTTTCCCATTCAGAAGGCAAAAGAATTTTAGGGTTCAAAAACATCATTGGCTAGCCAATTTAACAATATTAACTATATCCTGATGAGTGGAAATCATCTGTAAATTTTGCAAGAAGTGATGTATATTATATTGAAAGACCGTGGAAATTGGAGCCAATAAACACGAGTTTGAATTCTAATTTTGCCACATTCCAGCATTGTGAGAACATCAAATCATTCTCTGAATCTCTCTTTTTATTAATTTATAAGAGGAAGACAATAATCTCCTTAAAAGCATGTATTTTTGTCAGGAATACATAAAAATACATACATGGACATATTAATGTACCATGAAATGCCATACACTTGTATGTTAATGTATGGAACAAAAGATAAAGCAGTCCTTGAGAATGTAAATTGATGCAGTCACTATGGAAAACAGTATGGAGGTTCCTCAAAATATTAAAAATAGATCTACCACTTGATTCAGCAATTCTAATCTTAGGTATATATTGCCCTCTTGAAGAGATGTCCGCACCCCCATGTTCATGGTGGCATTATTTACAATAGCCAAGACAAAGAAACAATCTAAATGTCCATTGACAGATGATGGATAAAGAAAATGTGGTATATATTTATACAATAGAATATTATCCTGCCTTAAAGAGAAGGAAATCCTGCCATTTGCAACAGGATGGATGAACCTTGAGGGTATTATGCTAAGTGAAATAAGCCAGATAGAGAAAGACAAATACTGTATGATCTCACTTATATGTTAAATTGAAAAACAAAAACAAACTCATAGAAACAGAAAACAGATGGGTGGTTGCCAGAGCTGGGGGTGGGGAAAATGAGTGAAAAAATAAAGGTAAGAAAAAGTACACTTGATTATCTAGAAATTAGGCAAATTAAATGATATTTTACTCTGAGAGCTAAATCATAAAATCAACGAATGCATGGGTAAGCAAAGTCATCAAAAAGAATGACTTCCATTAAACATGATAAGAACTAAATAAAAAATAATATAATAAAAATTTTTAAATATAAAATATGGTTAAAAGCCAACTCATTCAGAAAGGGTGTTGGTAGCAAAAACCACTTAAGAAATTCAATTATCAACTCTACAAACTCCCATTTGACTCCAGGTTGATGGTTTACCATGACCTTTAAATTCAATTAGTATTTAATTAAAATTTATTCTATTTTCATTTAATACACCATGGGAGTCAAGTTTTCTCCCTCAAATCTTCAGAGACTCTTGGAGGGAATAGGGCTATTTCAAATATTTGTCTGTAACTAAGTTCTTACATCTGATCCATCTCCATTTTGTCTTCTGCTGAGCTGACTCTGCCATTCTTCTTTATCCTTACCACGACCTTGTTAAGTTCCTTCCCTTTCCCACAGAAAATCCCAGATGAGAATGAACGCATAACAATATAGAGTTTGTGACTAAGGTCCCAAGGGTTGTGTGTGGGTAGCAATTATAGCACAGCATAGAACAGCATAGAACTGGAAAGTCACTCAGCAGCCATATTTAATCACTGGATAATTTCACAATTCATCTGTCCTTGAAGAGCCTCAGCTTTGCAGGCTTCTTATTCCCATTCTTTTTGGTTGTCTCTTTCTAAAACAAAAATCTCCCCACTCTCTATAATGGAGAATAATTCAGTACCCTCCAAATTAGCTGCATGTCTTCTTCGCATAGGCAAAATTTTTTTAGAGTGATCCGTTAAACAAAGGCTGACTAGCAGTTCCAGAATTCCACACTTGCTAATTTGTTAATTTCCTAGGGCTGCCTTAATAAGGTACCAGAAACCAGGAGATTAAAACAACAGAGATTTATTCTCTCACAGTGCTGAAGCCTAGCAGTCCAAAATTCAGATGTCGGAAGGGTTGATTCCTCCTGGAATTTCCAAGGAAGAATTTGTTGCCTGCCTCTCTCCTTGCTTCTTGTGGTTGCCAGCAGTCCTTCATGGTTTTTAGTTTACAGACTCATTGCTCTAGTCTTTGCCTTTGTCTTCACAATGGCCTTCATCCCCGTGTGTCTGCATCCAAATTTCGCTCTTTTTATAAGGACAAGAGTCATTGGATTCAAGCCCTAATACAACATGATCCCATTTTAAATTGATTATATCTGCAAGGACCCTATTTCTAAAGAAGGTCACATTCACAGGTTTAGGGGCTTGGATTTCAAGATATCTTATTGAGGGACACAATTAAATCCATAACATGGGGCAAATGGCTCAAGCAGAAATACTGAAACTAGAATTTTTCTCTATTGTTGGTGAGCTCCAATTTTTGGCAGAGTTGTTACCCTCAGACATGAAACATTCCACCTTCTTGAGTGCTGTATATTTTTGTGTTGTGTAGGGTGGCAGAAGGTATCATCCCAAAATATGCCATTTGCCTTTAGGATTATTTTGAGCTGATAGCAATTGAGAAGAAGCAGACACAAGAAATGTCCTTGGCCTCCCCTATTTGCCTAAAAGCAGAACATAAATTTACATAAGTGCCCTCTTCTCGTCTCTACCAGGAAGGACAAAAGTTAATCACTGGAGACAACTTCAGACCTTTATCAGCTTAAGAGACAGCACCACAGGAAATTTATGTAACAAAGTTTACTAACTAGCTTTATATGCTGTTCTTTTTCCATATGTTTGCCTTCCCACAATTTGCCAGCCCTAGCGACTCAAGGTCCTTTTCATTTGTCCTGTCACTTCTCTAAAAATGTATTGTTTCTTTGCTAAGATGCTATATAAGCCCACGTTCTAACCAAACCTTTGAGTTACTCATCTTGAGTACCCCTGTGTGATACATGTATGATGCATGTTAATAAACATCTGTTTGTTTTTCTTTTGTTAATCTGTCTTGGCCAGTCTACTTTACAGGGGCCCAGCTGAAGAACCTAAGATGGGTAAAGGAAGAGATCTTTTTTCCCCTACAACTCTTATAAATATACTTGAGCTTTGTTCTGGGATGCAAATAAATTACTTGGGAATAAACCGATCCTTTCAAGTCTTCCTTTTAAGATTTGTTAGGTGGGAACAGAGCTGTGCTCAGTTTAAGACTAACTAATGCCCTACAACTGAGGCAAGACTCCTCTGAGTACTCCACTCAAGTGCCCCATGAATCATGAAGTTTTCACTTTGGTCAGTGGGAACGGGCACTATTTCCAACATGAGTGTTAGCAGCATTACTTCTAGATTCTTTCCCTGGCTTTGGGTAGTTTCCTCACACATGAGTTGATCAGTGCTAAAGGGGCCCGTCTGCATGACTCTTGATTTCTCTCTCTGGGCCGATCTCTTTCCTCTGTCCTATGAACTCTACCTGCGTTGATCCTTCCAGACTCTCACCTTCATCTCAGATCAGGGAATCTGCTGAGCCCCAGTTGGGTCCTCTTCCACATGCTAAAGCCTTTTGTGATTTCACCATAGGTTGTTCAACCACTCTCCTATGTATGATTGTTCCCATTAATTTGCAGTTATAAACAATGTTGCAATGAATAACCTTGTGCTTACATAATTTCATATTTTTAAAGGTGAATCTTCAGGGTAGATTTCTAGAAGTGTCATTACTGGGTCAAAATGTAAGTGCAAATGAAATTTTGTTGTGTATTGCCAAAATTTTTCTCTAGGAAGATTGTATTGATTTACATTTCCATTAGCAGTGAGTGAATGTGCCTGTTTCTCCTCAGAATCATGAACAAAAACCATGGCCATATTTTAAAATTATTGTCAGTCTGATAGCTGAGAAATGGTATTTCACTATTGTTTTAATTTGCATTCTCTAAGTAAGAGTGAGTTTGAACATATTTTCATATGTTTGAGGATCACATATATATTTTTGGTGAATTTTCTGCTCATAATTTTTCCTAACTTTTCACTAGATTTTTGGACCTTTACTTCTCAATTTTAAAACAGCTCTTTATATATGAGAATATTAACTCTTCATTTGTATATTGCAAAAATTTTCCCAGAGTTTTTCAGGCTTTTAAATTTTGTTCATGGCATTTTTATACTATTTATTTATTTTTTTTACATGGTCAAATTTATCAATCTTTTCATTTATTACATCCAGATATTTTGTCAGTTGAATAGCCATTCCCTATTCTGAGGTTAAAGAGGAAATCACTCATACTTTCTCCTAGTATGCATGTAGTTTTATTTTATTTTTTTACATTTAGATCCTTAATCCTTTTAGAGCTTATTATTTTTTGAGATACTATTCTAATTTTACCTTTCTCTAAATGACTATCTTGTTGCCAGAGCACCATTTTACTTAAAAATCCATCTTTACACTAGTCATTTGAGATGGCTTCTTTGGCATATACCAAGTTTCCATGTGTATTTGTGTGTCATTTACTCTATCCAAGAATAGCGGATTTCCTCCACTCTCATTTGTTCAAATCTAATTTGGTGTCTTTCAGGAGTTTTTTTTTATTTTACTCATAAAATGAATTTCTCCTGAAATTTATTCCTAAGAATTGATTTCTTGTTGTTTTTGATATTGTGAAAGGGATTTCTCTACCATTGTATCTTCTGTTTATTGTTTGTATACATAAAGACTTGTATTTTTGTATGTTAATTATATGCATGGTGTTTCTCTGAGTTTGATTCCCTTTTAAATTAATTTTTTCATTGATTCTCTGGGATTTCCTCAGGTATGCTATCATATCATCTGCAAACAGAAATTATTTTACTTCCTTTTTAGTCATTCTTGTGGCTCCAATTGATTTTTCTTGTCTAATTATATTGGCTGATACTTTTAGTACAATATGCAACATTTGTGTATTAGTCATCTAACTCTATCTACTCCTTTATTTTACATGGACGTATTTTAACATGCTTATTTCTTTTGCTGAAATTTCCCAGTTATCATTTGGTTGAATGAATCTCATCCACTAGCACAGAGGTTTGACAAACTATTGCCCATTGACCAAATCCAGTCTACCTCCTGGTTTTATAAATAAAATTTTTTTGAAATGCAGCCATGTCCATTCATTTATATTTTGTCTTTGGCTGTTTTCACACTACAAAGGCAGAGTTAAGCAATTACAACAGACATTACGGCCCTCAAAGCCTAAAGTGTTTACTACTTGGCATTTATAGAAAAAGTTTGCCAACCCTACTCCAGGTTATACACTTAAGCACATAGGTAAGCACATTGCCAACTTTACTAAATCTTAATTTCTTTCCAAAAAATTCCATTTTACCCTTATGCTCTTAAAGAATTTCTATTCCTTGAAATTTTGATAAAAACTTAATTATATGTAAATGTAAATCTAGTAGTTTTTCAAGTAGAAGTTTGATTATTAACATAATTTCTTTAATCTCTATTTTAGCCCCTTTGTTTTTATTAAATCAATTTTAGTAACTTCTATTTTTCTAAAAATTCTCATTTCTTTTATGATTTAAAATACATAGTAACTTTTTAAAAATGCTGTTGTAATTTAAAATCTCTACTATATCTGTAGGTATATGACCTTTTTCATTGCTATTATTCCTTATTTTTTCTTCCTTCCTTCCTTCTTTTCTTAATTCCTTCTTTTCTCCCTTCCTTCTTCCCTTCCTTCCTTCCTTTTATCCATCATGTTTGTCTATCTGTGTAATATCTTTAAAGCATCATTTTTCAGTTCTCTATAAAGTTTATAGGTTTCAATACATTAATTTTTTCTTCTTATCTTTTTATATCTTATCTTCTACTTCCTATGGGTTTATTCTCATTTTAATTATATTTAACTTTGTGTGTTGGGTACTTAGCTAGTAAATGTCTATTTTCTTAGTTTCTAGTATAATTATTTGATTCTGTTCATTTTCTTAAAAGCTATATTTTATGTGTATTAATCACTTTTTATATGAAATATTTGTATTATTGTTCCATAATAGATATTTTTAAATTCCGTATGATTTTTCTGGGACCCATAATTATTTACAATATTTTTTTAACATTTTTTGTTGTTGTTTGGTAAGGTATGTCCAGCTTTAGTGATTTTGGTTAGGGAATAAGATCAGTGTAGATATCTATTTTTTGTTGTTTGGTTATTGGTTTGAATTCTAGTACATAGTTATATTTTATACATGTTCCATGTGTTTTTGAAGTGACATATAATCTTTCATTATAGTTTTTCAATCAGTGTTCAGTCAATACTAATAAATGGATGGTTAAATGAATAGATGAAAGCACTAGCAGCTTGTCATGGAAATAAAAATTTCAGACTTAAAGTTGTCAATAGATAATGGTATCATCTTCCATTTATAAATTCTTTCTTCTTTTAGTTGTTTTATATTTTGTTTGGTTTCGGTCAACTTGATATATTGAGAATGAGGTGTCTATCAGATATCAAAGTGGAGATGTTATTTAGAAAGGGAGTTTACAAGAATAGAATTCAAAGGAAAATATTAAATTAAAATAAGAAATTAAGCAAAATTAGTCTGTAAGTAACAAGACTTAATGCGATCATGTATAGCTTATAGAAGGTCATTAGTCAACATTTGTTACCAGTTTATTAATTGGAAGGGGGTATTCCAGATATAAAACTGAAAAGGACTTAGAACCAAGCACTGAATCTGCAAAATTCAGAGGTCAGTTAGAAAAGGAGAAGGTGAAACAGAAAATTAAGGAGTGATTTCCAGAAAGAGCAATACTGTAAGAGGGGAGAATTATCAGTGAACCAAGAAGGAAAGGTGTTTCTAGAAGAGCTGAGGCATCAACTATAGAACAAAGATACACTGAAATATTCGTTATTAAGTTATTCTTTCTTTTTTTTTTTGAGGAAGATTAGCCCTGAGCTAACTACTGCCGATCCTCCTCTTTTTGCTGAGGAAGACTGGCCCTGAGCTAACATCCGTGCCCATCTTCTCCTACTTTATATGTGGGATGCCTACTGCAGCATGGCTTTTGCCAAGCAGTGCTATGTCCGCACCTGGGACCTCAACTGGCGAACCCGGGGCCGCCAAGAAGCAGAACGTGCAAACTTAACTACTGTGCCACCGGGCCGGCCCCTAAGTTATGCTTTCTTTTTTTTTTTAAAGATTTTTTTTTTATTTTTCCTTTTTCTCCCCAAAGCCCCCCAGTACATAGTTGTATATTCTTCGTTGTGGGTCCTTCTAGTTGTGGCATGTGGGACGCTGCCTCAGCGTGGTTTGATGAGCAGTGCCATGTCCGCGCCCAGGATTCGAACCAACGAAACAATGGGCCACCTGCAGCAGAGCGCGCGAACTTAACCACTCGGCCACGGGGCCAGCCCCATAAGTTATGCTTTCTTAATGAGCATTGATTGCCTCATCTGCTGGCTCTAGACACAAAACCTCTCCATGTGGGGCCCAGCCCCATGGCCAAGTGGTTAAGTTCATGCACTTCGCTTTGGTGGCCCAGGGTTTGGCTGGTTGGGACCCAAGGCGCGGACATGGCATCACTCATCAGGCCATGCTGAGGCAGCATCCCACATAGCTCAACCAGAGGCACTCAGAACTAGAATATACAACTATATACTGGGGGCTTTGGGGAGAAGAAGGGAAAAAAAAAGTTGGCAACATATGTTAGCTCAGGTGCCAATCTTTAAAAAAGAAAAGAAAAACTCTAGTGCAATAATCAGATAGATATAAACAGTCTAAATCTGAGTCTACAATTGGAAGAGCTTTGTCTAACCATTATATGACCTCAAATTACTGCTGTAATATGATAAGGCAAATAGATTGTCTGAAAAATCTTTATCTACAATGTCGCTAATCAAACTTCGGAGCAGCAACTTCAGGGCAGTGGGAAGGTTTAATCTCCCATGACATATAAGGCTAAATAAAGAAATCGAATAATGACCATTTGCAAATAAAGATGTCCAACAAATACACACGGGATGAAGGTCAGGAAGTTGAGCACCTGTTTGGTGCATATGCACTTAATAATTAAAAAGAAAATTAATTGCGTCTGGAAATGTCATATTTGAGAAAGGTAAAAATTCTACAGACAAAGGCAAATTTAGGGAAAAGAACAAAAAGTCATTTTAGACATTTCTAAAATGCATTAAATGGCAAATTCTTTGAGGATTTGTCTGTTTGTGCATGTGTATTCATAGTCATATTTTTTATACCTGAGTTTTTAATTTATTTAGACTTAAAAGTGTTAGAGAATTGATATAAACCTAATGGTTCTCATAGCAATAGGAATTTTAAAAACGATGCTAAAACAATACAGAAATTGCTTTATTTTCAAGTCTTTGTTTTATTAAATCAATTTTAGAACTTTTAGAATCTTTGATTCTCAATAATTCGGGAAGAATTATGGACTCAAAGTTAAGTTTCTTCATATTTCTTTTTTTTGTTTAATGCTCAAAAAGAACACACCTAGGTTTGGGAGTAAATTTCAGGACTTTTATAACCTTTTGTTAATGAACTTGCTGTCTCTTTGCATAGATTTGCAAATATTTTTATCAGATTGAATTATTGATGACAAAGTACTTTCTTTGTAAGAATTGAGCTTCAATGGACCAAATTTCTAAAGTAGACATTAAAACTCTCTTTTTTCACTATAGAAAGGATATGTACAGAGAACTCAGTTTCGTGTTTATTATCTTAATAGTTCAGTCTTTGAAAAATGAGGCCAAGTCTATTAATAACTTGATAAAATATGATTTAAGTAATTGGTAGCATAGTTCAGTTCTTCTGGATGGTAAAGCATAAATGATTATATTTGACCTTTTAATCAAGTCATGCATGCAATTTTCTTTGTTTTTTTTTGTCAATATCATTTTTATGTGTGACCTTTGCACTTGATTTATGTTTAATCTACGTCCAACCTTATAGAACTTAATGGTGGCTATGAGAACAAAATGCTTAATTAAGACATTTCCAATGCCTTACAATTCTTTTCAGTCTATTTGCACATTATTAGATATCACTATGTTGTTTTTCATCCTGGTGTGTGTGTATCTATATGTATTATCAACAGTTTATGAGAGTGATCTTTACTCCATATTCTTACCAAAAACTGACATTATTAAACTTTTTTTATTTATTGATCCTTTAGTTTTCCTTCTGGGAAAAACCTATTCATGTATATGTCTTCTATTGGGTAGCATATATTTTGCTTAATTACTTATAAAACTTGTATATGTTTTAATTTGGGTAAAAATTATTCTCTTATTTGTGTTATAAATATTTTCTCATATGTGGGGTCTTGTACTTTAACTTTGTACTGTTTTTGATAAACAGAAGTTCTTAATTTTAATGCAATCAGATTTTTCAACATTTTAAAATTATTTACACATTTTTGGGGCAACTTTAAGAACTATTTACCTATTTATAGATAAATAGAACGTGTCTAATATTTATTTAAGAATACAAATTTTAAGGTTGTAGGCTTCACATTTATGACTTCATTATGTTTGGAATAGATTTTTGTGTGTGAAAAGGGCCAGTTATCTTTTAGTAATGGATTCCTAAATTGATTGCATTGTAGTCAGATGTTTTTTTGATCTTTAAAATATTCATTTTTGAAATTTTGTGAGATTAATTTTAATAAATTTTCTTTGTATTTGCAAAGAATTTTCCATAATTTTTGACAGTACAATTCTGTGTATGTTCATTAAATTGTTCTGAACTGTATCATTGAAATCATCTATATTCTTACTAATTTGTAAGTTATATGGTAAAATAACCATTGCGATCACAGAGTCATCAATTTCTGTTATTCTCTATAAGGTAACGTGTTTAATTAGATGCATTTAAATTTGGAATTTCAGTATCTTCCAAGTCAATTGAAACTGCTATGTATATACAGTTTTTTTTTTTTGGTGAGGAATATTAGCCCTGAGCTAACATCTGTTGAGAATTTTCCTCTCTCTTGCTTGAGGAAGATTGTCACTGAGCTAATATCTATGCCAATCTTCCTCTATTTTGTACATGGGATGCTGCCACAGCAAGGCTTGACGAGCTGTGTGTATGTCCGTGCCAGAGATCTGAACCTGTAAACCCTGGGCCACTGAAGTGGAGTGCACAAGCTTAACCACTACGCCACTGGCCCAGTCATCATTTTTATCTCTAATAATTCTTCTCACCTTAAAATCTCTTTTGTTTTATATTGATAATGCTACTGCAGCATTCTTTTAATTGCCATTTTTCTGTATCTTTCCAAGCCACCCTTTTCTGTCTGTCTCTGTTCTCATGTTTGGAATACATGTTTTATAACGAATAGGGAGTTAGATTGTATCTTTAATCCAATCTAACAATCTCTAGCTTTCCAATGAATTATTTCACTAGCATTTAGTAGATAATTTTGAATATATTTAAATATATTTCCACAACCTTATTTAATACTTATGTATGTCTAATTTAAGACTCTGTTTTCTCCTCTCTTGTAGTTTCTCTTTCTAATCTGGCACCAATGCTAGACTAATAGGATTTCCAGAAGTTTACTGATTTTTGCTGCTTCTTTTTTTGTTGTTGTTATTTTTAATGTCTATGTGTAGGAACTTTAGAATTCACTTGTTTAACAAAAATCACACTGCTGTTTTTAATTGGTAATAGATTATGTTTGAAATTAATTTAGGAAATTTAACATTTTATCTTATGGAGCCTTTCTAGCCAGGAACAGTAAATTGCCTTTAAATTGATTCAAATTTTATTTTTATGTCCCACAAGAGAGTTTTAAAATGTATTTCATATGAATCTTGAACACTACTTTTTAAATATATTTCTCTATGCTTAATCCTTTCTTGTTGCTATTGTAAATGGAGTCTTGTCAAACTAGTTTTGTTTTGATAGAGGAAGGCAATTTAAATTGTAACCTCCAATAGATTGCCCTTATTTTTTAAAATAGTTTTTCAGTTGATTTACTTTAGTTTTTCAGGCACACAGTGTTGTTTTTGATACGCAATGATAATTTTGCCTGTGTCTTACCTCATTTCTCCTTTCGTCTAATCATGTAAGCTGCTATGTCCAAAGCAATGTTAATGGATGGTGGTAGTGAATATCCTTGCACTGTTTCTGAATTTAATAGAAACACTGGCTTGTACATTAAAATCTATATCCACATTGGTACTATAAGCTGTAGATTCTTTTCTAAACATATGTTTAAACTTATATCTGTGTTTTTTAGTAATGAATAATTATCCATGCTTTTGAACTTATGATGTATGCACTACCTAAATCAAATATGGATATTAAATTTTTTATCAAATGCCTTTTGTAGCATTTAAGAAGTGACTATAATATTTTATATTTGAATCTATATTATAGTTCAAATTATATTCGTAGATTCCTTCAATATTGAATTATCCCTGACTCCAGTAGGACTCTAATTAATAATGGATTATTATTATTTTGTTATGCTCCTGTATTCTGCTTGCTAATATTTAATATAGGATTTATGTCCAAGAAGTGAAATTGCTTTATGATTTTCTTTGCTTGTCTTTTACCTATATTTAGATTTGTTAAAGATGCTCGTGAGCAATTTAAGAAGCATAGTTTTGTTACTTAAAGAATTGCTACAATTCCATGAATTTCCTGAAGAATCTATTTATGATTAGTGCTTTGTCGTGAGTGTGTGTATGTCTGGAAGCGGGAGGAGAGAGGTTGTTCTTTGACAAGTTTCTCTGTTTCTTCTGTAGTAATCTGTAGGTTCCAATTTTTTACACTGTTTTAAGTGAGATTATTTTATGCACATTTGCAAATTAATTTTCACAGAGATGAGCAAAGTAACTTACAATTCTTTAGTGTCGTCTTGCATAAAAATTTTTGTCTTTTATTTTTGTTTTGTGTATTTGTCTTTTTCCCTTTTTTAAGTTAGATAATGATTTATCTGTTTTATTCTTTATTTTTCCTATAGACTCATCTCTCAGAAATTTAACTAAAATCTATTTCTTAGTTCAATATTTGCTATTTATTACTTTGTTCAATATACTTATTCTGCTTATTGCTCTTTAACTTTTTAGGTTGGATATTCAATATATTTTTTTCTATTTTAAAACGTAAATCATTAGACGATTAAATATTTCTCTAAGCATTGTTTGAAGTGTGTCATATGAGCAATTAAATGCAATATTTTCATGATTGCTGATTTCTAGGAAGTCTATGTTGGTTTTAAACCAAAAACTATTTGAGAGATTTTTCATATTTGAAAGTTTTGCTGAAGGTGGGAGAAGCCCTTCTTCTTTTTCCTCTGTTGAGATTTATAATGTTTTAGACACTCCACTAATATATTCTGCTGTCTGATTTAATTCTTATACCAAACCTGCAAAGTAGACATTTGGTACAATGCAAATTGTACAATCCTACAGGATTTAAGTAGCAAAATACATCATGGAAAAATAAGAATGAAAGCTAAAATTAAGCCTAATTCTTTTACATGTCAAATCTTCCTTTTTTCAAGCACATATAAAAATAATTAATGTATTTATTGAGTAAACGAAGAGCTATGATTAAATGAGACACAAGGGCCTGAGGTAGCAGCAGAAGTAGCATCACCCACACTTCTGGTGGGATGTACCACTTGCAAGGAGTAAGAGATGACTGTGGAAACAGTGAGATTGGGAGGCAAGGTTCACAGGGACCACTGTTGCATTGAATGCATCAGTGCTTCTTGCCATCTTTCCAAAAAACTTGGATGCTTGCTGACTACCATTTTGCTTTTATTTCCCCAGGGAAATATCCTTAGATCATGATGGGATAGAATCTGCAAGTCGGATACTAAATAATAGTGTTGCAATATATTTTCCCAATGATCTATTGAAGAGATGGTCATCATTAGGGGCTTCTCCGATTCACAGGATGAGTATTCAAAAAATTCAAAATTATAAACATAATTTCGTTTGTAACTCAGGAATCCCTTCTCCCTTTGAAGCTTGGATTATTTATTGGAATGCACAGAAGCCACCTCACACTCTATGATGATACATATCCTATAATTCAGAACCTGAACCTCTAGCAAGCATTCTGCAGTACTGCAGCTTAAAGGCTAAGACTAGAAAGTTCTGTGGCATCTAATTCACACCTCCCTTTCCAAAAGAGGAGATGGAGACTTGAAAGTCAAGCTGTCCTTTTTGGCCTAGCATTTAAAGAGAACATCTAGACCTTCTAGACTTTTCCAAGGGTAATCATGTTCACACAAAACTCTATTGTAATGCCCTGGAAAATGTGCAAGAGAACTCTCCTGGGGTGACAGGAGTAGTCAAATTTGTCTTTTAGAGAACACTTCTAACCTTAGTCATAAGTTACAATACAAAATGAATCTGCTTCAGCAGAACAACCAGGAATGACAACACAGACTGTGCCAGCAAAAGAACTGTTGTAATCATTTTATTTCATTTAAGTCACTGAATGACTTGTCTCTTAAACTGTTATTAGCCAAGAACCAATGCATCCTACTTACAAAAATTTGGTTGACACAGCTTGTCGATGTCGGCAATTCCTTTTATTTTATGTACATAACAGAAAAGATATAAAAACTACTCACATTTGGAAACAGAAACTGTCCTCCTTTGAAAGCAGACAGCATACAGTTTTTGTAGTGGGTTTGTCTTTTTTAAGGCAGCAAAATTACCCAATTTGTTTTTACCACAACCTATAAATGTCAAATATTGTCAGTGAAAATGATGAGCACATAATTTTACTGTCATATATATGCTCATAAAGCAAGAACGTATGCGTGGTGAAACTTGAAGTGGGGCTTAACTTAGATTACACTATTGTAAAGCTCTGAATATGTGTGGAGTACCTATTTATTGTTCTTCAAAACAGAGCTGTTATTTAATTATTAACACATTTTGGAAGGAATCACTTATGCTCAACACTTTCTAGTAAAAGCCATCTTTATTACTTTGAAACAAGTTACATACATTTATATGGGATTATGATATTGGATGTGGGCCACAATCAAGCTTTATACAGACTGTGCCATGACATTGAATGTAAGTACTGACTTCAAATTAGATGTACCCCTCTACAGGGTGTTGGGTTGAATTAGAATAAAATACTAATAGAAATCCAGTTCATAAAAATACTCTCAGAGGCTTTTGGATGACCCAATGCTTGTTAGTCTATAAGCATTTCATTTTCAGAAATAACTGATGAATTTCTACTACCGCTACATATTCCGGTAAATTCCTCACTTCCAAAGTACTGATAGGTCATATACATTGTTTTTGATGTTAGCCAAAAAGAAAATATCTGGTATATATTAAGAATTTACTACTATATTGTAGAATTATTTCACTTTTTTCCTCTTTCAAAATGGCACGAGAAGTCCCCTAAGGTCTTTTAAGTTGCTAACATTCTATGATTCTGTTAAATGGATTGAATTACTTCTCTGTAATAAAATAAGCATATGAGGTGGGGAGAGGAAACTAAGTGAAACTAAACCTTGTACTTTTTCTAGTTGAGGAATAATTATAAAAATATAGAAAACCATGGGCAACCTGCCATCACAGAAATAGCTATTTTACACATGTGAGTAAAACAGGCAGAGAATGGGAAGGCACTGCCTACATCGCTCTCTTGTTTAAAAACACTTCTTCCCAATGTATTCCCTGCAATTCAGCTCCCGGACCATAAATCTGTTAGTCCTCTTTAACACCTCCCTTTCATGAACTCTCTCATATGTAATCTGTCAGCAGCGACGTTGACTTCACTTCCTCAATGTTTCTGGACTCCGCCATTTCTCCCTGCCACTATTCTGCTCCTCTTGCAAGCTGACATCTCAGCTCTCTGTATCTTTTCACTACAAGTGAAAAGTGCCACTTCCCAGGTCAATCTACTTCCATTTGTTCACTACCCAGTTTATTTTCCATCATGCCCGTGGCACTCCCATGTTTTCATCCCTCAGCTGTACTGTGAATCTCAAGCAAAGGGTCACATTAATTCCTAAGGGCCTGAATGCCCTCGCCCATATCTAACTCCCCAACCTCATTTTGCACTCTGCTCCTCTCTGTTCTACTTTCTTACATTCCCTAGTTCCTGTCGTGTTCTTTCCCACCCCAGGGCTTTTGCATATATTATTTTCACTGCCTGGAGCAGTATTTCCTCCCTTCTCATCTGGTCAAGATCAGAAGAAGGAGCCTGAGACATTTTTCAGGTCCTGGATCAAGCAGCACAGCCTTCTCTGACTGCTCTGACAATATATTCTCATGTAATTTCCTTCCTCAGCACGTATTATAATAGCAATTTCACATTTGGATAATTATTCAGTTAATGTCAATCTCTGTCACTATAGTTCTATGAGGGCAGAGCTGCATTAATTATTATTAGCACAATAATATTTTATTCTCTGTATTTAGTATAATGTTTGCCGCCTCACTGAACATTAGTTGAATGAATGACTGTATGAATAAATGAGTGAGGAAATGAAAGTTCAGCTTAAGAGATTGGAAACAATGCCAAGAAGGTAGCTGTGGAGCTGGAGGACCTTGGGAAGTAGGTCAACCTAAGTAGAGTTTGAAGTTGAGTCACATTCCCCTGGTGGCCGATCCCACTCAAAATAATTGTAAACCTAATCTTATAATGATAAAAAAGAAGAAAAATTGTTAATTGAATATTTACTATGTCTCAGGAACTTCACTATGTACTTTATATAGTGATTTAACAGATTCTATGATTTTAAAAAGCATCTGCAGTATATGGAGATGTCAAATGTTTCCAATTTCTGTGACATTTTTGTCTCCAGCAGGCAAAGACATATACTGAAAAGACATCAATTTGAATAAGTATGTGAGGATAATATTTTGAGATGTAAACAGATGGAAGCTTCTTTTCTTGATATTTCCAACTATTCCATATGGCAGAAGGATTCGATTCTTTTTTCAACAGTCAGTATCAGTTTTTTTCTACCCCTGAGGTTAAAATTTCCACCCTGTCTGGGATGAAAGAGAGAGGAGAATGAAAGAGAAGTCCAAAGATTAAAAGCTACTGTGTCTTAGAGTTCCCAGAAGAGAGACGATTGAATCCCCGTCGTAACTAGATCATAAGAACTCAGGCCACTGTTGTCTGACGGGGCCAAGAACGGAGAATACCCCAGTCTCCCTTCTCCTGCATGATGTGAAAGCAGAAGAAACGTCTGTGTCAGCCATCTAGTCACATGATGTTATGGAATCAATAGACTCCACCCTCCAGGACTTCTCGCAGTTGAGGTGTTGCTAGAAGATCTTATTCACTTGACAATGTGAATGAAATGACAATGTGAATCAAATGAAAAAAGGAGATCATTTTTGCATTTAACTGCCTTCTTGGAAGCGAATAAATTATTTTTACAACGTTATGATTTTGTTTAAATAGAAACTTTATTCTCTAGGGGAAGAAGGGAGGGAAGGAGACTCAGAGAAAGGACTATGTTCATTGGTATTAGCCAGAAGGATCCTACCAATAGGTAACAGCTTAAAAGTCTAGAGTGACTAATACTGCTTTTTAGTGTCATAGGAGTAAAGTGTCTTCTATAGATATAAGTGGTAGACGAAACTACATTACTCATAAGGCAAAATACATTTTAAACAGAATTCCATAGGCCAAGAAGGCAAAGCTTTTAAGAAGATCTAAGATTTGCTGCAGCTTCTGAGCCAAACAGGAACCCTTATTGCCTATGTAAGAGCAAGCACTTCCTGCAATCTTTGAATTTTATGAATATTCTCTTAGGTTTCAGAGAAAATTTTAAAAATATATTTAAAAACTAGAAATAAAAGATAACTCCTTTAGAAGTGCTTTCTCCTTTTTAGATAATAGATATACCAAGCAGGACGTCTTTGAGGGCTATGGGTTGGTTTAAAAGCCTTAATGCTCACAAATCACGTTTTGGTCATTATATATATTTTTGTGTTTTTTCTCCTGAATAGCTCAATTTATATTTTCAAAGGCATTTTTCAAAATTTGTATCACTAAAAGAAGAACATGAGATGCTTCAGAAAAAAAAATTTGTTTTCTTATTATTTAGTTTTTCTTTTATTTTATCAGTATCATCTCCATTGGCTGCCGTGGAATAAAAATGTGATTGCAATGAGGAAAATTCATAGATTTCCCTCAGTAAGTGAAGTCAAAGGTTTCTTTTTTATTTGTATTTTACTACTGTTTTGCTGAATTCTAGTGAGAAGTTTATTTTAATATTCAACATATTCTGACGAAGGGTCAAAGGTCTAAATTCTTGGAGTCCATGGGTGCTATGTGTGGTTTTCTAAGAGCTATTTATGAACCCAAAATTTGTTCCATAGAGAACAAAATGCTACATGTAGCATACCACAGTATACTTGATTTAGCTGTGATTTGAACTATTAATATTCTTCTCTTCTAGCTATAGAAAGAACGTTGGTTGTCCATCAGGAAAGCTAGCAGGCAAAGAGGTAACATGGCAGCATTCAAGAAGCACCAGCCTGGGAGACAGAGGACAAGGGACAAGGCACTCCCTGATGCTATTCCTAATGATCTTGTCTTTGCTGAATCACCTAAATTTTGCCTCCCATTAGTTCTAAGCCCCGCCCCCAAAAGTTACTTCTTTTATATCCATGAACGTGTAGAATTTTCGTTTCGCCATCTCCCAAACAGGAGAGTATTATATTCAGATTTAATATGCTCCAAGTTAGAAAGAATGAGAGACTGCTGGGTATGCATATAACTAGTCAGCATGACGTTCCACCTACAGCCACTAATTGATTTTACAATAATTACTGTGAAAGGCACTGTGGTGTCATTGAGGAAAGAACTAGATTTAATATCAGCCAAACCTCTGTTGATATGCTAGCTCTAATACTTACTAGTTGTGTGAACTTGAATCAAGTTCCTTAAACTTCTGGGCCTCGTTTGTAAAATGAGGTTAGCAATATTTACCTTCCTGTGTTGTCATAATTATTAAATAAAATACATGTAATGCACATCACACAGAGTAAGTGCTCCATCAAGGATTATTTTTGTACTGGAAAAACTCTGAAGCTTCATTACTGATAATTATGACCTTTCTTCTGATAAATTTCAGATACCTGCTACTTATTTTGTCCCCTTTGGATACTTGCTGAGGATTTGATGGTTATTCATCCCACTGCTGAGAAAAATCTTTATACAAAGATTGCCATGCCTTGTACCATGTGACCCTGCCCTTCTGGCCAGCATTTAATGAGTCTATAACAGAGCTGACTGAGCAAAGCGCTGGTAGCCTATGGCTTAGGGTGGGAATCTACCAAAAGCACAAAAGAGGCGTATATATCCCTTCTTTAGGGAATTTTGAATGTGACACTCACAAACATGTTCCTTCTTCTTTCCTATTTCCCAGTACATGCTCATAGTAAATCCCTGTTACTTGTGTTACCTGAATATGTCTCTGTCCATTCAGTGCTGCCGGAAAAATAGTATTATATAACACAGTTATCCCTTTCATTTCACCAATAATACAGCGCCTATGTGATATTGTTAGTGGTTAACATTTTTTCTTACTAAAGAACCCATAAAAGGCCATTGTCTACTTTATTTCCAAGGAATAGAACTTCACCATGGGGACTTCCCTCAGAAGCACAAGAACTAGAATATGAAGGAGAAAACTGTCCACTGATCCAAGTCCTCAATAAGATTGCTGTGTAAGTATCTAACACTTATCTCATTTGGTGTCAGAGTAAATGGTAATTGGGGAGAAAGTGATGGATTAGTTTAGTTGTGAAGTGTAATGGTTGCAAAATTAAGTACAATGCCACTAAGTAGAAATTTTAGGCATAATCACTTTCAAGGGAGATAAAATTTTCAAATAGTCACTTTGGAAGATTACTTAATTCATGTTTATAAACTATGTTAAACATGAAAAGCACTATTTAAATGTTAAAGTATTATCTAATGTGCCTCAAAGAATTTAATTTATGTACAAAATGACAATTACCAGATTCTAATTAAATAGTAAGAGAGAATAATGGTCTAATGTTTTGATGATAGGCACAGTCCTTAATTACTAGAATACACTTCCGAGATTGTTGGTCTTAGGCAACCTCTATTTTTTCTGATCAGACTAAATACAATTTTCTTTTCATGAGAATTAAAAAATTTAAGATCTGAGTGTTTGAATTTGGTCTGACATTATAAATATCATTGTTAATTGATTTTGATAGAGCTAATCAGTTGTCTTCTTTTAACTCTTAAAGAAGTTAAGCTAATTCTCATTTTCTTCAATTCTTAAGGCATAAGGTTGTGTAGGCTTATATACATGCATAATTATGGTCTTATCCTCATAGTAAAATTACTATAATCATTTATCTGCTTTTACATATATATATGCATATGTACATATATGAATATGAAAAACCATTTAAAATAAGATGTAAAAAGTTGTGTATAGGGCCAGCCCTGTGGCTTAGTGGTTGAGTCCAGTGCATTCAGCTTTGGTGACTTGGGTTCAGTTCCTAGGTGTGGCCCTACACCACCTGTCAGCAGCCATGCTGTGGCGGTGACCCACATACAAAATAGGGGAAGATTGGCGCAGATGGTAGCTCAAGGCAAATCTTCCTCAAGCAAAAAGAGGAAGATTGGCAAAAGATGTTAGCTCAAGGTGAATCTTCTTCAGCAAAAAAAAAAGTTATGCATATTATAATGTTGTCTTTGTTAATGGTAGACCTATAAAAAAAACTCTACAATGAATTTCATATTTTCATTTAACTATGGTATTAATACATTATATCATAAATCTATCAGCTAATAATTATCTACATTATAGCCTCATTTAAGGATCAACTTAGAATGAAATAGAACTGTATTTAAACCGAAAACTTGACACTTTCTTATTCTCAGCTTCAGTATTCAGCCAGAATCTTTGCCATTCATTCATTCATTCATTCGTTCATTTAACAATTATTGAAACCTTCTTATGTGTCTTGAACATTCTTCTAAATTTACAGACTGCATAGAAAGTTAGAACTCATCTTCTGCTTAAAAAATTTTCTCTCCAGGAAATGAGAAACATAAATAGGTAAAGAGCACCAATACATCAAGTTGTGAAGATAGTATATACATTTTATTTCACAGGTGAATAGATGAAATATTTAATCAAGTCTGGAAAAGAACAGAGAAAGCTTCCTGGAGTGTGTTTCCTGAATAGAGTATTAAAGGATAAGTAGCTATTAGCCAAGAGGAGTGAGGAGGGGATATAGCGACCACATTCCAACGAGATGGAGAAGTTTTAGCAAAGGGAAGATACAATGTTAATTTGGGGCATGCTGTTATGGCGTATGTTAAAAAAGGGACTACTAGACGGTGAAGTTAGGAGGGAGTCAGGGGCTAGGTTAAGGTGGACCTTGCAGGCTAAGCTAAGGAACATGGGTGTAATCAAATAAGTCAAGATAGGCCAAGTTTTTTTTCTGCTCAAGGAAAACCATATTTTCTCTGTACAAGAGCATTCAATACCTTGCAATGACAAATATGCCTTCGGTTTCACGGAGGAGGATCCACATTCTGGCTCACCGGGAAGTGAACACCCCAATTAGGGCTCCGAACTTAAAGTTACTTCTCATGTTTTCTAAAAGTAAGTTACATCATGATGGGCTGTGTAGTGCTATTAAGCAATGTCTCTAGGATGCCAATTTTTATCTTACCATTTTACTATTTCATGTATCATTACATACTAGAAACATATACATGTATTCACAGATTCAAAAGCTAATGATAGCCAAGTTCCGTGGTAATATAGAAATGGTAAATTTTCGATGTAAAACAGTGGTGTTTCTATCTTGAATAATTAGGCATCATATATTACAGGAGAAGACCTTCTTTGAACCTGGAGGCAAATTTTTATTATGCTACTCCCTGCTTACCCCAAAGAGTCAGAAAACTGTAGTTAACTTTTAGAATAATTTAACTGTACAAGTCCTTAGGGTAAGAGGAAATCTCCAATAGTCATTAGCATCCTAATTATCTAGGAGGCCTATACATTAACTTCAGGGTATGGAACTACCAGAAGAACCTAAGAAGAAATGGAAGCTTATTCCAAGTTATGTCTCATATTCTGAGTTTTTTCACTCTTAATTGGGGGAGCCATTCCCATGAAGTTCCAATTAATCTTCAGGTAGTATGTAAGTAATATGCATGTTAGTTCCACTTAGAGGATGATAATATATCATAAGTGGCTAAATTTGTCCAGAAATAAAGCAAGCAGCTTCATTTCATGACCTTTTAATTTCTGTCAAGTTAAAACAGTCTGTAGGGAATAAATTCATTTCCATATCCGGAAAATGGAGAGTATATGTCCCAGTTAATTTTTGTGGCAAGATAATTTATTGAGATGTAAAATTGTGAATGTGTGGGAGGGCATGCTATTTTTTTCTAGTGTTCTAGAAGAATCTCATTACCCTCTATTTCTAAAAAAATGTTTCTTCTTCTTTGTCTCAGGAGCTCTGTCAAACCCTAAGCATAGACTGCCAGATATTGTTAGGACAACCACAAATGTCAGATTTCCTGGGATAATACCAGGGCGTCAGATGCTGTCCATGCTCTGCCCGTACCTTCTCAGATCGTTCTGCCATCTTTGTGCTTGCGAGCTCCCACTGTGGCTTCATCCCAATAGCTAGCGCCATGTCTCTTTGTGGGAAAGCTACCTTCAGACTCCTATGATCCACTTTGCCTGAGCACACAGAGAGCTGGAAGTGCCTGGGAATTTATATCCATCCACAGCTGCACCTAACCAATGGCTGATGGATGCAGAGGCTTAAATACTCCAGCTCCCTTGTACCTGGCCCTTTTAAGTGTGACCCACACTCTTCCTCTCTTCAGAGAACTCTTGGGTAAGGTTGCCAAATTTAGCAAATAAAAATACAGGATACCCAGGTAGGGATTGTTTTTTTAGGATAAATATGTCTCAAGAAATACTTGGAACATACTTATACCACAAAAAGTTAATTATTGTTAAACTTAAAATCCAGTGTAAGTGTCTGTCTTGTACTTTGTCTGGTACCCACATGCCCAGACCTTCACTCATGCAGCATTCCTGCTTGGCTTCTGGCCCATCACAGTTCTACTTCTCCGCTCCTCCACCAGGTTTTCCTGGGAATGCAGCCTAAGAAATCACTTTAGTATAAATCAGGGTCTGCTTCTTGGAAGCCTAACCTAAGATAGCCAGCTACATCTGTTGCCTTGTCATGATTATTAGTACCTCCTCCCGCAAAATGTTCTGGTTTGAATGACATCTTACGTAGTCACTCAAGTTACTATAAAACATAACTCACTGAGGACATTATGCTATGTTCTCAAGAAGTAAATGGAACATGAAGAACTAGTGACTATGGGGTGGGAAATTAGAAACATTATGATAGGGAAGATATTTTTCAACAAGGGGGCTTGGTCTAAGGTCTGTGGTTTCCAGAACAAGTGGGGACAATGAGTCAGGCCCTTGCAATACCCTGGAGAGGCTGAAGGACATTCCCTGTTTACTGTGACTAAAAGGCTTGATATTAGATACCAGTTTCCTATCCTCATTAAAGTTCCCTATGCCCAAATATATCGTGGAAATAGTGAAACAATTAGACTACAGGGCCTCTGCAGGATTGGATAATGCTGCATATCGTCAAACAGAGGGAACTGAAGCCTGAAGTTATGAAAGCCACCTGGAGTCTTCACCTGGCCCCGAGCAGCATAAGGATCAGCCCTAATAATGATCAAGATTAAACTTTCCATTAACTCCAAGGGATGAAAATAAGTCAGATTTAATTTGATTTAAATAAAATAATCTTTTTTGTGTACATCCAAGCTTGTGGCTACACATTTATAACTCCACATCTTATAGAATGTATAACAAAGCTAATAATTGTTTACTCGCCCTTTAAGTTTTAGTTATAATATCTTTAGTTATAATGTTTAGTTATAATATCTTTAGTTATATAAGTCTTTTGAGAGATTTTGTAATTTTAAACTTCAAAATGGCCAACCAAGAAGTATTGTGCTTATTTGAAACTTGGGACACGAATTTAATTTCTAGACTTATAATCTAAATCATATACAGGATCATTTTATATTAACTCCAAGTGATCTCAAATAGTAGCCATGAAAGTGAGAAAAAAAATTTCAGGAGGAGAAATTCACAGACTTAGCATGTGACTACATTTGTAGGATTTCAAATCAAATATCACAATTAAATCGCAGTCACCATGCCATCGTGCACTCATAAATCGAAATATCACATATAAAACTGGAGTCAAATATTAGACACACTTTTGCTTAATGGAAATGTAAATTTTCATATGAACAGGATAATATTAAGCATATAAGACCAGAAAGTATATTTTCTATTGCTTTAAAAAATCAGCTATGTTAATCAATTTCCTTGGCTGAATGAGTATAACATGACCTCAACTTTTAAATGCAGTTGATTTTCTATCATCAGGACTTTCTCAATGAAGAAATAAAATTTAGAAAGAGAAGACATGATGAATAACCTTTTTTCTAAGGTCAGACATAAGATACTCAAAGCTAATGGAAAGCATCATTCTAAGCCAAAGCAAATGAGCCCTACCAACATAACAAACTGCTGATATCAGCCTGGAAACCATCTTGAATGTCAAGGGATATCCTCTTCATTTGCAGTGTTTGATTGTTCATATAAATATTTAATGAAAATATTATTAGACTATTCAGCTGAGTGAAATAAACTGATGGCACAAGTAGCTAAAGAAGCTTACTTAGTATTCACTAAATGAAGTGGCATAATAATTCATTTTGCATATTATATAAGTCTTTTGAGAGGTTTTGTACTTTTAAACTTTTTAGCACTATCTAAAAGGCATCCTTACTGCCATAATTATGTTTTTAATATATTTTTATGGTCAATGAAAATGTAGCACGCATTTTATAGGGAGAAAGAAGACCATCATCCACATAATGCATGATGGAAATAAGTTTCTTCCGATTCTGAAGGTTGACTTACCTTTAATATAGCTTCACTGAATCTTACCATAAATGTTAACTTTATACTACATAAAATTACACAGTGAGTTTCTCAAGAGTAGAACTTAATTGATTAAATGGATAAGGTAGAAAGCTTTATAACTATCATATGAGCTCTGAATTTTCAGGAAAATTGGGAGTCACCTGTTCTGAATCATGTATACTTTTAAACACTAATTTAGTCAGGCACTATGAAGAAAAATTTGGAAGCAGAGGTTTCAGAGAGCTGTTAAAAGTTCATGCATTCACATATAAAAATTTCTCACATTGTCTTTCTGAATGCGATGTAGATCATGTGTATGTCCACAAGATAACAGAATACATAGAAGAAGAAAACATATGTTCTAAAAGTATGTTCTTTGGAAAGTCAGAAACAGAAAAGTGATACTAACTTTTGGAAAAAAAAAAGTAGAAAAAAGAAGATAGCACTAGAGAATAGAATGTATGTGTGTCTATGCATGTGTGCACGCATGTGCTCATGTGCTTGGGGTGTTTTCTCTTCAATTTACCCACAAGTTATAAAAGGAATAAATCCATCACATTATTTCTTAAGTCTGAGGCATAAAAAGCATTTTACAAACTTACTTCCTCTCCCAGTATTTGTAAAAAAACTAAGACAGTGAATCCACATACAGAAAAGTACCTAATGACACTGCTGAGTTAACAATAAATGTTGAATAAATGTAACATTTGTGCCCCTCGGATTTCAGCAGATTATAGTATAAAAAAATTAACTGTTTAACCTCTGATGGGTTGGGGCAGAAATACAGAGGCACATTTTGAAGAGCCTACTAACCACAATTCATCAACAGAAGTGTGTGTATCAGTCAGAATATCTTCCAGAAGGAACAGGAGAATCTGACAAATCCATTAAATAGAGACATATTAAGAGAACTCCTCTATGAATTTCTCCTCTCCCACAAAGAGTTTATTGAAAAATCCAACTTGGAATATATAGCTCTAGAAATTGCACCAATTAGCATTTTTGTAAGGTTAATTTTTAGATATAAGAACACTGACAAAATATTTCTTTCAGGGAAGAATAGGTCATGCCATAGAGAAAATTATAGTCTATCTTTTAAGAGTATAATTTTATGGAGGATTTTTTGTTGTTTTGCTTTTCTGTTTTACTACTTCTCAATTTTATCTACGCAAAAAATATATTCAGCCATAGGGTAATGGCAGTCTAGGAAATTAGACCAATTTTCATAATTAGAGAAAAAATATTAAAATTAAGTGTGAGGGCATTGAAGAACCACAGGGGCAAGAAGTCAAGATCTGGAAAAAGAAAGAAATCCAGGGAGGCAAGCCTCATATTTGGGGTTACTGATTTCTCAACATTAATCTCAAATATTGACAATATAAGCAGAGATTTTACAAACTCACAAGACTCAGAGACAAAAATTGAAATTCAGAGAGCATCAAGGAAGAAGGATACTGGTGAATTGCCACAACCCCTGAGTAAGGGGCAATGTGGAAGAGACAGACAGTTGAAGATATTTCAGCATTGGACCCTCTCAATCCCAAAATTAGATGAAGGTGCTTTGAATCGCTGGGCTTCTGCCCGCTTGCCAGAAGTAAGCATGCACCTTCTTTGTGGGAATATAATATCTTTCTTGGTTTCAGCTTATTTCTTTATTTTGTGAAATCCAAAGGAACCAGGCACATAAGGAGACAAAATAACAAAGTGAAAACAAAATTAGAAGAAGAGGAAGAAGAAGAAAACAAAGAAGGAGGAGGAGAAAAAAAGACTATCAAAAGGGATCCACAGGGAATCCATTTAATGGAGTTATCAGATACAAACTATATAATCACTGTTCTTAATATAGTTGAGGAATTAAAGCACAAAATTGGAACTTTAGCAGAGAATATATAAGAATTGTATGTGTTTGTGTGTGTGTATATATACAGACAAAGATACATGAAAATATATTAAAGACCTAAATTGAAACTACAGAACTTAAAAATAAAACAACTAAAATTAAGTTCTAAATATTAATGTAACTCCAAACTCACTGTAATTGAAGAGGAGGCTAGTAAATTGGGAGAAGGGTCAGAAGAATATAGCTAGAAGAAAGCCCAGCAACACAAAATGATGGACTGCACAGAAGAGAAAATGATAAACATGGGGGCAATACTTGAGTAGTTAGTCATATGTACAAATAGAAGCACAAAAGGAGAGGATAGAGAGATTAGGCAAGAAAACACTGCTTAGAAACCTGATACAGGAAGTAAAAAGTAGATTTGTCTAATCTTATAAGTTTTAAAGTGATTGAATTTATAATTAATTTTTTTCAGCAAATAAAACGATAGTTCTTGTTGGTTTCACCAGTTTCCACTAAATGGTAAAGAAAGAAATAGCACTCCATGATACAGACAAAGAGATCTTTTCATATTTGTTTTTGTTTTTTGTTTTTTTGAGGAAGATTAGCCCTGTTAACATATGCTGCCAATCCTCCTCTTTTTACTGAGGAAGACTGGCCCTCAGCTAACATCTGTGCCCATCTTCCTCTACTTTATATGTGGGGCACCTGCCACAGCATGGCTTGCCAAGTGGTGCCATGTCCACACCTGGGATCACAACTGGTGAACCCCAGGCCATGGAAGCGGAACATGCGAACTTAAATGCTGCTCCACTGGGCCGGCCCTTTTCATATCATTTTATGAAGGAAGGATATTCTTTGAAACTAAACACAGCAACGACATTAGAAGAAAGGTAAATGGAGACCAAACTTACTTTAACTATAGATTAAAAAAATATAAGCAAAATAAAAGCATGTCATATTCAGTAGTATATAAAAAAGATGATATATCATGATAAAATTGGGTTTATTCCCAGAAAATAAAGTTGATTTAACATTCAATAATCAACCAATTAAATTACTTATGTTAACAAAACAAAGTACAATATGTAATCTACTAAATCAGTACAGAAAAAGTCTTTGGTAAAATTAAACATCTATTTATGATTTTAAAAATATAGAACATCTAACAAATTATGAATAGAAGAAATTTCTTATCTGATCATGGCAGGCACAGAAAACATAAAGAAAACTTTACATTTAATAGTGAACTAGTGAATGCTTTCTCTCACGGATTAAGACTGAAACACAGATGTCTTCTCATAACACTTCTATTAAGCATCATACCTGCTATAATAGCCAGTGCAATAAGCAAGAAAAAGAAGATAAAATAACAGAAAAGGAAGGGAGAATACACATATACCTCATTATAAATAATATGTAAATTTGAAAAAAATTGTTGGGTGGAATATCAAATGGTAGAAATGAAATTATATGTATGATGTAGATATTTTCTATGATTTTGAAGTTCCACTCTACTTCCAACATATGTGGATGCACATGTGTAGCAAGACTTCTCAAAAATTGTAGCAGCATTATTTGTAATCATTGAAAGCTGGAAGTAACATAAATGGCCATCAAGAATGGAATGGATAGAATATTGTGATATAATTATTCAATGAAACCATCTATTGCGCTGAAAATCGGCAAACAGCTACATGAACAACATGGATGGAGTGTATAAACATAATGCTGACTAAAATATGCTAGAAACAAAATAAAACATGTTATATTTTAAGGAGACGTCAATTCAAAGGACCAAATACATGTACACATTTCAGGTAAAAGCATTTTCCAAAATACATACTTCTCTTAATAGAAAACATTTACCTGTGAACTTGTAACATCTAGCAAAGTGCACTTCATATAACATGTAATACAGAAAAGCTTGCTGATTGGATGGATCCATTGGTTGGATAAATGTGTTAGTGAGTAATTTCTGTTATTCTAATTGGATGATGTGCTATATAATCCAAATCTACTCTTTCTAAGGACTTTTTCATTTTCTAGTATAAACAGTTAAACCAAAGTGAATAGAAGGGGAGAGAATAAAACAAAAAAAGAACATGTTACAAACTGGATGACATTGGTCTCTTGGAAGAGATCATCATTTGGAATGAGTTCCAATACACCAGACCAGCTCAAAGTCTTGATTTGGTTAGGGAAGGTAAATTGTTTTTCTTAGACTGAAATCATTAAATCACAATAGAAGAAGACTATAAAAGATGATGTGGACACAGTACCAGTGATAGATTTAATTGGATGTACCTAGAAGATATTGTCACATATTCTGATGATTCAGTTCAACTGAACCACGTCATTAAGCTTGATTCTCCTTCCTAAAATAGAGGTATTACAGTTACAAACCCGGATCCCTATGCAGGATCAGTGTTCTATGCCAGTGGGAAATATTTAAGTGATATTGTCAGTGCCTTTGTTCATTATTTTGAGGGAGGCAAGTGGGGTCTTTAGAAAGGCATTCCAGTCTTTTTCGAAGTCACATTTTTTGGCTGGATGTTACTCTCTATAGCATTCCTCTGTAATACTAACTAAGGTATGGCCAAGGGCAAATCTCCTGGGGCTATGAGTCTATTGTTCTCTTACTACAGAAAGAATTGAATCCAAAATCCTCAAGAAAATCAATATACTGAAATCCAGGTAAAGAACTCATAATTTGTTCCTCAGAATGTCAAAGCTAAAACACGATACTGAAACTCTCCCCTTAAGCTTAAAAACAATAATCCTGTAACATAGAATGGGATCTATGCGGATAAGTGAACAGATTTATTCCTTAAAAGAGAAAGCTGAGACTAGCATATAATATAAATCTAATATTTGAACATTAATTTTGACATCAAAAGGATTTTTAGCAAGGGATCTTGTGATTAGGTGTCACTCCATGGAACTCACTGATAAAATCTTAAATGTACAATGTCATGTTGTTCTCCACTTCCACTGAGGAAATAAATTTAACCTAAAGCAACATAAACCCAGTCACATATATTGAGGACTGTTTTGATAGCAAAGGTCATTGATTTCAAAAAGGCACTTATTTGGAAGAGAATTCGTGAATTCTGCCACTGTGTAGCTATTGAATAATAAGACTCACTTGTCTAGCATGACTTTTATGAATTTCCAGCTGATGCCAACAGGATGAATCAGATACACTTTCAAGGATCTTTGCTGTCATGTAATTCTTCAAGATGGATGCAATAAATTTTAAGAAGCATAACTCAAAGGGATCAGAAGGTAGGGACATATGTAGCATCGTTGTGAATACAAATCACTTCTGCAATATTTACAGATGTGGATAGATGTTAGACATTGAGCATTTTGCTTTCTTAACATTTGTCAATTTCTGATGAAGAAGAATATAAAATTCCCCGTGTATTAAGCTTTTGATGGTTGTACTTTAGTATGTGAAACAAAGTCTAGTGTAATAAGGAAATAGCTTTGATACATTTTATTTGGAATCAGTACATTTTTATAATAACAAGAAATCCCATTTCTTTTGTAGAAAAATGTATATCATACATTATTGATATCAAAAAATTATTTAATTTGCTTTGTTTAAATGATTTCAACATCCTCAAGATCTTCTTAAAAAATTAATGAAAATCGAACCCTCTAAAAGGCTCTGTGTGGTTAAGAATAAATTAAATTCTATCCTCTTCTAAGCTTGGTATTCTTATCCTAAATGTTACTATCATATAGTTGTGGTTTTATCACCAAATCTTTCTGGGCCCAACTTATTAGCAGTACAACAAAAGGAATTTTAAAGTCTACGTTTTGATGCATTATATTACATTTTCCACAGGTTTTAAGTATCTGTGCTATTTACCTTAAATTACACTTTTTATGAAACATGGCATTTGCTTTCTATTTCCTTTGAGTAAACATTATGAAAAGAATAATGAGAAGACGCAACATCAGAATATCAGTTTTTAGAATAAAACATAAATTTAAGAAGTCTTGATAATTTTCCTTATGGAATAAATTCAAACTTGTCTTTTACTTTATTAATAAATGTTTGAAGCATCTCCATGTGTCAAAAATAGAACATTTAGAACAATCAGGTGATGAGGTGTTGATTGCACCAACAAAATCACGTCAGACACAATAAATGAAGAAATTTACACAGGCTGTTTGCACTCATTAAGCACTAAAAGAAGAGTTATCACACAGTGCTTATTTATACCACTTTGTCCACCAGAAATGTCACCATTATGTCACTGTATACAGACCTGAATTCTTTTAGCAGCATCTTCTCCGGTCTGGCATGTCTGTCTGTAATTTGAAGTAGTTTCCAGTAGATGGCAATATAGGTACCATATCCAAGTGTCCAGTCACATCACAGCAGATATGACTGCTGTGATAGCGGAGATATAGTGAAAAATCATTGAAAGTAGCTTTAGTGTAGGGCACATTAAAAAAATATTATTTACTTGTAAATTAAAAATGTAACAACTAAAGAATGGGGTTGATATATAATGAAGACAGTTTGGCAAGCAAGGATTTTTAACAACGACAAAATGCTCTGAAATCTATTTCTACAGCAGGCACTACAATAAATGTAAATTTTCTCACTAGGATATGTAATGTATTATAGTGGAAGCCCTAACTATGTTATCTAAGCTCATAGATTTCAGTCTTGCTGGTTACCTGTATATCCGGACTTCAGAGCTTTGATCCAGCCTGACTCTTTGAAACTTGCTGTGTGTCTCAGGAGCAAAGAGCAGTAAGCTGGACACTCCAGTCGCACTTGCAGTAGCTGTTTTGGGTCAGCCTCGCTTCACGCTCAGACCATTACCTTCTCCTGTGTCAGATGTCCTGGCCCAGGTCATATCTGCATTCTTCTGACCCTCTCACAGCCTTTAGAGTTTTACATTGATTTCATTTTACTAGACTTAGTACTAGTATTCTCTAAGGGTGCTGACTGAGCACCATCCCTGTTTTCTCCTGTCCCAGCCCTAGGGTGGAATACTCAGCTCCAATTCCTTCTGTTGACCTGTCATTGGCCCCTAGCAGGATCTACTCCATATCCCCAGGTGAGGGCAAAATGCTCAGTTGTTAGCTGCCTAAAACATAATACAGCTAACCAGTCGTGACGTTTTTTGATCCTGGCAAAATTCTTAGAAAGACATTCTGGCTGCTTACAGGTGGACTGAACACTAATGATGCTAGCACACTCAAGTGTGAATGACTCCCTGGTATTTCAGAAGGCTGGAGAAATCTGCCAATGTTGTGCTGTTACCACTTAACCATTTCTGATTTTAAATTCAGGGAAGTAACTGCAGACTAGAAAGCTGAGAAAGGAGATAGCTTTGTTTTTCCTATGACACATTCCATTTTCCCGCTTTAATTAAAACAGTTGTTTTATGTGAAGATTCTTTTATTTATTTAGAATACATTGCTAAAATGTAGGCTTTCGCTCTCTGAAAAGCCTTTAGTGACCAGGAAAATGAGTCCAGGCTAACTCAACTTCATTAAAGTCCTTTGAAATTTCCAACATTTCAATTTCAAGTGCTCTTCACAGTGTCTTTCATGCTAAGTTCTGTGTATAGGTCTGCACAATGCCAAATGAATTGCCGGGAAAGAGGGACAATGGCAATTGACCAATCCTTGATTTTTATTCTTGAATCTGTCAAGAGTGTTCATTGGGAAGTGGATTAATGTTCACAGAGGCCTCTCAGTATAAGTCTCAGAGGCTGCAGGGCTAACATTATGAATCCCCTTAGAAAGTTTGTAACTTTCTGCTCTGAAAGCTCCTAAAATTATATTTTCAAGATTGGAGATGTGTGAAGATTTACTTGTTTTGTGAAACATTTTAAGGCTTTTTTCTTTCATTTTTTAATAGATTGGTGACTTTTTGACTCTATGAAGCATCTCTCTATTTATATCCTGGGTGGGTTATAAGGAAAGGCACCCCCTCTTCCTTTTTAGGTATTTTTCTGTTTACTCAAAGTCTCGTTAGTTTCACTTCTGTCAGTACTATTTCCTCCCATTCAGATATCCAAAGGAAGCATTTCTGTTTTCTTCATTTTGGCTCCTATCATGCCACGATGCCACCAATGATAATGCAAAAACTTTGAGAAGTAGATTTCCCTTTAAACTGTAGCGCAATATTTCACATAAAATGAGTACCAGTCATTTTTTTCAAAGATTGATTGATTGACTTGCCTTTTCAATATGAAGTGATGTAGCAGCCTCATGAAATGTTAGTGTTCATTTCCCATATTGCTTTTCTGACAGAACATGCATTATACAGAGTATTTTCTGCACTTTAATTGAAAACAGGTGTTATAGATCATCCTCAGAAGATCGTTAACTGTGCATAAATTCATACAGCTTTGGTGAGAATTCTTCTTTGCTGGTTAAAGTTGAATGAAATGATTTCCATTTCTTTGGGGAAGGGAAACAAAACTGAAAAAGCACTGCATGCCACCTTGCGAGTACGCAATACATAGCAAACATCAATTAGAATAAGTCTCTTTGGAATAAATGTTTTCAATTATTGCGTTATTGTTATTGTGTATATGTTAAGTGTAAAAATTTCACCGCAAGATTTTTCAAAACATCCTTTACTGAATTGTATTTACTAAACAATTGTAACTGTAATACTTCCATTCACAAGTATTCTAAATACACAAGAAAAGGTAAGCAGATGATTGCAAATATCTCCAACAATCATGCTCATCATAATGACAAAACTAGTAGGAAGGAGGTTATACACCACTTGTAGAAAGACACACAATGACTTAAAGAATTCTCTGGAGATTATTTCTTTCTTTACAAAGGGAATGCATATTTAAATAGAAAGAAAATTGATTATTCTGCTATCCTTGTGAAAATCTGAATTGCTAATTTTGAGGTATCAAAATTATCAGTTTTTTTCTGAGATATTTTCACCTCAGAATTGCGAATTACTTAAATTCAAAACTTTATTCAATTTAAATAGACATGTAGAACTTTTCCTAATATTTAACAAAAGTAGCTGACATTAAACATTAGGTATTTTAGATATTCCAATAAAATATTCAGGTTTAACTTGAATAATTTAGAAGTTCTCAGACTAGCTAGAGACGTAGTTTACAGGCAGACCTGTAAAAATATATTTTGCAAGATGTACGGTAGTACTCTACTTTTCCAACAAACTCAACTCTAGAAAAGGCCTAGATCGGAAAAGGCTTCTTATAAAAAGTGGTTAGCACTGAGTCCTAAATGCTGCCTTTGTTCAGAATCTATTTATACTCACTATATCCAGAAATTATTTATTTGGTTTCCAAGACTGCAGTGGATGCTTTTCTTGCTTTTTTCCTACTCAAGTTCCCTTCACCACCAGGGTGAATGTTTGCTGTTAAAGGCTCAAAGTTACCCCTTTCACTGGAGAATTTCCCTCAGCCAGGCATGAGCAAACCTGCCTGAGATGTTATACATTCCCACTTCAAAACTCCCCACCGTCACTGCCCAGGTTACCCATCAGTCAAGGACTGATTGAAATGAGGGTACATGAACCTGGCCCCCTTGCCTCTAGATGGAAAACACCCTGTGGTTTAGTTCATGTTCCAGAGCTTCCTGTGGGAACAGCCTCACGCTTTTCTCCAGCCAAAACCACATTCTTGCTTGACTTATTCTCCATTGCTGTTTTCCTTCCCTCACGCCCCTTCTCCTAAAAGCCCTCCCTTGGTACATCACTTTCACAGAATTCCCAGTGCAGTTTCTCCTTCTGGGGAATCTGACCCAGATTGCCTAGAATCTTTCTAAATCTTTCCAAAGATCTTTCCCCAGAAAATTTCCAAAATGTTTAGAATCAGAGAATTAGAAAATTATGGATTGCTAGATATAGTCAAAATGGAAAACAAGGACATGAAATATGACAGCTTGAAAAAAATATGATTAAAAACAAGACTCAAGCTTCTCTTTCAGCCTGGAAGGGTTAGCTGCTATCTGAGTCATCATCCTATCCAGGGCATTTGACAACAGAGAGCAAAGAATGGTGATCTTCAAGAGAAATGAAACACAAGGGTTAAGCCTCATGTTTGTGTTGGCTTTCTCCCTGACAAAACTCCCTGACAGCGTAGGGTGGAGGTAGAGCCTAAAAGGAGAACAGTAGTCTTGCTAAGCTGAGGAGGCACAGATCAAAGTTTGAAGCTGCTAAAGTGACCATGGAACAGAGCACATGAGGAAAGTCTACTGAGCAGAGGAAGGCACTAGAGGTCTGTGAGCGAGTTACCCTCAGGTGTCTGGCCAAAGGCAGACCTGCACATGCACACAGCAAAACTCAGCAAGATCTAACAAAGATTGGCTGCTGTAAGGCTGAAAGTAGCTCAGAGATGTAGGACGTTATTTAGTGCCAGAAGATGTTGGAGTTCCAATCCAGCCAACGTGGAGAGAATTGCTAAATACCTCAGGTATCCAGTGGAACACCATAAAAATTATACCTTAGGAGTTAGGGCTATGCACTAAAATAAGGGCCATGATTTAGGGCTAAGGGTGAAATAAAATACACCTCTCCTAAAACAACATAAAGCCGAGCCTTTGACAAAAGCAACAGGATCTCCAAATATTAAACTGCCTGCCAGAACTAAATACAACCTTTAAAGGAAGACAACATATGGCACTCTGTAAAGTGTACCATCCACATTATTCGGCATATAATTAAAAAGTACTAGACAGGAAAAGGAAGAAAATATGACACATAATCTATAGAAGGAACAGTCAGTAAAAGTACAGCCACAAAATTTTTCAGATGATAAAATTAGCACGAGGACTTTGAAACAGCTATTGTTAATGTTAAAGGATATAAAGGAAAATATAGACATAATGTATGAAAAGCTGAGGAATCTCAGCAGAGAAATGGAAACTAAAAACCAAGGTACCACATGGAAATTGGAGAACTAAAAAATACTTTATTACAGTTGAAAAAGTGACTAGATCAGATGCACAGTAAATTGGACATGTCATAAGAAAAGGTCAGTGAACTTGAAGAAAGATCAATAGAAATTACTGGGGCTGGAGAACAAAGACTGAAAAAGAAAAAAAGACAATGAAGGGCTGGCCCAGTGGTATAGTGTTTAAGTCTGCACGCTCCACTTTGGCGGCCCGGGGTTCACAGGTTTGGGTCCTGGGCACAGACCTACCCACTGCTCATCAAGCCATGCTGCACTGGCATCCCACATACAAAATAGAGGAGGATTAGCACAGATGTTGCTCAGGGCCACTCTTCCTCAGCAAAAAAAAAACAAAACAAAACAGAAAAGGATGAATCTTCAGTTACTTGTGAGACTGTACAAAGCAGTCTAAACCTAGAGGTGATGAAAAGATAGAATGTGTCAGAAAACAAACACCAAAAAATTAATGGTCAGAAATTTCCCACATTTGATGAAAAACATTAATCTTCAAAATTAAGAAGTTTAGAAAAAATACATGTACGGTAAAAGCAGTGAAAACCAAAACTAAACTGACAATTTTAAGAGAAACCACAGGAAGAAAATGACATATTATTAGAACAACAAAAATGAACGATGACTGATTTCCCATCAGAAAAAAAAAATGAATGCCATCTTTATAGGGCTGAAAGAGGAAAAACCGTTTGTTCAAAATTTTATATCCAGTAAGAATTTCTTTTAAAAAGATGCTTATGATGAATACATTTTCAGTTAAGATAATTTGTTGAGAGAAGAACTATGCTACATGAAATGCTAGAAGAAGTTCTTCAAATTGTAGGGGAAATCAGATCTACAGGTAAAATATAAAGCAAAGACAGGATAAATATGTGGGCAAATATATATGACTACCTTTTATCCCTATTCTTAAGTTACATAAAAAATTGACTGATGAAAGCAAAAAGGAAATGTATTACATTGTATTCTTGCTATCAACTGAATTGTGTGCCCTCCTCCTCAAATAATATATGTTAGTCCTAACTCCTAATAGCATGGTATGTGAAGATGGGTTCTTTGGGAGGTAATTCAGTTTAGATGATGTCATGAGCATGTGGCCCTTGTAAGGGGATGAGTGCCCTTATTAGAAGAAACTCGAGAGAGCTTGCTTTCTCTCCCTCTCTCACATGTGAGGACTCAGCCAGAAGGTAGCTGTCTGCGGGGTGGCAAGAGGACCCTTGCTAGACCCAACCACGATGGCATTGGCACCCTGATCATGCACTTCCCAGCCTTCAGAACTCTTGGAAATAAATTTCTATTGTTTAAGCTGCCCAGTCCATGGCATTTTGTTACAGCAGGCTGAGCAGACTAATGCAACTGTATGTACTGTATTATAGGATTTATCACATACATAAAGGTAAAGTTTGGATGATAATATCACAAAATATGGAGATTTAAAGGGAATAACAATTTTAAGTTCCTTGCACTTTACATGAAACAGTCTGTAAGAATTAGACAGTGATAAGTTATATAGTAATATTTAGGGCTACCAGTATAAAAAGCCAGTAGTATTCGACAAGGGAGCCAAGAGCATACGATGGAGAAAGGAGAGTCTCTTCAATAAATGGTGTTGGGAAAACTGGACAGCCACATGCAAAAGAATGAATGTAGACCATTCCCTTACACCATGCACAAAAATCAACTCAAAATGGATTAAAGACTTGAATGTAAGGCCCGAAATCATGAGACTTCTAGAAGAAAACATAGGCAGTACGCTCTTTGACATTGGTCTGAGTAGCATATTTTCAAGTCCCATGCCTGACCGGGCAAGGGAAACAAAAGAAAAGATGAACAAATGGGACTACATCAAACTAAAAAGCTTCTGCACAGCAAAGGAAACCATCAACAAAACGAAAAGACAACCTAACAATTGGGAGAAGATATTTGCAAACCATGTATCAGTTAAGGGGTTAATATCCAAAATATACAAAGAACTCATACAGCTCAACAACAAAAAAACCAACAATCCAATTAGAAAATGGGCAAAAGGTCTGAACAGAGAGTTCTCCAAAGAAGATATACAGATGGCCAACAGGCATATGAAAAGATGCTCAACATCATTAGCTATCAGGGAAATGCAAATCAAAACTACAATGAGGTATCACCTCACTCTGGTCAGAATGCCTATAATTAACAAGACAGGAAACAACAAATGTTGGAGAGGATGTGGAGGGAAGGGAACACCTGTTCACTGCTAGTGGGAGTGCAAACTGGTGCAGCCACTATGGAAATCAGTATGGAATATCCTCAGAAAATTAAGGATAGATCTATCATATGCTCCAGCTATTCCACTGCTTGGTATTTATCCAAAGAACTTGAAAACACAAACGTATAAAGATACTTGCACCCCTATGTTCATTGCAGCAGTATACACAATAGCCAAGACATGGAAGCAACTTAGGTGCCCATGATGAGACGAACGGATAAAGAAGGTGTAGTATTTATACACGATGGACTACCACTCAGCCATAACAAATTATGAAATCCTGCCATTTGTGACAACATGGATGGACCTTGAGGGTATTATGCTGAGTGAAATAAGTCAGAGGGAAAAAGTCAGATACCATATGATCTCACTCATAAGTAGAAGATAAAAACAACGACAAAAAACCACATAGCATTGGAGATTGGATTGGTGGTTACCATAGGGGAAGCAGGGAGGGGGGAGGGCAAAAGGGGTGATTAGGTTCACATGTGAGGGGATGCACTATAATTAGTGTTCGGGTGGTGAACATGATGTAATGTATACAGAATTCGAAATATGATGTACATCCGAAAATAAAAAATAAATAAATAAATAAATAAATAAATAAAATAAACTATACATTCAACAACAACAATAAAAAAGCCAGTAGTGAAAAAAAAAGTAGAAAATATCCAAGTAAAAATGACAACAAAAAGTAGAAACCAAGGAATAAAGAACAGATGGGACAAACAGAAAATAATAAGATGGTAGATTAAATCCTAATCATATCAGTAATTGCACTAAATGTACATAAATTAATATTAAAATTTTTCAATGATTAAAAAGCATTTCAACTCACATAATTATAAAAATTATAAAAGCATATACATGTAAAATCATAGCCTTAACTACTTCAAGTAAAAATTAACGGAATAAAAAGAAGAAATGGAAACATCTACAACTATCATTGAAGACTTTAGCTCATTTTCCTCAATAATTAATAGAACAAACAGACAAAAATATTAATGAGTGTATATAGGCCACCATTTAAAAATATATAATTGATATGCACAGAGCACTGTGACCAATAACTTCAGAATATTCATTACTCTGGTTTCTTACTGAAATTGAGAATCCATAGGAGACATATTATTGGAAGTTTGAGGATAGAGGAAAGATATGAAACAACCATCTAGAAGAGTAAAAGGATGGTTGGATTAGGGAAACATGCATTATTTGCCAGGCCACTTGAGTTTATAGCATTTCAATCACATAAGGCATCAATTTATTTCATATCAATGTATGAGCATGTCTAAAGATGTAAAGCCAGGAAACAGAGAATTTTCAAAGAATTTACGATGGCATTATTTGTAAGGTGTACCAAATACATATGCCACTAAGAAGAAAAAATGTCTGCCATTTAAATTATGCCATGATACTTTCTTATCCCACGAATTTTAAGACATCTTGATTTAGACATGTTAAAATGTGGGACAAAAATACATGTTTTTTTGCTATGATAAGTACAGTATGAGAGAATCTAATAGAATAAGCATTTGGAAAGAGATTCCTGATTTGGAATACTGGTGAGAAGAAGCAATCCTTAGAAAAAAATGTATCCTACAAGATAGGCTTGCAGACATTTGGTCCTATCCAAAATGCCCATGAGACATTTGGACCAAATGTCTTCCGGATGTTTTGGACAGAATCAAATGTCTGCTAATCACAGGAAAGTAGTTCAATATTAGAGTTAGATGGAGTTACTCAGTCCAAGAATAGGGTTAGACTGACCAAGGATGCATGTGTATCAATTCCCAGTTTTCTTTCGTGTCTGTGACTGGGGGTGGGGGTGGGGGGAGGGGGCGTGGATAAGGAGGAAAATGTGAAAAAATTTAGAATTAGAACTCTAAAGTTTGATTTCTGCCACTTACTAACTGCGTGATTTTGGATAAGCCCTTTGCCTGTGTGTTTCAGCTTTCTCCTCTGTGAGACTGAGAATCTATATTTACTCTTTAACACATCAAAACTTTACATAGAGTAAATAATTGGTGAAAGTTAGTATGACTGCTTCTCTCTCCAATAAGGAGGTGAGAAAGGGAACAAAAAGATCTGTTAGTTGATTATTGCAGAAGAAAGACTAATAGTGGCAACAATAGCCATCCCACCCCATCCTTCCGTTCTTTTCCACAGTTTCTTATCTCAGTGAATTGTTCCATCATCATCCACTAACGGAAGGCAGGAGTCTGAGAGCTACCTTTGGTACTTCTCGTTCATCCTGCCCATCACTTTATTCTATCTATCTCAAAGTCTTATACGTTTTTCTAGAATTTGTCCACTTGCCTGAAGCTTCTCTGTCGCAACTCTAGACCAAATTATTATCATAATCTCTTACTCAGGCTAATTCAAAGACTTCTACTTTGGCTCTCCACATGTAGTCCTAGCACTCCCACCCCTGTGACAACCTCCAATCTCCTAAAAATCTTCAACTATTAGTGCTGAGTATAGGATAAATTATAATATCTTCACAATTCTTTGCCATATGGCCCAAATCTACCATTCAGTCATGGTAATTAGAGTCTGAGGGAGAAAAAAAACCATGAATTAAAATTTTCAGCAATTAAGAATTTAGAGTCAAACTATATTGTCCATTGGTTAGACCAATTCTCTGTTATTGAACTGGCAAAGGAGACCAGTTTTGTACTGGTGGTGAAGGTATGATAAGTTATTTCAATGTTAAAATTCCTCATTAGGATTAGTAAAATATACTGGAAGCTTAAAGTTATCAGGTGGTTCAGTTCTGTAGAAGCAGGAAATTAGGGAAACAATACAAGGAGACCTTGAGTAGTCTGGAAGTCTCAGGTGGGAGGAGGATGAGCCTCGCCTATGGAAAGCACAAGGGAAGTTACAGACAAAGTAGATTTGAATCCAGGCCAGGTGTGTAGGCATCTAGCAATGAATGTGAACTGTGCAACAGAGAATAGAACAAATGGACTCAAGAGGGTTATTGAATATTGACACTGGGGATGAGACAAATTTATCAGGTTATATTAAGGTATTAAGGGCAGCATGACCAGAACTCTCCTTTGAAGGTACAGGTATCTCCCTCCCACCTCACCCCCATTTCCATCCCTATTCTGCCATTCTTAATATGACCCGGTCATATAGAAATTATTTTGAGAGCATACATGTTAGTTTTTTTTTCTATGTGGCTGCAGATTACATTCATTGGTTATTAAGTTTTACAAGCGTCTGAGTCACCAAGAAATTCCAAGGATTTCTGACTCAGTGGCTATGGATTAGGGCCCAGGAATCTGCATTTTGTACCTGGTCACAGGTGATGCTGCTGCTAGTCCAGGAACCAGATTTTTAGCATTACAGGGCTATATTCTAGTGGTGGAAGAAGACAGAAAAATTCTAATTCACTGAACTCCCTTTGGGGAGAATATATTCTGCATTAGGAAGATATACTTGTGTTTGGGGAGGGGAATGAGACTCCAAAGTGCAAGCTTGATAAAATGCCTTCAAATTCTGGAGAGACCTGTTCCTCAGAAGCCCCTTTGCTTTACTGACCTTTGGCATGAGTTGACATATGCATGTCTGTGGAGAAAAGCTGGAGCTGAATGTAATCTCTCAGCTTTAAAAAGAGAAGAGGAATTAAAACATCTCAAGAATAAATAGAGGGGAGGGGGCCAGGAAGACTTTATGCAGAGAGGGGTAGAGAAGCAAAAATAAATCTCTGGTAATGGAAAGTTAAAAGTGGAACTTAGCAAAAGGAAAATGTATAAGGAATTTTTAATTAATTAGCTCTAGGTGATGTGAGCCTATGAAAGGTCAGAAATGCTTTGGGGCAGGAATGGAAAATACTGCTTTCTGGGCACAGGAATCAGAGGATGAGTGAGGAGCTGACGGCTGCTTAAAGTAGCTTCATAAAAAATGGTTAAAATAACCATTTTAAACTTTAAATCGTACCTCAAGCTGGAATCATAATGATGTTTTTTCTCTCGTATTTAAACATTTGCAATGTAAGAATGTCAAAGCTGTCAGTTGATAGGAAAGTAGAACAATAAATCTCAAGAGCTTTGGGGACATGTATATCAGGTAGGAATAAATATTTCTTCAAATGGTGAAAAATAAACAAGTTCCAGCTCATTTAATATCCCACATTTCTAGAGACACTAAAATCAAGGTCAAGACATGTAAGCATATTCCCTGTTCATAGCCATTAATTCTCAGTTTTATTGATTTTTGCTAAAATAACAAAGTGCTGACTTGGCTAGTTCATTAGGCAAGGAAGATGAGAAATATTCTGCAAAAGTAAAATAGAAAATAAGCCAGAAATTATTGTTTGTTTTTCTATAAAAACTTCACCTTCTTTTTTCTAATCTTAAAGTGTATACTTTTTAACAAAAAACGGGAAATATAGAAATTACAAATTCTAAAATCACCTAGAATACCAACAAGTGCAGATATTTGGGGCTACTATTTACCTATACTTATTTGCATATACATCACATACAAAAACACCTAAAATTCTCTATCTTTAAAATTATTTTTTTATTTTTTTTTAAAGATTTTATTATTTCCTTTTTCTCCCCAAAGCCCCCTGGTACATAGTTGTATATTCTTCGTTGTGGGTTCTTCTAGTTGTGGCATGTGGGACGCTGCCTCAGCGTGGTCTGATGAGCAGTGCCATGTCCGCGCCCAGGATTCGAACCAACGAAACACTGGGCTGCCTGCAGCGGAGCGCGCGAACTTAACCACTCGGCCACGGGGCCAGCCCCCTAAAATTATTTTTATATATCACTTCGGTTTTACTTTTTGTTTAGGTATTTCTCAAATAAATAGCACATTGTTGCAATTTATTGTTTTTCATCCTGATCAAATAGATGCTTTCTCCTAATGAGTTTAATTTTTTTATACATGTTAATATCTGGAATATCTTTTGTGTATTATTTTTAATGCCATTTAAAATTATTTTAATTAATTCTAGTACTAATTGCATAGATATATCTTTGCTTTTACATTTATTTTAAATATCTGCAGTTTATACGATAGCTTTAAAATAATACCTGTGATTACATTTATGGTTTTCAAGATTGCCATGTTCAAGAAGAGTTTCATTACTTATGACTCCTCCTTAATGTAAAATGAAGAATTTAACATAATACTCTCTTGCTCCCCAATTTCTCTCAATGCAATAAGATCTGCATTTATACACTATTTATTATTATTAAATTTTATCTCATCATCCTTTAAGAGTCAATATTGGTCTTTTCATTTCTCAATTTGTTACCATATTGTTCACTACTTTTTGTTATCAAAACAAAATAGTCCTTGGTATATTAGTGCTCAGAAAATATATATTGAATTAGTGAGTGATCTAAACTTAATTTTAAATATATAGAATAGCCACCAGAAAGACGAAGATAAGAAAAAGAGAGAATCAGGGCTTACGCTATCCTGTAAATCTAACTTTTTCTGTTGTAGAGTTTGTATTTTCAATTAGCGCATTTATGCACTAAATAGTAGAGGCAGATAACAAAGATGGTTTTTTGTTTTGTGTCCTGATTTTGCATCTAAAAGTCTCTTTAGACTGTCTTTGCACATGGATGGCAGCCTATGCAAGTGTAATAATAAACTAGTACATATATACTACTTTCCTTAAAAATTACTTTCCCTAAAAATGGTCACTTTTCATTTATGCATGAGTATATATAGTCTTATTTTCTTTATTATCAAAATTTAAAACTTTTCCAGAATATGTCAAACTGAGACTCTTTTTGCATTATTTGCATCTAGAGTATAGTGAATTGTTGCAGTCAGTAGGTTAGTTTTAAAACAAAAAAATACATACGCAATGGGAATATTTTGGAATATCATTTTTTTCTTTTTTTTCTTTTTCTATTTTCTTCATTCTAGTTTATTTGTGGGGAATGTAGTTCATCCATGGCTTAAAATTATGTTCTTTGTATATTTTCTGTATATTCCCTGCTTTTACTATCCATCATATCTTTCATTGTTATCATATTTTAAGGATACTTTCAGCCTATTTCCCAAATTTCAGATTCAACTTCGTGTTTGGTTGATTCTGTTCTTTCTTAACTCATGCAAATAAGTTTTATGTTTTCATCTTTAATGTCTTAGCATTTATTGTTTATTCCAGTTCTCTTTTCATTTAATACTTAATACTTTATTTCACACAGACTATAGTTTCCTAATGTTTCTGAAAACTCGGAATGAATATAGTTGTACATATCCTATTGTTTCCTGTAGTAAATATTTTTTATGAGTTCGTCTTCCATCTGCTTATTTTAAGAAAATGTTTCCATGCTTTCATGTTACAGAATATTTTTTAGGCCTCTGTATTTTCTTTTTGTCATTTCCTTCCCCGCCTTCTCATCCCTCATCCCCCCGTTTATATAGTCTTGAAGCAGAAAAGAACTGTTCTGATCTAAAGGTTGCTAACTGACAGAGTACCTATGTTCTATATTTCCACAGATCTTTACTTCTATAATTTTAAGTTATATTATTTAGCTAACTCTTGTGTAAGGTCTCATTTATACAATGAAGCTCTGCTGCCCTGAGGTGAGAATTTTAGTTTTCATTCCTGGTTTCTGTCATAATTCAAAGCAATTTGTAGGTCTTCTTTTGCATGTAAACACTGCTCTCTCTGGAATGTACACTTTCTGTGCTCATCTTGTTTTTACTTAACTTTACATGACGTAACTCAGAATAAAATGCACCATCAGGGACGCCCTCCTATCTCAGACTGTGCTGCCCTACAGAGAACTCATACTGATCTGATAATATATACTAAGTACTGAGCCTGAGACGTAGAAAGTGGCTCTACAGCCATGCACAGAGGCTCCCATCAGGAGGGAGGCTGACTTAGAAACTTTGGTGCTGTAGACGCTAAGTCTAATGTGGAAATGAGAATTGAGTTTGTGAGGAAATCTCCTATTTTCGTCCTTTCCACTTGTTCTGTTATTTCAGAAATCTGGGTATGAGTTGGTTTCTTGCAATGTCTAAATCTGACCCATTCATTTATTAAAAAAGTCAATTATCTCAGATATAAGAGGCAGCGGGGTCAAATGCCTCATGGTTTGAGGGATCATGGCAATTTAATGCACTGAAAGATAGCCAGCCATACTGCACACCCAAAGCAAGGAAGAGAACGATGCAAAAGGAGGCTGAAGGGTGTAACAATACAACACATTTTAACAGACATAAAATATCAGATCTGTTTAAGGAGTTTTGCCTTTCTCCTAAGAACAGCGGTGAACCCACTAATTTCCAATGGGTTCCTTAGAGTAAATGGCAAATTATTTTTCTGGATGTATCAAGTTCCATGGGATAGTAGCCTTTGCCTACATCCCTGGTGCAAGGCATACCATTTCTTCTTTCACCTTCTCTAGCAACACGCTATTTCTATTTCTCAAAGATGCCCAGTTTGATCTCACCTTAGGGTTTTTGCACCACTTGTTCCATCTATTAGGAATTCTTTTTATGTTGATTTTCATATGTTTGATTATTTTTGTTATTCATTTAGAGAGATATTTCCTTACTCTCTATCTCCATTCTAAATTATCCTTGCACATTAACATGCTGTAATTTTCTTTAGAGTCCTTATCTATCAACATTTGGTATTTTTTCTTGTTTTCTTTTCATGTTTATTGTCTATCATCCCTGATAACATAAGCTCCATTAGAAGAGACATCTTGTTAACCTTTCATCTCAAAGAACTACAAAAAAGAAGAACAAACTCAGCCCAAAGTTAGCAGAAGGAAGGAAATAACAAAGAACAGAGCAAAAATAAATGAGGTAAAGACTGAAAAGACAATAGAAAAGATAATGAAACTGAGTTGGCTTCTGAAAAGATAAACAAATTAGACAAGCCATTAGCTAGACTCATCAAGAAAAAAAGAGAAAGAACTCGAATTAAAAACAAATAGAAATGAAAGGAAACATTACAATTAATACCACACAAATACAAAGGATCACATGAGATTACTATGAACAATTATACACCAAAATTGGACAACCTACAAGAAGTGGACAAATTCCTGGAAACACACAACCTACTGAATCATGAAGAAATAGAAAATCTGAACAGACCAATTACTACCAAGGAGATTAAATCAATAATCAAAAACCTCGCAACAAAAGTTCAGGACCAGATGGCCTCGTTGGTGAATTCTACCAAACATTTAAAGAAGAATTAATACCAGTCCTGCTCCAACTCTTTCAAAAATAGAAGAGGAGGAAACACTTCCAAACTCATTTTACAAGGTCAGGATTACCCTGATACAAAAACCAGACTAGGATACTACAAGAAAGGAAAATTATGGGTCAATATCCCTAATGAATACAGAGGCAAAATGCTCAACAAAATATTAGCAAAGCAAATTCAACAGTGCATTAAAAGGCTCATATACGATGATCAACTGGGATTTATTCTAGGGACTCAAAGATGGTTTGACACCCCTAAATCAATCAATGTGATGCACATTAACAAACTGAAGGATAAAACTCATATGATCATCTCAATAAATGCAGAAAAATTATACAACAAATTACCACATCAATTCATGATAAAAAACACTCTCAACAAACTCAGTATAGAGGAACTGTACCTCAACATTAGAAAGGCCATATATGACACACCCACAGCAAACATCATACTCAGTGGTGAAAGCTGAAAGCTTTTCCTCTAAGATCAGAAACTAGATGAGGGTTTTCACCACTTTTACTCAATGAAGTACCAGAAGTCCTAGCCAGAGCAATTAGCCACGAAAAAGAAATGACATCCAAATTAGAAAGGAAGAAGTAAAACTGTCTCTACTTGCAGATGGCATGATATTATATATAGGAAACCCTCACAACTCCACAAAAAAACTGTTAGAACTAATAAGTGAATTCAGTAAAGTTGCAGGATATAAAATCAATATACAGAAATACAATACAATATACAAAAATACAAAGTCAGTTATATTTCTATACACTAATAACAATCAGTAATAGAAATTAAGAAAACAGTCCCATTTACAATTGCATCAAAAAAATACCTAGGAATAAATATTGCCATTTGCAATAACATAGGCAGAGCTTGAGGGCAATGTGCTAAGTGAAATAAGTCAGACAGAGAAAGACAAATTATATAAAATCTCGCTTACATATGTACTCTCAAAAAAAACAAAAACAAGCTCATAGATACAGAGAACAGATTAGTGGCTGCCAGAGATAGGGGTTGGGTGGTGGGCAAAACAGGTGAAGATCAAAAGGTACAATCTTCCACTTATAAAATAAGTAATTCTCAGGTATATAATGTACAACATGTTGACTATTGTTAATAATACCATATTGTATGTTTGAAAGTTGCTAAGAGAGTAGATCTTAAAAGTTCTTATCACAGGAAAAAAAAAGTTTTGTAACTATGTGTGATGATGCATGTTAACTATTTTTATTGTGGCGATAATTTTGCAAAAATACAAATCAATATATCATTACATTGTACACCTGAAACTAATATAATCTTATATGTGAATTATATCTCAATAAAAAAATAAAAAATATAAAAAGAAGGTAAAAAAAAAAAGAAAAAACTAAGGCCTACAAAACTGAAGTGACTTGTCCTGAATTTCCACAGACAAGTGTGGAAACACAAAGGCATTCAAAATGATGAGTGACAGATACTAAATAAAGAAAATACCTATCTAGCTGGAGAGGAAAATGTAGCATTTCATCGTAAACATTTGCTTCTCAGCATAGTAACAGTTTAGCTAGAAAATTTCTAGGGAAAGGCTAGCTTACTCTGATGATATTTATTGAACTGTAAATTCCTTCAAGGAAGATATAAATCTTACCCGTATTGACATCACATCGTCTAACATTAGGTAAGGTCTCACCGATATAGGCTTCATTGAAAAGCATTAAGTTGAATTGAACTGAGAAGTGCTTTACAACAGTGAAACGTATGTTAAAAATTATATTTTATTTATTTTAAATATATGTTCTTCTTCGCCCTGAAAGTCAAATATGTGTGTGTTTGTGTTGGGGAAAGGTGGAGGGCAAGGCTAAGAGGATCTCTTATCCAGCTGGCAACGCTTGAAAGGAAGAGACACATAGAAATCTGATTCCCAGGGTAGAGGCTTACTGAACAGTGGGCACTTGCAGGCCCAAGAGAAGTGATACTGCTTGGGAGAGCCTGGCATACGTCCTCCCAAGGTTAGAAACATGCACATTTTATTTTAACTATTGTGAATACTGTCATTATAACTTTGTTCATTTTTCTGATAATTTACTCTCAGAATAAATTCCTTAAAGTAGAATTGTTTGGTTAAAAGTCAGGCCCTTTGAACTCTGCAGGAAAGAGTTACTATAGGAGGCCTGAGACAATTACCCTTTAAAAGGTCTGCTTATAAGGTTGACCTTTGGCTGGTGTCCAGAAACTTGGGTTTTTGGAGGGTTCCCAACCCCTGAGGAGAAGAATGATTCACTGTGCTTTAACTGTTTGTATAAGCAATGTGGTTTGTACTGAAAACCTGACTTCCTTCTAGGAGTCTGGAATTTTGATATGTAGTGGGCAGAGAGTACCTATGTGACCAGCTCCCGATAAAAACTCTGTGCTCCTACTCCCTTCAGAGCTCCCCCAGTAGATGATATTTCATCTAAGTTGTCACGAAATTTTGCTGGGAGAATTAAGCATGTCCTATGTGACTCTGTTGGAAAGAACTTGGAATTCTGCGCCTGGCTCCTCTGGGTTTCTCTCCACATGCCCTTTCTCTTTGCTGATTTTGTGGTTTATCCTCTCGCTGTAATAAATCACAGCTGTGAGTACCATTATGTGCTAGTTCTGTGAGTTCTCCCAGAAAATCATTGAACCTAGTGGTAGTGGCCTTGGGGATTCCTGACACAAGTGCCAATTTCATGTCTCTTAATATTGTGAAACATCTTTTCAAAAGAATTCCAAACCTTAATGTGAGAAGTCGTACTTCGTGGTTGTTCTACTTCTCACTTCTTTGATTTATAGTGAAATTGAATACCTGCTCAGATTTTGGAGATTTGCATATGTCTTTATTTTCAAATTACCTATTTATTTTGTTGCATGGATAGTTGTCCCAAACAATATTTATTGAATTATCCGTAATTTCTACTGTCTCGAAAACTCAGCATCACTATACATTAAATAGTACATACATTTGAATTTATTTCAGGACTGAAATTTATTTGTCTAGTATTGTGCCAGTACCACAGTGTTTAGTTATTGTAATTTTTATAACCAAGAGGCAACTCTGAAGATTTTTCCAAGAATTTTAATGTATCCTTGATTTTTACATTTTAATCAATTATTTTTTTATTAAATTTAACTTATAAGTTTATTTTAAAACACTTGTTAGAATGCAACTAATGTTTTTGCATTAATATTGATAATGGAGATGAGCATGGTAAACAACATAGACTATTGAATCAATTGTTATCACTAATAACACTACATGTAAAGGAAATACTCATTTTGTAAAAGAGATGAAGAATATGTTTCCCATGTAGTCAAAAGGATTATTACTGATGCACTCAGGAACAATAGTTCGCCTGTATTTCATAGTAATTTTTAAATATTAGATAAAGCTGGAAGTGGTAAAAATTATGCACATAGTTTAGAAAGTTCTTTTAATCTAAAAACATAAATTCTTAAATTGTACACATTCATAGTTGTTTAATATATAGTCAAGGTCTTTTTTTGATTATGGATAAGTTGATTAGAACTTTTTACTGTTTTGCTTTCATAAAACACATCCAGAATACATTATCTATGATTTCCAAATTTGTTTTCTTTTCCTAAAGAAGAGGTAAAAATTAAGGGTGTGCGATGTAAATTGTATGCAGAATCTTTCTCCATCATTATTCTTTTGTCTTATACTTTTTTCAATAGTAACTCAGTGGCAAATTATTTTTAGCAATTCTTTTATTGACACTTTCAAAGCAAATGAAAGCATGGATTTACCTAGGAAAAAACTCCCTGTTTTACACTCATGGTTAATATAATATAAAATTACATCAGATAATTATAGTAACAAGACTATGATATGATTTTGAGAACAAATGCAACTAACTCCAGGGAAATGTTGGTTAGGGCAGAAATGTCCTAGAGGAGTGGACGTGGACATGTCTCAGCATGCTTCATGGAGGGGATGGGAACCTGTGAGTTAGTCTCGAGATTTGATTTAGTGGCGAGTGACTAAAAAAAATTTTGCTATGTAAGTAATATGCGTGGACATTAAAAATTGAAGTTGTTAAAGTAAGTAGAATTGATGTTAAATTATGGACTGAGCACTTATTAACAAATTTGAATATTAGAGGAATGAGGGAAACAAAATACACAGAATATGTGCATAGGAATAGAACATAAAAAAGGAATAAAAGCAAAAAAAATGATTTATTCATGCAGTTAACGTATACTGAATACATAGTGTGTGTTGGCAATGGCAGACATCATAGATAACGTGAACAAGAGAGACAAGACTTCTGCCTTCATGAAGGTTATAGGTGAATGAAATTAGAGTGGTAGAACTGAATAAAAATAATAAATTTTCAAATATGCAGAAAGACAGGATATCTAAAGAGCATAGCATTCAACACATTGACTTAAAAAATGATTAAATATTTTAGCATCATTTTTACACATAAATATTCATTTATTTTAATTGAAAAGAAAATACTCTTATAAGATTAGCTTAATTTAATTTGATTAATCATGTCTAACCATCATCAATTTGGTAGATATTTCATGAAGATCATAATGTCTTCGTATAGTCTATCTTTATGTCATTAATTTCAAGCTTCATTAATTTTCCAATTTTCAGGTTTCAAATGCTTTTCTAAACCGCTCTGACTTCTTAGGATTTACCTTGCTTCTTGTACCAAAATACTGCATGAAACAAAACATTTTAATACACTCTTTCTCCAAAAAGACCATGTTATACTGGGCTTTGTAAATTATACTAATGTGTACTAATGTGTTTGCATTGATAATCTCTGCTATAACTTTAATTTGTTCAAAAGCAACCTTAAATGTCATATCTTTCTTACTGGATATTAACAAAAACCCACAAAGTAATCATATAGGTGTTCACAAGGGAAGTAAAAATTGTTTTTCATAGAGCAGCTTAAAATTTTAACTTAAACAAGTAATAACATTCAGCATATAATCGGAAGTGTTTTATATTTCTGACCCTTTAGCGCTATGAAATGAGTCCCCAGTACATACCTATATAGCGAAACTGAATAATTCATGCATTGGTCACCCTTTATCAAAGAATTGGGTATTTAAAATGTAAAAGTGTCTAGATTTGTAAGGAGATCTTTCAAAATGAAAACTAATAAAGCTCACTCACTGGTCTTTTGGGATTTCTTTTGAAAATCCTGAGTTTTTATCATTTGACCATTTGTAAATATAAGAAACAACTAGCCAGCAATCTTTTTAATCGACCATTGCTAACATACACAGGTTCATGAGCCCTCTTTCTTCAGAAAAAGAACATCTCTAAATGTTAAATTAGTGGATTAGATGAGCTTAAAATGGACTTTGAAGTCCTTCTTGTAAAATCATTCTGTAGCAGAATGAATTAAGCATCTGAATACACATGGCAGTCAGATGTGTAGTAAGTTATAAACCTCACCCCTTACCAGCCAAACTGTAGCTTATGGACAAAAAACACAAAAATGGTACTATACGCAAAACAAAACCGAAACTTCCTGCAGTAGGAAACCTCGTCTTATTTACTTCTCACATTTTTATGATTTGTTTTTCTTCCTTGATTAAAAAAACTATGTAAATTACACACTGTTTGATTAAATATACTTAAAAACTAAAGTCCAAAGACAATGGATTAAAGAACATAACAATTAGAAGTCTTCTTATTGCTGCCTTCTAATCTGACAGTTCTTTTAAGAAATGGTCACTTATAATAGTTTAATCCGGTTTGTAACACGTATCAAGACTTTTTTTTTTTTTTTTTACCTGTGAGGCTTTTCTTTTGATCCATGAATTTTATCCAATGTCCATCGCTCGGAAAAAAAGTTCTTTAGTAGTTGTTTTACATTCTAAAATGAGCCATAAAGTAAATACCAACATTTGGGGCTAAATACTTTCATTCAAGGCATACAGATTAAAACTGTCAGGGAAAGCTAAAGTGACGCACCTAAGCCCACAGTGAAAGTAAGAAATAAATGTGGGACTAGAACCTAGACCATCTGGCTCCACTGGGGGTGCTAGTAACCACCGAGACTGTGGCTTCCATGGAAGGCCTTCGCGTGTGCTTGCAATGTTTTCTCCTAATGGACTCACTTGAGAATATAACTTTATGGTGTGTCCACTTCTGTATATACAGATCTATTTTATTTCTAATTACCATAAACCATGGTACTTCAGTTTATTGAGAAATTCCTTTATTAATGGACTTTGGGATGGTTTCTAGTATTTTGCTATTGCAAACCATGCACCAGTGTACATCATTGCACACATATCTTTCCTTAGAAATCCTGAGAAGTGCTAGTTTAGAGATTATAAGCATACTAAATTTTGATAGTTCCTGCCAAATGGACCTCCAATTAGTTACATCAAATTGTACTCTTATAATAGTGTATGAAAATACCAAATTTCTTATGCTTATCATCATTGCTCATGATCACTTTTTTCTTTAATATGATTAGTCAAAAGTTGCATGTCATTTTAAAAAATTTTATTACTCAGTTTGTTTATAATATTAAGGATAGATTTTAAAGGTTTTTTTATATTTGCAATTTATATTTCTTCTTCCGCATATTGTTTCTTTCTGATTGAAACATTTTCCATTGGTAGTTTATTTTTTCCTAGTAGGTTTATGAGAATTTCTTACATATTAACGCTGTTGATCTTCTGTTATATATTGTAAACATTTATTCTAACTGTGTCATTTTATGATGTTTATTTATAGTGCCTTTGGATACATAGAACATTTAAATTTTATGTAGTTATATCCATCATTCGGTTATAGTTTCCATTGAAGATTTGTGTAAAATTAAGCTATACTAAAATGGAGAACTGACTTCTTAACAACGTTTTGTTCAAAGGGAGGCCCTTGTTAGCAAGCACTAGCAGAATTTTGGTAGGGGTGCAAAACACCTTGAAGCGTGTAAGATCAGAGCCTTAGCAAGCCCACTTTTGTCAGGATTTCACTGCACTGTTGTATTCCCACATCTCCAGATGAAGAAACTATCTTAGGATTCTGGTAATGGGCAACTAGGGAAGAACTCCACAAAATGAGGGCAACAGTTCTTAATGGAGAACTCTGGGCTGGCAAAGAGTTAATGAACAAGGCAGCAGGCCAGATAAGTAGTAAAAAGAAAAATAAATAATGCTTATATTTTGGATGATACTAGATATGGACTTTTCAAGTTTGAGGCTGGTCAAAGTATCTACTTATATTTGTTGGTAGGGCAGCTAAGTCCTTAAGGCATAAGTGTGAAAACTAATACTTTAAAACATTATTCGTGTGCAGGTTGCCGGAAGATGAAGTCCACCGTACCTTTGATAATAGCGCCCTGTCTTAAATACTAGATAGATGTTTTTGAAACTGGCAGAAGTCTTTGCTCAGTGTTCTCCTCTTCAAAATATACTAGGCTAATATTGCACATTTTCACTTCCAGATACATTTTAAGATGATTTGACAACTTTCATAAAAGTCCTGTAGGGATTTATAGAGTAACTGAAGGAGAAATGACAGTTTTACAATAGTGAGTTCTCGCTTACAGGAACATGTTCTCTCTCCATTCACTGAGGTCTTCTTTTATGACTTTCAGGAAAGCTGTATAGTTTTTCTTTTTCATTTATATATGACCATTTCTTTTGTTATTTGTAAGTTCTAAAACGGTTTTTGTGTGTGTTCTGCACTTTTTTCCCACTACGTTTTCTATTTGATCAAAATGGTACATAGGTAGGAAAATTATTTATGTGTGCTAATTTTTGTTTAATTTAGCTACTGCTTTAATTCTTTTATATGTCCAAAATGGGACATTTTCTTGTATTTTAACTATAGATACATGCTTGACAATAATTACAATTTTGAATTCTGCATCCCAATATTCATATCTTAGCGAATAAAGTTGGCTTTTAATTCTAGCTCACTTATTTTTAAATTATATAAAGTGTTGAATTATAATTGTCAATACATTGCATTACATTAATATATTTCCTACTTTTTCTAATGTTCTTATTTGATTCACTCAGATGCCTGGCAAGTTGATGCTGGTAGTTGGGGAAGTTTGAGATCCTTTCAATGTCCTTTCCATGTTGGCTTCTCCATAAGGCAGCTTGAATGTCCTCATGACGTGGTGGCCAGCTTTCCCCAGATTAAGTGATCCAAGATCATGGCAGAAGCCAAGATGGCCTCTTGATCTAGCCCAGGAAATCATGCACTGTCACTTCTGCTACATTCTATTTGTTTGACACAAATCAATAAATCTGCCCATGTTCAGGGGGAGGGATTAGACTCCACCTTTTGAAGAGAAGAGTGTCAGGAATTTGTGGACATATTTTTAAACAGCATAATACACCCCGACAAAGTATATATATTATTGCAGACATTAATTTTTATGAATAGTATCATAGTCTGTGTATTCTTCTGCTACTTTTGCATTCAGTGTTTTGCAATATATCTTTCTATCCATTCGTCCATCCATCCAGCTATCTATTGTTCTAGTATTTTTATTTAAATTTTTATACACATTCATTTTATGAATATATCTTAATATTTACTATCCTGTTGAAAGTTAGTTCAGGAGTTTTGAATTTGACTACCAACAATGGTTTTATAAATGCTCATGTGTATCTCCTCATGCAGCTATGTGAGACTTTTGATAGAGTATTTTTCTAGGAGACAGATTTCTGACAAATTGTTTTATTATTTCATCTTTATAGACATAGTCAAATTTCTCTCCACATGCAACATATTATAGGCCTCATTGCTTTACATTCTCACCACATTTGATATTCCTTGTCTTTCAATTTTGTCAATCTTAAAGAATCTCAGTATAGTTTTCATTTAAGCATCTCTGATTGCTAATGAAATTGATCTTGATCATATTTTGAATGGTAATTTACTAGTTTGGATCTTCTCTTTTGAGAATTGACTACTTTTTTTTCTTTTGTCCATTTTTCTATGAGTTTATTACTTTTTTATTTATTTGGGGAAATTATTTATGTTTTGTTTTACAAACACTTTTGTGGAATCAGAACTGATACTTTTAGTTCTGACTTTATGAATAAGCATATCTCATAGTCAAAAGAGAAACAAATAAGCAAGTAAACAAATAAACAACACTTTTCCCTCAAGATTAAAAAACGAAACAAAAAATAGATTTAACCTGTCTAGTTCTGGTCTCAAGATAAAGGAAGCCTCTACATTTTCCTTAACTTACTGACTGCCTAATAAAACTAAATGTATTCTTCACTTTTGCAATGTAGATATTTGAAGATATGTCACAATCTTTGTGGTTAGGCTAATCATGAAAAAAACTTAGTTTTTGGTTACCTTTGTATACAACATCACTGCTGAATATACTTATAGTTTAATAGATTATCTACAGTTTCCTTTAGACATTCTATCTACACAATCATTTCGTCTATGAATAATCTTTATATTTTTTGTCTCGCTTTGTTTTCCATGACCTCCAGTACATAGTTGAATTATAATGAAAGTGGATATTCTGTTTCATTCTCAATCTTAGGAAGAAGGCTTTCAACATCTAACTATTAAGCATGGTTTTACTGCTTTTTTTAATATTTACACTTTAATAACTTAAGACCTTGTTATTGTAATCCAGTTGGCTGGGAAATTATCAATCATAAGTAGATACTTTTCTGCATTAATATATGACCATTCGACTTTTCTCATTTATTCTATTAATATTATGAATTACATTGTTTGATTTCTTTCATCAGTGTTTTATAATTTTCCTCATATAGATCTTGTACATATTTTGTTAGATTTATATCAAAGTATTTCATTCTTTGGAGTGCTCATATAAATGGTATTTACCCATTCTATTTTTTAGCATACTTTTAAAAATTTATGAAAGAGTTTTAGATCTACAGAAAAATTGTGAAGATAGTACAGAGAGTTCCCATATACCCTACACACAGTCTCCTCCATTGTTATCATCCTATATTAGAATGATAAATGTGAAAAAATCAGTATTGATGCATTATTAACTAAATTCATACTTAATTCAGATTTTCTTGCTTTTTACCTATTTTTTTCTGTTACAGGATATCATATGACACTTAGCCATCATGTCTCTTTAGGCTCCTCTTTACTATGACGGTTTCTCAGAATTTTCTTTACATTTTGAGGAGTACTTGTCAGTTATTTTGTGAGTGTCCCTTAAGCAGTATTTGTCAGGTGCTTTTCACATAATTACACTGTGGTTGTGCATTTGGAGGAGGAAAACCAGAAAGGAAAAGTGCCATTCTCACTACATCATATGAAGGATACATACTATCAACTTGGCTTATTACTGATGACGTTAACCTTGAGGCTGAAGTGGTGTTTGTCAGGGATTTCCACTGTAAAGTTACTTCCCTCCCACTTTCCGTATTGTTCTCTTTGGAAGGAAGTCACGATGTGCAGCCCACACCTACTGAATGGAAAGTGACGCTCCCCCTCCTTAAGAGCAGAGTATTGACAAAAATTATTTAGAATTCTTTTGCATGAGAAATTTGTCTATTCTCCCACATTTATTTAATTCAATCATTTATTTGTATCAGATTGAGACTCATAGATATTTGTTTTCTACTATGGTGTATAATGCAACCCCATTTTATTTATTTTGTTATTCAAATTATTCCAGCTTTGGCTCTTGGTAAATGTTTCAGTTGGCTCCTTTGTCCCTTTGACACACTCCATTTTTGGTGTATATACCATTTTGAGGGAGAAAAGGCATATCTATATTTTCTGGCACTATAAGACACTCCAGGCACATCTTATATATTTCCTGCCCCAGTCCTAATATCAGCCATTTTTTCCAAGAAGTACGGGTTCCTTTTATTGGAGAATGGCATTAGAAACCAAGATCAGAGCAGTAGATGTGCTTATTGCGTCTAGGCCCACTCTGCTGACAGAACAAGGAAATATATGCATGGATACTAACCCATGTATATATACATGCTTATAAATATTTCTATATGTAACCATCTGTATCTATATTAAGCTAAATCATGAGTCCATACTCATTTCTCCAACTCTTATCCATTACCATATAGAATATTCCTTCGCATGTGTGTAACTGCTCACTTCAACATCGAGAAACCTGGCTTTTACTATCCACCATTCATTTACTTAATTGTTCAATTCCAGTATAAATGCATAGTGGTTTTAGACTTGCTGACTTGTATCCCCTAGGAAACAAATTTATGAAGTAGAGCAGTGCTATGCAAAGTTTCTCTGCCTTTAGTTGTACAGACTCCACTAATTTCCAAATTTAACTAGGTTAGCACAATTTTCCCCCATCTCTTCAGTGATACAGTTTCATGCGTTTATAAACATTTATATGATTTTTACATATATTTTCCATTTTTGTACCAAAAGTCTCCATCTTTTGTTTTTACATCCTGACTATATTAATCATAGTTCTATGTCTTGTAAGATAATCTTTATGCTTCTCCTATAGTTCTTTTATTTTCTATTGGCTGCTGGTTTTGGTTTTATTCAAATTTGGTCTTGTTAGATACCTGATGACTTTTGTTTGTAAGTTAAACTTTGCATGTGACATCTTTAAGAGATTGTTTGAGCTTCTGGGTGATATTGTCTTTCTCCAGAGAGGATTTACTTTTTCTTCTGGCAGGCAGATGACAAATCTAATTAGTACAATCAGCGCTTGAAATTATCACAGCTGGTCTTTACTGTCTGGTTTATTTTTAGTTCAACTTCAATTATATTTTGTAGCCCTTTAGGTCCCCAGACCTCAGTTATTTACAAGAACTCTTCCTCATTGGCAGGTCCTGATTTCCATTCCCCCTTCCCTCAACCCCAAGAGCCTATGGAAAGTTCTGCACAAGTTTTGAAGCTTTTAATTACAGCTTTTGGGATCACCAATCAACATGGTGGAAAAGCAGCATCCAATGTCATATTTACCTCTTTTGACTTCCAATTTCTCCCAAATATTGGCTCCAAAAATTCATATTGCTTAAGTAACTCTTAAATGGCTTCAATGAGATGGTTTTTAAATATTTTGTCCAGTTTTTCCAATTATCTCAGCAGAAGATTATTGCATATGACTTGCCCCACCCGTCATTCCTGGAATAGAAAGCACTCACTTCCCAGTCCTTCCTGTATCTCCACCTTATATCTGAGATGACTTTTCTTCTTCCAGAATGTTAAAGACAAGACAACAGACCCAAAATGAAGTCATCTATGCTAAGCCCCATGTCACCAAACTGAGACCTAACCTAATTATAGTTTTGGCTCTCCCAGAAATAGAATCTTAAACCAGCCAATCAGGAGTCTCCTGATCAGTGCTGGTTAGGATATTGGCCTCTTGGACCCCCGCTATCCCCTAAAGGAAAGTAACCTTGCAATACCCAATCCACTTTCTTGTTTAACACAATTTCCTTGTTCCTATTCCCTTCTGCCTATAAAAGTCTCTCATTTTGTACAGCTCCTTGGAACTCCTTTCTATCTGCTAGATTCGATGCTGCCTGATTCATGAGTCATTGAATAAAGCCAATAAGATCTTTAAAGTTCACTTGGTTGAATTTTGTTTTTTAACAAACCATACTCTTACACTGGGTATGCAGATCTTTGGGCTTCTGGATTTATGAGTGGATGGATCTACTATTGGATTCTCTAAGTTGGATCTTTACCTAGGTTTATTTTCAAACCTCTTGTCCTATAAAGATAAGAAAATCTGAGAGCCTGTTCACCAGATTTGGCAAATGCCATCAGGGGAAAATTAGCTTTATTTTTCTCCTTACCTTTCTAAGCTTCATCAGATTTTGGTTAAATAAACTCTAATTTGCCATTTCTTCAATGTTTTGAAGAAGATTTTTTTCTTACTTTTATACCAGTAGCCATATTATTTTAATGAAAACAAAAGTGCTTCTTAAATCTTATCTCATCATTTAATTTTTCCCTTTCCTTCTCATTATGGAAAATCTCTTAAGTTTGACAGTTATTTCACCGAATCATTTTTCCAAATTTCAAATCTGTAGTCTCTGCTTCCATTTTAGTTTTAACTTCTCTTTAAAATTCCACTCGTTTTTCCTTATTTAATTGGTTCCTAATCAAGACCTCTTCATTAAGTCGTATAGATGCAGTTTCTTCTTGAATATCATTAAGAATAGAATTATAAATATTCTAAAATTTATTTTGTTCTTTTCATTCTATTTCATACGGAAATAATTTTGGAGAGTTTCCAAAAAGGTATTTTTCTATTTAATAGGATTATGTTTTCTTACAGTTATTGAGACTTTTAAAGTTATATTTTCCAAAGAAAGTTTTTTTTCTTTTTCAGTAGAAAACTGAGATAATTTCTGTCCAATTAGTGGTATTCCTGTTTTTTCATGTTCAAATAATTCAGTGCTAATAAAACAAAGTAGAAATGTTTAGCTTGGCCATGCCTTTACATTGTTAATTTAGAAACACAGAAGCTTCTTGGGAATAGAGTGGAGGCCAATATTGGCTTGGCTTCTGTGTCAATTAATTTTGTATTTTGCATTTTATGTGGTAGCAAGGAATCAGTGTTTTCATCTATGTGACATCAAAGCTTGTGCAAGCACTACCGCAGAATCTAAACTTAGTGTGACTGCCTTCGTCTGGAGTGTTTCCCAAAGGTGATGGAGGGAGAAATTTATATTGCAACTGCCTCATAACCTGTTTCTGATTCCAGCTTTTATTAATTGATAAGGTCTCTAAGTAAAGCTCTTCCAGGTTTCTTCCCATTTACTTTCATGTGGTATATTCCTTTGTATTATCAGAGAGGCAAGTAGACTGTCCCCTTTCTCCCATCAGGTTATGTCCACACTATTTCTGGAGGAAATTAATCAAAATTCCTATTCTGTGAATATTACTCTGATATTCTTCTGAATATATCAAAGTCTAATTTTTGGAATAGATTTATTAAAACCTAGGTTTTAGATTGAAATCTAATTTTTAAATCTAAGGTTTCTTTTAGCAGAAGTAGGGGCAGTGAAGTGAGGTAAGTGTGCTCAGGTGTTATCTTACCTGAAAGTAAGCAATATTTTTTTTAAGCATTGTTTTTGTTTAACCTGAACATTTAACATATCAAAGTAACATAAAATATTGACTTTTGAAGGAAATTAGATGTCCTCAATTTCATCTTTATGAATTTAGTCATTTTATTTGATACTTATTGAAAGAGCTCTTTTAAACATATATATATATGTATATATACACACATACATATATACAATCATATAGCATTATTTATACATTAAAATAAATATAAGCAAAATAAACTGGTAAGTTATTTCTAAACATTCTGAGATTTACTGTTCTTAACATCTTTGCAACTCAGATGCATGGTGACTTGGTTAAATAATTGATACTCTCTACCTACATTTACTGGAACAGTTATTTGCTTGTCTATATGCCCCTGAATTTGTCTAACCTTCTCAGCTGGTGCCATTCAATCTTTATTTGTTTCTTTCCTACTTTTCCCCCAGACTCTGAGGCCTATCTTGTATAATTGCCAAGGGTACTTGAAGAACTGGATTCTTATTTGCCTTACTGCTATTTGTCTACTATTGGTTTTGTGCCCCAAATAGGCTGACTATGTTCCTTTTTTATGTTTCACCATTAGCCAATAGAGAAGAGTATTAGTAAGGTATGCAAACCTCCTGCTAAAAAATCAATTTCCATGTTTGTTAACAACGCATCTTCCAGAGTCTATACTATACTTATTAAAGCAGAATATCCTGAGAATTAGTTCAGAAATCTAAATATTTACCAAGCTCACTGGGTGATGATTATGCACACTGAAGTTTGAGATCCACTGCCACCATAATCAAGACCCAAGTCATGGAATTAGACAGATACGTGTTCTAATGAAACTACTATCTACTGCAGGTAGCATTATAGAAGTGGACTTAGCATGTGTGGTTCATTTTATACATCTGAAGTATAGCATAAACTGTAGTATAGATTAGAAGTGAGGATGTAGTAAAGTATTACTTATAAATCTCTTAGCATATTCCTGGAAGAAACTATATTTCATCAAATCTAAGATGCCATTGATTTAAAGATGTATGATTATTTAATTTACAGTGGAAATAAGAGGAATTACACTATGACACAATGCTCCATAATCACTTAGACATTTTGCTTTATATTTATTGAAAGGGCTCTTTTAAACATATTTATATAAAATCACATAGCATTATTTGCATACTTTAAAAGAAAATATAAACACCTACAATTAGAATATACAACTATGTACTGAGGGACTTTGGGGAGAACAAGGAAAAAAGAAGAAAATATAAGCAAAATGAATTGATGAAGGCATTTCTGAAACTTCTGAACATTCTAAGATTGACCCTTCTTTGTATCTTTGCAATTCAGAATTTCATCTTCTGTTCTACCAGCATTATGATACAAGCATTACTGAAAAGAGCACTTGACTATTGGCTCAGGGTGTTATTTTTTCAGCCAATGACTTATTTTTCCAGTTTACCTGCTAGAAATAAAATAAAATAATTTTATCAGAAGGTATCAACAGGAGATTTCCAAATTATAACTGTGGCTGACTAACATTCTTCCTTCAAATTGGTCCCTAAATGATTTTTGATTCAACTATTAAGTAATTGCAATTGTCTAGTCAAACTTCCATGAGTAACAACCATGTTCAGTCAAGTACAATTGACAAAGATGTCACAACTGCCACGTGGCGGAGAGTGATTGAAAGATTTTATAGTCAACCCAGAAACAGAGATACTACAATGTGAGGGAATGCACATTATTATTTGAAAAAAAGAATCAATAAAAGATAATAGTCCATGCTCAAGGAAAATGATAGGCAGATAGTAGCTGCCCACTTTCTGTTAAGAGCGTTTTATTGTGGTCCTCTCTCACACGTATGCTTGACAATTACTTCTGTGATTTAAATCTTGATTGTTTACCTTGTAGAAGTGTCTGAGTCTCCATTATTCCCATCAGATCCCCATGTAGCATAGTTCCTACTTGCCTAGACCTCATCAAATACCTGTTAACTGAGGTTGTGTATCTAAAGCCCAGGGCTTTGCACATAGCAGTCCTTCAACAAAGGTTACGCTCTGTTCTTTGTTCATGTGCAGCTGAGACTCTCCCTGAATGCCTTGTCTCTAGGTCACAACTGTCCCCAGCCTGGTCTGCCCTAGCTTTTACAACCCACTTTTAATGCCTCTGGAGTTTTCTGACCTCTGTCTGGAAATGGAGTCTGTTTCCATAAATATAATGTGAACCATTGAATATGAGATGAAAATATTAATGATGCATTAATATTCTTGCATTAATGATGTTCTTTCTTTTTCTTCCAGAAGTGTTGCCTTTACTGCTGCAGGATATGAGAAATTTTTTTGAGGTTTTGACCTTTTATGAATCTGGATTTTTGGATCCAAATTTAGCCAGAGGATTTAATATAAGGTGAAGATTGTGTACAAAGGTAATTTTTCCTTTCTGCCTCATGAGCAGTATTATACAATTAGGAAGCATTTTACCAAAACTGGGAGATATGTTTCTATTGGCCCCTATGTTACTATTTGTCTTAATTCTACAGAGTACAATCAGAGTTATTTCAATTGACTTTCAAAGCCCATGGTGATCTGGCTCCATATTAATTCTTCAACTCTATCTCCTTATGCTCTCTTCTGAAAACCTCTGCTCAAGTCAGGTTGATCTCATCACGGCCTTCTGAACACATCATGAGCACTCCTGCCCTCCTACCTTTCCTCTTTAAACATCCTTCCAGCTAAAATGAATTCCATTCTCTCCTTTTTTCTTCCCATGTTGCCTTTATTACAACATCCTCTCCACTATTCTAGAACACACTCGTATTTCCCTTCTTTCACTCATTCAACAAATATTTTTTGAGTACACATTATTACCAGATAAGAGAATAAGACAAATAAATGCTCTGTCGTCATGGAACAATAAAGGGTATAGGAACTAATCAAATTGTAAACATAACTGTAAAATATATTTTTAGTTATTAAAGACCATGCTAAGGAAAGTTAGAGTGATTGGAATAGCTTAACAGACTTTACTGAAAACTGTCAGTTCTATTCCATGGCAAATTTAAATATTATGTATTGCATAGTTATTTTATTCGGATATATATAGCTTGCTTCCATAATTAAAGCATAAGATCAAAGAGACTGAATTAATTCATATCTGCAATAGAATTAGCAGTGTATTGAGAAATAAGAAAGCAACTCCAACTTTGATCCTCTTTCCCATAAGATGACTTGCAATCACCAGGTATGTAAACACACTACAGCTTCACAATAACACAAATATTTATTACTTAGATTGACTCTTGTTTGTCCCCCTACACTGTTTTTCAGCAGGGGAGATGAACATTGATATGTTCTCCTTGAGGATGAGAAAGAGTAAGAATGGCTTGGGGGAGAAGGTGAGGCTTGTCTCTTGCCAGAGAATTGACCAACAACACAGTCTCAGGGAGTAAAGGGGCAGAGGGCAGATTCCTATGTCCCCAGTGTCCTCCAGGGCCAAGGACCCCACTAATTGGAAAATTCTTAATATTGCCACCACAATTCACAACGGTCTAACTAGCCACAAAATCTGCCCAGAATATTTAAGGTGGAGTGGGAAAATTCCATCAGGTGGTGACAAACTATAGCCAGGACCCAATACAGAATGAAATAGGGAGAATAGACACTCATATCCATAACAACAAGCACTAATAACTTATGGTAGAATTGCATTTGCGTATTTAAATTAGAGTTTAGATCGCTTCACCTCTTATTATTAAAACCAAAGATGTTGACAACATTTTTCCATAGGTTTAATAAGTACCTAATGCCCTTGCTACATGTATAGTATTAACTGACAATTCTGTAGATATCAAACTTTCAGCATACTATTCGTATAATTTTGTAAAACAGTGCAGCTTCTCTTTCATGCTTACAAATTTGGCAGAGAATTCACACATGAGATATTAAAATTTACCTTTTACTCTTGCGTTTTAAATGACAGTTGTAAATAACTTTTCATAAAATCTATAGGAAATTTTCTAGGTCTTCTCCCCTTGTCTACTGCACCTGCAGAGTTCCCCTCAGCATTTGGAAATCTATGTAGCCATATATGGCTCTACAGGAAATGATATTGGGCTCCCTGGAATTGGAGATAAACCATCTCTGCAAATGTTTCCTTCTTATAGTTGGAGAGCCCACACTAAATTATCTATATAAACATGTGAAAACCTCAATTCTTCTCCTGTTCTTTGGAGCTTAATCTGGTGTTCCTTTTGGCCAGTTACTTTCCTTTTCCTCTCTTATTCATGAGGTCACCATTTCACTCTATTTGTTTTTCAAGAGACATTGTATGTTCGACAACAACAGATGTATTTCTTTAACAATGCCTTATCATGAATTATATCCACCTATGATGAACAAAATAACGCAAACAAAAGTTTATACAAAAACACACGTAAAGAGTGTTGAATGGTGCCAATCACCTGGAAACAAATAGGGATGTTGGATTTAGTAATCACTAAGAGTTGTCAATCAAATATCCTAACTTTCTGTTCCTCCTTGTTCTGTCTTTTATTTTCTGCTATTTCTGTCAATTCAGACTCGAGGATTTTGGCCCTGGATTCCAGCCCATTTTTCCCATTGGAAGTTTTTCAGAAATCCTATGGGTAAGAGAGCATCTGGCTTATGATATTTATAAATGTCTGAGCTCCCTAGTAGGCCCTGTTACTGTGGAGACTAAAAGCAAATGGAAACCTGAACTGAAAACAAACTGATCAAGGATGAACTGGAAGGCAATGTAAGTAGGGAAAGCACACAGCGTGACCTGGCGGTCCTTTCCAACTGAAGTTCAGAACAGGTCATGTGCATTGTCCTTTGTTTGCAAAGATGCCAACTTACAAAATGACAACTGAAAATAGACGTCAGATAACCCCCCATAGCTTAGCATAATGCACAGCAAATGCTCTCTCATGTTGGACTTGATTAATTCTGTATGAGAGCTTATGTATGCCTCTACTGCTGTTCATACATTACCATTCTAAAATGTGAGTTTATTCCTTCTGGATAATTATTATATGTATCTATTTCAATTTACTCACTATTATAACAGAATAATGCCTCATACACTTATACCATATTATTTGCAAGTTAAATTCATTTATCATGGATGAATTTTCCTGGAAAATGAAGGTATAAAATAAAGCTACCCTGTTTGCCCACTTCCTTTGGCTCTGCCAGGGCTTACCATTTCCAGTTTTCTTTTTATTATTTGATAGAGATGCTATGCTTTCCTCTAATACCTGCTGTCTAAGGATATCCCCAGCTTCAAACATGCACAGAAATTTACCTGTGCACCATCTCTTCAAAAAGGGGCTACTCTTTGATGCAAATGAATAAAATAAGAAACACTGTACTTCAGTTAAAAATAATTTTCCAATATTTCAACATTCTTTTATACATAAAAATACATCTTTGATATACACAGGTTATAATTCTTCACATAAGTGCTTTTTATTCTAATTACAAACTTTTCTTTATGTAGAAATGTTTAAAGAGGATTTTAGGTGGAGGGGATGATGCTGAAGACAAGCACTAAAATAACAGAATTGAAAAGATGTGACATGTAAACCTTTTTAGGACTTAATTTCTCCATCTATAAAAATTGTTCTTTGGGGATGTCCTTTGGAGGAGCTGTGATACTGTGCAAAGAGGGTGAAACAGAGATTCAGAACACCTGGCAGCTAAATGGGCTCCACCATTTATTAACTGGATGTACGTTCAAAAGGAAACACCATTTCTGCCCAACCCACCATGACAAGATTCATAAAAGTGAGTCAAAAAATGCATTTAATTATAAAAGATAATATCAGATCACTTGCTGAATTCACAATCACAGCAGTCATGAATGAAGAGGGCCAATTTCTTTAAATTTGGCTAATCCTATAGATTTTAAAAAGTCATCATTGATGCACTAATTTTCTTTCATTTGATTATTAACTATGTTGTGTTTATTTTCATATGCTAGTCTACTATTTAGACTTCTGCCTGCTTTTCTTCTTGGCCAATTAAGAAAAAAAAACATGTCGTTTATCTTTCGCTTGTCTATTTGTAGAAAGTAATAACTATGGTAATATCAATAATATTTGTTTAATATTGATCTTTGAAAGATTTTACAAGACTTAATAATTAGACAGCCTCTGATATAATAAAAAAAAGCATAAGATCAGCCAAAGAAATTCTCTAGATCAGTACTATCTAACAGAACTTTCTGCTGTGGTGGAAAGGTTCTATATCTGCACTGTCAATATGGTAGCCACGAGGCACATGTGACTACTGAGCACTTGATGTGGAGCTAATGTGATTGAGGGGCTACAAATTTGATTTTATTTCATTTTAATTCATTTAAGTTTAAATTTAAATAGCCATGTGTGGCTAGTGGCTAGAGGCTACTTTAATGTAGAGGGTAGGTCTGAAGTTCTTTCATGTATTTAGAATTGATTCTTTAGGGGAAAAAAAGGGTGGTTTTAAACTTAACAGTTAAAAATACAGTGAAATGGTTATTTTTGCATCCACAAAGTGTATGTATTACCGAAGAACTGTTTAGAGTGACTCAACACAATCGGGCAGCTTGATCGATTTTGGCATGTCAAGTCAATCAACTCTCTTGCGATCAGACTTAGCATTTAGATGCTCATCAGTCAAAACTGGCAAATGACTGCTCTACCGCAATTTGATTGGTCAACTATGAGGAAGTGGCTCCATAACATTAAATGTCGTGCTATTCTATTTTGTTGCTATTATGTGTTAATATATTTTTACAAGATACGCATTCTCAATTTAATAATATGTATTTTTGTATAATGTCTTATAATATCTTTATTTCCTATTTTTTTTTTTTTAGGAGAAAGCATAACATTTTCTTTTTCCTAAATTCTGCCTCATGTGACTTTAGTCAACACTGAAAATTTTTAAAACGTTAAGTTTCAGGGGCTGGCCTGGTGGCATAGTGGTTAAGTTCACAAGCTCCACTTTGGCAGCCGGTGGTTCACAGGTTTGGGTCCTGGATGCAGTCCTACACATCACTCAGCAAGCCATGCTGTGATGGCATCCCACATACAAAATAGAGGAAGATTGGCACAGATTTTAGCTCAGGGCCAATCTTCCTCACCAAAAAATAAATAAATAAATGAATAAATAAAATAAAAAAATAAAAGATACGTTTCATAAAAATATTCTACTACTCTTCCTGAACTTTGGATTTTTTATAATTAACACTTGAAATTATTTTCTCTCTCCTCTCTCTCATTTGATCTCAGACGGAGACTTATCTAATTGTGAAATTTCAAAGCAACTACTTGGAAGGAGGCTTATTTTTTCCTCCTGTTTTTTCTTTGCAGAAAGAGAAGTCAAGAAAAGTTCTAGCTTCTAGCTGTTACTGGCACAAATCTGGGCTTAGTAGAACCATTCCAATTTCTAAACCCTCCCAGTTTAATACGAAACTATTGATGGCTTGAGTAGCAGAGAATGTAATCCTATTATAGTCTCAAATTTATCTGAGAATTTGAGAAATCCTGATTAGCCTTGGTAATCACCTGGCTTCTGTCTTTGGTCTTATTAGTATCTCTGGTGGTTTCACATTCTTCCGTGTAAGAAAATATGGTTTTGGCTGCAGCTGCTTCCAGGTTTCTCCTCTGTTAGAGAAGTATCACAGCATAATCTCTGTTACTTCTGAGTTTAAGATTTTGTAATAAAATATCTGGATAGACATTTTGTTACGCATCCATTAAATTAAAAATTGTCTATCCTTTTGAAAAGTGAATCCACATTGAAACTTAATTGCAGTATTTGATCTATTCTATTTCATTTACCATCCGAACCACTCTACAAATAAGCATAAATCTATGCCTGTTTTAACCTCCGTTTTACATATAGATAATGGGGTCATGTAAACTTTTCTGGTGCTCATATCCATTAACTGTCTTTTATGGTGAACTGGGGACTGAAGCACAGATAAATACCAAACCAAGGTTATTCCCGAATGACATAGAGAGTAAAAAACATGGATTTGGAGGCATACCTTCCTGGGTTTGGCTATCATCTCCCAACTTAGGCTACATTTTTTCATCTGTAAAAGCCCAACTAGTAGTGGGCTGCCCTGATGGTGCACCGGTTAAGTCCATGTACTCTGCTTCAGCAGCCCAGGGTTTGCGCGTTCAGATCCCAGGTGCGGACCTGCACACTGTTCATCAAGCCATGTTGTGGTGACGTCCCACGTACAAAGTAGAGGAAGATTGGCAACGGACGTTAGCTCAGGGCCTATCTTCCTCACCAAAACAAACAAACAAAAAAACCCAACTAATTATGCTTACTTAATAATAATTGTTACTATTGCAACAATTAAATAAGTTGTGTTACCTGACAGTGGTTACTACATGTCTGTCGATATACCCAGCATTGGATAACTGATTACAAATGATATCTTTTTGTTTTCCTTTCCTGTCAATTTCATTCTGATAGATGCAGTCATACTATCTATAGTTTATTCACAAAACCACTTTAGAAATAGGCCCAAGCAGTGGAAAATATTGCTTTTCAGATCATATTTACCTGAATTTGAATCTCAATAATATCAAAACCCTTCAATATAACAATAGATAGTAAACCAAAAATGTGAATCTTGTTAAACAGGAAGTTTGAGTAAAACTGAAGTGTGTCTTATAGTTTACAAACATAAAATAAAAAGGACCACTTTAGAAATATTTCAGCATGGCTAACTTGGAATGTCTTAAGATACTATAAATTCCTATTAAATTTTGATTAAGAAAGCTTAGAAATTCTAAATCAGAAGGATAAGGGAAAGAATGCAGTTATTAAACCTCTCTGAATATAGCGTTTTGCTAATAAGCTATTATGGAACGTTAAGAATGAGTGCAAATGCATCGACACTCCTCCCATCAAGGAGTAGGGTTACTTCCCTTACTACCTTAACAAATAGAGCATGGTAGTAGTGACACTGTGCTATTCCCGAGCTTAGCCTTTAACAGGACAGGCAGCATCCTCCCTGGTGTCTTGGAGCCCTAGGGTGCTATGTAAGAAGTCCAATGACCCTGTTGCAGAGTCAACATGGAGAGACTCTGAGGCTACATGGAGAAAGAAAGTGTCCCAGTTAAGCCTAACCTTCTAGTCATCCACGCCAAGGAAACAGGAATGTGGATGAAGTTATCTTGGGCCCTCTAGATTCCCTATTCACCAGCTGAGTACCATAGAATGGCCCCAGTAAATACTGTACATAGAAGAAAAGTCATCCAAGCCCTGCTCAAATTCCTGATCCACAAAGTCATGAAATCTAATAACATGTTTTTTGCTTTGGAAAATTGTTGTAGGGTAGCTAGTTACACTATAACAGAAAATTAAAAAATGTAAGGTGAAGGAAAAGAATTCCTTGCCAGTTGAAGTTACATGCACAGCTGTTACATTGGTTTCATAGGTATTAATTGTTAAAAGGGTAGTCTTTTTTTTAGAAAGACTAACACTGAGCTAACATCTGCCAATCCTCCTCTTTTCTGCTGAGGAAGACTGGCCCTGAGCTAACATCCATGCCCATCTTCCTCTATTTTATATGTGGGACGCCTACCACAGCTTGGCTTGCCAAGCGGTGCCATGTCCACACCCGGGATCCGAACCGGTGAACCCCGGGCTGTTGAAGCAGAACATGAGCACTTAACCGCTGTGCCAACTGGCAGGCCCCTAAAAGAGTAATCTTAAAAGAATTTACCTAACTTGTTTGTTTGAGTAGATTAACTGACCCAGAGTTTTATTAATATTGTGGATAATCTTTACAATAATTATTGGTTTTTACTATTTTAATTTGTAGAAGTAATTTGTTGTAAAAATCATGAGAGGACACAGAAAAATCGAATATTTAGGGAGCAGCATATTGTATTTATAGAAAAGAACTAGGTTCTCTATCAAAAAATCTGAGAGAAAAGATTTACTCTGCCACTCATTCACTTGGAGACTTTGACCCAGTCACTATTTTTGTGGGATTTAAATCCTTCGTCTATACAGTAAACTCATTAGATTGCCTATCCATAGGTTGCTTCCAACTCTATTTGAAAAATCTCTACACTCCTGCTGTGTCATTGTTTTGTATTCTTTCTTGAGATTGTCAGGTGTGGCCACAAGAGGGGACACAGGACAGGTGCAAGAAAATAAAGTTTATTATACTCACAGGTCCTGGAGAGACAAAGGCATGAACGGGCCACCTGAAAGTAATGCCGAGGGAGCTGGCTCAACCAAGCAAGCGGGGAGCTAAGAGAGAGCAAGGACCCATGAGCAAGTGGGGTCAGAGTGGAAGACTCAGCAAAAGGTATGAGGGGATTTCATTGTGTGTTTGAATATTACTGGGTCACCAAAGGGGAGGGCAAGAAGAGAAACTTGTGGCAGGGGTCGCCAGCCTTATCACACTGGCGAGAACCTGAGAGGGGTGCTCAGAGCCTGTTCAGGGGGGCGCTGAAGCACCAGGAAAACATGAAGTTTTAAAATTTACCATGCAGTCATTAGATTGTACTATAGTCTGAATGTTTGATGCCCCCTGAAATCCACGTATTGAAATCCTGATGTGCAGTGTGATGGGGCAGGAGGTGAGGCCTTTGGGATGTGCATGGATCATGAGGATGGGCCCTCATGAATGGGGTTGATGCTCTTATATGCTCCCTAGCCTATTCTGCCATGTGCAGATCCAAGCAGAAGTCTTTCACCTGGAAAAGAGCCCTCACCTGACCATGTTGGCACCCTAATGTCGGACAGTAGCCTCCAGAACAGTAAGAAACAAATTTCTGCTCTTTGTAAGTTACCCAGTCTGTGGTATTTTATTATAGCAGCCCAAGTGGGCTAAGATAGGTTGCAAATATTATGACATGTCACAACTAAATTGATACCAAACCTAGGAGGTTTGAGAGCAGATCACTTCCTTCCCTACTACTAGGTAGTACAGTATCTTAAACATTCTTGGCTCTCCTAAATATTTCATCCTCCTAAACCTACCATCGATGTTCTCCCGGTGAGAACTACTTTTGACAGGAGGGAGTCAATCCTTACTGCTTGATTCTCAGGTGTTGGATTGTCAGGTAACCTTTGTAGCTTGGAGAATGCTTACCTATTTATTATTGATCACAGATGCTGTGTTTTCTTATGCCTCATGTGAGCAAGCCAATATATAAAGGAAATTTGTATTTTTCCATTAATTTGATAACTTCCCTGCAATTTCCATACTTTGACATTACTTATGATAGGTTCAAATTATAAAATAATATTAGAGATAATTTAAAATATATTGTTAGCTCCAGAAATTTTCTAACTTAATTGGGTTCCCTTAGCCAGTGAGTTTCAGGGGGAGCATTATCACTGCATGTGGGGTTTACCTTTAGATTTAGGTGAATCGGTTACACCGTAGATTTCACAGCATCATTTTCTGTCTCCTTGCCTTCATTTAAGGTGACACTTTGATCAAAGGTGGCAAAGCATGAAATTATGGCCAGCTGTAAAAATGTCACATGCTATTTCAAACTCCTTCTGCAGTTAGAGAATTTCCTGATTATCTAGACCCACCATGGGAATTAAAATTCAGTGTGCCTGACATTACAACATGTTTTAACAAGAGCACAATTATATTCCTACCCTGTTCCAATAGAGAGTTGCCTAGTCAGAATTGTTAGACAAGTCCATGGAGGATAGGAGCTGTCACCAAGCATCAGCTCACAGAGGGGAGGAAAATGAAGTCAATGGTTTCTTCCTTTATGAAAATTGTTAATTGTATTTTATTTAAAAACGTGTGCTCCTATGCCTGGAGCAAGCCCTGAGAATGTAATAAATTCAGTCTATTCTAAAATTTTATGGCAAATACTTTACTTTATGTAATAAGAGCAGTTAGCTATTTCCTCCTCTGTAAAAAAAAATAAAAAAAATTCTAGGACATATGCAGCAACTGTCACAATCATGAAAAATAAGACATTTTGAAAATATGCCTCCAAAATTACCAGCTTTATTTTTATGGAGAAAGAAAAAATGTCCTTTGTGGGCTTCAATTTTATTGAAAAATATTGATTGAGTACCTACTTCATACCAGGCTATTTGCTAGGCTCTGGGGTACAAGAAACACATTAATTCACTTCCTGTCTTCACGGAGCTCACAGGCTATTGGAGGAGACAGAAATGCAAATAAAGTTAATTCCCTGGTCAGAAGGAAAAACAAACGAGGAAATGAATAATTATAACTCAAACATGCTAAGTTTCCCTCATAACACGGGTTCAAAGTCCTGAGCCCTAACACCAACTGCAGAAAACCCAAGTCTGCAAAAAATTTTAATCAATCCTAAAAATGTCATTGTTCTAAGAAGGTGACAGCTATCCTAATTCACCTATTTATAATAGTTTCTGATGAATTTATGTCTTTCTTCTAAATTCAGGAATGACATTCACTAAACATGTTGGACATTGTCAACAACAAAAACAAGCCTTTTTTTTGAAACTCTAGTTTTACTAACGTTTGGTGCTTTCACATTAGGAAGAAAATGCATAAGAATTCTAATATAACCAGAATACATCAAGCAATGGGAAAGCTAGGGAGGAGGAAAAAGACAGTTTTGCTGAGGTGTCTCAGCAGCACCGTGGTAGAAAGGCGGAGGGGTGCAGAACAGCTGTCTGAGATTCTATTCCCCTTCTGTGAGGGCAGCTTCACACTCATCTGCATCAAATGTTGAGCATCAGCACAAGACTTATTTGAAGAAAGGGTCATACTGCTCCAAATATTTTGTGTACTTCATTTATTTTCCACCACGTTAATACCGTAAGAAGATTTTCCGTTTCCGTGGAAGGCAAGAGCAGCTTAACCCCCTTGTAGTTTTGACCCAAATCCTTAAGTCCACTTGTTTTGATTCCTTTGGGGCTCATGGTTCCACTCATCCTTGTGGTTAGAAGAATAGTATCTAAAGTTATGTCTTTTGTCTCTTCTTTGGTTTCTCTCTTCCCACCATCTGGCTGACCTGAAGAGTAACTCCTGAATATATGAACTTAACTCGCTACCGTTAAGTAAATTTGATAGGTTTTTCTTGTCTTATATGAAAAATGTACGCTCAATTCACTTTTTGTGAATACTTTTTTATTCAACTTAATGCCACAGAGTGGTGTGGGGCATGTCTTTCTAAGGTGAAGGATAAGTTGTTACATCTGGCTCCTTCTGTAACCAAAAAAAGAGAGACACAACAACCTAGTGTCCTCTTTAGATTTTGGAGGCAATGTCTTCCTCATTTTGGTGTGTTACTGTGGTTCATTACCAAGTGACCTGAAAAGCTGCTAGTTTTGAGTGGGACCCAGAACGGAAGGCTCTACAACAGGTCTAGGCTGCTGTGCAAGCTGGGCCATGTGATCCAGCAGATTGCAATGGTGCTTGAAGTGTCAGTGGCAGATTTGGATGCTGTTTGGAAACTGACAGGCTCAGAGGAGCCTGACTAAAGGTTGGTCAAGGACAGAGTCAGGGAGACGGGCCCGATATTGCCACAATTTTGCCAATTTTGTTGATCATATCTTTTTGATCAATCAGCTTTTGCTTTCATTGATTTTTCTCTATTTTCCTGTTTCCATTTAATTGATTTCTGTCTGATTTTTATTGCCTCCTTTCTTCTGCATAATATTGGCTTAATTTGTTTATTTTAGATTTTTAAGGCAGACAGATTATTTGTTTGAGACATTTTGCTTTCCCCAAATAGGCATTTAAAACTATATACTTCCCCCTATAACTGATTTAGCTGTACCCATAAATTTTCATATGCTGTGTTTTTATTTTCATTCAGTTAAAAATATTTTTAAATGTCCTTTGTAATTTCTTTTGATGCATGTGTTATTTAGAAGTATGATACTTGATTATAAGTATTTGTTTCCCAATTTTTTCTATTATTAATTTCTAATTCCATATTTTGAACAATTTCAGTCATTTAAAATTATTGACTTTTGATTTATGGCCTAGCCTAAGTTCTAGCCTGAGGAATGCATGTATACGTGAAAAGAATGTATACTGTTTTCTCATCTGGTAGAATAGTCTATAAATATTATTTAGGTCAAGTTGGCTGATTGTGTTGGTCAAATCTTGTACAGTCTTACTAATTTTCTACCTAGTTTTTTAAAAAATCTATTTCTGATAGAGGGGTATTAACATCTCTACTTCTACTTTTTTTTATTTTGAGGAAGATTAGCCCTGAGCTAACATGTGTGCCCATCTTTCTCTATTTTATATGTGGGATGCCTGCCACAGCATGGCTTGATAAGCAGTGCTAGGTCCACGCCTGAGATCCAAACTGGTGAACCCCGGGCCACTGAAGCAGAGCACACAAACTTAACTACGATGCCACTGGGCCAGCCCCTGTACCTATCATTTTAAAGTTGCCTATTTGTGCTTTCAGTTCTCTCAGATTTTGCTTTATGTCCTTTGTGGTTCAATTGTTAGGTTTATATATATTAACGGTATTATATTTTTCTGATATATTGATCCTTTTATCATCACGAAATGTCCCTCTTTGTCTCTAGTAATATCTTTTGTTTTATAGTCTGTTCTGTATAAAATTAATAAGTCCAGCCCAGCTCTTTTATGGTTACTGTTTGCATGATGCAACTTTTTCCATCCTTTTAATTTCAATCCGTCTGTGTTTATGAGTCTACAGTGTACATCCATAGCCAAGGTATAATTGGATATTGTTCTTTAACCCAGACTAACCCTCTCTATCTTTTGATTAGAGTTTTAATCTATCCACACAATGTTATCACTGTTGCATTAACCTCTGACATTTTGCCATTTGTTTTCTGTATGTGTCACGTTTTTTTTGTTCCTGTTTTTTTCTTTATTACCTTGTTTTGTGATTTTTAAAAATTTTTATTGTACCATTTTAATTCCTTTGTTGTTTTTTAGCACTTTCCTTTTTTAGTTATTTTCTTAGTGTTTGCTCTGGAGAGTACAATATGAATCTTAATTTATTGTAATCAATATCTCAAGTTAATACTTAGTTAATGCTGGACATAAATAGCTACTTTTCTCAAGTATGTTTTCATTTTTATTCCTTCTTCTGTACTATTATTTTCATGTATATTTCATTTATGTATGTAATAAATCTAGTAATATAGTGTTATCTTGGGCTTTTGCAATAATATTTTCTTTATTTAAAAGGAGAGAGAAAAATATATTTGCAGTCGTTTATATTTATCAACACTTTTGCTACTTACAATGCTCTTTATTTTTTCCTATTGATTTGAATTACCATCTGATGTACTTTAGGACAGAAAGACTTCCTTTAATATATTTCAAGGCATAACTGGGAGCAATAAATTCACTTAATCTTTGTTTATCTATGACTGTCTTTATTTTCCTTCATTTTTGACGGGAGTTTTATTAGATATATATTCTGGGTTGACAGGTTTTAATTTTTTCTTTCAGCACTTTGAAAAAGGCATCTCCCTGCCTTCTGGATTCCATTGTTTCTGATGAGAAGTTAGTCATTAATCATACTGTTGTTCCTTGTATATGATTAGTCATTTTCTCTTGCCACTTTCAAAGTTGTTTTTATCTTCGTGGTTTAGCAGTTAGATTATGAAGCAACCAGACGTAGATCTCTCTTTGTCCTGCATGATGTTTTTTGAGCTTCCAGGCTGTGTAAATTAATGTTTATCATCAAATTTGGGAAGTTTTAGGCCATTATTCTTAAAATGGTTTTCTTTCTTTTACTTCTGGAACTCCTATCATGTGTATGTTTCATGTTACTCCACAGCTGTTTGAGACTTTCTTCCTTTTTTAAGAATATTTTTTCTTTCTATCTTTGGTTTGGATAAATTAAATTGATCTGTCTTCAAGTTTGATGATTCCTTCTTCTTCCATTTAAAATACACTGTTGGGACAATCTGTTTTCATTATGGTTATAGTACTTTGCAACTTTAGTATATTCATTTGATTCCTTTTAAATAGTTTCTATTTCCTTATTGAGATTCTCTATGTATTGACTCATTGACCACACATGTTTCTCTAATCTTTAAAAGTAGCTTCTTTTAATTCTTGAAGATATTTATAACTTCTGCTTCAAAGTCTCTGTTATATTCAACATCTGCATTCACTCAGGGAGAGTTTTATTTACTGTTTTATTTCTTGAGTGTAGGTTACATTTTATGTTTCTTTGCATGTCCTGTAGTCTTTATGTTGAAAACTGGCCATGTTAGATAATATTTTGTACCTATTCTAGATTCTGAAGTAGCTGATGTCTCTGCTCAGTCTTGTTATTTTCTTACTTTTGATTTTCTAGCCCGACTTCCTGGGGTTGCTCCTGCATCCATATACCTCAGTGGTCAGCCAATGATTGGTTACAGGTTATGCTCAAGCACTTCAAGCCCGTAAGATTTCTACCCTCTGCAGATAGATCTGTCGTTAGTTAGGAAACACATGTAAAGTTCAGACAACTTTTAAGTCATTTTTGGCATTTGATTTCCAGCATGTCCTCTTGGACCTCCCCTGCACGTGCATGCAGCCTGCCAGTCAGCCAGGGATGAATTAAAAGTTTGTCTCACTCTTCTATGCTCTTTCTTCCCTATAGTTTCCCTGGAAAACATATGGCACATCCATTGATGGCCCCAAGTGGGACTGCAATCGAGGGATAGCCGAATTAAAGAGTTTCCCCACTCATCTCCTGTTGAGCATGCAATTTTACTGACAACACCTTTCAGCTTGTGCTTTTGCTCTCTGTGGCAAGTCATGGCGGCACTCGTCGTGTGATAAAGCCCTTACTTTACATGGTCTACAGCACATAAACCAAGCTGGGGTGGGTATGAGAATAGGTCCAGCCAAAAATCCACTGTCTCTCATGGATCTTATTCAATGTTGTGTCAGCTTTTCATTCATTGTTTGCCTTTAGTAGTTCCTAGGGCTACTTTTGCCAATTTTACCCAATTTTATGGTTTTTTGGGGGGGGGGAAACGATTTGCCAACCTCTTCCTTCTGTCATAGTCACACACATTTAAAAAAAAATGAGTATTGAGTGAGAACTTGCTATAATTTATTTGTAACTTACTATAAGGTTACTATAATTAATACAATATGAAGCTGGAGTAGAAATAATTTACAAGTCTCTAAGTAAAAGTCCATAAAAATATCTAAATAAAATATGGAAAAAATATGTTTCAATGTGTTGCTTAAAATTAATGGGAAAAGGGTAGTTTATTTAGCAAATGGTGGTAGTATAATTGGTCATCCCTCCAGAAGAAACAAAATAAAATATTGTCTACCAAACATAAATTATACCATAAAATAATAAATTTCAATAAATCAATAGTTAAAATTTCAATAATTTGTAAATAATATTATCAGAAAATTATTTAATTTGGAGGCAAGTGAGATCTTTCTTAAGCAAGACTAGAAACACAGAAGCTCCAAAGCAAAACCGAATACTGGGGAAAACAATGTCAACAACATACATAGAGTGAAAAATCAAATTATAGTCAGATAAAAAATTGTATAATAAATAAAAAGACACAGTTTGGCACTACTGTTCAAAATGCACCCAAAGTCATAAAGTTGATGAGAAAAAACCCAATAGAGAAAAAAATGATGAAAAAGATCATGGTAGACATTGAGACATTGCCATTCAGATGTCTTTTCTAGAACCTTCCACAAGAAGGTCCTTTAGCTGACAACCTATAGCTGAAGTTACCTTCTAGATCTCCCTGTGCTATCACAGACCCATGCAGTGACTGAGCAAGAGGGTGTTATAAGGACTCATGATTTCTGCCCAGTACAGGAGCAATGTTTGTATCATACCTCCCCTCTCAGCTGGCAGAGGCTTTCTCAGAGCCGTTCTTCCTTTTAAAGTTTTCCTTCCTTCTGTCTTTACTTTCACAGTCTTACAGAAGCATTTTGATCAGAAGGCTTTCTACTTACTTCTTCTCCCTCTCTCTTTTATCTTTCATATGAACTACCCCCAATAAGTCTTTTTTCTTCCAATTCTTTCTCATGTTCTCTGCCATTCTTCCTAAAATAAGCTTCTAAAAACTTTGAATTTAAGAACTTAGTATTATAACCAGAAAAAGGATAGTTCAAAGACTCTTCCAGTACAGTGAGTTATTATCACAACAAAGCGAATCTGCCATGAAAGAGACCTGGGAAAGTAGGTTGTATTTTTGTACCCTTGTGCACAGTCAATAAACAGATCATATGAATTAAGATTTGGGAACTATTCTGCAACTCTGATGGTAGAAGAATTTCACAGTTACTCTTCTCTAAAAAATAAAATAAAAATTAATCAATTATAAAACACATCATAATAAGTGTGAAAGAAACATAAATCACAAAATTCTGAATACAAAAAGTACAAGCCATGTGATTCCTATTGTAGGGTGTTCGCATGTTTAGTTCCTTCTGTCTGGATGCTTCCTGTTCTTTTCTATGTTAATTGTGACTCATGTGTCTAAAATCAGATGAAATGTCACTCCTAGAGGAGATCAAGTGCTGCTAATGAGTGTTGTCATACTCTTTTATTAGAAGATATCACAATTTGTAATTCAATAATTCAATTGGTAATATCCTAATATCTTGCTCTCCTATGATTATAAATTTTACAATAGGAGAGACTGTCTTTTTTGTTTACTAATGTAACTTCATTGCCTAGTACAGGTACTTGCACTAATAGACTCTCTATTATTATTTATTAAATGATAGCATAGACACATACATAGAATTCAAATATCGTAACACATTACATTTACTTAATTGTTTGTGGTTGCCAAAGCACTTCCAGTAAAAAAGTTTATTTAAACTTCACAATTATTATGTATAAGAAGAGTGTACTTATTCCTATTTTATAGATGAGCAAATTGTGTCTCAAAAATCTACAGGCACAAACAGGTATTAGAAAGGGAGGAAACAGGTTTTGGTAATTGATGATGATCCTCAATTTTCTAATCTTTGCTATTCAAAGAGTGGTTCTCAAACTTACAACATCTGTGCCACTAGGGCTCTTAGAAATGCAGAATTTCAGACAAGTTCCCTCCTCAAACCCACTAAATCAGAATACGCATTTTAACAAGATTCCCAGGTGATTCATCTGCATGTTAAGCTCTAAGAAGTATGTTTTAAGGCATGTTGATCTTTTCGATGACTGGAGTGAAGGACATTGGTATGGTGGCCAGCAGTGGGTATGGAGCTGAATTCCTCTGTATAAATAAGATAGAGAAGAGACGGGAGGCTGAGACAACGGTTAGGGGAAGTAAGCCCTGTAAAGGGAAAAGGAGAGAGAAGAGACGCTATGACTTCAAAATACAGAACTGAAAATTGAGAAAAGATGTTTGACTGGGCTTTCTGAATTGAAAATTTTAGTGTTATATAATGTAAATTTTCTATCTCCATCTCCACTGTGAAATCTTCAATAAAATAGGTATTGCTATACGTCTGGAGAACACCAACACAACAAAAGTGAGGGCATTTTTAATTTGATGGTGTTTGTTGTTGATGACTTTGTAGCCAAGGTGTATTCTATTGCTATTCACAGAGCAGTAAGTTCCTTGAAAAGAAGGTACAGAAGGCAAATGAAAAGATACACATAAAAGTGCTTTACAGTACAGAAGATACTAAGTAATAACTCAGTATTATGATAATGTTCATGAATTATCACAACTATCAGTGAAAATGCTCATTTGCGTTACCATGGAATTTTCTTTAGAAGAGCATAAATAAAAGAATTTAGGTCTGCGGACACTCTGTAATTGAATAATTATTATTTCTGCAATGTTGCTGACCTTAAATAAATAGCCAGTTATTTCTCCAGCAAAAATGGGTATATTCAGGATCAACAAAGAATTGCAATTCAGGGTCTGCAACCATGGCGAGCCACTTCTGAGTTCCAAGCAACAAGAGGAGGAGAAACTCTTTACAGAGGAGATGAGGAAGTTGAGTGGGCTATTGTAAACAGAGTTCATTGTAGGAATTGAGAGTTGAAGTATAATGGCTTCTCATTGGCTGAGTTGTGATAGTTGCTTGTTGGCTGAGCTCTTGCTGGGCAAGAGGAAGAGCTCTTGGTGGCCTCTTCCTGTTGGGCTATGCTATCCTCTAGGGCAGGAGAGCTGCCCCTTTTGGCTTCCTGACTCCATTTTGAATGACGTTTCTGTTCATTAATTTTCACATTAACTAGTATGGAATCAGACAAGTCCATGAAAACATAAAAAAACTTTAACGCAAAAATAAACTGCAATGAGCTAAGAAATAGTTTACTCATGAGTCTAGTAGGTACAAACTGTATTCCCTGATGAGTTTGTAAATAATATTTTATAGGTGAGGAATCCCGTATTCAATTAAATTCAAAAATCTTATGAGTCTTACACTACGGGAAGATACAAATTTGCGTATAATACAATCTCTTACGTCAAAGATCGTAGACTCTGGAGACCAAGCACATACAATTGTGGATGTTGCTCTTTTAGAAAAATTAGTCTAAAATGCTACTTATTTCATTTAATTTAAATATCTTTTCTCTTAAACAAATATACAGGTGATTCACCTCCCAAACACAGCTTCTTACTGTATTAGTCAAGACACTGTTTTTCTTTTTGAAATGACAGAATCAAGTAATTAAAAAAACAAATTAGTGACTCATGTAATTGAAAATTATAAGATCAGAGGTGATTTAAGCAAGGCAGGAAGCTGTTGTCGATGCTAAATAACCCAAACCATTCTTTGGTAAGAGAGATAAGGTGAGTTTTTCTTGAGCCAGGGTGAGAATTATAATCCAGGAAGGCAGTTCCCACAAAGGAAGAATGCGTTCTGGGGAAGTATGATTTTCAGTACAGTCTTATACCTTTTTAGAACAAGAACATACATTAAACACGCCCAGGATACATATTCATCAAAGTTTCAAAGAGATATTCAGTTGCAAATTAGCAGGTCAACATGACCCTGATGTCCAGAAAGGGACTAAAATGGGCATTACCCATAGGGTGTTACCAATAGGATGTAGGAGGGGAAGTATGCATTCTTATCTTAGGAGACTGCATTCTTTAATGGTTAAATCAGATGTACAATGTATGTTTGCTAGGCTTCTTTAGTTCAAGCCGAATCAGTTTTGAACACGAATAGTTACCCCATATACCTCAATGTGTGAAAATCTCTTGTCAGTGGCATGGAAACAACACCATCACAACTTTGTCTCTCTTTTCCTCCCATTTTTGTCTCTGCTTTCTGTGTTTCTGTGTTTTCTTTTATTCTCAGACAGGTTTTCAATATGTGGCAGCAATGGCTACCACATTTTTCATATCCTGGAGCATCAGAAGGAGAGAGACCCTCTCCCAGCATCCCCTCTAGTTCCAGAATTGATACTGGCTGCTCTACTTGAGTTATATGCCCACTCCTGGACCAAGCACTGATTTTAAGGATATAAAATACTGTGGTTGGCCTTCCCAGTCTGGGTGGATTGGAAACCATCTAACTGATGACTCCTGCAGATGGGGCCAGTACAATTAGGAAAGCAAACTAATGATTACCTATGAGAAGAAAGGAGAGAGATGACAGATGAGTGAAAGGGAGAAGAATTTGCCACCCCAAAATATGCCTTTTTGGCAAAGGATTATTTGGGGCTGATTATATTTGAGAGGTTACAGACACAGGAAAAGCTCTGAAAACCTAATAGAAGTTACCTTTTTGTAAGAGATATTTACATTTATAAAGGAAATTTCCATTTGTAAGCGTGTCTCACTCTGTACCAGGAAGAGGAGGATGATGGAATCTCTAGAAACTCTTATCAATGGAGAAAGCAGGAACTTAAATCTGCATAGCAACCATACCTTCATTTACCCTGCTTTTCCTGGGAACCTACCATAACTGGCCTCTCCTTCCCCTCCAAACAAACATCTTCTTTTGTCTTTAGCTGGAGATGGTATTTAGGGTGATGGCTTGGGTCATTTCAGAGAGTTACTCAGTTTTCCTGGGTGTGATACCAGCTCAACCCAAGGCTGATATAAGGAAAGCCATAAGGTAGAAAAGAAATCATACTGTAACTTTGAGTGGTCTGATTAACTAGCCCAGCTGGATATGTACCCTCCAGAAGATGTACATGCTCTGTAGATTTTATGGCCCCTCCCAGCTGTGAAAAGTTGATAATTTTGTTCTTTGAGTTCCTAAGGAATGCGATGAATCCTGGGGAAGAGGGTCTATGCTGATGACCATCATCAATGACAACTGAAAGATCTGGGTATAGGGCATTGCTCCAGTCTCTGATGCATATCCAGTAAAACAAAAGATTATCAGGAGCTAAGACAAAATGTCTGCCCCCACCCAGAGATCAGATCTCTGCCCTACCCAGAGACCAGCCCCCTATATAACTGGCCTTTGTTCTGGTATTTGTGCTGTAAGATGGTTCTTTTGCACATTGCTCAGCCATCTTCCCCCTTGCTAGCAAGCCATAATAAAATCTTTTCTCTCCTACTACCTTGCCACTTGACTATTGGCATGTCTTGCAGTGGGCAGATGACCCCCCCTTGGGTGGTAATAGGTGTCTCTCATGCATACAGTAGATGAACATGTTACTAAACTTCTGTTTGTTTCTCTCCTGTTAATCTTTTATTACAGGGAGTTCTCAGCAAAAGACCTGGAAGGGTAGAGGGAAAATGTCTTTAGGGGACATGTTTGCATTTTGGTACAAGTTTTATAATACCCCTTTTTATTATCTGATATAATAAGAGGTTCAAAATCCTAATTCACCTTGAAATAGCAGTGTCTGTAACTGAACATGCACATTATGTTTTTCTTGAAAAGTAAAACGTGTTTTATGAGGAGTGTGTTTGGCACCAAGATTTCAAAGAATTAGTTGTGGAGAAACTCAAGTTCTATTCAGCAGAAAATTTTGTTCTTGCTTGAGATTAATTTTGTGTTTTTCTTTATTGAAAGCAATGGCAGAAAACCAATGAGACTGCAAAGTAATCTCAAAGCTTAATAATGTCAAAACCATACATAGTACCTGAATGTCCCCCTTTATCCTTCTCAGCAAGAAGTTGCTAGGCTGCACTTTGCTGAATTTGAAGTCATCACATGACAGTTTAATAAACTCTTTCCTTTCCTTTGCCAAGAAGCCATCTGGCAGTGTGTCTTTTTCATTGAAAATGCGTCCCTCATCCAATTTTCAATTTTTACCCTGTCGAGAAGGCATTCATTCCAATGGGCGACCAAATCTGAGTATTGTTCTTTTCTGCAAGCACTAAGGAGGAGTTTTCATTCTATTTTCAATGAGTAAATTTTCTTAAGGTTATGGAATGATTGGCAATTCTTTTTTGCTACTTTCATATGTTCTGCTGATGTTGCTTTCTTGTTGCTTTTGTTTTGTCATGAACACTCAAAGGCAGGCTTTTTACTTCTAGAGTACTGGCATCCCTTCCTTTCATTATGCTGTGTGAACAAGTCAGTTAAGTAGACGCAGCTTCACAGACGTAATTCATCCACAAAGAAACAACTACATTAAAAATAAAAGAAATGTGTACTTAAGCATAGACTTTCAGGAGGAGAATCAAGTTCTTTGGAAATATTTATTTAAAAAAACAGATAATAAATTTTTCAAAATGTCTTTCCAGGTTTTCTCCCCCCAGCTTAATTGAGGCATAACTGGCAAAATTAAAACTGTATATATTTAAGGTGTTTTGACAAATGTATACATTGTAAAATGATTACAACAATCAAGCTAATTAACATAATCACCTCACATGGTTACAATTTTGTGTGTGTGTGATGAGAAGACTTAAGACCTACTTTCTTAGCAACTTTCACGTATAGAATGCAGTATTATGAACTATAGTTGCCATGCTGCACATCGCCTCTCCTGAACTTATTCATCCTCCATAACTGAAACTGTCCCTGTGACTAACATCTTCCTATGTCCCCCATATTTTAGCCCCTAGCAACTACTAATGCTCTACTAATTCTCTGCTTTCATAAGCTCCACTTTTTAGATTATATGTATAAGTGAGATCATGCAATATTTGTCTTTCTGTGACTGGCTTATTTCGTTCAACGTAATATCCTCCAAGTTTATCCATGTTGTTGCAAATGGCAAAATTATCTTCTTTTTTCAAGCCTGAATTAGTCCATTAATATATTTTATATATATATATAAATCTCTCATTTTCTTTATCCATTCATCTGCGATGGACACTTGGGTTGTTTCCATATCTTGGCTTTTGTGAATAATGTTACGATGAACATGGGACTACAGATATCTCTCTGAGATCCTGATTTCAGTTCTTTTGGATATGTACCTAGAAGTGAGGTATACAGGATCATATGCTTCCTCTCAATCCCACAAAGCCAGTGTGGATGCTGAGAGCCTCCCATTTATCTTCCTTGGGTACTTCCCTGAAGAGTTCAAGGTTATGCACCTTCTCCCAATCCAGCAGAGTCAAGCACCTGTCTGTGTGTGCTTGTGCATGATCTGTAGAGGTTTCCAGGCGCCTTCTGCTGGGGTACCAACTACCGGGGGAGGGACACATGGAGTGCTGGGGGCACATATGGGCTAGTTATGGGGGGATCTGCAGGTGATGTGTCCTACTAGATTCATGAGAAGGCCTCTGGGTGGAGTCTCCAAGGCATCTAGTAGAAACCAACACCCATTGTTGAGTTCTGCACCTCAGCTGCTGTGAGCTCCCACCCCTTTTCCATGCTTCTAGCTACTCCCAGACTATTCAGTCATGCTGATCTCCTCAGTGTTCTGGGGGGAGTAAGAAAGAAGTGGGCCTCTTGGGCAGTGTCCCATCTGGCTGGGGAAGCTAGGTGCTCACTACTTTTTCACTTTTCCCTGTGGGAGAAATCTTGGTTTGAAGAGGTCTGTATTCACACTGAGCTGTAGAACCTTGGAGGAGGGGTGACATGGGTAGGGTGAAATTGTTTGTCTTACCCTCTTCGACACACCTGTCCTCAAGTTTTTTGCTCCAACAGAGTGCTGCAGCCTCTCTGCTGGAGGCCCTGGCTCCCATAATGGTCTTCTCATATGTGAGTAGTTGTCCAAATCAATGTTTCCACGGTGGGTGAGCACTGAAAATTCCCATTCCAGCATCTTGCTGACGTCACTTTCTTAATTTCTTTCCTTCTTTCCTTTACATTGTCTAAAAACATCACCAAACTAAAGTTGACTCCTGTCTTCAAAACAAATGGAACATCTTTCCTTAGTATTTTTGTTATGACAGGCATTTTTATGATATTCTGAGTTAGGTGATGTGAAATACAGTAAATGAATTCAACAAAGTCTATAAAATTCCTGACCACTTGTTTAACTCTAAGAAGATAGTCAGGCAGGGAAATGGGCCAGAGCCATTATGACAAAATATGAAGCAAGAAAGCAAGACATTCAGAATATTATTTTAGAAGTTTGTAGTATGCTGCATGTAAAAGGCTGACACTTAGCAAGTGCACTTTAGCTTGCTCCAAAAGTTCTTTCTCCCATTGGCTGACAAACTCCTTATTTTTCACAGGCAAGGGCCTTCTCTGCTAAGAAGCCTTTGTTGACCCCTTCGTTCTGCCTTGTATATATCCCTATTGTAACATTCCCTAGGCGACTCTATGTTTAAGTTCCTGTGTCCTTTTAAGATGTGAAGTGCCATGGTGTGAAGTCTTTTCCTCACTATCTTTTTTTGCCAATATCTAGCATTTTGTGGTTAGGTCATAATATGCAATATATGAATGAAAAGATAAGTAAATTAATAAAGGCAACTTTCTCAGAAACTCCCAAAGAAAAATTCTATAGTCATTTAGAGCAGGAAGAGGTAAAAATAAGTTAACATAAAAATCTCAGAAAAAATCTACTCATAAGAACACCTGCAGGGTCTGTGGTGTTTGTTAGTAAATAAGTATAAGTGTCATAACTACAAGCCATCAATTGTCTAAAGAAAAATGTGTAGGAATTTGACAAATTACACTCTGTATTTGGCTTAGTAGTGAGGGTGAAAATTTAGTAAATAAGACGGACAAAACAACAAAATCTGGAATTAAAAATGTTTTGAGCTGTTTTTAGAGTCAAAGATGCCAGTTAGATTAACAAGATTGCCCAAAAGAGAGTGAGAATTTAAATGAAACATTGAAATTAAAGCAAATATGAGGTTCCATATACAGAACATTAAACTCAACCTTCAGAAGAAATATGGACTAGCTCATTTCAAACCCAGAAAAAAGGAGTTTTCATTGACACTAATGAGTAAGAAAAACTCTGTTACAGATTTCTGGATAAAAGACAACAATTATATGTGAAAATTTTAATAAAAATTGTAGTTGACTTAAAGCTAAGACCAACAGTTTAATTTAAGGGGAAAAATCTCGAGTTGTGTCTAAAGTAACGTATTTGGTTTCAGTAATTTGGTTTCAGAAGCCTCATTTTTTAAAAACTGGAGTGTATACAGAAGAGCTGGGCTGGAGGTAGGAGCTCTAGAAATTGTATGAAGAATAGAAAATCTCATAACATTTTCACATTTCACTATCTAAAAATTAAAATCACCTGTTTACGGTAAGCAATATTATAAGAGGAAGTAATCTTCCCATCACTTGAAAAGTGCTTAGCAGAGCAAGGATAATTATCTTTGCCATGCTAGGAAAGGAATTTCTGCATTAGTGACACATTCAGTTGGTGACCTCTAATAGGCATTTTCACCCTTAAGTTACTATCATTTTGAGTAGCAAATATTAATGGACTGTTGCAAATATTTGATTGCTACCAAATATAAAAGTGTTAATATCCGTTCACCTAACCACCCAAGTTAAAAACTTGAAAGCCTTCATATCTTGTTAATCCAGCTTCTTTATAAAACTACCATTAGTTTCACCATTTTTTAAATGTACCCTTTCTATCCACCACTCTTACTGCTTTAGTAAAAGTTCTCTTTCCATCCTAGTGTTTCCCTTGACTCCAGAGTGTCCATTCTCCACACTGTTCAATCCTTTTTGTAGATAATATAAAACAAAAATCAGCTAATATCTCTCATCTACTTAAAAATACTCACTAAAAGAATGAATATTGATTTTTGTTTTTGTATTAAGGTGATTATATAGCCACAGCACCTAGAAATAACTAAATCTTATTTTGTCACAGTCACCTCCTCATAAGTTCCATGAAGGAGATGCACACAAGACAGAAAAGAACAAATCACCCAAAGGTACTGCCTGGACTTCTGCCTGAGACCTTAGCACTGGAGTCTCTAGAATCAAACTTGTGGTTTGACCAAGATGTCTTTAACATTCCCCTCAGCTTGACCAAACTACAGACATGTTTCTTCCTGACTACAGGCCTCTGACCTTCCTTGTCTTAGAGCACTTACTTTAGAAAACTTGTAATTGCAAATTCTTTCTCTGCCCCTTTGAAATGTACATAAATCTCTTTCTAGTTTTAAGACTCAGAATTTCAGGGGATGTTTCAAGGACCTGGGAGCCATCCCATTGAAATGTAACCATTAAAGAAGATAGTGCCACCATCTCCCCGTCTCTGTAAGAGGGTAGGAGCTTAACTTCAGTGGGATCTTACTCCAACTTGTAAAACTAACTTCTATCTTGAAAGAGAAAGTTTGCTTTTCCTTTGGAGAAGCCCCATTAGCAAACACAGATGGCCTAAGACCCTAGGTCTTAAAAACTCCAGCTCTTCTTTTAGGTGGAGTTGAGGTCAATCTCTCTCCCTTATTGCAATAGTCTTTAATGAAAACTTCCTTGCCTGTTTAATTTTGGTATAATTTTATACTTTTATAGGCTTCTGTCTGTCGAAAAAAGAAAGCTCTTTTTCCTCTAAGAACAAATTTAAAAACCTTGACATCAGCTATCTGTTGAACCCCAACCATGGCATGTTCAGTGAATGATAAGGTAGAGAATGAATATAGTGATATGTTCTGCTATTGGCTAGCTCTTCCTGGGTCAGTTTACAGTGGGAGCAAGAAGTAAAAGAGCATCAAAGGCAACACGTGGCTGGGCAGGACTAGACAAGATGTGGGCAAGCGAGGGAAGCACATCAAGTGTCCACCACAAACCACATCAATAAATGAAGCTTAATCAGTGTCCTAGAATGGGATCCCATGTGGTTATTTACTCCTTGTTATTTAAAGAAGAAACCAAGGCACAAGAGATGGTTTGGGGGAAACAAAGCAGGTACCTTCAAAAGTTTCTCATTTGAATGTATAAGAAAGTTCATCCTTAGATTGGCAGCTAACTTAAGAGTTTCATTTCCTATCTAGTTTTGTGATGAAATGGGTCATGTTTGCCAGGTGTTCACTCATCTTTTTCTCATTCATGAGGTTTGTATGTACTCTTGCACTGGCTGAGCCTGGCCACGCGACTTGCTCTGGCCAATTGGATATGAGCAGATCTGAAGCAAATGAAGGTTTTAAATGTTCTTCCTTAGTTTCCTTATTCTGTTGTACTAGTATCATTCTCCATGAAAGAATATGCCCCAGGTGGCCACTAGTAAAAGGAGGGTGGGAAAAGTAGGGAACAGATCTCATTCTGATCCACAGTTTAGAAATAGGCACAGATGCTCCAAAGTCTGAAGCAGTGCCACCAATTCCAGCCAAGGCTAGATCAACTGAACCTCTGTGCAAGAAAAACATTTCTTATTTTTTAAGCCACTGAGATTCTGAAATTGTTTCTTATGTAGTGAAAACTAACACATGTGCTAATATTTTGCATTATAATTATTGCATGCTTCTCTCTCCTGAACTACACCGTGGAAATTAGAGGGCAAAGACTCTGTCTTATTCACTTTTATATCTAAGAGCCCAATACATAGTAGATGTTCAGTTACAGCGAGTCAAATACCCAAGTTTGATTGAACTAGCCATTCTAGTGATACTAATCAGATTATTCCCATCTGGTACATAATCTATTATTTTTTGTAAGCATATTGTAGATGTTCTTTTTTGCTGTCCACCTCAAACATTTTTAGAAGTAGGTAGAATATAAATTTAAAATTCTAAGTATATAAATAATTTCAAATTTTTTGGAATTAGGTAAGTATTTTAGCTATAAACACTTGCTGCTGTTGAAATTCAAGAAATGCAATGAAACATATATCTCACGGGATTTTACCTTCATTTATCAATCACTGATTTATCCAGCCATCCAGCAAAGTAATACTGTTTTCCTTTCCATCTTTTGTGATGCTATTAAAATAAGTAGAAATTGGAATCTTGTGTCAAATGGTAACAGAGGAAATCAAAAGCCTGAGGACAGAGTAGATATAATGATTAAAAACATGAATGAACGTATGGGTAGAGTAATAGTACAAGTTTGCTTTGACACTCACTCATAAGACCAACTTATTTGGCATCACCAAACTTTGATAAGATTTTTCTTTATTACCACATTCATTGGTAAAAATTAGCCAGGTGAATCTAAACTACTAGAAATCTTCTAAGTTTTACTAAGGATTTAAAAAGACAATTCCTAACATACAGGAGGCCTTATTAATTATTTAGCATTCTTTACGTCTGGTCTCTTCATCACTTATCAATCTATCATTTGAATTATTGTCTAATTCTGATTTGCCTTCACAAGGATATGATGTAAGGATGTCAATGTTTATTAAAGCAACCATTTTTAGGACAATTGAAAAAGTCCAAGTGAGATGAAGTGATTGCTAGAAAATGGATAGCAGCTGTAGAATCTGAAAGGAGAGAGTAAATATAATTCACATTATTATAGACTTGCATGTGACTGAGTGTGCAGAAGTGAAGGAAAAAAACATAAACCTGAGTCTTCAATCCTGAGTGATAGAAAGATTTTTATGCCATCATCAAAAAGTGAGCAGTCAGAAGGAGCAGCTAATTTGGGAATAAAGATGATATTTTCATATACAGATGTCAATGATGCAATATACTTTTAATTTTTCACTTTTTATTATTTATAAGTGAGACTTCTTGGGTTAATTAGAACCACTATTTCCTATCAAACTGGCACATGTGTACAGAGGTGTTAAGGCATGAATTAGAGCTTAAATAATTTCTTCCTCCCACTCAAACTCCAAACTTGGTGATTAGAGTTTAGTAATAATATGGAGGAGGAAGAAGGAAAGGAGGAGGAGGAAGAGAGGGAGGAAAGGAGAAGGAGGAGGTGGGAGACGGAAAAGAATTACCCCCCTATTTTAGTTGCCTTTTGCCAAGCATTACTTTACATACATTATGAATATAATTACAATTTAGAAATTATCACATTTCCTTGTGTACTTGTTAATTTTCCTATATTTTACTGATGAGTAAACCGAGATGAAAAGAGGTTAATGATTAACCTTTGATTTTACAAAATTGGAAAATATTTGCTCTAAGGTTTGAACTCCACATCGCCTCACATGGAGCTTTCTCTTTCTTGTATGAACTCAGTCGTAAGTGTAATAAAGGAAAGCTGTTCTAATTCTTTTTGGCCAAAGATATAATTAAATGCCCGTTTATTTCCAAGGGAATTGTTTGTGTATATTAATTTAACTCTCATAAAAAATGAGAACATCTTAAGGCAAAAATAAATCTTTTAAGTGGAATTTTAACCCAAATTAAATCTTATTTCAAATCATTACATATAGATTGTTTTATACTCCCACATATTTTAGCCCATGAGTCTTAAGAAGTCATGATCCCACATCAAGAAATCATTTCTGTATTCAATAATCTTTAAGTAGAAGTGTAACGTAGAGAAAAAAATGGAGAGATGATGTCTACCACAGATAGCTATCTCATTTTAATTCTTGATATCCACTTGTATATATTTTTCTTTAGCTCTCAGATATAAAAGATATCATGAAATCTGTGACCTAAGAGAGTTAGAAACTGCAAGCATTTGAGAAAAGTTAGAAATCTTTTCTAGTCTTTCTCAATTAGCAGTTTATCAAAAATCTACCTATAGGGAAAGAATGCAAAGATTATGCCATGAAATTTGTGTCATTTAAAATGAATAGATCAGCATTCTGGTTTTTACAAAGTCTCGTTATCTTGGTTAATGGAAATCAGTCTCTGAGAGATTGACGAACTTAGTGTCTTGAAACCTGTAGGTTGCAGAGTCTTCAAAGTTGACCATATGTCCTGTATTACAAGAAATTCACTAAGGTAATAAAGTGCGCCTGTGAGGGCTCTTGGAAGTCAATTTGCAGACCTCACACCTTAGAGTGACAACCCAATATTGTCCAGTGACTGAGAGAAAAACAATTATATATGTTTTCACCTCCATGTTTATTCATTTAACAGATACTTATTGTGTGCCTACTATGTGCCACATATATATTTTGATACGTATTTGAATCCTGTGCAGATGTTTTACAATCTGACCATATTTTCCCTACTTTCATTTTCTCCTAGCTTGTTGATGCAACAATTGGTTTTATCTGACTCAGTGAAGTTGCCTATGCATTGGGGTAGCTTTCTGCATAAAACCTAGAACATTCTTGCATTTGATAACATTAGCATCAGTATGCTTTAAGTTTCTTAAAGTTCCATATTTACATTTGCACTTGGACCTGCTTTTCAAAACACTGTTTTACTACCCTGCTTGTGATCTGTGGTGCTACAATTTTCACTGCATTGAAATAAGAGATGGCATTCATTAAAATACTTTATGTGGAACAATGGGAATATTAAAAATATGGTTAATTTTCATGATGAGATGTGAAAACTCAAAATTATAATAATATAATCAAAATTAAAATTATGCCACATAACTTTGTATTTTGATGATAATTATATCCTCAATATGTCACTTGGCCCTTTGCTTTGAAATAAACAGCATGGTTAGACAAGGAAGGGATGAATCTGACTGAATGGTGTTTCCCAATGCAGACTTCTAATCCTTTGATATCCTTTACTGTTTCTGAAATAAGTATTACAGTATTATGGGATGAGTTTTAATAGTAACGTAGTCCTTCTCACTCAACATTCTTTAAGACCATTGCACAACTGGTATTTAAATATAATAGAATTAAAGTTGTATATTAGAGAGTGAATGGGCTCAGATACAAGAGCTCTTTCTTAATAGCACCCAGCTGTGTGATAAGTACTTCAATTGAAACTAAGTTAAACATTAAACATGTAATTACCTCTGTTTAGGATTCCTCAATGATATTAATTTTGTGAAGATGTTCTTTCATATTTTCTATAGAATACTTTTCAAGAGAGATTTTTCAAAACCAAGAAACCATCCATGTATTAACCTTTAATCATGGATGGATTTGTAAAGGGAACACAGTTAATCACTAAGAAACCATTGTCTTTAATAGCTCAGGGTCCAAATATTTATTATTTAGGAAACAAACCACCTAAATAGTGAAAGTTTTAAGCATAATCTTTATTCATCTTATTTATTCCAACAATCATTTAATCTTCATGTATAGAAATAAGACCCCTGACATCTTTGACCCAAATAAAATATGAGGTTTTCTATGACCGCACACATTTTTTTGCTTATAATCCATTAATTTAATATAATTATATTGTAATGACTTCAGGACCTAGCTAATTCATCATCAAAGCAATTAGTTCATTACTCAGATAAATTGTATGTGCCTACTGAGAGTAACCTCTATGCTGGCATGAGGGCAATTCAAACATCCACCAGCCTTGCCACCCGTCTATCTCTCTGTCCCGTTTCCTTGACAGGTAGTTTAGAATGGCAACCAGAAACTTGGGCTCTGGAGGTGAGAAAACCTGAGTTTGTGATCAAGCGCTACACAGTCACTGATTTTTCTGACCATCGGCAGGTTATTTGTCCTTTTCAGCATCAGTTTTCTCCTCTGTTAAATGGCGATGACGATAGTGCTGCTCACATTGCAGTATATTAGGACAGTGCATTAGCACACATTAGGTTTCTTAGGAAATGTAGACTATTATTTGTTGTTGAAGCTGTCTTCTAAAAGATTTGAATGTTTAACTGACTAAATAGAATGGATAAAAGCAACAAACTGAGATAAAAAAAGGAATATAAAAATAAGCAGGGGTCTGGCCTGTTCCCGAGTGGTTAGGTTTGCATGCTTCATTTCAGCGGACTATGGTTTGCTGGTTCAGATCCTGGGCGTTGGCCTGCACCATTCATCAAGCCATGCTGTGGTGACATCCCACATAGAGGAACTAGAATGACCTACAACTAAGGTATACAACTATGTACCGGGCTCTGGGGAGAAAAAAAATAAAAAAAGAGGAAGATTGGCAACAGATGTTAGCTCGAGGACAATCACCCTCACCAAAATAAAAGCGTACTTAAAAACAATAAATAAATAAGGAAATTGCTTCCATAAGACATCTGAGAAAAACTAATTACCATAGTTGACCAATTAATTTGACTTTAAGTATCTTGGTTACTAAAGCAATGTTCTGATAAAAAAAATTGTGAATAAATTGTAGGTAAAGATTATAAGTCTAGAATAGGCTTTATACAAAGTGTGTTCTAAAGTTTTATTGGGTTGTTGATATTATAATCTGGGATAAGTGCTAAGATACAGTCACATAACAGTAACATATACTACAGACATCAATTGAGTTCATGAATCCTCCAGATGTGTCCTAAACATGACATTTTGGAGTCCATGTCTGTACGAGGAGTTAGGTTATCAATGTGTTTTTGTTCCAACTTTTCAAAATGTAAACTAGAAAGTAATTTTTTCTGAACAATTTTTACATGTTGTAGTTGGACTTGCTATAAAAATAGCAGTTACATTTTGTATTCTAGAAACAAAGTATGATAATGTTAATCATTCTTTCACTTCTTTATTGAGAGGAGTCATTTCAGTGATGGCACCTTTGGGGGCGATAGATTTCCTGTTTATCACTTGTATTCTGGTATTGCAGTCAACATCTTCTAACTCTCCATTAATTTTATATCAAATTTACATTTTTACTGTTTCCAAAGTGCGTTTATTTTTGACTATTTATTACTTAAGAAATTTTGACACTTTCTTAGACAACAATTTACTCACAACAGTAAGCCTGCTGTTTCTTTAAGGATAGTGAATCGAATTTACATGTACCTAATTCCATTTGGTTGCTCTTGCTAAACTTAACGGTAATTTTCAGAAGGTTGGGAAAGTGTCTTGGAACTGCTACCTGTCCTCTTTGAACTTATCTTCTGCCTCACTTTTTGGCCTAAAGCTCTTTCAGCACTGTTTAGTTTTCTGTTTGAGTCAGGTTAAATCAACTGATTAATCTTTATAAAATCATGCTGATTTTTAGCTAATTAATTCTTGATTTGATCTTTCTTTTCATCTTCTATTTCATTTAAAGATATAAGCGGCCATTGTATTTGTTCACCCTATATCTCCACGTATTAAATAGTTATGGATTAGGTCCTAAAATCTACCAAATCCATTCAACATCATGTGAAGGAATAGGACATTAAGTGAAAATTATTTAAAAATAGATATTGTACTTTTATTTTGTAAATTTTTTATTTTGGGATTATCTTAGATGTTCTTTAATTGTAAAATCTTCCTAGGATCTCTTTCCAAATTTAAAGTCCTTTCCATGGCCTCAAATACTCTCCATATCTCACCCTTGGCTCCCGTCTCCCCTCATTTCCTCACTTTTTCTCTTTCTGTGCGCTTCTGTTACCGACCTTGCGCTCCTCACACACGCTCCTCTTCACAGGGCCTCTGCTAGCTTCTTTTTTTGAAGTCTTCTCAAACAGCAGCCTGGCTTCCCCCAGCACATCTTTCAGGTCTCTGCCCAAATGCCACCTTCTCAGAGGGGACTTCTTTGATCATGCTATGAAGACTGCACTTCTTTTTCTTCTCCTTTCCTTCCTTTATTTTTCTTTATAGCACTTATCATTCTTGAAATATCATTGTCTACTTATTTTAATGTAAGTACCCAGTGATGTGAACATTACCTATTGTATACGCCGGTTATCTCCAGAGTTCCGTGTGGACGAAAGATACGTGCTAAATTAACGAATGAATTGACTCCTTCATGTATTCTCATTTGCCTTCTCAGATGAGGAAAGAGTCGGCATAGTTTAAATGAAGTAAATCTGCTGACCTTGTGATGTATCTTTCAACTTAGAGTATTATTGTTTTAAAAATCAGTAACTCTTTACAAAAACTCTGATTATGACTAGTGCATTTAAGAACAATGCTGTTGTTATTCAAAAGTGGAAGTTACCTTCATACTTTTATTATTTTTGAAGGATAAGGGCAAAAGGAAACAAAACAACCTCATAGCTTTAGGAAAGCTTAGGATGCTCTCAGATTCCAGGAGACCTCTCCTAAATCAGTTTCTACCTCTTTTTATTATGTGCATAGAATATATATAGGCCCATTCTCATCATTAATTAAATAGTTTCTTCTCAAATTCTAATCACATATCAACTTTATATCCGCAAAAGGCACGGGTATTAAATTCTTATCCCCTGACCATGTTTTTCTTTTCAAGATTGTGCTTTACACTTATAGCCAATTTCTAAATAGTTGCAAATCTTACACAAATTCTATTTAAATCCCCCAGGCTCCTGTAAGATTTAGCCATGCCTGTATGGACCACTTGTCCATGTGTCGGAATACACGTGATATAAGAGTTAATAAAAAGCTGATGAGTAATTTTTTTTAGAGCCTAAAATATATATAACAGGATGGATGCCTGTAAAACCTGCCTATGAATCAGATGGTAGCATAATCTCAATATTGGCAAAAGTGAAAAGCAAAGTTATGGTTTTATGCTAATTTTGTGTATTTGATGGCTGCTCAAGGAAATAACTATTGTAAGATTAATCTGAAAAGAGCAGAAGCCAGTGCCTTTCAATGAATGATTCTAAGCACAAAAATCCTTCCTTTTTATTCGTAAAGAAAATAGCAGAATCCTTCAAAATTGTGGAAAGCAAATTTTTTCTTCCAAAGTTTTATCTGACTTAAAATAATGAGTGGTAGCATTGAAAAGTGGAAATTTGCGTTCTTTAGACTATTTTTAATTTATTCTTTGTAATATACAGTGTAAATATAAGTTGTTTCAAGTGGGAAACAGTCTAGATCATTTAACTTGGTGTGTAATCATTTCTCATATTAAAGGTTCCAGAACAGATATTTTAATCTTGGCCTCGTCTTGATATCACAAAGCAGAAAATGTTGCATGTTAATTATTTTTACGCATCTAATAATGCAAACTATTTTCGGGAGAAATAGGGCACTGGACAAAAATCTTAACTGAATAAGTAATTTCTAAATAGTTTTACCTACAAAGAAAACATACCATAATATCTAGAACTGATCCACAGACTCTATAAAAGAGTATTGCACATTTGTATTGGGTATTGTTTACTTGAACATTGGACAGTAATCAAATGTTCCAACACTGGCACTTTTATGTTGTGTGACATTGGCCACTGAAATTAAGAACTCCAAGTTTCAACTTCATTCTTCTTAGCAAAAAAAAATTAGAATTTCAACTACTTTTAGTCTCCTAAGAAAAAGACTGAAAATAGTAAATTTGTAATTTAGGCCACACACCTTGATTTCAGGTACCTTTTCTCAAGCTCAGGTCTTTCTCTCCGGCCTTGTAGACAGCCCAAGTACGGTTAGAGCTCCCTCAGAGCTCTGCTCTCTGCTGGAGAATTGGTAGAGTGATATTTGTTTACATGCTGATAGTCATGAATTACCTAGTGAAATACATTTTAAAGTATTTTGTTAGTAATCTACTGCTTTAACACAGTAGTCTTCAGACTGTATCTTTGGAGTTATGGTAAGTCATACCACAGGGTACATAGTGTTTGGGTAGATTTTTAACATCAACTTCCATATGTATTCTTTCCTAAAGCGGCTCTACCTAATGAACGTCTATAATGGAGATGTCTTGACGATTCTCTTTTCCTATCTTCCCTTTCATAATCTCTTTTCTCCCATTTTACAAAAAAAAAAAAAAGGTATACTCTCATCTGTCTTTAAAATTACTATGATACATTTCCCAGAGTTGGCTAAAATGCTATGGTGCACAATGGAAAGATAACCTTTTATAACCAAGGTACCAAAAGCCAGGTTAGAGTTTTATGTCTTTCTTTATCTTATTATATAGTCCCAAAGGGCATGACTGTACTTCATGAAGCGCATAAAGATTTACAAGTTGTGTGGCAGATGGTGGCAAATTTGGAGGTACATAAAATATAGATCTTTTAGTTTGATCAATTCATGGGTGTTTTCTATCACAGCCACTTAGTCATTTTTATACACTCTTCCAGCAAAGAGAACATCAAATCTAATCGCTAGTTGCTTTCAAAGATCTCCTAGAAATATGATTCGTGAGGGGATTTTGAAAACCTTGGATATTTTATCTCTAAAGATGAGGATGCTGCAATGACCAGGCCCTAAAGGAGCTTTATTAAGATATTCACATTTTAAATTCTATTATAATTTGGGAACTGTTTTGGTTGTAGAAGAATTTTTGAGTTCAAATTAACGCGAGGTTTGGATATTGCTTTAAAATGGTGAATATTATTAAATACAGGACTTTAACTTGCATCTTTATAATGTGTGTTTAGAAATGAGATGATGGTAAAATGAATGCTCTTAACGTGTTTGCTTTAATTGAAAAAGGAAGTAAAATTTTTTCTGAGAGCAAGTATAATATGACCAATTCTTTTGAGAGGAAGAACTAGCCTTTTCCATTATGTGATATGTCAGACATTTTTTCACTTTTTAAACAACTATTTAACTAATTAACTTATTTTTGAGGAAGATTAGCCCTGAACTAACATTTTCCACCCCTCCTCCTCCTTTTGCTGAGGAAGACTGGCCCTGAGCTAACATCTGTGCCCATCTTCCTATACTCTGTATGTGGGACGCCTGCCACAGCATGGCTTGACAAGTGGTGCATAGGTCTGCACCCAGGATCCGAACTGGCGAACCCTGGGCTGCTGAAGCAGAACGTGTGAACTTAACTCCTGCACCACTGGGCCAGCCCCCATTTTTTTTCACTTTTGCAGCAAAGTCCACAGTCTATTCACTTCCTTTACTGGGTTGGGGTGGATGGATCTTAGGAATGCAAAAAATCGGGAAACTCAGTCTAATTTCTTTGTAAACATACTAATAACAGATCTTGCGGCATACGAATTAAGCATGTGTTCCTAGTAGGAGAACTCTTAACCATGGAATGCTTTTAGCAGAATATTCCTGGTTGTCTAGGTTTGCTTATTAGAAACCAGCAATTCCTGGTTTTATGGGGTAAGGCTCTCTAGAAAAATGTCACATTGACTATATGTAATATTGAGTACAAAATGGAAATGTCGCATGAACCAAATGGTTATTTTTATGTAAGCAGAGTGAGCATAAACCCTCCTTATAAACCTTGTAAATTAATCTGTTTCAGAGAACGTCAGATCCAGAAGGAGTCTGGGGAGATACTTCACGAGTTCTGGACATCCTCCTGCTTTATGCATAGGATGTAATCTTGAAATTATTAAGAAAACTTGATACTAGATTAGACCTGTGGCACAGATTAAGACTGATTTGACAATCCACTCTTTGGTATTATCTCAGTTGGTTTCAAACTCTTTGTTTAACAACATTGAGAAACGATCTGATCACATTATCAGCTAATTGATCATTAAGAATAATTTTTCATGAAAAGTCACTATGCTATTTTTGGAATGCAACTCAGGAGTTGTTCACAATAATTGAGTGACAATGCTATAAGAACAGATCATCTGTTTTCAACTGCTTCTTTCTGTGGCCTGTGTTCCTCAAGGCTTACATGTGCAGAGATCAGAAGAGTATATCAACTTCAGACATGGAAATGTGACAGGTAATGAGACCTCATACTTATTCCTCAGGTACATGTTAAAGACACAAACAAACAAAAACTGGTACACATTCAAAAAGACAGTTACTGTTTTTGTTTGTTTATCTTTGGAAAGAATGCAAACTACTCCAGCTGGAGTCCAGGCTTCAATTCTCAAAAGATTGAAATCAGCTCATAGAAGCCCAAGTTTAAAACCCTCCTGGAAATTATATAACTTTCCTTGGTACAAAATAGACTTTCACTTAAACATACAGTTAATGTTCTTATCAAAATGTTTACTTTACTTTTAAAAATAATATATCAATTTTCTAAATGTCAGGAAATTTTTAAAAAGTACAAGAACCAAAAACCACCTCTTATCTCATTAACCAAATATAAACATTGCTAGCACTTAGATGTATTTCTTTTTATTCCTTTTGTTGTTACTGTTTATAAAATATTAGTATATTCCCTTTCTAACATTTGGAATCTTGGGCCTTTATTCAAGTTTTTCAATTAAATTTAAATCATTAACATTTTCGTGTGTCACTAAAAATACTTTGAATGCATGACTGAAATGTATGCTATCAAAAAATAAAATGTATTTCAGTATTCTGTGATAATAATCTCAATCATCTTTGGTAAAAATTATTACCTAAATCGCTGATTATTCTTTTAGAATTTATTTGAAATAGTGTACCTGGTTCAGAAAGTTTGTATCGATTATCACAGTGTCAGGGAACAAAAATGCCTATCGCTCCACATTCTCCACATCATTTAGTGTGATTTTAAAAGTTTTTTCCACTTTGATAGATGAGAAATTTTAAATGGCCTTTCTTTGATTATTCAGGGATTGAATGCTTTTTCATTTTTTTGACATATGGAATTTTTTCCTCCATGAATTGTTGAGGAACATAATGTTGATAATTAAAGATGCTCTCCGTTTTATCCATTTTCCATATCCCTGATGATCAAAAATATAAAACTACCTATTTATGATCATCTTAATGTGCAGGATTCAAGGTTAATCATTTCAGACCATGCACAGAGAACCTGTTTTCTATAGATGATTTTCTTTCAAGGAGATTTTATTTTCCATTACATTGGAGAGAACTAATAGTTCCTACTTGGGTACATCGAGATTTAAGAGGCCAGCATAGCAGACAAGAATTTTCATCTGCCCTAAAAAAAAATCTCACACAACTCTTTCTACCAAATGTTTCTCACATATCTCTAATTGTTCTGTTTTTAAAAAAGTATAGCAAACCATTTATATAGAATGGGCAGGAAATACAATTTTTATTTAGGAACACTGGAAAAATAAAAACTAAAAAGCTTATTTCCCTAAGTGTAAACGACTTTGTTGATCCTGGAAATGTATCGTCCCATAAACCACATAAGAAAATTTCCCAAATGCATTTGTAGTAGGAACCAAAATTCTCCCCACCAGAGAGCTCCTGAGGTCCTATGAGTTGTTGCTGGATTATTTTTAGTTCTGCTAACTGAGATCAAGTATTTTCATATTATTTGCATATAAATTTGCATCCTCCTTTTTTTTAATAATTAGCAAGTCTATTTCTCAGTCAGAAATTCAGCCAACTTAATGACATTGGCGTTAATTTCCAGCAAGGTTTACACTGTTATTCAGTGAAACATTATTGTAAACGACACTTAGCAGAAGGGGTCTTTTAAAAGTCATTTTAGCACAATTTTGACTACAGATATTTGAGGTTTTATATTCTTAATTTGACTGAAATGTCGTCATTCAGAAATTTACAGAAGTTTGTTAAAGCAAGATAGAACCATTTTATATTATTTTAAGTTTTGCTTATCTGATAAAGAGTCACTGAATTTCAAAATAATGTTTCAGGGCAAGAAGATGAAATACTAGCAGAGAAAAACTTTTTGATGTGGGGATTTCTCGAAGCCAGTCTGGTAAACAAAGATGGTAGCAAAGTTAAATCGCTGTTAGGAAGCTCCTTATACCAGACTGACTGTCTAATTTGAAAGAAAGCATCCTAGGGAAATAAGATAAGTCCACGCTTGATAAAAGCTGGCCTGAATACCTCAAAAGTAAAAATAAGTGACTCAGAAAAAGTGATTACAAATAACAATGAAAAAAATGTCAGGAGCTTTGACAACTGTAAACTCACTTCTTCCACAAACACACATACATGTTCTCAGATAAGTTCTCAAGGATGAAAATATTTCTAACTTTGGGCCCAACAACAGAACTAAACTCATACCGTGCTAGTGAGTATATTCACTTGACCCAGTCACTTGGTTTCATGAGCACAGTGACATGTGGATGGTCTGAGTGGTGGCTCTATCTTTTTTGACTGTGCCAGCTGGTTAATAAATTTCAAGTAAGTACGTACTTTATTTCACATTTATCTGCATCATGGGTCTGTATATTATTTACAAAAAGAGATCATTTGGAGAACTATTGGGCTGTGTGGGGTGCAAACAGTTCCATATGGAAATCAGACCCATTGGAGAGAACACAATAACTATGGACATATAAAGGTTTCATTTCAATTGATTCCAGTTCTCAAACAGGATGATTTTTCCCCCAAGAGACATTTGGGAATGCCTGGACACATTTTTGGTTTTTGTAACTGAGGGAGTGCTACATGCATGTAGTGGGTAAATTATATGCTGCTGAACCTATTATAAGGCACAGAACAGCTTCCCAGAACAAAATGGTGATAGCACGAAGGAAACTGGAAAACCCTACTTTATCCCTAACATGCACCTCCCTGCTTTAGAACTCCTTTTCTCTTCACTATTCCACGGATTTGGCTTGCTTCTTTATAACTCTGTACTTTTACTTCTGTCTTTTTCTTAAATTAGGAAGTGCTTCTCCTTTTTGTTTAAGAAGCTAATGTCACCTGGAATTCAAGCACTGTAGTCCTCTCTTCTCCATTAGGGCTTCTCTGATTGTTCTGGCTGTCATCCTTGGTCTGAAACTCTCAAATTTTATGTCAAAGTAAAAATTGCACCAGACAAAGTTAAACAGGCAAGGAAGACATTATTCAAGACTATAGCAATAAGAGCGAGAAATTGAACTCAATTCCACTGAAATGGTGGGTGAGATAGATTTTGAGTGCCTGGATGATCTAGTGGAAAAGTACTGGAAGGCACTGGGGAGGGAAGGCAGGTTGATCAATGGGATTTGGGATGTGTGGAGCACATTTAGTTACTCCTGAGTTTGCAAATGGTTTCCTCTGTGATTAGGCCATCTATGTTAGCTAATAGAACCCATTGGATTAAGCTCCTATGCTTCCACAGAGACTGGGAGATAGGAATGCCCTCTTCTTCAATGTTTACATTTCAAAGAGATGGTACCCAGGTTCCTGAAAAAGACATTTCCTGCCTTGTAAAACTTGCAAAAGGCTGGAAGAAGATTGATATATATTTTAAAGGGGCAGAGAAGGAATTCACAATTGTAAGTTTTGTAAAGTAAATGCTCTAAGAAAAGGGAGGTCAGGGACTTGCAGTCAGGAAAAAATCTGGCTAAAGTTCAGTCGAGCTGACGGGAACATTATGACCATCTTGGTCACTTGTTATAGAGTCTGTTCACTATCGCTTTCTGAGTTATCTATTTCTTCCAATCCTGTGATGATCTTCATAAACAGTCTTTCTTTTTAACCTAAGCAGAGAGTTGATTGTAGTTTGCACTTAATATGTACAGTTCAGCACACAGAGGTGGAATTATGTCTACCTTGGACTAGTAAATTGATTGAAATAAGCAGAACTTTTCAGGTCAAATATTTAACCATAATAAAACCTGTTTTTATTCAAAACGTTATGATGAAAAGAAAATAATTAAGTGAAACTGACTGTAAACTCTAATATAAGAACTATATACACATTACACTATATAAGTTAACAATTATAAATATAACCACCAAACTATAGTTTAGTTTATGGATGAAATGTGTAGACTTTGGAATCAAACATGTATGGGGTTGAGTCCCGGAGTAACCACTTACTAACTGACTCATGGAACTCTAGCTGAGCTTCAGTATGTCAACTGCAAAACGGGCTAGTAAACCTACTTCATAGGTTACCTTAAAGATGAAGTGAAATTATATGAGCTGTTCTTATTCTATTTACACCTTCTCCTTGGGTGACCTAATCTACTCTCTTGGTGTCAAATATCATTTAAATAATGATGAATTTCAAATCTCTAATCCAGAAGTGTCTCCTGAGCTCAGGATCCACAAACTATTGACTTCTATTTTAGCTTTCTACTAAAACCTCGCACTTAACATATCCAGAACACGAAGTGGCCCCATCATCTACACAGCTGTTCAGGACAACCGTGGGAGGTCATCTTTTCTCTTTGTCTCCCATGGGGAACTATGTCTAATCAATTCAAACATTTTCAATTTTACCTCTTAGCCTTTTCTCAAATCTGTTCACTTCTCTCTATTTCTACTATTAGCTTCTCCTCCACACTATTATTCATTCTGCTCTTAATAATGAAATGGCTTCAAGATTTTCTGCCCCATTCTGGCATTTCTATAATCTAGTTTCCACCATATCTTTTAAATCACAATTCTGAATTACTTTAGCTACCTGCTAATTCCCAGAGTTTAGAATAGAGTAAACACTCAAAAGTTTAGCTAATATTGCTATGACTGTTATTATTATTACTATAGATAAAATGCTAATGAGTCTCTGATATAAATTTTCAAATTTCCATACTCTAGGATTAGTGAAAAAGATCTCACCAAATAAAGTGATAGCAATGTCTCTCTTCTAATGTATTCTGCCATTCTTATTTAGCTTTCTCTGAATTCTACTGATATTTTTCTGTGTATTCCATTCTGTTCTTTTTTTCTTACTAGTTAGTGATAAATGTTGCACGTCTATATCAAGTTCCATAGTATGCTTTGCATAAATTCTTTGGATTTATCCTTGCTAAAACTTTAAGTACTAAGCCTTCATGCAATTAGTTCTCAGTATATTCAGCAACACTTCCTTCCCTTACTCCGTCTGAGGGTACAGTGGATGTGGTGGATGACCCATTTCTCTATTTGCTGTGTCAGGGATCAATTCTGCAATGTCAGTTCTCTTTCAACAGCAGTGTCTCAGGGTAGGTTAATAGATAGTCCCTAAAGCCAACTACATTATAATCACCCAAATCAATTTTTACAGAAGAATTTTGGACTCCAGCTTAGACTGATTGATTTAAAAATCCCCAGATGTTGGGTCCAGAGCTATATATTTTAATCTAGCTGGTTCTACAGGTTAGTGCTGGGTTAACAACCTTGCAAGCAGCTCTGAGTTATGATCTAGCTCCAAAACCTACTATAGTGTGATATATGATAAGTTAGTAAACATCCCTATAACTCAGAAATCCCGTCTCTATAATGGGTGTAATAATAAGATTTGTACTGAACTCATAGAGTAGATATGAAGATTAAATTAGTTAGTGCATGTAAAATACTTATAACTGTTTGGTTATTGTCAGCACTCAGACATATCAGCATTAATAATACGTATTATTATTACAATGAAACATTGCATTATAGGTTGCTAAGAGAAGATATAAGGTATCTCATCTCAAATTTAAATTCTAGGTAATTTTTTTTATTTTTAGAATTTCTGCAGAAGTTGCTGACCTCTGCAGATCAAGACCCTGTGTGCCCTTTCCAGACAAATCAACTGGTTGCTCTAGGGCACCCAGAGTATTATTAGTTGGATCATTGGCCTTCTTTCAGTTTTTCTTTGGCTTAAAAGCATTTGTGAGGTTAAAGGGGCAATTTCCCAAGGGGAGCGTGACCAGGATATCTGGCAGTAAGCTAACTGCTATGTTTGTTTAAATTGGAATCATCAAACTATGGTCTTATTGTAATCATTTCCTAAGCAAAGAAATCTAACCAGGCCGAGAAAGTTAGAAATACTTTTTCTCAATTGATATAACTATAGAATAATTTACTGAATGCGCTGGACTCTTTTTTTCTTTTACTCTTTTTTGAACAGAGACCACGCTTTAAAAGTATTTCATATCTTCTATAGCCTCTAAAACCATGCTAAGCATGTAGGAGGTAATAAATACTTAATTAATGATTGATTATTACTCAGAGATCTGCAGTAATTAAAGCCGATCTAGAGAGTACTTACCTCATATTTTAAAGAAAGTAGCTTAAGTACTTGTGCATAATCGAACATGCTTGCTATGCATTCAGATCAAAGCTTTCGGATAGAACCTTTCTCCTTCTTCATTTTACGCCACTTACTGTCAAGTACAAATTCTATTCTAGCACGTATTATTCTGTCATGCCATTGTTTGTTTACATGTGTTTTCTACTTTTTGAATCCAGAAATAGTGTCTTATTCATGTTCATCACTTTCCTCAGTCTTCCAAGGAACTCAAATGTTTGTTGAATTAATGAGCTAACTTTTGCAGTTTTTTTTCTTAGGGCAGAATCAGCACAAAGGCAAATAAACATATTTTCCTGGAGGTTTTCTTTGTCCCACAAAAAAGCAAAAAAGAAGGTATTGGTGTCATAAATTAATACTGGTCTGTTAAGCCTGAAGTCCTAAGGGCCCGATGTGTTTTGTTTAAACATGTGAACACTTTGAGAGGAGGTATGTTCCTGGAAGCAGCAATCAGTACCTCTCAGCCTTCATAGGACACAAACACACCTGATGAAACCTAGGTGGATCAAACTCCCTGAAATATAATTTTTCTGAATGGCACAAATCCATGATTGGGATATTATTGTCGAGTTGCAAAACTCAAGGCATGTCTTATGAATAACTGAGAGAAGGGGTTTTTCAGAGGAGAAAACCATGAACCCAGATAACAGATGGTTCTCTGCTGTGTGAAAGCTCACAGTGCTAGGAAAGTAGACAGAAGGGAGTATTGGAGGGGTTTTGGCTCAGTGGCTCAGTACTTATAAACTCCCTATTTGCTCTCCTAATACATTAGCTTTTTCCAATGCAGCCCAAAGAGAGACATTGTTTGAAGCTAAATTGAATTGTATTTGCAAATTCCAGCATGCTCTATAGGGAAAAACACAGATATGGAAGGCAAGAAGAAAGGACATGCTAGGCATTGGGCTTATGGAGAAATAATTTAAGAAACTGAGACTTGAAGAGATGGTGAGATATGTCCAAGGCCATGTAGGTTCATATTAATTCAAATTACATCTTTTGAACACCTATCGTAAGCCTTACACTGTGGTAAAGACTTTCATAAGCATCTTCTCATTTCCATATCAATTTAATTCTGAGAGGAGAATCCTAAGTATTAGATTTAGGCAAAAAAATGACATCCTATCAGGACTGCTCTTTCATATCTTCAATTGGTGCCAGAAAAACTGTTTTACATGAACAATACTTCTGGGATGAAGGAAAGTTTACTTTGTTGTCCAGACAGCACTGAGGCAATTCTCCTTCTCAATTCTAATTGAGTGAAAGGTGATACACTGTTTAAAATCAGAGCTGTTCCAGAAAAAAAGTAGAGAGGGATGATGGTAAAACAAGTGGCATGTTAGTCTTTTGGATTGCATTCTTTCATGTGTATTTGTGAAACTGTTATCCTTGGACTATTGCAGTACTAGACAAGGCTAAAATAAAAAACTTCTAAGATTTTCTTCAAATCTAAGAGTATAACGACTGATATAACACTGCTATATCGGTTGATTCAAAACCAAACCAATAATAGACATTTCCTAGAAAGGGAAACCGCTAAGTATCACAAAACTCTGTGTATCCTTATCAACTGCAGATTGGACCAGAGGGATTTTGATGAATTTAGCAGATAGTTTACAAGGAAGACGAATGACCAACGTGTAATCAACTCTCAGCAGAGACACAATAGTTTACTGTTAGCCCCAGGAGTTATAGTAGTCCATGTGCAAAGGAAAAGAAAAGAGCTGGTTAGAGGAGCAAAGAGAATGGTGCACACCTGAAAAGAAAATCAGAAATTAAAGTGAATATGCAGCTCTTTCTGCTGGGCTTGCCATGCCTCAATTCCAATTCCTCTGAAGACTGAGCATATTTTCTCCCCTTGGGTTCCATGAGGTTCTCTTTATCTTTAAAAAACACACATACTTCCCCACCCCTTTTTGGATGAAATTTCTTTATTCTTCAACCTCAAAAGACTCTGGCTAAAACAAGCTCATTCATTAAAAAAATCTTTCAATCTTGTATTGGTACATTAAAATTTCAAATTATCAAGTGTCTGACATTACAAAGCTTCAGTAATAAATAGAAAATTGTCATTTTCTTCATTTTTATGTCTGTAAAGAGGCATCTGGGTCCAATTGGACTGATCTATGTAGTTCTTTGGTGACAAGTCTTTTGTTACTAAACATCTGAGTTTTAGTTGCTAACTCTTTGTTATGAGGCAAACTTTGTTTAGTCTTTAGCTGATCAACATTGATTTTTTATTTTGACTTTGAGGATGCATTATTTGTTTTATATTTTCTCTGATCTTCAAGTTCAAAATGCTGGTTGACTTTTGTATCACTATAATCAGTGCGTTCACCTAGAATTTATGACTGTTGTAAGGATTTTTTGCCCAATTTATATACTCAATATTTTCCTAAGGAGTTTTCATTTAATATTTGAAATATCAGAAACCATGTACCTGGATTTATTCCTCTCACATTTGAATAGGTCATTTCCTCTTGACAACAGCCTATTCTCATGCCAAATATGTACTCTTCATCTTTGAATGTGAGGTTAATGTAACTCTAGACAACCTGTGAAGGATTTGGCTAATCTGAATTAATATTTAGATTTTCTTGTGTAAGCCACTTACCTTTTCTGCTAAGTTGGCATGAGTTATATCTTTGTGTGTTATAGAAAGTTTCTCTTGATATTTGAGACCTGAATACTTCACACTCACTGGTGAAAGAATTTGAGCAGTTAAAAATAGGGTAACAGGATGTCAAGATTGGAATTTCAACTTAGGTACCAAGAAGCAATAATTGCCATGGAAGGTGCCAGGTTAATATTACAAAGGAAATGAGAAAAGATTTGAATCCAAGGTTCTCAGGAATGCCTAAGGCAAGAGCATAAAAACGGTATCAGATTTGGAGAGGCAAAAGATTAAGTATGAGGTATTTTCTTTGTGTGTGTGTGTGTATAAAAGAGCTGTTGTCATGCTTTGAATGAAGATTGAAATATTGATTAATGTCTTGCACTGAACTCTTCTAGCTTATAAATTGAGACCATGTTTTATAATTTGAGATAAATCTAGAACAATCCATTACACTAGATTCAGTGGGAAGTCATAGAACCAGACACATTTTCATCCAGTGGGAGGAAAACAAGTTTCCCCACTGAATAAAATTTAAAAATAAAATTGTGTTTTGTTTACATGCACAAGATGCACTTTTTAAACATATTGGCTATACCAATATTCATTTAGACAAAATATGCTATTGAAGAGTTATCTCTTGTGTTGCACACATCAGGTGATGAGGAATGAGCATTAAAAATAAAGCAAAACAGAGCAGCCCTGATGGCCTAGTGGCTAAAGTTCAGTGCTCACCACTTTGGTGGCCCATGTTCATTTCCTGGTCATGGAACCACGTCACCCACCTGTCAGTTGCCATGCTGTGGTGGCAGCTCACATAGAAGAACTAGCAGGACTTATAACTAGGATATACAACCATGCGCTGGGACTTTAGGGAGGAAAAAAAAAAGAAGAAGACTGCCAACAGATGTTAGCTCAAGGAGAATCTTTTCCTGCCAAAAAAAAAATAATAAAACAAGGGGCTGGCCCAGTGGCGCAGTGGTTAAGTTCACCTGTTCCACTTCAGCAGCCCAGGGTTCACTGGTTCAGATTCCAGGTGCAGATCTATGCATCACTTGTCAAGCCAATCTGTGGCAGCCAACCCATGTATAAAGTAGAGGAAGATGAGCATGGATGTTAGCTCAGGGCCAGTGTTCCTCAGCAAAAAAAGCAGGATTGGCAGCAGATATTAGCTCAGGGCTAATCTTCCTCAAAAAAATATTTTTTTTTAATTTAAAAAAAGAAAAAATAAAACAAAACAAAATTTTGTTTTATTTATTTTGTTTTTTTGAGGAATATTAGCCCTGAGGTAACTACTGCCAATCTTCCTCTTTTTGCTGAGGAAGGCTGGCCCTGAACTAACATCCATGCCCATCTTCCTCTACTTTGCATGTGGGACGCCTACCACAGTATGGCTTTTGCCAAGCCTGCCCTGTCCGCACCCAGCATCCGAACCGGGGAACCCCAGGTTGCCGAGAAGCGGAACGGGCGAACTTAACTGCTGCGCAACCAGGCCGGCCCCTAAAACAAAACAAAATTTTAAAAAGACTTAAAGCTACAGCATTAAGAGAGAACTTTTCCTGGAAATCACAGTTTATCGGAATATTTTATTCTGTGATTGATAGAACTGCCGAGATGTATTCCTTCAGTATCAATAATTTTTTGAAATGACTTAGTCTTTTTTAAAGCCTAAGGTATTTGGGTGGGGCAGGGTATTTTAATGTGATGTATTGTACCCTTGAACCAAAGTAATATCATCCTTCGAATAGAAGTGATAAGAAAGGCATTCAGGTTGGGGTTGAGATTTTTGAAAACAGCAAAAGAAATAAGAGAAAAGTCATATTTTAAATTTTAGTTCCATTAATATCTAAGGATAAGACTTTTGAGTGAATCCTGAAGAGAGTAAAATCTTTTAAAATGACATTTGATTGCAGTGTGGGGACCAAACCTTACTGGAGAGTTGAATAAGAACCAGTTGGCTGGGATTTTTAAAGAAAGCACAACAAATGGAGAAGAGTGGCCTTTTACATGCTCCAAGGAGAGCCAAAAAGGGAAACAATTATATTTCTATGGGGAACTGAAGAAAATGAAAAATAGAACAACTCCTATATTGCTAATAAATGAGAAAAGAGAATGAGAAGGAAATGACTGGGAATAAAAGCAAGCACTGAGAGGTTATGAAGGGAAGCCAGTGAGGGTAGATGCATTAGTCATTATAGTTAAGCCCCGTTAGTCAACAGAATAAGAGACAGAAGGAGAGAGCAGCTGCCACCACTAGAAAAGAATGTCCCCGTGCTGAGACAATTATCGAGACACTCTTTTCATTTCACTGAATATGTCACTCACTCAAAAAGTCACTTTAACAGCCCATGGTTGACTTTATATGGGTTGGAACTGATATAACAGAATTGATGGGAGAAACAGACAATAATAAAAAGTGTCCATTTACCGTTTGCCATCATTAAAACCTCTCTGTGCGGTATAATGCCATAGTTGACAACAGAGATCTGAGAAGCTGTGGATAAGTAAGAACTGTCTTAGTAATAAAATAAGCAAACTATTGACACCTACATGTCATTATATTTGAGAAATAGAGTCACATAAATTCAGGACAGTTAACGTCTCATATTTAACTTCTGGATTTCATAGCCTGGCTACATGGTACTGGATTCATAAAGGCCCCCTTCTCCTCCTTCTTTCTGTTGATGACTACTTTTCAATCATTTTGTTTCATGTCAATAGGATCATCAAAGTGTGGAGGAGGATGACAGACAGGCTGTAAAACCTGAACCAGTTCGTATTTGCAGCTGCTAATTGCACTGTTAAGAGCTTATGCAGAAAGAAAGATTGAAAACACTACCTATACTTACATGAGGGTATTATTTGTGGCTTTTAATTATCCTTGCAATTTTTGTCTCTCATTATCACATACAATTGAGAAGTAGCCATTCATGACAAGGCAACAATAAGCAAAAATTCTTGTCTTTTAGAAACAATAGAAAAAAATGTATTAACTAAGACTCTACCAGTATTAGTTTGTAGAATTATTACACTAATGAATACTTAAATGTAAAGAAACCCAACTATTTCTGAAAAGTAAGACAGAATATATTTCATTCCTTCCATAGGCATATGATATTTTTGAACATTATGCAATCAAATTTTTAAAGTCATTTTCCATTAATCTGAAATTATGTTACTATATTTTACTGTATTTTGTTATAAAAAACTCTAAAAAACACAGTCTTACAATCTGAAAATATAAAAGTTTCCCTTTATAATACCACCCTCTTTAATCTTGCTTCCTAGAGATAACCAACCACTGGTAACAATTTAGTGTATAATTTGCTAGAATATTTTCCATGAACATAAACATATAGTCATCTCACCTATAAGTAACCTGTTTATTGAAGGGTCACAATTCATTCAATAATTAACATAATGTGATGTTAATCTTATGACTTCTATCTTCATAAACAATGAGTTTACATCCCCTCTGTCAAATACCTCTTCCCTTAAAATTCCTACTTATTAAAATGTAACTCAGTCTTTAGTGCATTTTAAGTTTCTAATATCTAATTCAATATTTTTTCTTTCTCTGGCATTCTTAATTTGTATTTTCTTTTCATTTTTGGGGGGGGTTGTGTGGACTTATAGGACTTAAAGTTGGAAGGCAGAAGAGACCATGGTCTGCTCTTTCACTCCCTGGCCCCACCCTCTGGGTCTAGAGCCTCTGAAAGGGGACAGGGAATAGGAAAGGTTTTATTACAGATGTGGACTCACCCCTAATGATGGGAGAAGAACCTCCAGTGGTTGGTGTGTTCTCTTTCCATTAGCTTCCCTCCATTACTGGTGGCCTCCATGCTGTGTGGCTTCTGAGTTCACAACGTGTATGAATTCTTGAGGTAGATTTGAGCTTCACTTGCAGTACTGGATATCAAATAGAAGCACCTGTGGGAGAACAACCCATGTCCCTTTTGGCCCTGCCCAACATTCTAGTTCTCTGTACAGGTATGACCTCCCTGGGCACAAACAGCCGTTACCGCTAACCTAGGCTCCATGATCCTTTATGAGACCCTTTTTATTCTCCAAGAAGTGGAGAGATTGAACATGGAAATCTGTTGTCCTCATCTCAGGAGTATTACCCCAACGATCTTTCCCAAAGCTGTTGGTGGCTACTCTTGAAAGCTTCTACCTTCAGAAACCTCATCCAAGATGTAGTCTCCAGGCTCAAAGTTCATACTTCCTACCAAACTCTAGAAACACAGCTCCAGTTTTTGCAGGAACTTTGGCACCACCTTTCACTGTTTTGGCCACAATAGAGAGGCCTGAATTTCAGCAGTTGAGTAAGCATGCAGTGAGAAAGAAGATGCTCATCTCCTTCTAGAAAACCACTCCCAGTGTTGACCAGCCGGTTTCTTGGAGCTGCCCTTTCATTTGGCTTTGAGTGAAGTGGAGCTCAAACCCTCTCCTCTGTTGAGAGGTAAAGAAGTAAGCCTCCTTCACCTAACACTTCTCATCACCAACATCGCCTTTCCCATAAAGCCCTGGTCCCTCCTGCTGTCTCCTCAGCAGTGGCAAAGCGCAGGAGAAGGTTTTTGGGTAGAGATACATTTTCAGAGCTTTTTTATCTTTCCTCTTAGTAAGTCCAAGGAAGGGATCTGGCCTTACCCATCATTCGGGGCTCAATAGGAAGTGACCCACTCAGTAAAATGTCACACAGACATAAACACATTCACACACATACACACACACATGCACACAAAGTGCAATAGCATATTACTGTACTAGCCACTTTAATGTGCAAAATGATATTGTTTGACATTTTATCACTATTTCCTTCACTCTAAATATAGTGTCACCACATTCTCTTAGTAGAATGAACAAGTGCCACCTCCTGGACAGGAAATTTAGTTGCTGGTGACAGATCCTCTAGATCTGTTCCCTATCCCTCAACGACTCACAATGTTTGAAATAACGGCTGCTCCATCAGGTGGGGGCCTGACACGAGGAGACATGGAGACTTGAGGCATTAGTGAGAAATAAACATTTGTGTTAAAGCCACTAAGGCTTGGGGATGTTTATTCCTACAGCATAGCCTTGCCTTCCAGACACAATAAAAGCTGCAGTGTAATTTATTAGGTCATTACATTCTGTGTGTGCCATTTATTTCATTTCCAAATTTTTACTCTTGCGCTGTTTCAATGAGCATCGCTCTACATTTATCTTTGTACATTTGAATTGCTGGGCCAAACATTTATGCTGTGTTGAAAAGTCCTAAATTTCTCTCTCAAAGACTCAATTTACACGCTCACCAACAATATTTCAGGGTGCTTACCCTGAATATTATGAATCTCTTTACTAGGCAAAGAATTCTCTCATTTTAATTTATATTTTCGGGATTATTAGTAGGATTTAGTGTTCATTAGACATTTCTATTTCTTTTGTAAATTTTCCATTTAAACCATTTTCTTTTTTCTATTACTAGATTGTTTTCCTTTTTCTATTTAAAATATTATAGGAATTCTTTAAAAGCAAGGTTCTTGACTTTTTGTCTTTATATGCTTTTTCAATGCTTTCTACAATGTAGCTCACTGGAAATTTTTCCAGAATATGTTATCATATAAAAGTTGATAATTTTCATATGGTCATATCCATCAATTATTATTGATGGATAATCAATAATCAGGAATTATTAGGGAAAGTTTTAAAAACACTGATATTCTGGTCCCATCTCCATATATCCTGATTTAATGGGTCTAAGGAGGCCTGGGCATCTGCATTTTAAAAGCACCACCACACCACTGCCCCCAGGTGACTGCAGCAAGGCTGAGATTAAGAGGGCTATATTATTGGAGACACACTATGCATTTCAAGGACCACTAAAATCACCTTGTACAGCAACATTTGAAAAATCACTTCCTTGACGTTTAACTGTATCTTGTAACAATAACTAAAGAAAAGCAGCTTGGTACCTCACTTGGAAACACAAATTTTCCATGTTTAGCATCATCAAATTCCAGTAAGTCAATTATTATAGAGGCAAAGAGAAAGTTCCCATAGATTTATCAAAGCAGAGACTGGATCACTTCTATTACTTAGATTTGATAATCTCAGGATATTACTTTTGGAACAAGAAAGAAATACTTTATTGGCATTGACTGAATGCTGTAAATTCACGATTAAGAACTTGAGGTAGAATTATCTCCTTAAATACTTTCTGGTAGAAAAAGAGATAGTATATTTTCATGCCAAATAGATCCTGACTTGGTCTCTACTTGTCCTGGACCATTGGTTTAAACAAATTCGATATTACACTTCACCAGTTTTATTGGAAATATGTGCATAGGCCAATAGCGAATAAGAGAATAGAAGTTACAGGCCCCCCTTATCCTGCCATCATCTCATCGAGAGGCATGCTCCCTTGAAGGCACTGCTGAGTCCACAGAGTGGGTCTCTGTTCCAGTGACGAATTTCACTTCTTTACAGAGTGCAAGTTAGAAAAGGCCCTTGTCAGTGGAGTATTAGACTGCTTGGTATCAGGCAGCCTGGATTGAGATGGCAGTTTAGAGGTGTTCTGCACAAAGACCAGCTGCCCAGCACATTTTGGCCGATGAAATCTTTCAGTTCTCCTGATGGGAGGAAGAAATCCCCAGTTGGAAGGTTGGAGGTATATTCCCAACCACTGGGGCCACTCAGTTCTCAGCTAGGTAGTTGTTGAGACAACCCAGAGTGATTTGACAGGATCACTTTTAAGCATTTATGTCATGTTAGAAGAGCCAAGATTTAAAAGAAAAGTAAAGGCAGAATTGGAAATAGATATTGCTGTAGAAAGGATCCTGCTAAGTAGAATATGGTATACTAAGATTTAATGGACTCATTAGCTCATAAGATTTTAAAATATGATAATGTGTTGTTGCTGTTGTTAGAAAGACAACCTACGCAAAGATATCAATGACTAAAATAGATAAAGTAATATAGTATTGAAATAAATTTATCTAATTAAGTTAAATACAAAACATCATAATTTTCATCTATGTGAATAATGAGGCTATTTTGGTAAACCTAAACTTGAAAAAGATGATTTTGATTGACTGTTGCAGTCTTATTTTGATTGTAGCAAGATTTATTTTTCTGTAGTTATTTAAGTTGCTCAAAACCAAAATAATGCTAATTCACATAGTTGAAGAGTTGAAAATGGGTAAAGCTTTTCAATGGAGTAGCTAGTAATCTGAAGATATCCTTCATTTTAAAAGTGAGAGCAAGAGAGTCTAAATTTGGAGATCAGAATGAAATGTTTAATCAGAAACATAGATTATTGCAATAGATTTGCCAAATTTGTTGAAATTTAAGAGGAAACAGAATTATATGTGCATATTACTTATTTTATAATTAGAAATAACAAAACAAAATATATCAAATATTGCTATTGATGAACAGTAGTTTATTACTGTGCTACATGACATTATTTCCTATTTGTTGTAAATCAAAAAGATAATTGAGAAATTTATTTCCACAAACTGACATTAAATAACTATTTGCCTTTTGTAATTAAAAGAACAATTTATATTTGTTGCATATGCAAGAAACTACTACCCAGAACTAAAAAAGAATAATATGCAAACATATACACCAATGTTTATAAATTACAAAAGAATTATGCTAAGTGAAAGAATCCAAAAACAATTCTCCATGAAATATGATTCCATTTATATGAAATTCTAGAAAAGCCAAAGATATAGTGACAGAAAGCACATCAGTGGTTACCGGAAGCTAGACCTAGGTGGAAGGAATCATTGTAAAAAGGCATGAAGGAATTTTTGGGGTGATGGAACTATTATATATCATGATTGTCGTAGTGGTTGCATGACTGTGTGTTTGTTAGAATTAATTGAATTGTACAATTAAAATCAATGAATTTTATTGTGTATAAATTATAGCTCAATAACACAATTGTTCAAATAAAAGCATACGTTTTCATTTCTAGAATTATGAATGGAATTGATAAATAATTATATTTATTAGCCATTCACACTTTTTAGTGAGTTGCTTTATCATTTCTTTTGTCTATTTGGATATTTTTCTTAATTATTTGAAAAAGTGACCTTAAAAATTATTTGGAAACGCAAATTAAAACTACAATGAGGTATCACCTCACTCTGGTCAGAATGGCTATAATTAACAAGAAAGGAAACAACAAGTGTTGGAGAGGATATAGAGGGAAGGGAACACTTGTATACTGCTGGTGGGAGTGCAAACTAGTGCAGCCACTATGGAAAGTAGTATGAAGTATCCTCAGAAAATTAAGAATATATCTACCATATGATCCAGCTATCCCACTGCTGGGTATTTATCCAAAGAACTTGAAAATGCAAAGGCATAAAGATACTTGCACCCCTATGTTCATTGCAGCAGTATATGCAATAGCCAAGACATGGAAGCAACCTAGGTGCCCATCAAGGGACGAATGGATAAAGAAGATGTGGTATATATACAGAATGGAATACTACTCAGCCATAAGAAATGATGAAATTCGGCCATTTGTGACAACAGAGATGGACCTTGAGGGTATTATCCTGAGTGAAATAAGTCAGAGGGAGAAAGTCAAATACCATATGATCTCATGCATAAGTAGAAGATAAAAACAATGACAAACAAATACATAGCATTGGAGATTGTATTGGTGGTTACCAGAGGGGAAGGAGAGTGAGGGAAAAAGGGGTGATTAGGCTCACATGTGAGGGGATGGACTATAATTAGTTTTTAGGTGGTGAACATGATGTAATCTACACAGAATTCAAAATACATTATGATGTACACCTGAAAGCTATATATTGTTATAATCCAATGTTGCTGCAATTAAAAAAATAAGAAGAAAAGAAAAAAATTACTTAAATTATCAAACTTTACTGCTCAGTAAATGTAACAGATAGCTCTCAAAGAGATTCATTGTAAAATGGTTATATGGTCAAATATACTACTTTCAGGTGTTATTCTCTTGTTTCTATTCTTTAGTATTTTTTATACTTCTTCTTTTATAATTTCTAATTTTTACACAGGGCTCCCAGATTTAGCAAATAAAAATATAAGATACTCTGTTAAATTTAATTTTCAGATAAACAGCTAATAATTTTATGACATATTGCATGGGACATACTTATATTTAAAAATTTTGTTGTTTATCAGAAATTCTAAGTTAATTGTGCATACTGTATTTTATCAGGCAAGCCCATTTCTATTTTATTTTGGAATTATTTACTTGGTTTTTGAGAAAGAAGGATCTAATGACTTTTTTCAAAAAGTATTTGATCAAATGTGCCACCGATATAGTTTTTAATAACTATTCTTTCTCTACTGAATTAAATTCAAACTTTATCCAAAAAGAAACTATTGTGTCTCCAATGGCTAAATCTTTGTTTCTGAGCTTTCAGGTCAGCTAACATTATTATAGCATACATAGTACTTTAGTTACATCTGTACAAATGCACTCTGTTATTTTTTCTCAAAAGAAATTCTTCTAAATTTTAAAATATTTCAAAAATTGTTGGATCAATGTCAGCATCATGGCAGAGTGAGCTATTCGCTTTGTCTCTCCTAAGTTACAGCCAATCAGACATCCATTGACCAAGAAAAGACTCCTATACAGCACAAGAAAGCTAAGATACCCGTGTATCTATACATCTGAAGATGGGTGGACTGGACTTCTGAGATATAATGGGACAAGGTGAATGATCCCCTTCCACTCCCCCACCAGCAGGAATCCAAAACTCAGATCCTCGAACCGGTGTCTATGTCTGAGAACACAGGCTGCAGGGACAGACATGACACTTGCAGCTTAGCTCCTGCCCTACCCCCAGCAGTGATGAGTGGAACAAATGCCCAAGGATTCAGGACACAAAGCAGAGCTGGTGACTCAGACCCCTCTCCCTCCTCCAGCAGTGACTCATTTTTTCCAACAGTGGGGACAGTATACAAAACTTAGATTTTCCTGTCTGGTGGGGGGGGACCCTGGCCTGAGTTTTTGAAATACAGTGGTTCACACCAGCAAACAGAGACTGCACAATTGAGCAGCAACAACAAAAATTCCTTGCTTAGCCTTGTCACCACCAGCAGTGGCAGGTGGAAGCTGTGTCCTGAGGCTTCAGGAACCAGAGCAGAACTGGTGACCCAGCCTCTAGTGGAAGCACCCCCAACACTAGCTCTAGTAGCAGAAGGGATTTGCATTCAAGTCTCCAGGTCCCCAGGCTCACTGCAGCAACAGTGTCACCCATGAACCCAGCACCCTTGGCAGTGATGCAGTCAGGACCCCAAGACAACCTAGGAGCAGCAATGCAAGTAGTGCACAGAGCAACAGCATCAGAGCTCATAGAAAGCCCCTGGGGGAACACAAGATCCAGGAGACCCATGAAACAACAGAAGAGCTTGAAACCTGGTGACCCCAGTGATGACACCCCAGACTACAGTGACACTGTAAGCAGCAAGGCACCAGTCACCTCAGAGAAACAGGCAACACAAGGAAGGCACTGATGACGCTTCTAGGATAGGCAGTGGAAGGTGGAAAGTTCAGGCTGTCAAATACAATCAGAAGAAGCCCAGAACCAAAGTAACAAAAATCTCATCCAAATAAGGAAGATTGTTCCCACCACAAATGCATTGACAGAAGATCAATTCATCAAATATCATGAAGGACTACAATAGCACGGCAGAACAGAAAGAAAATGAAAAATCTACAGAAACCAAACAAAGTCACAAAAGACTACAATTTGACTGACAGATAATTCTAAATAGCTGTCATGATGAAACTCAATGAGTTACAAGAAAACTCAGAAAGAGTTAAGTGAGCTCAGGAATAAAACTAATGAACAGAAGGAGTACTTCACTAAAGAGATTGAAACTAAAAGAAAAAAAATCAAACAGAAATTCTGGAGATGAACACATTTAATGAGATGAAAAATAAAGTAGAAAGCATTGGAAACAGAGCAGACCATATGGAAAAGAGAATTAATGAGCTCAAAGATAGAAATCCAGAAATGATTCAAGTGAAAGAGGAGAAAGAACTAAGAATTTTAAAAAATGAAGAAATTCTATGTGAAATATCTGACTCAATTAGGAAAAGTAACAAAAGGATAATAGGTGTCCCAGAAGGGGATGAAAGAGAAAAAAGAGCAGAGAGTTTATTCAAAGAAATAATAGCTGAGAACTTCCCAAACCTGAGGAAGGAACTGAATGTACAAGTACATGAAGCTAATAGAACTCCTAATTATTTCAATGAAAAAAGACCTCCTCCAAGGCATATAATATTACAACTGTCAAAAGTCAATGACAGGGGCTGTCCCAGTGGTGCAGCACTTAAGTTCACACATTTCGCTTTCGTAGCCTGGGGTTCGCTTATTTGGATTCAGGATGTAGACATGGCATCACTTGGCAAAGCCATGCTGTGGTAGGAGTCCCACATATAAAGTAGAGGAAGATGGGCATGGATGTTAGCTCAGGGCCAGTCTTCTTCAGCAAAAAGAGGAGGATTGGCATTCTTCAGCAAAAAGAGGAGGATTGGCAGCAGTTAGCTCAGGGCTAATCTTCCTCCAAAAACAAAAAATCAATGACAAAGAAAGAATAAAAATAGAAGCCAGAGAGAAGAAAATAATTTACAATGGAGCCTCCATCAGGCTTTCAGCAGATTTCTCAGCTAGGAGAGAGTGGAATGATATATTCAGAATATTGAAAGACAAAAACTATGAGCTGAAAATACTCTACACAGCAAAGTTATCCTTCATATATGAAGGAGAAATAAAAGCTTTCACAGGCAAACAAAAGCTGAGGGAGTTCATCACCACTAGACCTGCCTTACAAGAAATGTTGAAAGAAGCCCTCTACGTGAAACAAAAATGCAAAAGTTTACAAAGCTTTGAGCAGAGTGATAGATGTATAGAATAAGAAAATTGCAGGTCTATTTCAGAATAGGTCAGTAAACACTTAATTATAACATAAAAGAGAAAGAAAAAGAAAGCATCAAAAATAACTATAATCACTTCAATTTGGTCACAAACTTGCAACACAGAAAAGAATAATTTGTGACAACAAAAACATAGAAGGGGAAGAGGAAAAGGGTGGAACCTGCATAGGCTACTGGACATAAGATGCTATCAGCCAAAACAGGACTATCTCATCTATGAGATCTTTTATACTAACGTAGTAACAACAAAACGAAAAATCAGAGCAGAGTTACAAATCTAAATACAGAGAAAAACACTGAACTGCAATGGCAGACAGAAATACAAGGAAAAAGAAACAATGGAATTATAGAACAACCAGAAAACAAAAGATAAATTGGCAATACTAAGCCCTCATAGATCAGTAATCAATCTAAATATAAATGGATTGAATTCACCAGTCAAAAGACAGAGTGGCTGGATGGTTTAGAAAGCAAGACCCAACAATTTGCTACATCCAGGAAATACATCTCAGCTCTAAAGACAAACAGAGGCTCAGAGTGAAGGGATAGAAGATGATACTCCAAGAAAATGGCAACTGAAAGAAAGTAGATGTAGCCATATTTATACAGACAAAATATTCTTCTAGTCAAAAAAGATAGTAAGAGACAAAGAAGGACATTACAAAATGATAAGAGACACATTCCACCAAGAAGACGTAGCACTTATTAATATATATGCACCTAACACAGGAGAATCAAAGTATATAAAGCAACTATTAACAGACATAAATGGAGAAAGTGACAGCATCACAATAATAGTAGGGGACTGTAACACTCTACTTACATCAATGGATAAATCATCCAGAGAGAGTCAACAAGGAAATAGTGGCCTTAAATGAAAGTCTAGACCAGATGGACTGCATAGATCCATATAGAATATTCTGTCTAAAAACAGCAGAATACACATTCTTCTTAAGTGTGCAAGGAACATTCTCAAAGGTAGACTATATGTTGGGAAACAAAATAAGTCTCAATAAATTTAAGAAGATTGAAATTGTATCATCTTTTCCAACCACAAGGCTATGAAACTAGAAATCAACTACAAGAAAAAAGCTGGTAAAGTGAGAAATATGTGGAGACTAAACATGCTACTGAAAAACCAATAAGTCACAGAAGAAATTAAAGGAGAAATCAGAAAATAGCTGGAAACAAATGAAAATGAAAGCACAACAAACCAAAATTTAAGGGACACAGCAAAAGCAGCACTTAGAGGGACGTTTATAGCAATTAAGGCCTACCTTAGGAAACAAGAAAAATCTCAAATAAGCAATCTTACATTATACCTAAAAGAACTAGAAAAAAGAGCAAATAATGCCCAAAGTTAGTAGAAAGAAGGCAATAATAAAAGTCAGAGTAGAAATAAATGAAATAGAGACTTGAAAAAATTAGAAAGATCAACAAAACTAAGAGCTGGTTCTTTAAACAGATGAACAAAATAGACAAATACTTAGCCATACTCACTAAGAAGAAAAGAGAGAAGGTTCAAATAAAATCAGAAGTTACAGAGGGGAAATCACAATGGCTACCACAGAAATGCAAAGATTATAAGAATACACTATCAAAAGCTATATACCAACAAATTGGACAACCTAGAAGAAATGGAGAAATTCTTAGAATCATAGAACCTCCCAAAACTGAATCAAGAAGAAATAGAGAATCTCAATAGACTAATCACAAGTAGAGATTGAAACTGTAATCAAAAACCTTGCAAAAAACAAACATCCAAGACCAAACAGTTTCTCTGGTGAATTCTACCAAACATTCAAAGAAGACAATACCTATCCTTGTGAAACTCTTCCAAAAAATTGAAGAGGATAGGTTGCTTCCTAATTCATTTTATGAAGCCAACATTACCCTGACACCAAAAGCAGACAAGCACACATCAAAAAGGAAAATGGCCTGCCAATAACACTGATGAACATAGGTGCAAAATCCTCAGAAAATATTGGCAAATAAAATACAACAATAATTAAAAGGATCATATGTGGGATTTGTTCCAAGGATACAGGGATGGTTTGACATCCACAAATCAATCAATGCAATACATCACATTAACAAAATGAAAAAGAATTACATGATCATCTCAATAGATGCAGAGAAAGTATTTGACAAGATCGTACATCCATTTATGATAAAAACTCTCAATGCGGGGGCGGGACCAAGATGGCGGAGTAAGTGGTCTTCTTTGTCTCTCCCCCATCAAATCCACAACTAATTGGACATCCAGTGATTAACAAAGGATATCCAGATAGCATCTTAAGACGCCTAAAAGTCTCATGCTACTACACATCAGAAAGCAGATGGACTTCCCCCCGGGAGGAGGTGGAAATAGGTGAAAACTCTCCGACACCTGACCCCTGACCCCCAGACAGCCTAGTTCCTGCAGGAGGCTCTCTTCCAGTGGACTCCCCCATAGCATTGCCACACACCAAGGGCGGGAGTGTTCACTCACCAACGGAGCGACGGTGGAAACAGGTGACAACAGCCTGACCCAAGCCACCCGCGATCACACCTCAGCCCAGGGGGAATCCCCAGGGTCCTGCACCCACTGTCAGGGAAGGCCTCTGCTCGCCATTAGCATGGAGGCCCTTCCCAGAAGCAAGAACAAAGAGAAGCTCCTGGCGGGCCCGGCATGGCACCAGACCGCAAGCTGCTGCTGGGCTCATTGTCTCCGGCACACGACTCAGGACAGGGGGTGCCCGGACTTCCTGTAGATGTGCTTGGGGACTGGGTGGAGCTCCAATACCCAGCTCTGCAGTGCAGGGGAAGGCTCCGGGGTCCCGCACCCCCCAGGCAGGGAGGGCCTCTGCTTGCCATTGGCAGGGAGGCCCCGCCAAGCATTTGGAACACCAGGAAGCTCCCTAGAGCAGAATTCCCCACAAGGCAGCAGCTTACAAGCCACCACCAGGCCCACGGACTCTGGCCGTGTCCCAGACGAGGCATAGGGCTCCCAGGGATACCGTGAGAGTGGAGTGGGGCAGAGTAGAGCTCTGGTGAAATGGCTACATAGCCCAGGGGGGAACTCCAGGTTCCTGCAGCAGCCTCAGTGAAAGCCTCTGTGCAGCACTAGTGGAGAGGTCCCGACTGGCAATTGCAAGGGGGGAAGGCCCTGGGGCAAAAACAGCACAGCTAGGTGAGCTAACGACAGACTGCAGAAGATACCCATAGCTCTGCTGGGACCTATAGTGGACAGGTGCGATCTGGTGGGCTCTGTTAGGGACAAATTGGCGATTATAGGTGATCCTGCTCCTGGCTGATGGGAAAGCCCACAACACCACTGCAGACCACAGGGAAGGAGTGCGTCTAAGTGGGCTGCAGCAGTAAGCACCAGCAGCCTGAGGCCCCCTGGCGATTGCCCCCACAACCGATGAGGGACCCCACAGGACCACTGTGATTACGAGGAGGGGTCCAGGCCCAGTCAGTAACAGCTGACAGGGTTCCTGTTTGGTGCAGTCTAAACAACTTCCCTTCCCCACACACCAGTCACAACAAGTGGAAGCAGCGACTATACTCTATCTCTATGCGGAGGCACAAATCCACGCCTTCAAGCAGTATGAAAAAATATATTAAATCTCCAGAACGTAAGGAAAATGATAAGCACCCAGAAAACAATCCCAAAGACAATGAAGTCTATAACCTAAATGACGGTGATTTCAAAACTACCATTATGAAAAAACTCAACGAGTTAAAAGAGAATTCAGATAGACAACTCAATGAGTTCAGAAGCTATGTCACAAAAGAGCTTGACACTATAAAGAAGAACCAATTAGAAATACTGGAGATGAAGAACACAATGGAGGAGATTAAGAAAAATCTGGACTCTCTGAACAGTAGGGTCGATAATATGGAGGACAGAATTAGCAATTTGGAGGATAGGAATATAGAAATGCTGCAGGCAGAGGAGGAGAGTGAACTAAGACTAAAGAGAAATGAAGAAACTCTCTGAGAATTATCCAACTCAATTAGGAGATGCAACATAAGGATTATAAGTATACCAGAAGGAGAAGAGAAGGAGAAGGGGGCAGAAGGCCTGTTCAAAGAAATAATAGCTGAGAACTTTCCAAACTTGGGAAGAGAGATGGAACTTCATGTGACAGAATCCAATAGATCTCCAAACTTTATTAACACAAGAAGACCAACCCCAAGGCATATAGTAGTGAAATATCAAAAGTCAACGACAAAGAGAAAATACTAAGGGCAGCCAGGCAGAAGAAAATAACTTACAAAGGAAACCCCATAAGTCTATCAGCAGATTTCTTTGGAAAGACCTTACAGGCTAGAAGAGATTGGAATGAAATATTAAAAACTCTGAAGGACAAAAACCTGCAGCCAAGAATACTCTACCAAGCAAAAATATCCTTCCAATACAATGGAGAAATAAAAACTTTCCCAGGTAAACAAAAGTTAATGGAGTTCATCACCACAAAACCTCCTCTTCAAGAATTGCTCAGGAAGAAACTCATTCCTGAAAAATCAAAAAAAGGAAAGGGGTTACAAAATTCAGAACAAAGGAGATAAGCAGAAGGACAATAACACAAAGTAACAGCTCTGCATCAGGACAAAATGCAAAAGAACCAGAAAACAAGTGATAAAATTGCAACAGTAGGCCCCCACGTTTTGATAATCACACTAAATGTGAATGGATTGAACTCTCCAATCAAAAGGCACAGAGTGGCAGGATGGATCCAAGAACAAGATGCAACAATATGCTGCCTCCAGGAAACAGACCTCAGCCCCAAAGACAAACACAGACTCAAAGTGAAGGGATGGAAGACAACACTCCAAGCTAATAATGAACAAAAGAAAGCAGGTGTTGCCATACTTGTATCAGGCAAAGTAGATTCAAAGCAAAACAGATAAAGAAAGACAAAGAGGGGCAGTATATAATGATGAAAGGGATGCTCCACCAAGAAGACATAACACTTATAAATATATGCGCACCTAACACAGGAGCACCAAAATTTGTAAAGAAACTATTAACAAAACTAAAAGGAGACATCAACAGCAATACAATAACGGTAGGGGACCTCAACACCCCATTAACACCAATGGACAGTACATCCAGACAGAAAATCAACAAGGAAATTATGGAATTAAATGAAAAATTAGATCAGATGGATCTAATAGATATATATAGGACACTTCATCCAAAAACAGCAGGTTACACATTCTTCTCAAGCGCGCATGGAACATTCTCAAGGATAGACCATATCTTGGGAAACAAAGCAAGCATTAATAAGTTCAAGAGGGTTGAAATAATATCAAGCATCTTTTCTGATAACAATGCTATGAAACTAGAAATCAACTACAAGAATAAAGCTGGGAAAGGGCCAAAAATGTGGAGACCAAACAACATGCTACTGAACAAACAATGGATTATTGAAGAAATTAAAGAAGAAATCAAATATTATCTGGAGACAAATGAAAATGAAAACACACCATACCAAATTATTTGGGACGCAGCAAAGGCAGTCCTAAGAGGGAAATTCATTGCAATACAGGCTCACCTCAATAAGCAAGAAAAATCTTACATAAACAACCTCAAATGACACCTAACAGAATTAGAAAAAGAAGAACAAATAAAGTCCAAAGTCAGTAGAAGGAGGAAAATAATAAAAATTAGAGCAGAAATAAATGATACTGAAGCAAAAAAGACAGTAGAAAGGATCAATGAAACAAAGAGTTGGTTTTTCGAAAAAATTAACAAAATCGACAAACCCTTAGCCAGACTCACTAAAAAAAAAGAGAGAAGTCTCAAATAAATAAAATTACAAATGAGAGAGGAGAAATCACAACAGATATGAAGAAGTACAAAGGATCATAAGAGAATACTATGAAAAACTATATGCCAACAAATTGAACAACCTAGAAGAAATGGATAAATTCCTAGCCTCATACAACCTACCCATACTTAATCAGGAAGAAATAGAGAATCTGAATGACCCATCACAACTAAAGAAATAGAAACAGTAATGAAAAACCTCCCCAAAAATAAAAGTCCAGGACCAGACGGCTTCTCTGGAGAATTCTACCAAACATTCAAAGAAGATTCAATACCTATCCTTCTCAAACTGTTCCAGAAAATAGAGGAAGATGGAGCACTCCCTAATACATTCTATGAAGCCAACTTCACCGTGATCCCCAAACCTGACAAGGACAAGACAAAGAAGGAAAACTACAGGCCAATATCACTGATGAACATTGATGCAAAAATCCTCAACAAAATTTTGGCAAACCGAATACAGCAATATATCAAAAAGATTATACACCATGATCAAGTGGGATTTATACCAGGGAGACAGGGATAGTTCAACATCCGCAAGTCAATCAATGTGATTCACTACATTAACAAAACGAGAAACAAAAACCACATGATCATCTCAATAGATGCAGAGAAAGCATTCGACAAGATCCAACACCCATTTATGATTTAAAAAACCCTCAATAAAATAGGTATAGAAGGAAAGTACCTCAACATAATTAACGCCATATATGACAAACCCACAACCAACATCATACTCAATGGACAAAAACTGAAAGCCATCCCTCTCAGAACAGGAACAAGACAAGGGTGCCCACTTTCACCACTCTTATTCAACATAGTACTGGAGGTTTTGGCCAGAGCTATTCGGCAGAAAAAAGAAATAAAAGGAATCCAAATAGTCAACGAAGAAGTAAAACTCTCACTGTTTGCAGATGACATGATCTTATATATAGAAAACCCCAAAGAATCCATAGAAAAACTATTAGAAACAATCAACAACTACAGCAAATTTGCAGGGTATAAAATCAACATACATAAATCAGTATTATTTCTATATGCTAACAATGAACTAACAGAAAAAGATCTCAAGAACTCAATTCCATTCACGATCGCAACAAAAAGAATAAAATACCTTGGGTAAATTTAACCAAGGAAGTGAAAGATCTATACAACGAAAACTACTAGACCTTCTTGAAAGAAATTGACGATGACATAAAGAGATGGAAAGACATTCCATGCACATGGATTGGAAGAATAAACATAGTTAAAATGTCCATACTACCTAAAGCAATCTACAGATTCAACGCTATCCCAATCAGAATTCCAATGTCATTCCTTACAGAAATTGAATAAAGAATCCAAAAATTCATATGGGGCAACAAAAGACCCTGAATTGCTAAAGTAGTCCTGAGAAAGAAGAACAAAGCTGGAGGCATCACAATCCCTGACTTCAAAGCATACTACAAAGCTACAGTAATCAAAACAGCATGGTACTGGTACAAAAACAGATGCACAGATCAATGGAACAGAATTGAAAGCCCAGAAATAAAACCACACATTTATGGACAGCTAATCTTTGACAAAGGAGCTGAGGGCCTACAATGGAGGAAAGTCTCTTCAACGAATGATGCAGGGAAAACTGGACAGCCACATGCAAAAGAATGAAAATCAACCATTCTTTTTCACCATTTACTAAAATAAACTCAAAATGGATCAAAGACCTAAAGATTAGGCCTGAAGCAATAAGTCTTCTAGAAGAGAATATCGGCAGCACACTCTTTGACATCAGCATCAAATGAATCTTTTCGGACACCATAACCCCTCACATGAGGGAAACAATAAAGAATAAACAAATGGGACTTCATCAGGCTAAAGAGCTTCTTCAAGGCAAGGGAAAACAGGATTGAAACAAAAAAACCAGCCCACTAATTGGCAAAAAATATTCACAATTTATTTATCCGACAAAGGGTTAATCTCCATAATATACAAAGAACTCACACAACTCAACAATAAAAAATCAAATAACCCAATTACAAAATGGGCAGGGGACATGAACAGACATTTCTCCAAAGAAGATATATGAATGACCAATAGACACATGAAAAGATGTTCATCATCACTAATCATCAGGGAAATGCAAATCAAAACTACACTAAGATATCACCTTACACCTGTTAGAACAGCAAAAATATCCAAAACCAAGAGTGACAAATGTTGGAGAGGCTGTGGAGAAAAGGGAACCCTCATAGACTGTTGGTAGGAATGCAAACTGGTGCAGCCACTATGGAAAACAGTATGGAGATTCCTCGAAAAGTTAAGAATAGAAATACCTTATGACCCAGCCATCCCACTACTGGGTATCTATCCTAAGAACCTGAAATCAGCAATTCCAGAAGTTCCACGCACCCCTTTGTTCATTGCAGCATTATTCACAATAGCCAAGTCATAGAACCAACCTAAGTGCCCAGCAACTGATGATTGGATAAAGAAGATCTGGTATATATATATATACAATGGAATACTACTCAGCCATAAAAAAGGACAAAGTCGTCCCGTACACAACAATGTGAATAGACCTTGAGAGTATTATGTTGAGTGAAATAAGCCAGACAGAGAAAGACGAACTCTGTATGACTCCACTCATAGGTGGTAGTTAACATATGGACAAAGAGAACTGATCGGTGGTTGCCAGGGGAAAGGGGGATGGGGGGAGGGCACTAGGAGTGAAGTGGTGTACTACAACATGACTAATAATGATGTACAACTGTAATTTCACAAAGATGTTAACCTTTATAACCTTGATAAAAAAAAACTCTCAATAAAATTGATATAGAAGGAAAACACTTCAACATAATAAAGGCCATATATGACAAACCCACAGTCAGCATCATATCCATCAGTGAAAAACTGAAAGCTGTTCCTCTAAGAACAGGAACAAGATGAGCAAGGATACCCACTTTCCCTACTCTTATTCAACATAGCATTGGCAGCTTTAGCCAGAGAAATTAGGCAAGAAAAAGAAATAATAGGCATCCAAATTGGAAAGGAAGAAGTAAAACTCACTATTTGTGGATGACATGACTCTATACCTAGAAAACTCTAAAGAATCCACCAAAAAACTATTAGAAATAATAAACAAAGATAGTGAAAGTTTCAGGGTACAAAATCAACATACAAAAATCAGTTGCATTTCTATATGCTAATAATGAACTAGCAATGAACTAGGATCTCTAATGAACTAGAGATCCTTGAAAAGTATGGTTAGTTTCAGTTCATCATCCTAAATAAGAATCTATACACTCTTTAATTTCATTATGTCTATCTCTCCTGAAATTGAACAAAACATAATAAATCAAATTAGGGCTACAAAGTTAAGAGATTTCAACTAACCATAGAGAAATCAAAACTACAATCCCATTTATAATAGCAACAAAAGGAATAAAATACCTGGGAATAAATTTAATCGAGGAAGTAAAAGAGCTATACACTGAAAACTGTAAGATGTGATTGAAGGAAGTTGAAGAAGACATGAAGAATGGAAAGATAGTCCACGTTCATGGATTGGAAGAATAAACATAGTTAAATGTCCATATTACCTAAAGCAATCTTCAGATTCCATGCAATCTCAATCAGTATCCCAATGACATTCTTCACAGAAATAAAATAAAGAATCCTAAAATTTATATGGAACAATAAAAAATCCCAAATAGCCAAAGCAATCCTGAGAAGAACAGACAAAGCTAGTGGTATCACACTTCTTGAATTCAAAATATACTACAAAGCTATAGTAATCAAAACAACATGATGCTAGAAGGAAATCAGACACACAGATCAATGGAATGGAAGTGAGAGCCAAGAAATACAATCACATATCTGTGGACAGCTAATCTTCAACACAGGAGCCAAGAAAACAGAATGAAAAAAGGAGTCTCTCCAATAGATGGTGTTGGGAAAACTGGACAGCCACATGGAAAAGAATGAAAATAGACTATCGTCTTACACCATACACAAAAATTAACTCAAAATGGATTAAACACTTGAATGTAATACTTGAAACCATAAAACTCCTAGAAGAAAACATAAGCAGTACACTCTTCAACATCAGTCTTAGCAGTATCTTTTCAAATACACTGTTTCCTTAGGCAAGGAAAACAAAAGAAAAAATAAACAAATGGAACTATGTCAAAATAAAAAACCTCTGCATCAACAAAATGAAAAAACAACCCACAAACTAGGAGAAAATATTTGCAAATCATATATTGGACAAGGAGTTAATTTCCAACATACATAAACTGGTATTACTCAACAACAAAAATACTGAACAACCATGTCAAAAAATGGGCAGAGGATATGAGCAGATAGTTTTCCAAAGAATATATACAGATGCCCAACAAGAACATGAAAAGATGTCAAACATCTCTAATTGTTAGGGAAATGCAAATCAAAACTACAATGAAATATCACCTCACACCCGCCAGAATGGTTATTATTAAAAAGACACGAAGTAAGTGTTGGAGCAGATGTGGAGAAAAGGGAATCCTCATCTGCTGCTGGTGGCAATGCAAACTGGTACAGCCTCCGTGGAAAACAGTATGGAGATTTCTCAGAAAATTAAAAATGGAAGTATCATATGATCTAGCTATTCCACTTCCAGGTAATTATCCAAAGAACATGAAATTAATAATTCAAAAATATATATGCACCCCTGTGTTCATTGCAGCATTATTCACAATAGCTGAGACTTATAAACAACTCAAGTGCCTATCAACAGATAAACGAATAAAGAAGATATGGTAAATATATACAAAATGGAATACTACTCAGCCATAAAAAAGACAAAATTGTGCCATTTGCAACCACATAGACGGATCTTGAGGCTATAAGGCTGAGCAAAATAAGTCAGACAGAGAAGACGATATCATATTATTTTACTCATGTGTGGAAGATAAATAAACACACAGATAAGTAGAACAGATTGGTGGCTACAAGATAGGAAGAGAGTGAGGGGAGGGCCAAAGGGGTAAAGGGACACATGTGTGGTGATGGATGGAAACTAGACTTTTGGTGGTCAACGTGATATAGTTTATACAGGACCTGAAATATAATAATGTACACCTGAAATTCTACAATATTATAAGCCAGTGTGATCTCCATAAAGTAATTTTAAAAAATGACTAAAGTTGGAATAGATTTGACTATATGCATTAATTTGAAAAAATAGTACCAATATTGAATTGCACATGAAGGAATGTAGCTTGCTTTACGTTTATTCAATTCTCCTTTATGAAAATTCTACAAAATTCTTTTTTCTGCAAAATCAGTGTACATTTTGTTTCATCTTTGTTCCAATGTTTTTTTGTGCTCTAATTTTTTTATAACTAAGATTATTTTCAGTGTAATAGTATTATAAGAATTTAAGAAAGTTCTTTCTTGGAGCTGAAAAATTTAAAGTGCTCATGAATAAAATTCTATGAAATTAATATTTTTATAAGAGTTTGAATTTGATAGACTTAAAAATTTCTTTTGTTGGTACTGATTAATTTAGCTTTTTTATTTTTTAATTTCTATACCATTTACTCCTCATAGAGATATTATGTTCTGAATTTTTTGGTTTAGAATTGCACACCGTATTTTCTTATAATAATATTTATTTTGCCTTCAACTCATGTCATGTCCTTTTTTTTACTTTTGAATATTCTTTGACTATTTTATTATTTTCACAAGGACTTAGCCCTTGGAGATACTTATTCATTTCACTGTTTTACTGCTTTTATAATTTATGATTTTCTATGTTTAGTTTGATTGCTCATCTTTATTTGTTTTTCAAAAGCTTTGTTTCAGGGTTTCTGATTTTCAGAGTTTACTGAAATTTTTTCCAAGGTCAATCATATGATCATTTATTGTAAATGCTTAAGAGGCATTATTAAAAGGTTTATACTTTCATTAGAAGGTGAAAATTTAAGATTATAATAATTATGTCATCTTTAATAATTATTTAACTCAATTGAGGTATGCCATTTATTTTTCTACTTAATTTTTAAATATTGAGGTAGTGTGTTAAAAATTTAATCTTTTCTAACAGTTAAATGTTTATTTTTACAAATATTAATGACATATAACTATAGTTCATCATAACTTTTTTCTCAAATAATAAAAGCTCCACATAGTAGATTTACTTCAATGTCTACTTGACTTATATTTATATTTTGATTTCTGCTTTTCTTTAAAAGCCTTTAGCTAGTGTGTATTTTATCTTATATTTACCTATAGGTTTTTCTTTGTTGAAGTGGTGTTGTTTTTATATGCTAGTGATCCAGGTAAATAATTTAAATGTATTCCCCCAACTCATTATAATTATTGGTTTGTTCTCTACTCATTTGGTAATTTCCTGAAGAATTGTGTAGTAAGTCTGTACATCCTCAAAGATTAGTAAAAATTCTGGTTTTTAGACCAGACTAAACAAACAATTCTCAAATGAATAAATGAATGGCCCTCTATCATTTTTCATTCATCAACTTATATCGCGATCCTAGTTCAAGTGTCAAAATACTCCATTTTAGTCCTCAAAACTCCCAATTTCACATTGTTTTTAATAGCAATTAGTTTATAAAATAAGTGATTATTTACATACATTTCTAATTGTTTATAAATGGTTAAATTGGTAATACCAAACTCCGTAGAGTGTTTTATAGACGAGTCCAAGAACTTAACTTACTTTTAGAAGTATAATCTTTAAATTTTTCTAAAGTCATTGACCAATTCACTAGAAAAAATACTTATTTAGAATAAATACTAGAAATAGTTACTATTTATTCAGAAAGTTATATCAGGGAGCTTTCGTGAAGAATTTTGAGTAGGCAAGTACTTTTTGAGCTTTTACAAAAGATAATAAATTCTGATGGAAATCAATACTCTGGAAGTTTTGACACAAACTGGAATAGATGAGTTATTTTGACATTCACTGAAAACTTAATCCTTAACCTGAAAATGTCTTCACAGTTAATTAAAAGGTTGCATGTTACATGAAGAGTTATTCTGAATAATGAATATTAAATGTTACTTTTCTAGGCATTTTGGAGGTAGTAAAAAGGTACTTATAGAAAGTACTTGATTAAAGAAGGAGTGAGGGTTACAGAAATATTAACTCTAGAATATTTTTCAATCAATACAATGACTGGAAATGGACCAACATATTTCCCTGAAATCAGGCAGGCCTCAGTGTGTTTTATTATTTGTACAAACTACCTATGCAGCGAGGTTTTTAATATGTAAAATGAGGATTATAGACATACTATATTTCAAGTAGTTTCAAGTAGTTGTGAGGTGAGAACTAAATTAAGAATGTAAAAATCTTATGATTGTACCTGAATTTGGTAAATATTATGACCAGGATTAAAATCCAGATCAGAATCACCAAAACCTCAGGAAAGAAGGAAAAAACTATGGATATTCCCACTCACACACACCTCACAGGGAGGTATCCTCAATGAACTGGCAAAAAGAGCTCATGGAGAAACACTGGTCCTCACCATCGGGTCCTTGGGATTCTACCACTCCCAAGATTCTCCAATATCAGCATCCTCAGGGTTCTGTCCTCTGATCTTCAGGACTAATTCTTCCCTTCACTTTTCAGGCTGAGGGACAAATAAAAATGTCGCCTTCTTTTTCCCTTTAACTTAGTGAAAATGGGGAAATTATCAAATTTTTTCAAAAAAGACACTACTGAGAAAATAAATCAAAGAAAAGAGAACAAAGAAAAAGATTATGAAATTGAACAGAAATCTACAACACTGTCTAAATTCTAATGAGAAAAAGGCTAATATTATTTGCAAACCTGAGTTCCATTCATTCTCCTTATATAATCTGTCTCATGGTCTTTGCCAAGAAAATTTTGCTTCCATATGTGTGAGTAATTACTCCTATTCATTTCATTTTCACCCTACATATTTTCCTGGAGTGGGCCAATAGATGAGTCAATTAGACTGCTATTTTCAAGGTGTTGGATGTCGTGGGCACTAGTAGGTTACTTCTTAACTGATCTTCAGAGGCTTCCATTAACTATCTTAGACAGAAATCTCACAAGAGAACCTTTCACTAATTAGTGTGTAAATTAATGCATAAATGATGTATTAGTGACTATGTGTGAAAATACCACTAATGAATTATGTTTATCTAAAATGAACAATGTTTTATATTCTAAATTTGTGAGTTTGCTGCTAAATTATCTTACGCTTTCTACTAATTCCATTTCGTATCATTTCTAAGTCTGCATCAAACTCTAAAGATATTATTTTAAACCTGGGCCTTAATAAAAGATAATTCATGATTTACATTGAGAGTGTTTTAATATAACAACACATCCTCTTCCATCATCCAATTTCAACAAAATGATGGAAACATAATTACTCTGTTGTCATTTGAGTATCTTAGAAAAGTGTCCCAATAATAAAAATGAACAATATTTTCTTTTATGTGCCATCCCAGGTAAAATTTTCTCTCAGGAAAAAAATGATAATTTCAAAGCAAAGCTGGAAATACAAAATTAGTTATTCCAATAAACATAGTGAAGGTAATGAATCAGAAGTAATAAACATATTTTCCTAGCCATACCTCAAAGAATGATTAGTAGAATGAATATCATATAATTTACGGTGCATTATAATGTGGAAGAACTTTTAAAAGTATTTTTAGAGGAAATGACGGTAATAATTTGAAGGAGATAAAGAAAGGCATTTTGTATTGAAAGCAAAATGTTTCCTTTATCATATTTGCATGAAATTTAAATATTCTGAAAACGTTATCAAATTAATATGCAGTTACTTTGAAAATCCTCCACATGTGAGCTTTTGTGGATTTCCAAACTGTGCTTTATTATTATCATCTCTATTCTTCATTTAAACCTCTTTTCAGAACTAAGAGCAAGTTTTCTCTCCTTCTCCCAAATTCCTCTGCCACGAAGCATATTAGAAATGGATAACAGCTTCACAAAGGCCTTCTAGTAGTCTGCTTATTTCAACTCCATTGACTCAGCCCCCGCCGTTTTTCCTTAGGATGAGAACATAAAATGTTCATTCTGAACCAATTTTATTTTTCATGTGTCAAGTTTGAGACAAAGCAGACCTTCCAGCCTGTGTTGTAATTAGTCTACGAAAGTAATAGAATGCAGGAGGCTCTTGGTGGTCGGTGTCGTGCTGAAATCTTTCCCATGGGGCATTTTGAGGAGAAGGCGCAACTGTTACAGGGAAGAAAACTCAAAAAAGTTGTATATCTTTATTGGGGAGGAAGATGAGGGGTGGTGCCTGTTATTGAAGTGAGACTGCTTCAGATACAGATGGACAAGCGGCCTCAGTTCAAGAGCAGATTACTGAGGAACTTTCAATTTTTTACTCAGAACGTAGTTTTAAAAATGGCTCAAATTGTCTTTCTCAAATGTATTAAAATAGCAATGAGATGTTTTCATTTTAGTTTGGCAATCAATATGAATTTATATATGATGTATTAATTTTTGACATTCTTTTTACAATATTAATGATCCTAATTAACTCTAATAGGAAAATACTTATGCAAATCTAATAAATGAAAGATCCTTCTAAAAACAATCGATCTTGATTGAATTCATTTATCTTTATTATTTGAAAATACCAACATGACCTACAGTAAACACCATACATCAACATTTTCCTTAAAAAAACCCTGATTCTTTTATTCAATTATTATTTAAAGTTTATAAGAAGACCAAGCAAAATAACTGATAAAGTTTTATTCTCTACCTAGATTCAGGATGCTGGTAAAAATAGTACATTCTCTCTTTACTACCTTAATAAGATCGTTTCAGAAATGCAGTGAAACGGAAGGCTGTTCTCCTGATGTCAGATCCCTCATGCTGGCTGCTATGCTCTTATTTGTTTTACTCCCTTTTTACAACATACCATCCAACAGCTTCCTAAGAAATTGCATATATTAGGAAGATTATTGGGGTCTATCTATCTCTTTGTTTATTTTTGTATTCTAACCTCAGACGTAATTGTTAATATGGATAGTAAAGAATACTAGGTTGAAAATAATTTTCTCTCCAAATTTTAAAGATATTTCACCATAGACTTCTATAGTCCAATATTACTGTCAAGAAGGTGATTCTATCCTGATCTGTGTTGATGATCTGTCTAATCTCTTGTCTCTTATTTGTTTGGGGTGTGTATGAGTGTGTGTGTGTGTGGTATCTGTGTCATATCCTCACTCTCTGGGAATTTTTATCACCCTGTATTTACCTCCAGTGTTCTTAAATTTCACAACAATATACTGTAGTTCAAATCTTTTTTGATATTTTATTAATTATGTTAGGAGATAAATGCAACCTTTTAATCTTAATGCTTGTGTTTGTCACAGATAGGATTTTTTGGAACTACTTTTTCTTTTATTCTTTAAAGAAATTTAATTTTAGTATAGTTTTAGATTTAGGGAAAAGTTACAAAACTAGTAAAGAGAGTTCCCATACAGCACACACTCAGTCCCCCCTATTATTAATGTCTTACATTATTATGGTACATTTGTCACAGTTAATGAACAAATATTGATACATTATTGCTAGCTAAAGACCATAACATATTCAGATTTCCCTCATTTTACCTAATACCACTTTTCTTTCCCGAGATTCCATCTAGGATACAACACAAAGTTTAGTTGTCATGTCTCCTTAGGCTCTTTTTGGGTGTACAATTTCCTCCAATTTTCCTTGTTTTGGATGATCTTGATGGTTTGGAGTAGCAACGGTCAAGTATTTGTGGAATGTGCCTCAGTTGGGATTTTTCTGATACTCTTCTCATGATTAGACTGGGGTTATCACTCTTTTGGAAGAGGAGCACAGAAGTGAGGTGTTATTTTCATTGCATCCTGTCAAATGTACATACTGTCAACACGACTTACGACTGTTGATGTTAATCTTGATCACCTGACTGAGGTAATGTTTGTCACTGTAAAGTGATTTTTTTTTTCCTCTTTCCAGGGCATACTTTTTGAAAGAAAGTCAATATGGCTAAACCACACTTAAAGAGTGAGGAGTAACACTCCACCTCTGTGAAGGAAGAGTATCTGTATAAATTATTTGGAATTCTTCTGCATAAGCCAGTTGTCTATTCTCCTGATTTACTTATTTATTCAATTTTCCTTTTATCCATTTGGGCATGTGGATATTTATTTTATATTTGAAATTTTAATCTAATAATGTTTTATTTAATGTGTTGCTCAAATTGTACTGCTTGGGCAATGGAGAACTCTTTTATTTGGGGTCCTGTGTCCCTTTGACATACTCCCAACATTGTAAAGTTTTTGTGAATGCTTCCTCACGTTCTACCACTACAAGGTGCTTCCAGCTTATTGCATATATTTCCTGTTCCAGTCTAGAATCAGCCATTTCTTCAAGGAGCCCTGGTTCCTTTAACTGGAGAATGGTATTAGAAGCCAAGATCTGAGTACTAAGTGTTCTTCTTGCTACTGGTGTGTCATTGTTTCTAGGCCCTTTCAGCTGACAGAGGGAGGAAATTTATGTGTGCATACCAACATATATATACACGTATATGTATATATATGCTTATCTATAAATATTTCTAAATGTAACCATATGTATCCACATTAAATTAAACAGGAGTTTATACTGTTTCCAACTCTAATTCATTACCAGATGGATCAGCCTAGCCTTCTCCCCTTGTTTATCTGTAACAACTCCAACACTTAGAAGCCTGGTCCTCGCCATCTAGCATTCATTTACATCACTGTTCAGTTTAGAGTATACGTGTACAGGGCTTTCAGAATTGTTAGCCCTTTCTTCTGTGGGAAACAATTTATCAATTAGAATAAACTACTTATCTGTGGTTCTTTTTGCCTTTATTCTTGAGGATTCTTTTTATTTCCAAAATTACTTAAGTTGGCACCTTTCACCTCCCCTCAGTGAGATTGTTTCATACATTTGTACTACGGTTTTGGTGACAATCTGCATTCCATTCTGGGATCCTACAACCTTCATAATGATTTTTAAAAAAAAAAAAATTTAGGTACATTGAGATTCACTCTGTGTTATAAAGTTCTGTGGATTTGGAAAACGCGTAGTGTCATGTATCTACGATTATAATATTCAGAATAGTTCTACCACCCTAAAATATTCTCTGCACTTCACATATTCAACCCTCCTCCCTGAGTCCATAGCATCCATTGATCTCTTTACTACCTTTATAGGTTTACCGTTTCCAGAACATCATAAATGGAATCGTGCAGTATGTAATCCTTTCTGATTGGCTTCTTTCACTTAACATTATATATTTATGATGCATCTATGTCTTTTCAAAGCTGATAGTTCATTCCTTTTTATCCTGAATACTATCATGGTATGGATGCATCAAAGTTTGCACATTTATTCACTTATTGAAGGATCTGTTGATTGTTTCTAGTTTTTGATGATTATTAATAAGGCTACCATAAACATTCTTAATGCAGATGTTTTGTGGACATGCATTTTCACATCAGAAGGCTCAAAACCCAGGAGCGGGATCGGTGGATCAAATAATATGACTCTGTTTAGCAGTATAAGAAACTCTCCCCTGCCAGATCCATGATGGAATTTTTCTTGGATCTTTATTGTTAGAACATTTTGGGTTTCCTGGAGGAAAATCCCACAGAAGTGTGGGAGCCTCCCCTAAGACTATGCCCAGAGAATTTTTCACTCTCGTACTAGTTCACACTCAGCCTCAACAGTTTGTCAAAGATTGACATTTAAGTGTTCTTACCAGTTTGTGACTAGCAACTTCTGTTCCAGATAAACAAATCTTAACTTCATGTCTCTGAGATGCAGATGATGTGGCTCTTTCCAGCTTTCTCAGTGTGGTTTACCTTGGCTTCAGTAAAAGTCATTAATTTTCAGTTTGTATAGTTTTTTCTTGATTTAAGGGTATAAACAACAGCTTCTAAGATCTTTATATGTTGGAGCAGACCCACAAATGGATTATTAAAAGATTTTTCATAATTTTCCTTCTTGTCATTTTTTCTTCCTTTTTTCAACATTTCATTTAGCCAGATATAGCACATCATGGATTCATTCTCTCTACATATTTTTTGTCTTTTTTCTTCTATTATTTTCTGTTTCCTGTGAGGGTACTCCATTTTTAATTTCTGTGAATTTTCTTGTTTTCAAACTATTCCTCTTTATTATATCCTCCTTTTGATTATGACTGTATAATTTATTTTCATAACCTCCTATTATATAAGTTATAGGTTATTGAATCTGTCTTTTGCTCTCTGTAAAATCTGTTTTTTATTTCCTGCTGAGTTCTGATTTTATTTCCATTTGCCTGTTGTTTTTATTTCATGTTTAGTTATCTTTGATATCTGTTCAAAATTTTGAGTAAAGCTTTAAAAATTTGATTGACTCTTCCACTTATGTGGGTCATGCTTCAGTTTGATAGTTTGAAGGAATGTCTATGTGGCTGGTTGCAGAAGTGTACCAGGGTATCCTCCCTGGGGTGGGACAGTGTCCAGGACCTGAAAAGAATGTTAGAGCAGTTATGTTAGGGCTAGCTGATGCCTTTCTGGAAGGGAAGAGAGAAAATTGCGAAAAGTCCTTCATTTATGAGACAGACTTTCATTGAACCTCCTTTCTCAAGTCCTGCGCTTCACTCTGCCCTCCACCTACCTTGGTGGAATTGAATTCAGTTTTCTTGTTTGGTTATTTGAGAAATCAAGCTGTTTCTGATTTCAGTCTTCAGAAATTTGGTTAAAATATTGTGTTTTTTTTTCCTGGTCTCTTATCTTTTTGGGAAAATTCATTTTTTCTTCTATAACTATATTTTAATTAATATTTATTAGGAGAAGGGATAAACATATGGTGTCAATGTGCTTACATATAAACACATATTAGCTGTTGGCCACACTCAAAATTTTAATCTTATATTGTTGAATATTTATGGATAATGTCTAATTTTATTTTGTCGTTGTTGGAGTACATGGACCTAACGATTTCCACACGTAGAAAATTATTAACACTAATACCATGGAAGATAATGTGATTCTTAAAAAGTAAAATAGAAAGTTGAAAAGTTTTAGTTTTTGTAGGATATAAAATTAAATATATGTGTAAGAAACTGCCCTGCATTTGACTGGCATTGTACACACACAAACACTCACACATGCACACATGTATATATTTTAAATTTATTTTGTTCACACAGCTTGAGTTTTACCACTTCTGAAAAAGCATGAAGTTGGATTGTATTCTTAATGCAATCAGACAGTCTTTGAATTTTAATAGGGAAATTTAATCCATTTATAATGGTTGTCAGAAGAGTTTTTTACACTGTCTATCATCTACTTTGTTTTCTATCTTACTCTTTTCATTAATACGAAGCATATTTTATGAGCTTTATTTGAAAATTTTAACTGCATAAATAATCTCTCTTTTATCTTTAGTAGAAACTACCTATAAGTTCTAAATACGTTATGTAATTATCAGAAATTAAAAAGGTGTTTATTTCATATCTTATATGTGAGAAAAAGTAAAGGATATAATTTAATTTTACTTTCTGCATCATTTTTCCCACACCCATTTTCTTATTTCATTTATGTAATTTGGAATTTTAGATCTGCATTGACAATTTCATCTTTAAAGCTGTGTATTTTGATTTTAGAAATTATTTTGACATGTTTTTAATGTTTATAATAATTATTTAGGAGTCTTTCTTTAATGATTTTGAGACATTAAATCTGTCTTTTTAAATTCTCTAATACTACTTTTATTGAGTTCATCACTTTGATTTTTACCTTTATCAATTACAGTTTTCTTTAGTTGTATCTTCAGAAAGTATAAACTTATGATATACCTCTTTACATTTATAAAACTTATGATATCTGAATATTTTATTCATAATTTTATGACAATCTATCCTTACATTATCCACTGTTAAAAACCATCTTACTTTAAATCTTTCTTACTTTAATCTTTCATCACTTCATCATACTTTTACTCTTTTATGTCCTCCATTTTTTCTTTAATTTCCTAAGAACACAAAGTAGATTTATTTCTGAAATTTAATTCTCTTTCCAATGATAAATATTAAAAACATGTGCTGCCTGTGCAACTTGAAGGCATGGTTGTAGTCCATTCCATTGTAGCGTATTGAATGGGCCCATGTAAGTGTTGTTCTTTGAGTCTCACTGAATGAGCAAGAGTCTGCACAGTCAAGGTGATGTTTTCCCCCTTGTTCTCTGTTACAATGATCAAACTGCTGTTCATATCCTCCTCTTACACTTAGGTTTCAGTGTTTAACAACATGAAAACCTCTGAAAAAAAAACTGCAATGTCAAGGAACCATCTATCTTATGTGTTTTCTTTTTTTCCCAGTTTTATTGAAATATAATTGACCAACGACATTGTATAAGTTTAAGGTGTACAACATAATGATTTCACACATATTGTGAAATGATTACCAAAATAAGTTTAGTTAATATCCATCACCTCACACGGTTATCATTTTTTTCTAGATTGACTGTGTTCTCTGCCTGATAATCTGATTAATTATAGAACAATTTATTTCAGGTTAACTTGAAGATCCTTTTTTTAAAGCTCCGAACACTCATAAATGCTATAAAGGCCAGGGCAGCAACAAAAGTTATCAATTTTTCTCAACATTGACAAACGGCATTAGCAATTATTATATTTTAGGATTTTAATAAATATACTTATAAAAACACCTTGGAACTCTATAATTATCAACCAGGATATTTAAGAAAAGATTTTGGACCTTAACCTGTTTATAAACATAGGCACTTCCAAAGTCTATAGATTTTACCATGGCAGAAGGATTAAATAAGTATAAAATACCTAAAATTCACTGCTTCCAAAAGTTTCCCTCCACTTCCCAACTATCTATTTCATTTCCAGTGACTCAGTGTGCCAGTAACTATCCAATTCCAAGTGAAGTCACATTGTATTATTGGGAATTATAATGTCCCCAAAACTGTAGAGCAGAGAGATCTGAATGATGGAATTGAGATGAAGAGAAGATTGCCCTGGTCACCTCTGGAAAGCCTTTCTATGCTTTAGGGATGTGGCTTCTCTCCCTTAAACAGTGAATAGTCTAGGTTTCTAAGGTAGGAATGCTAACTGAGGATGGGTGAAAATCTCATTAGTTTTCTAATGGCCTCAGTGTTTTGCTATGGAATTTAACTTGCTCTTTTATTAGTAGGAATTCCTCTTGATGTCTAGTAGATTGTTGACTAATGTTTGAATGTCTCTGGTACCACTTTACATTTTTTCCCATGTTTCTATATGTAATTTGATGAGAAATTGGAGGATGTCAGATTAGATGACATCAGCTGGTTACCATCTTAACTCTAAAATTTGAAGTAAGCTTCAAATAACAGTACATGATTCTAACACTTTGAAATTTACAATGTAATTTGTATACCCCAAAGAGTTATAACACTCTTGTCAGAGGTTGGATAAATTATTACAGTAAGGCAATGACTATCCAAGAAAAGGGGGATTTATTTTCTGGAACGTACCTTTGATCTTCACTTAATATGTGCATCTCTTAAAGACTAGAACTTTCCATTTTTCTGGCAATTTTCTAGACACCAAGATTTTAGCTGCTTTGAATATGAAAGTGACTCTTACTGCTTTTTTTCGCTTCAAAGAAATTGCCAACTAACACACATTCCGTCCCTCCATTTGATACTCATATACTCGCTTATCAGCCTGCACATACGTTCACTTTCTACACATTTGAACATACATTCCTCATCGCCATTACTCTCTCTCTCTTTATCTTTCTGTACAGCGTAGAAATCTGGATGAGTTAGAAAGACCAAGATAAATTGTGGATTACTGTGATCTTGTCTTTTAATATCCAGGAGCATATAGGCCACTGATGGGAGCATGACATGGCCATGGGAATGGTGAGGTAAAGGTCAGGGCAAAGGAAGCCCTGGAGTATTAGATCTGTGGGGGCAGTTCTACGAATCAGCAGACCTAGTAACCAAGGCAAGTTGTCCCCCTTAGCCTTTCACCTGGTTATTTTTTCCAGCACATCAGGAGATGGGCTCTGGGCATCGCCTTGGTCATCTATAGCCTGGGGCCCTAGGCTGGGAGCTGGCCCTGGGCCTCCTGATTGCCTGGATGATCTGCTGCTTTTGCATTTGGAATGCAGTCAAGTCCACAGGCAAGGTGACCTGTTCTAGCTCCTGGTAAGCTCTTTGGGGCCCCCAGAGTCCCAGGGGAGCCTTACAGAGATCCCTCTGGAGAAGAAAGAGAAGTTTATCGGAAATGCATGATGAGAAGATGGGAGTTTCTTCCTGTGCTTGCTAGTTATTGATTAGAATGATTGGATACATGGCTGCAATGGTTTGCTGACATTAATGGAGAAATTTCTCCACATGATCAAGTCAAAGAGTTAACGAAGCTGTTCTCAGATGAACGGCAACTAACAGAAAGTGCCAAAGATGCATAGCATCAGAAAGCTGTTCTCTGCTTGTGAAATACCATGTCTTCACAGTTGAAGCAATTTCTTATTTCCTAACCTTTAAAACAGACTCTTGATCAAGGGAATGAATCCTTATTTTGTGAATAATCAGTTGACAACATGTTAGTTTGGAGAGATTATCACTTTTTGCTAAAGTCTATGCCATCTGTTCCAGACTCTAATTACCAATAAAAAAAGGACCTAATTCACAATTGCATCATAAAAAAGTTAGATGGGATTTAAATGCATTTGTTTGTTTTTTCTTTAAAGAAATTTTAATGATGCATCTGTTATACATTTTTCAATATTTTGATGCAGATCATAAGAAAATAGATATATAGCACACAAATATGCAAAGTGTCTAAAGGGACAATTCCCATCAATTTATGGACCTTTAAAATCTGTGTTGTTAATCATTAGCCTAATGAATGAATAAAGGAAATTTAGTACAGAATTAATGGATATTTTAAAACAGCATTTAAATTTTTTTTAAATTCAGATTATCTGAGAAATTATATCAATGAATTTACAAACTGCTGTATTTCAAGAGGAATCAATCAATTTGTATCAGGACATGGGGCATTTGGGAGGTAATTAGGATTAGATGAACTCATGAGGGTGGAGCCCTCATAAATGGGATTAGTGCCCTTATAAGAGCCAAGAGACAGATTGCTTCCTTTCTCTGTTCTCTGCCATATGAAGATACAAGGAGAAGTTAGCAGTCGGCAATCCAGAAGAAAGCTCTCCCCAGAACTCGACGTGCTGGCACCCTGATCACAGACTTCCAGATTCCAGAACTGTGAGAAACAAATTCCTATCGTTTATAAGCTACTCAGTTGATAAGCTACCCAGTACTTTCTTATAGCAGCCAGAACTGACCAAGACAGTGAGCATGTGAGTTTGGGGCATCCTGGAGCCACCTTGAGACTCCATGAGTAAGTCCTGACACCATTTGAACTCTTGGACCAAACTGTGTTTGGGAACTACATTTCAATGGACTTGTCAATGATAGAAACCAGTAATTTTATGAATTATGCAGGTTTTATTTTAGTCCTTTAACTTTCAACTGAGTGAATCCTCATTAATCCTAGATTACTTAAGAGCTCATCGATTTCGAAGAAAAGCATTCAAGGTTTTTACATAAATCATTCATAGAAAGTTACATATTGTTAAGAGTTTAGGAGGAAATGTGAAAAGATTTTTATTTTAATTTACTGCTCTTCATTAGTATATGTATTCGTATGACTATTGGGAAGCATCATGTGATTATAACCTTAGTAGAACAGTATACTCAGTGGGCTCTGAATAAGGTGCTTTTTATATATTATTTAATTTAATCTCTTGTGTGCAACAAAGTTCTCATTTTTATTTTTTAAATTTGTTTTTTATTATTTAACTTATTTTGTTTTAAAATAATTCAAATGTATATATAAAAGTATACTGAAAAGTCTGTATCCACCATTCACTTTTATGTCATATTTGCTTCAAATATTTTTTAAACACAAACACAAATGAAACATTACAGATAAAATTGAGGACTCTCTCCCCACTCTCACTGCTGTTCATCTCTACGCAGACGTAACCATCCTTACCAGTGTTGGTCATTTCCATGTATAGTTTTATACTTTCATCACATATTTGTATCTAATAACATTTCCATAACTGGATTATTTATATTTTTAAACACTATAAAATTGTATCATATTGTGTTGACCCTTCTACAACTTAGCTTTTCTTTTTTTTACTCTTCATTATATTTTGTAGACCTGTCTACATTTTTGTCATAAAGACATCTATTTTACGTGTCACAATTCCTCTTCGACTATTTTTTTATATGCACATTAGCTATATGTTCAAAATTGAAAAGATTATATGAGAGTAAAATTAGAAGCCAAACTCGTTAAATAACTAGATGCAAAAAATCCTAAAGAAAATGTTAGAAAACCATATTTACTAGTATATGAACAGGATTAAAAATCATGGAAAAGTTGGCTTGATTCTAGAAATATAAGATTGTCTTAATATTTTCTAAAAATCAAGGTAATTTACATTTTAGCAAAATAAAAAAGAAAATAATCAGATCATATCAATAGATGAGTAAAAAGCCTTACGTGAATTTTGTTATTCATTCTGGGGAAAAAATAAAACTTTACTTTTAGTTCTGAAATGGGAGAAATATACCTGCTATTACCAATTCTTTATAATATTTTACTTCCTGATATTGAGGCATGCAAAATACTAAGAAATAAATTTTAAAAGGATTTTCATGTAAGAAGCGAAAAGTCATTGTTTTTGGAGGACATGCTTATGTTCATAAATGTTTTTTAAAGAAAATAAAAATCAGTGAATAATATTACAATGACTAAAAAGTTGCTAGGTACCATATCAATATACAAAATTCATCTACATTGTTGTATGCCATCAACAAATGTACAATAAAGGAAAATATATATCCCATCTAAAATGACTCTACCAAAATCAAATATATATGAATAAACCTACTAAATAATACTTAAGACATCTTCCAGAAAACTATAAAGTATTACTAAAAGAAGACTAAAAAGACCTAGGAAATGAAAGGAGACTCCTTTTACATGAACTGGAAGATAATATCATAAAGATGTTGGTCTCCACAAACTGATTTATAGATTCAATGATATAATTCCAATAAAAATCTCTACAGGTTTTATGTGCAGGTATATGTGTAAGCTGAAGAGCTAATTGTAAAATACACATGGAAACTCAAAGGGCCAAGCATAGCAAAGATACTCTTGCAGAAGAGAAAAGGGTAGTGGGATAAGTTGGACAAACAAATGAATATAGTAGAATAAAGAGCTACGAAGCAGCCCTGGACACATTTGGGCAATTGATTTATTACCCAATGATTACTGCAGACAATAGGGCAAGAACACTGTTGTCAACACATAATGCTGGACCATCAGATGTGCCTGGAAAAGGAATGGGCATCTCAGGTAAGAGTTCTCATGATCTAATACAACTTCATTGTTTTCTTTTTTTTTTTTTTTAATGTAGATGCACACGCATGATTGAAGTGATGGTCTAAATGTCCCTCTAATTTACAACTTGTTAATGACATGCTGAGCAGCAGCCTTAGGCAATCTTTTGTTTTTACTAAGTCAGTCATTAAGAGAGGAAACTGTAAATGACCAGCAGGAAGTAAATTGCCCTCAGTTAAAAATGAAAATGGGTTAACTTCATTTGACTAATAAAATTACTTTGGGTACTAAGCCACAAAATAGGAAACAGCTACAATTCCTACTGGGAACTTGAAGTAAAAAAAAAAGATGTTATGTACTTTAATGCTTCCGGATTTGAAACATCTTAATTGTGTCTAAATAATTATATTTCAAAAGGCTAGAAAGTTCTTTATCACTGGCAAATAATAAATAATTTTGAAAAGTGTAAGAGCTATAGTAAAATAGTATATGACATTTTGAACTCCTTTTGTTAAGCAAATTTAAAAAAAATAAAAATAAATTTTGTTCAGGAAAATATGCCTCGGTTTATTGGTATCTCTTTTTAAGGCAAAATATTGACATTAAATCCTGTGTTTTCCAACATATACATTACAATTATATGCACTATAAATTGATGCAATGTGCTAGTAATATTTGAACATTCCTGCTTGCCTCTATGCCTTTGAGCCTTATGTTTCGTCCAACTGGAAAGACATGCCCTCTCTCTCATTTTTCTGCTTTCTTAATTCATGGGATGGCCTAGCTCTAATGCCATCTATTCCAAGAATCCTGCCTTTTTTATTTCACTCTGAACGAATAATTCCGTCTTTCCTCCTGGATCCCTTTGTTTATAATTCCTCTATATGCGGTATCACAATCAGCCACTTCTGGATTTATCCATGTATGTTTCTATGGCACTAGATTGTAAAATTCTTTAAGGACAGGGACAGGTTTCATCCATCCCTGTATGTCTATAGGACACCAACTCGGTATTTTAGAAGCTTGGGGGATATTTGTTGAATTGAATTAAATTTAATTAAAGTAAGGAAGACAAAGGTTAAGATAGATAGCAAATTTCATGTTTTCTCTTCTCAAGATAAAACCATTCTCAGCTCATGTGGGCATGCACCCCTGCGTAGTGATGCTATACCAGTTTTCAGTGGTTCATGTTTAGAGATTTATCACTTGGACAATATTAAGTTTAAGCCGGTGCTTTAAGAAGCCACATTACAGAAGAGACACGATTAAATTCATATTTATTATTTATCAGATGCCTCTGCCATTTTAATAGCTACCATTAATTAAGCACTGTGTGCCAGGCAGTCTGGGGAGTACTTTAGTTGATTCACCTTTTTTCAATGATATCACAGACTTGAGGTTGTACTATTTTCTAAATGAGGAAATGGAAACTTTGAGGCGCTAATAACCGGCACAAAGTAGCTGAGCTAGTAATGAGCAGGATAAACAATGGGTGAGGGTGTGACCTAGAGTTTCACATCCTAAGATGGAAATCCATTCCACTACTAACACCTGGGTAGTGGATCCGAAAGCCAAAGCTTTAAAATGTTGTGATAAGCTCTTTTTACAAACTGCCTGTTGAAAAACCTCCAAAATGACTTTTGCCCAGACACCAAGATTTCTAAACTGTTTTAGCTTGATAATATTACTAGTATCAAGAGGTTTTCTTTAAAAACAAATCAGCGTATTTGAAATAGATGATGGTAAAGCAAAAAGTGCTCAAGGCAAGACAGATATTGACAGTTTAAGAAGGTACACAATCATGAAGGAAATCCTAGCTACAGTTTTATAACATAACGTAGTTGAGTTCAAAGTCAACAGCAGATCCAGTTTTGCCCTTTTATAAACTTTTGAACAAGTTACTTGACAGATAATGCTGAAGCTATGATATCGTAGTTCATTTTTAGAGGATTTATGACTTAATATTTGAAAACAATGTCTTTAAAGAACCTTTGAATTAAGAAATCTATGAAGTTATTATACTGTGGTAAGGTCGTCCTATCTAAAGCAACATTATTGATGGCAAAAATATATATCAGATCTGTTTATTTAATGTGTTATTTACTTAGGAGAGGAGGAGTTTCCTTACAACAACAATTAGAAAAAAAACGAGCGTATTCTGTACTGTCAAATGTTTTACTTATTCAAGTTTCTTTCAACAGGTTGATAAGAGATCTGTGATCTTGACAGACCTATTGTAGCAGCCCATCTCTTCATTCCAATTCAGATGACATTTGTTGAAGCCTGAGTCTGAGTCATTTACTAACTAGGCTTACTTGGCTCCACTTTAGTTGCTCTTCAGAAAACGGATTGCACTTCCAAATTAGCTACTCTTTGAAGGGCTAGGTATACACAATGCTCAATACATAATAGGACTCAGAAAATGTTGTAGAATGATCCTTTGGATAAGGAGTGAGTTGGGAAAAGTATAATCACTGTGGCACAAAACTAGAATAGATAGAGGTCTATGAAGAATTTAAGAAATCAATTCCTCTTGTACACCAAGAAATCAGACTACAGCAAGTGGCAGTGGCAATGGGTGAATTCCATGCTAGTCTTTGCATTTAGTCTCATGTGTTCTGAGGAGAAATAGCTCAGTGCTTGTGTGGCTGTAATCATGCCTAGTTCTCATAGAGCTGCATATCCAGGATTAGGCTCCTACAAGCAAAGTTCAGAGCACAAGACAATATTTTATAAATTACTCCTTCGGCAACTTAGTTTAGATAGAGCAATTCAAAAACTAATTTAAATCAGTAGACTCTAGGAGGATGCTACATCCTCAGAAATTGTTCACTTAGAACAACTGTAGCTCTCGTCTACCCAAACCAGAACATACAGTCACTGCTTGAATTAGGTAGATCTGCCTTGGTACTGCTGTGGCTGAAACTATGGAATAATCAGTCTGGTTCTCCAGTAGTGAAACTCTGGCACTTCTACCTAGTTGGTTTCTATTTGCAAAGGAAAAGATGGTTTCACAAATTTGCGAAAAATCATCAGGGGCCTGCCTATCCCCATACACATCTTCCCCCATTTACTGATATTAACATGATGCAGTAAACCAAATACTATTTCTCAGAATTTCTGGGCTTTCCATGGTCTCTAATGCTACAAAAACCTTTTATTTGTAACTCTCTTAGAATGCCCTTTACTGCACACTGCAAATTTTTTACAACTCAAGAAAAATTATCAAAATGGCATCACTGAGGGAGTCTGACCCATTTTCACACTAAAATATAATGAAGATACAGAACAGGATTTTAAAAGGTCACAAATGAAGGCAGATAAAATAAAACCCAAGTGTGAGAAAATGAGTGGAACTTTCTCTGATTATAAGACAGATGAAAAATAGGTTTTGCAGGGAGTAACCAGGGGAGGTACATGGCAGACTCCTGTTACAGGCATGCATGCTTCACTTTATGGAATAGAGATAAGACTGCCTGGCCAAAGATAGGAAGAGAAGAAGGACATTGTATAACCAGCCCCCATGGGGCACCATCGTCATTGGAATCTTGATTCAGAAACCCAGAGGCCAACAATAGATTGCCTTCTGTCTCTACCTTTTGGGTGCATTGTGTTGTGGGTAGAATACAGCACTCTTTCTTCACTCCCCTGTACTGAACCCTAAAGTCGTTTCTGTGCAGGCAGAGAACTCAAATCCCTGCTGCAAACAAATAAAAACATGTCAGGAAAAAGTGGGAGACATAGTAATGCTCTGCAGGATTGGAATTATAATTCCCATTAGAAAATTGGAGTTTTCAAGGATTGATATAGAGTTAACTATGGGAGACATAACAAAAAGCTCTTAACTCAGAATGGAGGGCAATGATAAAGGTCCATCCGAAAAGAATGACAGAAAAGGTAATGCTGATGTTAAAATGTTTTTGAGGTTTTCTTTCTTAAAAGTTTATATATAATTATATTTAAATTACTGAAGTAATTTGTGTTCATTATGAAAAAGTTCACAGATTACAGATAAAGTTTAGAAAATTGTCCTTACTCTACCACCCAAAGAAAACTGTCGAGGATATTTAAGTTTGGGAATTAAATTTAAACATTTTTGTATTGATTTCTAGTTTGAATTGGCCCTAAGATATGTCCTATACCATTCCTACATTATTCATCTTAAATATTGCGTATGATTTAGAGTTATAATCTCAGTATATGGAAATCATAAGGGGCTGTTTTTTCCAATTTGATCTTATAAAGACTAAAAATCATACACTAAATTCTCTTACTAATAGAATTCTGTTAATTTTTCTCCTAAGTATTGAACTAAGCCTTACATGTAAAATATAAGAGTCATAGGTTTATTATAAATTGAATGCTTTATCAATATAAATGATACTATTTTTCATTTAATAATTTTATCATTCATTAAATTTTATCTGAGATTACTATTGTAATTCCTGCTTTCTTTTGATCTTTCCATACTTTTGCTATTAACCATTAAATCTCAGTCTTGACCCTCCTGTCTTTTTTTCTACATCATCTCCCTGGTGATCTTATCTATTCTCATGCACTTAAATGCCAACTTCATGATGATAACTCCCTAATTTATATATCAAGTCTGTCCTCTGAGTTCCAGATTCACATCTTCAAGTGCCTATTTGACAGCCGCATTGTGATGTATCACAAAAATCTCAAATATAATTAGTCCAAAATGGAAGCCTTGATTTTTTTTTTCCTATCCAAATCCTCCCACCACATATCTACTTCCCTTCTAATCTATCTTCTGTATATGAGTAAATAGCCCTAGTAGAGATGATCAAACAAAAAACTTTCATTCTTTCCTTTCTGATGAATCAGGCTGGCAGCAGGAAACAGACAAAAAAAAAACAGACAAAAACCCAAATATACTCAAATGTAGTAATATTGAGAGACTTTAATAAAGTTTGACCAATATATGAGCAGAGTTTAGGAAAACTGAAAGGATAGTGAAATATCCCAGGCCAGCAAAAGTGGGGAGATACCACCACCTGAAAGCTGAATGGGCTTGTGGAAGGGCGGTTGCCAAAATATGGACACTGCGGTTGTTTGGAGAGCGTTTCCCCGACAGGAGCTGCAGTTTCCATAAAGGGTCACATCAGCCCCTCATGAGTCATAGAAAGAAATCTGGGGGAATATACACTGTGCCCTCATTCTTTTCTACTCTCTGATCTCCTGCTTGTGCCCCTCATTGGTTAAACATAGTAGGAAGCCAGATAGCAAAGGGATCTTATGGATACAGTTCATGAAAATCAAACTTTCGGGGCACAAAGCAAGGTGGAGTTGGGTAGAAGTGAATTTAAATGGACAAATAAAACACACTTTCATTCACTTCCCAAGTGCAATTCATTAGCAAGTCTGGCTAACTCTGTCTACAGAATACACACGTCAAATCTGTGTACATATCTCTAAATTCACAGTCTTTGTCTTAGCACAGGCCATCATTATCTCCTACTTGGAATGCTAAAATAGTCTCATACATTTTTCTCTTATATTTTTTCCTTCCAATATTTTTTCCATAGTAATCTTCCTAAAATAAAAATTAGATCAAGGCACTCACCTGTGTGTACCATCTATCATATTCCTATTTATCATACTGTATTGAAATTTTTATTATTTGTCAGTTTATTCCAGAGGTGTCTGAGCTTTTTGAGGTCAAGAGCTGTGTTTTCCATATATTCTCATGCCAGAGCATAGTGGTTGACATATTTTAAATGTTTAAATTAAAGCTGGTTTGTTTATTGATTTTCTGTTAGCTTTTAACCTTTAAAAATCAAGATTAGGAATTAAAATGAGCTCCACCTGGGTGCTCTCCAAAAACAGATATGGAAACGTCAGTGTTTCTGAGTTCTTAAAATCATTATCTATATACAAACATATTCAGCCTGATATAGTCCTTTAAGTCATGGATCTATTCCCATATCGCAGGCCATGACTTGATGAACATTATGTCTGGGATGTATTTTCCTTTCATAGATTGAATCCTTAATTTTAGTGTATTGCCTTGTTAGTCACATTTTGTCAAAATTATCAAACTCCCTGCTATTCTCCAGCTTTTGGTTTTTACACACTTTCAGGCTGAAGTAGTCTGGATGACTTCCTTTCTTCTGACAATTAACTTCTTCTGTTGTATCCTCTCGCTAGTGAAATTGTTATTTCACTTATCATACATTTCAACTCCAGAATTTCTCTCTTTTTTATTTGTTTGCTTGCTTCAAGTAATACTTATTTCTTTATTAATATTCCCTGTGGTGAGACGTCATTCTCAGACTTTCTCCTGTCTCTTAAGACATGGTTTCCTTGTTCTTTAAATCTATTTAAAAATAGGTGATTTAAAGTCTTTGTCTAGTAAATCCCACATCTGGTGTTTCTGGAGAAAGTTTCTGTTGACAGCTGTTTTTCTTTCTATGTAGATCATACTTTTCTGTTTCTTTGTGTGTATCATAATTTTTTTGTTTAAAACTTATATTTTAAATAACATAATGTGTCAACTCTGGAAATCAGATTTATCCCCCTCCAGGTTTGTTGTTGTTGCTGCTGCTGGTGGTGTTGCTGCTCTTGGCTTAGAGATATTCCTGGATTAAATTATTAAATTTATATTCTTTGCCATGTCCCACCACTAAAGTCTTTGCTCCATTCGTTTAATATTCAACTAATGATCAGAGAAAGATTTCCTTAAATACTTTAAGCTGATAAGTCTCCCAGCCTTTGCTAAGGAACGTGATGTGCTTTCTGAGGCAAGCCTTCAAAGTTCAAAAAGCAGTTTACAATTCTCCCTTATCCTTCGCTTTCTGCATCTTAGAGCCTCAAGGTCAGCCAGAGGTGAGAACTTAGGACCTTCTCAGATCTGCCCCAGACATGAGCACAGCCCTGTTCATGTGCAGAGATTCCAGGATTATCAAAGATTTTTTCAAAGGACCCTTTGACCATCTCATTCCCCAAGATGTCCTTTCAAGTTTTCTGTTAAGCCTTTTGTTATTTTCAACTTTAACACTGCATCAGGCAGTTCCAACTTTAAACCAGAGCACCAGGCTTTTTTGAGAAAGACTCTGTGATGAGTACTGTTCACATAAAGTGAGGCTGAGTCAGTCCAGCTAAAGAGAAGCCCTAGGAATGGCACTTTCCAGAGAGCTTTGAGACAGGTCAAACAGAGACCATTCTCCAGGGATGAGGCTTTGGGGAGCTCCTAACCCCTTCTCCCATTCTGCTCTATCCAGAGGCTGCCAGGCTGCTGTTCTTCACAGCCACATGCTTGCAAGTTCGGTGGTTTGCAAGGATGCCACGGAGCTGGGGAGAGGTGGGTTATAGTAAGTTAAAATGCCACAATCCCCACTGCTCTCACGGAGATTCAACCATTTTTCTTGAATAAACACTTCTCAAACTGTTGCAATTCTTTAGTTCATAACCAGAGTTCTGAAAAAGTGGATTTTGACAGTTTTGCCAAATGTCTGATTTTACAGAAGGGTGGATTTTTAGAGGTCCTTACTCCACCATTCTGGAAGTCAGGTCTCAAATCTTGTTCAGAAAAAATAAGCTTAAATTTCATTAACTTGCAATCAATTTTCTGAGTATTGTGAACATTACCAAGAACATATGTAGTCTGATGCTTTAAATAAACACTTCCTTGACCTGAAGCATGCCACAGACAAAGCAAATGATTCAAGAGCCATTTTATCCTGACATTGGGTATTGGTATGCAAAGATATAAAACTGGGATATTCTCCAATGAGTGATGAAATTACAAAACAATAACTTAAATATAAATGTACACGCTGTCTTCAATTAATAGCATTTAACATTCCCCTCGTTTGTAACTCATGGAGCAAGTTTTGCAGAAAAGTCAAACAAGGAGGTCGGAGAGTAACATTACCTTAGCTAGAATCTAAGTAGGTTTTTATATAATAATAATAATAGCAAGATGACTGAAGCAGCTTACTAAACACAGTAGACAATTCCAGAAGAATAAAGTTTTGATATGAAATTAGAAAATGTCATTATATTTCTTTAAGAACATTTAGATTTTAGAGTTCTAGTGCTCCTCATTTCAGATCTAGACTTGTGTAAAATAATGCACATCGTCTTGAAAAAAATTTGAGCTTAAAGTGTTAAGTATATAATGTATGATCAATTATGCCATTGTATTTACTTCAATGGTAAAGAAACAAAGATACAATTGTCTAGTATGATGAGAAAGAATTGCGAATATACTGTATGAGGAGTAATTTTTTAATGTGTAAATCAGATTGGTATAGCTAGATGATATAAACAAAATGATTACATGGCTGATGAAGGAAGAGTCCTAGGAAATATTTCAACAATATTTTTGGTTAGTTCTGACAAGTAAAAATGGCAAGCAATAGGATATATTGGAGAATATGAGGAAGCTATTTGGTATAAACCTAATTCGGCCTGACCTTGTCTTTCCAAAAGGGACTGACCATGGCCATTGAGCATGCATTGTATGTCTGCTTTAGATATTCCCTATGACAAGAACAAAGGCCCTTGAGATAAAGGTGCAACTTCCCTCCCCCTCCCAAGGTTGGCATTTCCTTAAGGATTAAGCATTTTTCCTTAGGCTAGGAACTGATTGCTGGGCTCACCTCTGACTGCCCAGCTGGAGACAATAGACTTGCCTCCTGCTGCGCCGTCCGAGATAGCAGACCCACTACCTGCTGTGTCCGTCAGGCGCTGTGCCGACAGGGCAATCTTGTGACTATTGTGGGAGGGACATTTCAATCATATGTGAAACATCCTGTTTTGGGTATATAACCACTCTGTACCCCTAACTTCTTCGGTGCCCTTTCTTCCTTCAGGAAGAAAGGCCTCCGGCCATGGTCCTCAGATTTTAGCTCAGAATACACTCTCCCAAATTTTCATTTATAGATTGGTTATGGATTATTTTCGTTGACAGTTCACGAAAACATCAAGTTGAAGACATCACAAAGAGAAATATTTTAATTGTACTGCCACCGCCATATAGATCCACTTATTTATTCATTTCCTTATTTGTTTTGCAGTGATTGTCTTCCTTCTCTTGGCCACAGAATAAATTTCAAACCCTTGTGGTTGTGTAAAGGGCTATTCATCAGTTGATTCCCATATGCTTTTCCAGGCTCATCTGTCAATTTTCCCCTACCTGTCTCCTAAAGCCACAGTCTTCTAAGCAGTTATACTGACCACATTTGTATTTCAAAGGCAGTCATGCTTATGCTTCTGATTGTTTTTGCATGTTCTTTATGTTTCGGGGACTACCTTCTGGTTCCCTGCCTTCAGGACTCAGTTTAGATGTTAATTTGTGAAGCCTCTCCTGACCTTAGGAAAATCTTACAGTATAATCTTTAAGAGTGAAGATTCCTAGGTCACAGAAACTCTAGCTGCTCTAGTTCTCTGATCTGAAAAAAGGAAATAGTAACAGTACTAACTTCAAAAGATTTTGGGAGGATTAATTGTACCGATACACGTAAAATTTTGAGTAAGCATCATAAGCTACGTCTACCTCTGTTACTACCACCACCAATGCTTTCAGAATGTAATGGGTATAGAAAGAATTGTGGGAATTGAAACTGGAATGGAAAAGAAGTGACAGGTTTTCAATGGAATCTGAAGAAAGAAATTAAGAGATGGTAACCTGTTGAAACAACAGGTGTGGACTCCTCAGATCAGTGATGAGAGGAGAAGGATTTGTCTACGTAGGGGAGGAAGAACTATTCCTCTACCTTCCAGGTCCTTCTGCCTAGTCTAAGAATTTAATTGACATGATACAGAATAACAGGAGAAAATCGAGCAAATTTTAATAGCATGTAAACATGGAATAAACCCAGGAAATCTGAGTAACAGTTTACTGGGATTACCTTAAAGACTGTCTTCAGCTAGGGACAAAGGATGTTGGGGGTAGGGGTTTGGGACTTCAAAGGGGAGGAAGGCAGTTTACACTGAGATGGAAAAGGGAATGTTTGATAAACAAATGTCCACCATGCTTTCCAAAGACAATGGGAGATGGAGAGGACTTTGATTAAAAGGCCATTGTTAGGTTCCTCCCTGTCTACCACACCTAGTTCATATTATACTATGGTTATCTATGGTGATAGCTCCTCCCTGGAACAGGCCTTCTGTCTTAAATTTTTTTAGGTAGTTAGGGGGAAGGTCAAAGTTTCTTTCAGAGTCTTTTGTTCTTAAAAATAATCAAGCCAAGCACAACCAGAGGCACTCACGACTAGAATATACAACTATGTACTGAGGGGCTTTGGGGAGGAGAAGAAGGAAAGAAAAAGAGGATGACTGGCAACAGATGCTAGCTCAGGAGCCAATCTTTAAGAAAAAAAAATCAAGCCAAAGAGGCTCATTTTGGGGTGGCAAATTCTGATCCCCTACAACTAGAATATTGAGAAAGGTCCTCTTGATGCCTGAATTTCCTACTGCTAGTTCTCTGCACACTGACGAAAATGTATGATTATGTTGCCTCTAAAGACATGTACAGCCTCATGTTCCTATTACATCCAATTTAGCTTTATTTAAACAAGTAGCACAGAAAAGATTTCTATCAAGGAAAAAAAATGAGTATACTGGTAGCATTTTTCACAATATATTCTTCAGAGACCTGGCTCCCTGAGATGTTGCTTGAGGAAAAATGTTATATGGGAAAGTAAGTTTGAGAAATATTGCATGCTGTCCACCTATATTTCTCTGTTGGTAATTCACATATTATATTCAACTATTGAAGAATCTGCAGTCCTGTAGTAGAGTATCCTGCTTAATTCCATTTAACCCAGTGCTTCCAAAATTATTAATCCTTGAAAACCACACTCAACCCTTTATGTTTTTGACTATTGTTTAATGTCAATTAGTATTTTGTGAAAAGAATCTTTGTGCTACATAATATTTAATAAAGATTTAAAGAGGATTTTCTAGTATAGATTTTCATCTATATCACTATAAGCCCCCTTTTTGGGCTGAGTCTTGATAAATACTACATTGTAATACAACTTGATCTCTTTGGTTGTCAGACTACTATCAACTCTCCTGTAGGCCTTAGCATATATACAAGTGGACACAGCAAGAGTATAATGTTTAAATTAAAATTAACTACTAATTTTAAAGTTTGAAAAGTCTAGCCATAAATGATATAATTTGAAATATTACTTTTACATATACCACTCAACTTTTAAATTCAGACTTCAAATCCCTCAATAAGATCAATGACTAATCCACTCAGCCACATAAAAAGATAACTTCATGACTCTGCCCCCAGGGCGGCCTGGGATATGGTCCTTACTGAGCCATTATACCTCCTAGAAATTTCTGCTTTCCTCCTCTCATCAGACAAGGCCAGTCCAGTTTCAAGGACGCCACCTACCCCTTGCTGTTCTCCATTCCTTCCTCCTGTCAGCTCCCACTGCTGTCTGTCTTTCATCCATTGATTTCAAGCAGATTTGGAGTCAGCCTTCAAGTATAGTTTTCTCATATGTTGTGTTCTCTATTCAAAGGCTTTATAGAGACACTTGAAATTAAGAATTTAGGGGCCAGCTTCGTGGCTGAGTGATTAAGTTAGCCTGCTCCGCTGCGGTGGCCCAGGGTTCGGATCCTGGGCACCGACATGGCACCGCTCATCAGGCCACATTGAGGTGGTGTCCCACATCCCACAACTAGAAGGACCTGCAACTAAGATATGCAACTATGTACGGGGGGGTTGGGGAGATAAAGCAGAAAAAAAAGAATTTAATATGTGATTACGTATCACATTTTTGACTCTTCTTCATAAAAATTCCATTCTTTATAAAGATCTGACATTTTAAGTGGGTAATATCACCTAAAGGTTGAAGGAAGTGTTGTTAGAATTGAAGGTACAGCATCATGCCCTGCAAGAAGTGAGTTCTCAATATGAGTCACAGATAATGATCTAAAGGATGAAAGTGACACCTGCAAGGCTCCAGAAAAGAGTGGGAAACATGCCTGCTCTGTGTCAAGTGAACATAATCCCATAAATTGTTGTTAGAGATTCAGTTCAGGGAAGTAGATAGTTGTAGACCCAGAGGCACAAAGCTGGGCTCAATCTTGAGTAAAACACAAGTCAAGCACGGTCACAATGAGGTTTGAATGGCAAATTACATCTTTGTTCTTCAGTATAATAGTGATTATATTATTTTTGCCTACTCATAGAGTTGTTTCATGGAAGAAAACATTTGGTTGACTGGGAACATCACATCACTGGGATGAGTAGTTCTCCAATTCCTCTTTTCTCTCCCTTTTTATAAGTCTTTACTTTTTATCCTCTCCTTTAGATCTCCCTATGAGCCGTCTCTTCAATATGTCCTGCATTCCCTTGTCCTCTGAATCCGTTGTCCATGGTAAATTTTAAATCCCCAGCTCCGAATTAATTCAGCTATTTAGTTTCTTTCTTCCTTGGCTGGGACAATGGAGCCCTGCTGGAGAAAAATAACATACATTCACACATTGGTGCTGCTGTTAATCCATGTCCTCCAACCTCAGTTGGGCTCCTACATTGCCCAATAATCCTTCTTTATTTCCCAGGTAGGGAATGGTCCACAGTGGTATTTCCAAACTGTGTCCACTCTTCCCAAATACTCAACTCCTTCATTCTTCATTTTTGTCTCCTCCTTAACAGAAAAGTAAGAACATCCACACAGGAAATACCCAAAGTTTTGTCTTTATAAACATTTTGCAACTGTAAGATTACTTACACCATAACTCGTCTGTTCTCCCATTTTTAACTGACATAGTGGGAAAGACGACCTTACTCTTACCAAAAATTACCTGTGTTTCGAATCTCCTCATTCCCTGCTTCTTCAGTGACCTGAGCCTACAGATTACCTCTTCCATTTTATGGTTTCATCCTCTTCATTTTTTAAAGTAGAATTTATTTTTTAAAGCAGTTTTGGGTTCACAACAAAATTGAGCAGTAGGGGTTTCCCATATTCCCTCTGCCCCTACATCCACACAGCCTCCCCCGCTATCAACACCCTGCATCAATATGGTACATTTGTTACAATTAATGAACCTACATTGACACATCATTATCATCCGAAGACCATAGTTTACATCAGGGTTTACTCTTGGTATTGCGTATTCTATGGGTTTTGACAAATGCATGACGGCATGTATCCACCATTATAATATCGTATAGAAGAGTTTCACTGCCCTAAATTCCTCTGCGCTCTTCCTCACCCTCCCCCAAACCCCTGACAACTACTAATCTTTTTTACCGTTTCTGTAGTTTTGCCTTTCCCAAAATGTCATGTAGTTGGAATCTTGCAGTATGTAGCCTTTCCGGATGGGCTTTTTTCACTTAGTAATACACATTTAAATTTCTCCATGTCTTTCCAAAGATCATTTCTTTTTTTTTGATGAGGAAGATTTACCCTGAGCTAACATCGGTGCCATTCTTCCCCTATTTTGTATGTGGGATGCCTCCACAGCATGCTGATGAGTACAGCAGATCCATTCCTGGGATCTGAATTGACCAACCTGGGCCACTGAAATAGATGGCACATAACTTGAACCACTGGACCAAGGGGCTGCCCCTCCCAAAGCTCCTTTCCTTTTAGGGTAATCCTCTTTGTTTTCACTATCTCCTTCCTTCCTAAGGGAATAAATGCTCCTTTATTTAAGCACTTGCAAATCTCATCAATCTCTAATACAAACGAACCAATAAATCAACACATGAAACATCCCTACAAGACCTTTTGTCCTTCAGAGATCATCCTATCTTCTCCTTTCCCTACTAACTCAGCTTCTTAAGTTATTTACAGTCACTCTTTATTTTCTTTCTTTCAATTTACTTTCTGCCCACACACTGAAATCTTACTTCCCCTCATATGTATCCAGTTTGTTTCCACACTGAGATCACCTAGAAAGCCTTTCTTCCTTTGAGTTTCATGAGAATTTCATGAGAAATTGTGATCTTCTCTCTGTTCTTAGTGGTTCTCCTTGATCTACCTTCTCCTCCTTGATCTTCATATTGTATAAGGCTCTAGATATACAGACAAACAGATAGATTGATTTCACTCTACATGTTCTCCTCGGACAATCTTATCCACATCCATGCCTTTTATTGCAATATAAAGTACAGGCAGTCTTTGCTGTTCATGGTACACGTTAACTGAAACACTTTCATCTTGGAACCATGTCTGTGCTTTGCATGGTTACCACTACTTGAAGAAGTAATAAAAAAGTTGAGATGTGAAAGGTAAATTGAAATTAGGTAAAAAAGAGAGCAACTGAGTATATAAAGATGGGAAACCCCATATGTAAAAGCTGAAAGGAGGGAAAAATATGGACTTCTCCAGGAATTGACATTATAGTTGTCCATTGTAGTTGACATGATAAAAGTCAAAGGAAGACTAACACACAGAAATCTAGAGAGGTGAATAGGAAATGGTCACCAAGGAATTTGTGATTACCATTTTCTTTAGTGTTGCCTGAGTCAAAAGCTGCAAGTCATTCTCATTTCTCCCTGCCCCTCACTCTATGTAAGCATTCTATTACCAGAGTCCATCATCTCTATCTCCTGAATGCATACCAAATGTATTGATGTCTTTCTATCCCATTTCCTCACTCATAGGTCTAACCAACAATAGCTCTACTGGATTACTCTGTTGTTATCTGGCATCTGATCATCTTGTCCTATCCCCTTCCATAAAATCCAGGCAAACATTGATTGAGTGACTGACTGATTTTTAACAAACACTTATAGGAGCCCTGTTCCACATATAAAGTCTTCTAATCCTCACTATGACTATATTTAGAAAGTACTGTTATTATGTCAATTTTACAAATAAAGGCATTGACATACAGAAAACTTATTGCAGTTCCTAGAATAGCTTATCATGTTACTACCTTGCATAAGCTATTTCTTCTTCATGGAACATTCACCTTCCCAGTTCTCTTTCTCAAGTTAATTCCTGTTCATTTGTTAGGTGTCTCTTCATTCAGGATGATTTCCTTTATCCTTGAGGCTTGATTTTATCTCCTTATCATATGCTCCATACTACACCATGCAGTGTTATAATAACTGTGTGTCCTTTTTCTCCTCTGGACTCTAAGCTTATTGTAACTATGTATGTAATTGCAACTGCACAATTATTTTTTGAATGAAACTATTAATGGATGCAACATATGAGATATTAAATGCAAAAGTGCTTTGAAAATGGTAAATGATCATAAATGTAAGGTATTGTTTATAAATAATGAGTATCAACAATGGCAATTATGTTTAATTTTCTTTCATTCAACTAGCAATTGCCTGTTCTTTATAAAATGTTATATTAGGAAGAGTGAATAAATAAAGATGAATAAAAAATAACTACTATCCTCAAGGAATTTACATTAAAAATAATTATATCTAATTACCTAAAGTAGATTTCTGAAATAAATGCATTTTTAAGTTTTTTGTGTGCCTTAAAAAATAAAGGCATGGAAATAATGTATCTGATGACATTTATGTTGCTTTACTGTCTTTCTATTATGTTTATGAAATGTTAGGACTCGTAAAACAAAGCACTTCTGCTTAAGCGTGACATAGACTTCTCTAACAGCTAAGAGGCATAGCCTGTTTGGTTACTTCAATTTTTTTTAACTTTCTGAGTATCAGTAGACTAAAATGGACATTATGCAGAATTCCATATATTCACTTATTAATTATTCCATTTATCTAACATTTATGCATATAGTATAAATATCATGTAAAAATACTGTGCTAAGGCCTGGGCATACAATTTTAATGCAATGGTAAACCAGAAACAGGAGGGTTTCATGGTCATTTGTTGTGGGAGTGGCCATGGGGATAGGAAACTGTGCCAAAAACCTCCTGGGAGGGTGGAGACATGATATTGGAGAGAGGAAAAAACAGGAAATATCTTATGAATGTTCTTCTTATTAGCAACACTGGTGGAGGTTTGGGGTTATTTGTGCCTCAGGAAGTAGTAAGGAAGGCAGGCAACAGCCAATGTGCACTATTACGGATTGTTGAAAAGTTGGGAAGCAAATGACTACAACTCAAGAGGTTTACTGGATGTCTCCAAGACCTAATGCAGATCTCAGAGAAAGAATAACTCTCTCAGCCTAATGACGACTTGTCCTTCACAATCATGGTAGGGGCAGAAGTCAGTACATGCAGCAGAGTCTTGGGAAACCTGGGAGATGCAACATAAAAGTAAGCAGACCCCAAAGAATGGCTTAATCTTTGTCTTATGGTGGTTTGAAAATAAAGTATTTGGATCTGATGAGCCAATAAAGGCATGTTAAGTCAATCATAGAAAGAATATTCTAGATCCAAAATCCTTAAACAAAGACAATTTAACATCCCACATTTAAAAAAACTAGTCAGTTAATTGTGAACATTTTACATTCCTAGAAAAATTGACTATGACTCATCTGACCAGCATATTAACAAAGGAAATTCTATTAGAGCGGAGTAAAATTACTCATCTTTAAAAGGTCCTAGTTTTTCTTGCTGAGGCTGGTTATGAAAATGTTATATATAAAATGAAAAATAAATCTAAAAGGTTTGATAGATTCTGTAACTATTTTATACTGACTACTTAAATAGATGAGTGGAAGCCATTTCTTAATTGTGGTCGGTTAAAAACACATCTTTTGCCTGACTTGGTTATATGTATTCAAATACTAGCATTTTGTTTTTTAACTTACATTTTGTTTTATTAAGAAAAGTGGGGTGGAGAAACTCATAATAATGAACAAATAAATTAAAGATTGTATGTAAAGTAACTCAGGGAGTGCATACAATATTGGCAATAATGATGGTACTATTTCTATAGTTTAAAAACATGGTATTTATCTAGGTGTAGACAATAAGAAATTACTTTTTGATATTTTATTGGAGCAAAATTACTTACAATAAAGTATGCAAATTTCAAATGTAGACTGTTGTGTCCTGATAAATGTGTATACCTGTGTAACTAACATCACAATTAAAATATAGAACACTTTATCACCCTAGAAACTTCCCTCGCGAACTTTTCCAGTCAATTCCCGTAGCCCACCTCACCATAGGCAACCCCTATACTGATTCATAGCCTCAGGAGTTAAATAAGAAATACTTTTTTAAAAAAAAAGTCTCATGGCTGAGCAGAAACTATGGTGAATACCTTTTTATAAAATGTTATGCAAAGAAATTCTCTAAATTAAAAAGTAAAAATATTTGAGATGGGCGAAAGATCCAATGTTGGATTAAAAAAGGGAAAAAACATTTTCAATTTGATTCAATTAAAAATCCCTACCAATTATAAAGCAAACCAAGATTTGTTCTTGCAAAAGTAATACAAATAGTAATGGGCTTATACAATTGACACAAGGACTTTCATCCTATAAGCCCTCCAAAAGAAGCCCCTTTCCACAGAAGCCAAAGATACAGACTGGGTAAGACAATAGATTGTGCTGAATTGAATGTTGAACATGTAGAAACATAAAGCATCTCCCCTAAATAGATTTTGAACTCCAAAACCGGAAATAGTGTCTCATTTAATTTTGAATGTGCTGTTGGCCCAAAGTCATAGAAAATAGCTGATTGTCAAAAATATTTCTTGCCTGAATATTTACCTTAAACACTCATTGGTATGAACTTTTTCTGATGCCTCCACAGACTAAACAAATAAACACAAAAACGAGTTCTTATTTTGGAAATCTACAATAGGATGGATCAACAAGATTGATTATTTATGCTGGAATTAGAGAGTTTGAATCATCTAAATCAAGGGTTGCATACTTAAATGTGAACAAGGGACAAACTAATAGTGTATCAGAATGAAACAAGCCGTATGGGAGCTAGTAAGTGCATGATTATCTAAATGGGGCAGTCTCTAATCAGCTCTAGTCAATAGTAGCCATCAGAAATTATTACCTTAAAAGACACACTTGCCATAAAGGAGGTAGCTCCCTATGGGAGTTATAGTCATTTGGGAATTCAACAGCCACCAAAGGAAGGTGCCAAAGCAAGGAGGAAGAAGAGCAGTAATATTCTTAACCCCCTTTTCCTCTTGCCCTCTCGTGTCCTACAGCACTTCCCATTGGCCAAATCACATGACAAACCAGTGGGTAGGGGATCCAGGTGATACAATCGGCAGGGGTCAGCCACCCTGCACCCACAGCAGAGCAGAGAAAGGTAGAGTAGATCTCTGGTGCCAAATAGAAGATAACCAGCACAAGGAATAAGCAGAGGAGAAATACAAATCACCGATATAGTTATGCATTTTTCTATCTCATTATATAATGCTGCTATACTTTACTTTAGATAAAAAGGATTATAATATTTGGAGCTATATCAACACATTGAAGTAGGTACATGTGATACTCAAATATGAGATGCACTATTTTCCAATTACTAAATGTTTACTGTTTGACTATTATGTACAAAGTCCGCTCTGGGGTGATCGGATATTATTCTCTACAATCAAGGACAGAAGAAGAAATAGTTTTAAAGTACAAGATGAAGAATTTATCATTATTATTACTAAGACTGTGTGTTAAATATTTACCTGTCTGAGCCAACTTAGATTAGCACAACCTGCAGATAGAGCTGTTAAATCAGTTTTCTTCATACCTACGTGTCTTAATTTTTTTTTTTCCTGTGGAATGGAAGAATGATGTTCATCTAGAAATAGAAAGGCAAGAATTTAGTAATTCCTGCTCACAGGTCCAAAGAAATTTAACCTACTCATAATGTCAATTTATGCAAACAAATGTCATAGAAATAAATTGCTTTAGAATTTTTTCCTGTAAGCACCAGCAAATAAACAGCAATCAGCATCAGTAATGTATGCTTCTACATGCCAGTATAGATTCCCTCTGTGGGATTTGTTTATAAGCTTCAATGTCAAAACTGCATTCTACAATAGAGGCAAGTTCCAGAAAAATGTTTAAATATTATGCTCTTGTTTACTGTATTTTACCATATGTGATTGCACTACAAATAAAATGGACTAGTCTTTTTTCACTCTAGTCATTTGAAAACCACCCTACAAAGAAACCCTTTCCATCCACATGAAGAGTATATTAGTTTCCCAGGGCTGCTGTAACTGAGTACCACAAACTGAGTGGCTGAAAACAACAGAAATTTCTACTCTCCCAGTTCTGGAGGCTAAAAGTTCAAAATCGAGGTGTCTTCAAGGCCATCCTCCTTCTGGAAACTGTAGGGGAATCCTTCCCTGCATCTTCCTAGCTTCTGGTGGTTTCCAAGTAGTCTTTGGTGTTCCTTGGCTTGCAGCTGTGCATCTCGGGTCTCTGCCTCTGTCTTCTTTCTGCGTGTCTGACGTCACATGACCCTCTTCTTGTGAGGACCCCAGTCACATTGGATTAGGTGCCCACTCTACTCCAGATGACCTCATCTTAGCTAATTACATCTACATTCTGAGGTTCTGGGAGTTAGGACTTCAACATATATATTTGGGGGGACAATCCATAACAAAGAATAAGCAATAAAATTTTAAGTGCACATCTGGAAATGGGAACTAAGGAGGTTCTTGTAAAATTGTTCGATTATTCTATTTTTCTAACAAAAAATCATTTATGATATCTACTTAAACACCTTTTGTGTTTCGTTGATTCAGATACAGCCAGTTAAAATGTAAACACATTAAATAAGTATTTTTAAATGCATTCAGTAAACGAAAGCTACTTTAATTTTCTCTTGCCCATCCCATTTTATTGACAAGTTGTCTTGGTATTGGGAAATACTTTATTTAGAGTTGTAGGAAGATTAATGAGAAGGGAAATTAGGGTAGCATAATACTGGAGAGAGAAGGTTAGTTTTAGAGTATGGCTATAGCTCAGACTAGAGACAGGAGGGCTTAATTTAGACTTAAATGAGGAGAAATGGAAATAAGCCAACATGGTATGGTGTGGGACACTTTGGTGTTGATGTCTACTGGTTCTATTAAAAGATTGTGCATCAGTCAAAGATCTTCTTCGAAAATACCAAATTCCACTCTTGATAGGAAAGCAAGAAAAGAACTTTATCATAAGATAGGTAACTCAAAGAATCTCCAAGAAGATTAGGTGGGAAGATCAGGCTCGGAAACCTGGGGAGAAACCTTGCAGGCAATGGGAAATTAAAAAGGCGCTGGACTGGGGTTGGCCCTGTGGTTGAGTGGTTAAGTTCACATGCTCCGCTTCATTGGCCCAGGGTTTCACTGGTTCAGATCCTGGTGGGGACATGGCACTGCTTGTCAGGCCACGTTGAGGCAGAGTCCCATATGCCACAACTAGAAGGACCTGCAACTAAGACATACAACTATGTATGGGGGGATTTGGGGAGATAAACCAGGGGAAAAAGAAATGGCAACAGTTGTTAGCTCAGGTGCCAATCTTTAAAAAAAAAAAAAAAAAAAAAGACCCTGGACAAAAAGCCTACCTCACAGATTCAAGGAACAGCGGGGAAGCCAATGTGGTTGGAATATGGTAAGCAAGACAGACTGTACTGTTGATTGACAGTGGAGGGATAAATAGAAGCCGTATCTTGTGAGGGCTTATGGAGCACTGTAAGGACTTTGACTTTTGTTCCATCCCAATGAAGCTGCATTCTTTAGCAAATACAAATGATTTTGCTGCCATGTTTGAAAGGAAACACTGCAGGTCAATGAGACAATTAAGGGAATAGAGCTTCAGTCAGGACCTCTTCCATGACTGCTTCTGAAGCCTCCGTTCCTCTGCTGCCATTTCCAGAATCAGTTCTCTGTGTCATGTCTTCTTTCGCTTTATTCTCTTCCAAACCAAAGTTTCTGGTGACTGTGTCTGGTTGTCAGAGCTTATGTCACAAGCCTTTGAAAGGGTGGTGTAAAAGTCTCTGGGTTCTACACTGAAGTGGGGCTCACAGAGCAGAAATTCCCAAACACGGGAAGAGTGTTCAGAGCACAGCAAACATCCAGTAGAGATTGAAGGATGCGTGAAGGTTGAGGAAGAAGGAAAATGTATGGTTAACTCTGGGTATTCAAGTTAGAGATACTGGGAGTTTAGTGGTAACTTGAACAAAATGTCAGAGGAAAAGTGAATTTGTGGGATAAGAGGTGAATTTCATTTAAAACAAGGGTAATTTAAGTTAGGACACATCAAGTAGAATTATTCACTAGGAAATGATAATGAATGTGGACAGAGATATAAAACTGAGACCACCAATGAAGATAAAGTTCTTGAAGCCAAATTCATGGATTGTCCCCAAGCATGAAGAAAATATGTATTCTTTTTGGAAATTAAGCAGTGAAAGTTTAACAAGAATTGGAGATGAGAGTGCTCACCACATTTTGCTGTTGTCATTGGGGAATGGGAGTGGCAAGAGAATAAGATGGAGTTGAATATGTTCAAGGGGATAAAGAAGCATTTGGTAGAGACACTGAGCAATTGAGAGTAAGGTGCTAGAGAATGATAGAAAATATAAACATGCAAAAGAAGGAAGAGAGAGTCGAAAAGGAGATTGGGTAGAAGAGTGTTCTGTTTTATTTTTGGTTTAAAAAGAGAAACATCTTTTCCTGCCAGGCAGGTGCAAAGAAATAAAGCAATTTTTTTCTAAAACAAAAAGGAAAGAAAACTTAGGCTCAGGATACGGGAATTTTAGGGAATATACTTTCTTATGTATTTTTAAATTTGTTCTTATTGTAGAATCATACATGATGCTGGTTTAAAAAAATGAAAATTTCTTAGAAAGAATTGAAGTATAAAAAAGAGAAAATTTCCTTTATTGCACCCCCTCCACTTATCCTGCCCTAGCTTACTCCCCAAAACTAACCACACTGTTAAAATTTCACCTTGCGTTAGTATGGGTGTGTACATGTGAATGTATGCGTGGATACATACATAATGACATGGGAAATTTGCATCTGTGTTTCCCTTTAGAATCACTGGGTTTGTGACAAATATGACTATGCGGGACTACTAAAACGATGATTTTTTCAAACTTTATTAGCCCTGTGAGGTTATCTCAGGCTATAATCAGAAAATATTTCCGCAATTTCAGTGGACTAACAAAACAGGATTATTTCTCACTTACCTTACACGTATAGTTCAAGTTAGTGGGGGACTCTGCTCCATAAAGTTATTCAAGGACCACAGTTGACAAAGACTCAAATTGTTGTAGTTGTACCATCTGGAGCATGTAGCCTCTTTTGAAAGCTTCAATCTTGAAGTGACACACTTCACTTCCCTTTGTAGCACATTGGCCAGAAACGGTTCCAGTGCCACGCCTTGCTCCAATAGGGCTGGAGTATGCTGGAAAGCACATTTATAGTGACCCAGCAGTAAATGACTCTGTCACACTGACTCAGGCACATCAAATTAGTAATACAACACTGGGGTTCCAGGACAGACAGTGAAATAATAATCAATTATACAGGATTGGTAGATGTATATCAACTTTCTGTGACCACATAATTTTGTGATTTCAAATGATCACGGTTTTTTTCTTCAAAAATATTTAAATAAACATAATTTCCATTATACACATACAGTAACAGAAAAATTTTCCCTAAAAACCAAGCATGTATATCATAATCTCCTTTGTTAATAGTTATATTCCTCAGAAAATAACAATAAACTTTTAAAAGCTGGCTATCTCCACAGTTATTAGTCAAGAATAGTTAACACAAAACTTTGATACTTCAGAAAGATCTCGATTCTTCTTAGTATACAGACTTTGATAGAAATAAAGCTTTATATAAAATCTATATAGATTCAACCTAATGTTTATGGTATCTTAAATAAGTATTCACTAAACCTTTTCTTGTCTACATATTAAAGCAGTGTTATAAGCACTTTAAAAGATATTAACCCATTTAGTCATATCAACAACGTGACAAATTAGTTACTGCTTTTGTTCTCATACTTAGTAAGAGAGCTGTAAGAGGCAAATGAGAGCTTAATTTTCTTTAACACCGACATCAACAGTTTCCCATTCGTTCAATATTTTTCATTAGACTGCTCACTGAGGTTGGTGGCCTCTGTGTTTTCCTTGGTTTCTCCAATCATGTCTGAATTAACGAATACAGGGCTTCTAATTTTCTGTTTGCACAAACATACATATATATTGACTTTTACATAACAGCAAATGTTGCATATGCTACCATTTTTATATCCCTCCATTTTTTATGATTGCATAGCATCTGCTTAAGCAGTGCTCTATGGATAGGCAATTGAGTATTTACCCCCAATTTATCCAATTGCAAACAATATTCGATGAATAGCTCAGTTAAAGCACATATACATTTCTTTGCCAAAATCTCCTCCAAAAATTCTGAACTAATTTACGCTTCCCGCCTACAGCATTCGCGTGTGTCTCTTTTTTCTTTTTTCTGAACACACCAACGTCAACATGCGGTATTATGTGAGAGAAAAACATAGTATTTTCAGTATCAAATTCATAGCAATCTTTCACTAATGAGTGAACATCAGCATTCTGTATTCATCTTTTTATAAACTGTTTTTCATCTTCTTTGCTTATATTTATACACAGTTGTCATTTTCTTATTGTTATAAAAGAGTCCTTTGTACACGTGATATGCCAAAAACTCAGCTCTCCTGCATCTTAATCCTCGGAATATGTAAATATGTTACCTCACATGGCAAAAGAGACTTTGAAGATATATTTAAGTTAAGGATTGTGGGAAAATTCTGCTGGATTATCTGGATGGGCCCAATGTAATCACCAAGATCCTCACACAAAGGCAGATGAGAGTCAGAGAAGGAGATGTGATGACGGAAGTAGAAGTCCAAGTGGTACCATTATTGGAGCAGGGCTAGAAGCCAAGGAATTTAGGAAACCTCTAGAAGCTGGAAAAGGCAAAGAACAGATTCTCATCTAGAGGCTCCAGAAGAAATCCAGCCCAGTTGACAGCTTGATTTTAGCCTGTAAGATTTGTGTATGGACTTACTGCCAAAAGTGTAAGACAATTTGTGTTGATTTAAATCACTAAGTTTGCAGCATTTTGTTACAGTAACAACGGGAAACAATATAAAATATTAAGGTCACTAGTCCTATGTCACTTGATATGTACAATTACTTCTCGAAGTCTCTCCTTTAGTCCTTGTTTCCCATGTTGGGATTTTTGTTTTGTTTCTGCCACAATATAATGTAAAAGTTGTACTCAATGTTGATACTCAAATCAGTTTTTAAAGTAATTTTGTGGTTGTGTATTCTATATACAAAACTTTGGTCTACCTGGATTTATTTTGATGATGCTAGTAAAGTGGTAATCTAACATTACTGTTTTTCCAAATGATTAGCCAATTGCCTTACAATTTATTCAGCAATCCCTTTTTTCCCCTACTGATTTAAGATGCAATCTTTACTTTATTGTAAATTCCTAAGTGTTTCGATATTTATAACATGGCTCTGTACTATAATTCTTTAATTGGTCAGCCAATACCTTCTGCAGTGAAACACTATTTTCATTAATGTAGTTTTATAATATATTCTAATAGCTTGTAGTTCTACCCTACCCTCATTACATTTCCTTCTTAGAGTGTTGGTGATTTTTCTCCTGTGTTTATTTCCACAAAAACTTCCATATAATTTTAAATGATATTGCCATCAACATCACATCATATCACCAACACAGAAACTACAGAAACCAAACAAAAAAATAACAATGACAAAAACTATCTGATGATATTTTAATTGGGATAATATTAACTTTGTAGAAAATGACATATTTATAATATTAAAGAAAAGTAAATTTGGAGGAAACATACTATCTGATTTTAAGATTTACTTTACAATAATTTACAATTTACAATAATTCAGGCAGTACTGTATGGACAAAGTGATGGATGCATAAATCATTAAAACAGAAAAGAGCGTCCAGAAATAGAGCTGTAAAAATATGGTCAATTTTTGGCAAAGATGCAAAGGCAATCCAAAGGCAAAAGAATAGTTATTTCAAGAGATGGTGTTGTTGAGCTAGCCCTGATAGCCTAGCAGTTAAATTTCAACACACTCTGCTTCAGCAGTCCATGATCGATTCCTGGGCTTGGAACCATACCACTCATCTCTCAGTAGTCATGCTGTGGCGGAGGCTCACGTAGAAGAACCAGAAGAACTTACAACTATACACAACTGTGTACTAGGACTTTAGGGGGAAAAGGAAGGAAAAAAGAGGAAGATTGACAAGAGATGTTAGCTTAGGGTGAAAAAGAAAGAAATGGTGTTGGAATATTTAGACATAGGTGTGGGAAGAAAAAAAATCTGACCTACTAAGAGTACACACTTCCAGTGATGAGATGCATAAGTTCTAGGGATCTAATGCCCAGGATGGAATTCATAGTTAACAATACTGTAATATGTACTCGAAAGTGGCTAAGAGAGTAAATCTCGAATGTTCTCACCACAAAAGGAAACGGTAATTATGTGAAGTGATGGAGCTGTTAGCTAATTCTAGGGCGGTAATCACATTGCAATAATATAAATGTATCAGATCAACACATAGTAAACTTTAAACTTAATACAATGTTGCATGTCAATTATAGCTCAATAAAACTGGAAAAAAAGGAACAAACTGACCTAAATGTTACACCTTACATGATATTAACTCAAAATGGAGCATGAGTCTAAATGTAAAACAAACTATAAAATTTTTAGAAGAAAATATAGGAGAAAATTTTCATGACTCGAGGGTAGGCAGAGAGTGCTTAGTCACAACAAGAAAAGTATGATCTATAATTTCTTAAAATATGACAAATTGGACTTCATTAAAATTAAAACCTTTGCGGGGCCGGCCCAGTGGCTCAGTGGTTAAGTGTGCACGTTCAGCTTCGGTGGCCCGGAGTTCACCAGTTCGGATCCCGGGTGCAGATATGGCACCATTTGGCAAGCCATGCTGTGGTAGGCATCCCACATATAAAGTAGAGGAAGATGGGCACGGATGTTAGCTGAGGGCCAGTCTTCCTCAGCAAAAAGAGGAGGATTGGCAGCAGATGTTAGCTCAGGGCTAATCTTCCTTAAAAAAAAGATAAAAAAAGATAAAACTTTTGCTCTGCAAAACACACTGCTAAAAGAGTGAAAAGATAGGCTCTAGACTGGGAGAAAATATATGCAAACCATATATCTCACAAAAGACTTGTTTCCAGAATATATTTAAATAGATTTTAAAACTCTGAAAACTCAGCACTAAGAAAGTGAATAACCCAATTATAAAATAGGTAAAAGATCTGAACAAATATATAAAATAAAATTTTTTAAATATGTGCATCAAACACAAGCACATGAAGATATGATCAACATCATTAACCATTAGGAAAATTCCAATTACAACCATAATGAGATAACCGTACATACTTAGAATGGAAAAATTAAAACTGAGTTTAGAAATGTCTAGAATTTTGAAATGCCAATTCCTGGAAAGGAAACAGAACAATTGGAACTCTCATACTCTACTGGTGGGAATGCAAAAGGCATAACCATTTTTTTAAAGTTTCCTATTTTGTTATTTGCTACTTACACTTTTAGCCTAACAGTCATCGCTCCTCAAAGAGATCACAAGTTCCTAAGTGAAGAAGATATGTTTTACTACTCTGACTACTCCAGAAGTCTAGTTTTTGAACCCAGTCAGCATTCAAAAATTATTGCTTTGGAAGATAACTGAATTTTTTAGGTGTGATTTAGGTATGATTGTCTTGGCCTTTCTCAGTCCCTCTTTTTTCGACGTTAAGAAAAAGAGCCTAAGGTGAAAATCAGAATTTGTCCCTCTATTTCATATCTGAAATATTCAGAGTACAATAATAATAACTTTAGTGTCAAGAAGGTAAGTGATTGATTTAGTTGCTTAATTCACTAGGTACCATATCACTTGGGGCAACAAAGGTGAAACCAGACTACTAATTATTTTTGTGACTTCTAACTCAGTGCGTTCTTGGGGAGGCCTCTGGTGAAAAACTGCCCAGGTGATGAATAGGGATTTCCAGCCTCCGGATCGTACAAGTGGATTTTAGTATTCTAGCCATCTCTAATTATTTCCTTTCTATTCTGTGTTCATTTATAAATCTCTTAGAAAGATGTAAAGAGACAATCTCCTTGGTGAACATTAGGAAAAAATCAAGGAAACCAACACAAAGCAGATACCACTAGCTTTTTATTAAGTTGCTGAAAAGAAAAGGAACAAGTGAAAGCTTTATAGCCTCTTTATCAAGCTACAAGGAAGCGTATTGAACCCTCGGCAGGATAGTGCCTTGGAATTAATGTTTTCCGTACGATTTCAATAGAATGAAAGGCGAGAAATTCAAAATGTGAAAATGCTAGTTTCTACTTCTCAAAATATTTCCCCATAGTTTAGACAAAATGATTAGTAAAGAATCTTCATCATGAGTGTTACAAAGGAGTTTTGCATTTTGTAATCAATTCCATTGTGACAAGTTACTGTGAAGGACTCTTAACACAGATATTCAACAGAAGATGGATTGTTTTTAAGAAACAAAAAGAATTTTCCGATGAATGCTTGGAAACATTAGAGTTATAGAAATTCTGGTATCTAATCAGTTTGTAAATCCAAACCAGCATGAGTATGTATCAAGTAGAAATCAATTGGTTTTAAGTGAGATGCATTCCTAGCCTGCATCAGTAGTGGTTACTGAAAGTTAACATTAAATGTGTTGTCAGGTTTGGGAGATCAGTGCATTTGGTGATCTGGCTATATTTTTGAACAGAGATTTACACTGCCATCTAAGGAACTTCAGTTGCCAAAAAATAAATAAATTAGATAAACCCATTATAGCCTATCTTTTCCATGGTTTACAACTGAAACTCTGGATGAAATACAAAAGCTACTTCCCAAAGACTGAACAGTTAACAGCTGGCAGAAATATGAGCAATTCTCAAGGGAAAATATAATCGACAAATAAAAATCTCAAGACGATCTAAATGTTGGCATTATCAAACACTTTAAAGCGACCACTATAACCATGCCTGAGGAGGTAATCTTAAATTCTCTTGAAATTAATGAAATATTAGTATTTCTCAGCAGTGAAATAGAAATAATAAGAAGAACCAGTTGGAAATGTTAGAAGTGGAAAAAGTAAAATATCTGAAACAAAAAAAAATCACTAGATAGGCACAATAGCAGAATGGAGACGGCAGAGGAAAGATTCAAAGAACTTGAAGACAGATACATAGAAAGTATCCATTTGTAGAAGAGAGAGGAAAAAATATTGAACAAAATAAAACCCAGGGACTGTGAGATGATCAAAAATTTGGAAAGTTTTGTCCATTATATTTTTAAACATTTTTTAAAACTTTTCCTTTCCTTTTAGGAATCTAATGACACAAAAGTTAGGCTTTTTGATATTGTATTTTTATTTTATAATTAGTTTCATGAATCAATAGAGTTTTAAATATTTTATAAATATAAAAGTTCATTTTAAGAATGTTATAGTGTTTCCATAATTCAAGAAATCCAGCTGAATCATTTTCATGAACAGAATTTGAAATCTTATTAGATCATAAGCATTCGCTTCAGAGAAAGAAAAAATAAAAACAGAATTTAGTTTCTGGCAGTGGCATCTTATATATTCAGAAAAAAAAAAAAACAATCCTGAGAATTCTGGATAAAATAAAAGTCCTTCTAAATACATTTCTAGTCCTGTACTGAATTACAGAAATCTCCAGGGATTGAAAAAAAAAAGTTGCTTAAAATAAGAATGGCTTGTTAACTATACTGAATGAATTTGCCAATCTTGGCCATAATGGAGTATCAATATTGACAATTAATTATTATCTGTCAGCTACTAACCCAGAGACAGCAGTAAAGACCTTGGGCATCATGAACTGGAGAGTTAGATCTGAAACAACTGCTGAAAGTTGGTTTCCTGAAATAATGGGAGACTAGGTTAGAAAAAACGTGATAAACAAAGGTGAGATAACAAGTGCTTTTTTTCTGTCTCATACTGAACTCTGGCTGGGAAAAACATAACGTCGCAAAAAATCATACCACAGGCCTGCCCTCACACACAATTGGGTGTCTAAATTTATTCTACATGAATTATTATGGAAACTTCAAGATGGTAAATGAAAATAAAAAATGAATTTCTTATAGTAACTTTTCTGTGCTACCTGGCAGTAAAAAAAATTTGAATCTCATATTGAGAAAGTTACCTTCAATTAGTGCATTTTGAGATTCTGATATATGAAGGTCCGCCAAGCTTTAGTAGGAAATCTAAAATTATAAAGATGCATGAGGAAACGCTATGGGGATTGTCAGTATAAATTAAAGAGAACAACGTTAGATGACAAGATATTTAGAAAACAAAGTAAACAAAGCATCAGATTTAAAAGCATACCAAGTCCCAAGCTCAATTTCAACAAATAAACCTATAGGTTTATCACATTGTAGCGTTTTGCAGTACACTGAAGACAAAGCAAAGATCCTAAAAGAAACCGGAAGGAAACAGGAGAATGTCATGACAAAGAATAGCAATTAGACTAGTGATGGAATTTTGAAAAAACAGAAATATTCTAAAGGAGTTGCTGAGAAAAATAATTGAAAATGCACAATTTTCTATCAGGGTAATAAAATATTATTCAAGGACAATGTCAACATTGTATAGACATGTTTCAGATAATCAAAATTAAGAGAGATTATTACCAGACTGGTAGTAATAATACCAGAGAAGATTACCAGACTGAAGGACCCCCATACATATCTTTGAAGAAGGAGGAAATTTTAAATAACATGCAACATTGGTGAGTGGTAATCATGTTAAGTCACTAGAACATTAGAGACATTATGTATCATTTCCAAATCAGAAAGAGAAAAAAGAAAAAGGAAATCCAACTTTTTCTGTCAATCGAAAACAATGTACAAAAAGGTGAAAAGAGACAAATAAAATAATTCAGACTAAATAAAAATCACAAATATATGTTGTAGAAACAAATTCAAGTGTATAGTGCTCACAATAAAAATCAAATAAATTAAAGTTGCCTGTTAAATGACGGTGGTTGTCAGAATGTATTTGTAAAAGAGAAAATTTCTCATGTATATGTTGTTTACAGATACATACTTAAAATTCAATGGGAAATGCAAGTTGAAAGTACAGAAAAATATTTACCAGGTATATAATGACCAAAATAAAGCTTGTGTTATTCTATTAATATCAAACAAAAATTTTAGTCACTTGAAATATTAACAAATATGATAATGGACAGCTGAATGATGGAATATCCGCACACAGCAACACTATATAGCAGTGGAAATAAATTAACTCGAGCTAGAAGTTGATAACAATATAAATTGCAAAGAACAAATATGATATTTGTATATATGTGTGTGTGTAAAACATTAAAAATAAACAACATGATATAATGGGGGACATAAATATTTGTTTTAATAATTTCTTTACCTGGATGATGGGTACTCAGGTAATGGTTACATTCTTCTCTATGTCTTTTTGCATATCTAAAACAGATCAGAACAGTAAAATAAGAAAAAGAAAAACATGGATTCTATAGCACTAGGAGTTTCTCTAGCTTGTATAAGCCTTTTTCTGAGAATAATAATATTATCTGGCTTTCTTCATATAATGAAAGAATAAATCATCAGAGTCATCATAAGATTGATTTGGCAACAGTATTTTTTTCTCCAACTCCAACTGGCTGAACCTTGTCTAATTTGTAAATCCCAGGATGTATTGCCGTCCTTTTGGAGAAGTCACATTATTTATTTTCTACAGACATTAATTTTATTCCAGGTTTTTTTCTCTAGATAATTAGAATGTTTTCAAGTCCAACCCATTATTCATTTGGGGGTTTATAAATCCTTCTGTAGCTTGAACTGCCTTTTTAGATTTGAACCTCCTTTCGAGGGTCTTTATTCTCCCTTTCACCACAACTCTCAGAATGTGTACTTGAAAGAAAGCATAAATCTTTCTCTCTCAAACTAAGTCCCAATATTATCTGCACAGACACAAGCAGTGTTTCTGATAATATAGAAAATATAAAAATAGGGTGCTTAGTATATATGTGTATTTCATACATAGCATACATATTTCATATAATACATACTGTATACATATATGCATATGTACACACATATAAAACAATATTTATATTTATAAACAATCATATATTAGGTTTAGTTCAGTTTTACTTTGTTTTAGATTTTATTTCACCATGGTGATAATAATATAGGTTGAGTTTCAGGTCCCCAAAAATATGTCTTCCTTCTCTCTAACCTTCCTGCCTCAGCTCAACACCCCTTATGGATTTTTACCTCAATATTACAATGATTGATAAATATCGTTATGCCTGTGTGTGTGTGTCTATCCTCGTTCTTCTTGTTTTTTTTGATATTAATTTGATTCTTTCTTATGGTATACTCACTATGATGTCAATTTGTCAGGCCCATCTCCAGGTCCCTGGCTGCAAATCAGACATATAATCCCCAAAGTGTTGAACAAAAGAACTTCAGCATCCTCACTGATTATTTCAACTAGCGTGTGACCCAAGCTAGTTCAATCAGCGTCTTTGCTGTGACTTCTCAGTCAAATATTGAAATAGACAACCTCTTTAAGCCTAAGTACTTAAGTTTGTTGATATAAATATGGCACCACTGACAGCCATCTGCCAGCTAAGAGAAGAGAGACTCTTGCTTGAGAGATGGAGAGAGGAAGAGATAGAGAGACAGAGAGAGAGGAAGCCCTAGTGACAACATTTGAGCACGTGGACCCAGTAAGCAAGCAGAGATCAATAAACATGGACATACAAAGCCTGGATAATGCCCCAGGGTCCAGATTTGTCTGAACCCAGGTTTACCCTAGCACTTCTCAACCATGTGAATAATTTTTCCCTTAAGCAATTTAAGACTGGGTTTCTGTCACTCACTATCAAAGCGTTCAGAATAATACTGTAATTTATTTTGTTTTATTTCTGTACTTTTAACTGAAGTATAGTATACATACAGAAACAATTAAACATAAATATTCAGTTTGTTAGGAAACACTCCTATGAACCAGCACCCAGATGAAGAAACAGAATACTCCCAGCATCCCCCAAGCCCCCTGATGCCCCTCTACTCATTGCCCTCTCTAAGAGTAACTATTATGCCATTTCTCATTTTTTCAACATTTTATTATAAAAATGTTCAAACATACAAAAACTTTGAAAAACTTTTACAGTGGACACTTATGTAACCATTACCTAGATTCTACAATTAACATTTTACTATAGTTCATTTATCGCATGTCTAGCCATCTATTCATCTCTCTATCCATCTTCTAATCAATCTCACTTTTCTGATGCATTCACGGTAAGCTGTTGACACTACTATACGTCCTTGCAGGTTCTTCATCATGCGTATCCTGATGAACCTCTATCTCCTTTTTAGGGAAATCTCACATAAGATGGAATGTACAATCAATCTTAGTCAATCCTTAAACTCCCTCAGAAAACAAACATGTTTATGTTTTGTTTTATTTTGTTTTCATGGTGTTTAGACGGGTTGTCTAAATTAAAAAAGATAAAGTCAGAGGGATGATATATCTATTATATTTTTGGCTAGGTCACTTAGCACTTAATGGCACCCTTTCATATAATGATCCCACTGTCTTTTATCCTCATTGAATAATCCGGGAAACATTAAGAATACTCATACTAGTTATTACCCAATCATATTCAATTGTCTTAGGTGTTGACTGAGTTGACCTAGACCTTCCACTTTTAGGCTATAGTTCTCCACAGAAAAGCCTTCTCTGGGTGAAAAACACCAGAGCCACAGCAGAGACCCAATATGCTCATTGATTAGTCCTCATCCTATTCATTGTTCTACTTTCGGTTGATATCAATTCACTCCAAAGATGACCAGGAAAGCAATAGGCCTTTTGAGAAATTAAAGGTATATCAGCAGTCCTGGGTATAATATTTGTAAAGGAGTCAGAAAAATCAATATTGCGTACATTAAATCAGCCTTTGATTTATTGATTTAATGATTAAGTTCAAATTATTTGTGTTTATTCTCACCTAAGCTTTTCTCCTCGCTTCAAATTCTAACAGGTATAACAATTTATAATAGGAATGTTTTGATAACAGGATGTGTTGATAAATGTAGCACGTTTTTAAGCCAGAAAATAAGCTATTTCACTTATCTCATCAGTAAGAAGTGTAACAGATGTTTAATGCTATAACTTTATATTCACATTTCAAGCTCTGATGCTGTTCTTGGTGGAGACACCACTGAGGGGTAGGGATGCTGTGATTTCATTCCTTAATATACCTGGCAAGATTCTTAGAGTATAGAATTTGGGTACCACTTCCTGATGCTATTATATCATTGAATATACTCAATGGAATCTATTGTACCATAGAATCTATGTTCTGTGCAAGCCACTTTGCCTTCCCAGCCTCTTGTTTGAATCCTATTGCACCCTCTGCCTCCAACCAGGGTGGCTGCTTGAGTCTCCAACATTGACCCTTTTAAGGCCCCATAATGATGTCAAAATTGACTTTAGTGGAGCCATTTTAAAATGGAGTCAGAGGTGCCTTTCCAGAGAAAGTATCTTGCTGTCTTGAAAACTGGACTGGGCCAAATCTTTGGATTGAACCAAAATCACAATTGTTTTACAAGTTATTATTTGGGAAGTCAGCAGGGAAATAGAGATCCAGCTCACAAATACTGATGATTATGGACTTTCTATTTGAAGATAGAATTAGTAAGCAATCATGCAGAGCCAAGAGTAGTATAGCTTGCCAACACCAATAGGAATTTTTCTTTATAATTCATGTAATTTTTCCTTTCCTTTTTTCATGAAAACCCCTTTCTTTCATCCTCTAATCAGGGCACTATTTGGGTTTCTTCCTGAATCTCTACTCCCTGAATTGCAATTCTTTGATACCAAATAAACCCTTTGCCTCTTAAACTAGTTTCTGTCTTTGAAGGTTGACAATGCTTGTTTGTTATGTGCTGTAGAGTGTGATTATTTGTGCTTCGTTCTTATTTTACCCATATACAGTCCTTAGTGGGACTTACCTGTCCTTAATGGGACTGTGTTTAGTATTTAGGGATGAAAGTGAGATCTTACCGACAAACTTCAGTGTAAAGAAATACAATTTTCACGTAAGGGTTAAACTATAAAAGCCACTCACAATCAAAATAGCCAGAACAATTCAAAGTTATGATAAACAAATTGATGACTGACTAGCTTCAAAACCAACAAATTTTGATCATAATGCTTTTGAATTCATTTCAAGATGAATTCAATGCATTTGAATTCATTATTCATTTATTTATTCAGTTGCTCAGCTTCATGTATTCAATCAACAAACCCTATTAAGCGTTTTCCATGTATTCGACACTGTTCACAGCATTGAAGGTACAAAAGTGAAAATGATACAGAAGTCCTTGCCTTTATGGAACCCACATTGAGAGAGAGGACAGCTAGTATGAGAGGCCTAAGAATAGAATGTGCTTGGCATGTTTATAGAGCACAATGAAAGGCAGTGCAATGAGAGTATTAGGAGCAAATGGGAAAATGATGAGAGATGAGGACAGTGGCAGAGAGAGGATTCACCTCTTCATGGGCCCTATGGGCATCATGTTATAGACATGTATGTATCCCCCCAAAATTCATCTGCTGAAACCCTAGTCCCCAATATGATGGTATTTGTCTTTGGGAGGCAATTAGTAAGAGGATGGAACCCTCATGATTGGGTTAGTGCCCTTATAAGAAGAGACAGGAAAGAGTTTGCTTCTCTCTTTGTTCTCCATCATGTGAGAATACAGCAAGAAGATGCCTGTTTACAAGCCAAGAAGCGGATTCTCACCAGAATCTCACCAAGCTGGCACCCCGATCTCAGACTTCCAGCCTCCAGAAATGCGAGAAATAAATGGTTGTTGTGTAAACGTCCAGTCAGCAGTGTTTTGTTACAGCAGCCTGAGCAAACTAAGTCACTTGTTAAGTGTAATTCGACTCGAATTGAATTTAAAGTATGGTGAAAAGCCACTGGGGCAATTTGATCAGGGGATTAACAAATTGACCAAGTTGGCCTTAATCTTCCTCTCAACTTGACCAAATTTTACACAGGATTCTTCCTGCCTCAAGGCCCCTGACCTCCCTTTTCTTACAACATTAACTTTGAAAACTTGTGACTGTAATTTCTATCTCTGTCCTTTTGACATGTAAATCTTTTTAAAAGCCTTTTGCTAGTTTTACAACCCAGGAATGCCTTTCTTACAGGTAATTAATTGAAGGTAAGTGAATGAGTGAGTGTGTGTGTGTTTGTGTGTAAGGGTGGTTCCTGCAGGATATAAGGGCAAAGGGCTCTATAACAAAAGAGATCATGGCTGCTGGAAGAAAGAGAGTTCAGGGAAGCTACAGCCCCGAGAGAAGGGAGCAAAGTATGACCTGAAACAAGAGTGTCAAGTAGGGACCAGCCGTACAAAATGTTATAGGCTAGGCTAAATGTTTATATTTATCCAAAAGCAATGAAGCCATCAGAGTGTTTGGGCAAGGATAAAGGTGGGAGTTTAACTTATCTTTGGGGAAAAATAAAACACTCTCGTGGAGGTGTGGGACTCGAATGGAGATTGCCAGAGTATAAGTGAGTGTAGCAATTTAGATTAGACTGCTTCTTGATTCAGATGGCAGCAGAGATGAAGAGGAGTAAACATGTTTCCAATATTATGAGACAAAATAGACAACTCTGGGATAAATTAAATGGAGGAGATGAGAGAGAAAGAGCAGAGATGACACTTAGGCTTGCAACTGAAAGTGAGTAGAGCTGCCATTCACTGAGCAACAGAACATGCAACGAGACGAGTGTTGAGCAGAAGGAAGTGCTGAATTGAGAGAAATATATAGAAAGAAAGAATGCAGAAGTCAAAAGGTGAATCAGTGACTCCTGAAAGTATAAGAAGAGAATCAGAGAGTCATGAGTGGACAATGGCTTTGCAATTACTATCCAGGGAAATGAGTCTTAGTCTCTGGTCATAACCTGATTGTCAGAAGAATTCGTGTGGCAAAACAAAACAACCAAAAACAAATAAAAAACAGATTACATTAATGTCTTTCATTCACTTAACAAAAAAGTCTATTGAGCATCAATTAAGTGCCAGGAAGTTAAAGTCTAAATTTTAGAATCATGTAGTCCTATCCATTTTCTGATACCATGCTTACTCTCTTTTTATTCATAATTTGGATTTTAGGTAACTTACCTACAAGAAAAAATGGACTAGCCAAAGGACATGAGTTTGCAGGATCCATTTGGCATTTAGATTTCCATTGCAACATAGTTAATTTGTGTTCTAGTTTTATATATCAGAGCTTAGAAAATGTGAACTCATCCTAGATATATGATGCCACTCTGAGTAGGCTAACAGCCCACTAAGCTCTCTGAACCTGAAAGACTGAGATTAGTATACACTCTGGGGTTTTTATCACCCAAAAATTTATGGAAAATCCTTGCTATTGGCCAGACTCACAAAATGTTCACATACACATTAAGTGTAATGTCGAATGGAAAGCCACCTCAACTGGGAAACAAAACTGTAGTATCTCTATAAATATCCTGAAGGAAGCATGTTTGAACCATTCCACACCTGAGCTATTTTTAAAGTGTTAGGCATAGTTCATTTATCCCATGAATACCATTTAACATTATTTGAATTAACACTCACCCTTTCAGACCTCACAGCTCCTAGCATTTAACTACCTTGTTGATTGGTTAATTCATCTTCCACTAATGTTTCCAGCATGCAGACTTGACAGATTATTACCCCACTTGTAAATAGATTATTTGGTGTTTTAAAGTCGGATGTGGTTTGACATAACATGAACTATAACTAAATAAACAATTTAAAAGCTATATGCCAGCTCACTTTGCTATTCTATTGATTTCTAGTTAGTGCCTAGTGACATATAAAAGGATTTTTTAAAAGTCACCACTTTTACTATACTGAGGACTGATGTGGTGTGAGTAACTTAGAAAACATTTGGGAGAAAAGAAGACCGTGGGTGAGATCACTGCCAGCCTATTGAGCATCACTGGATGTCTGCCTTTGCTTCCTACACTGCATAATTATTCCGAGGATTAGGCATAATGTTTATAGAATATCTATACAGTGATTAGCAAAAAGAAAGAGCCTTAGTAAGCAAATAATGGGAAATAAAATTATTATCACAGACAATTGTCATTTTCAGCAATAGCAGCTTCTGAAATCTTTTTTCAGAAAAAGCACCATTTATTTGGCATTTGGGACAGATCTAGGTTTCATAGGGCTTGAAGGTTATGCAATCATGGATGCTTTCTTTAAAAAAAAACCCTCAAAATTACAGAAAGCAAAATTGGGTGCAGGGCCTTAGAAGAGGCGATGTAACTAAGGGGCCCGGAAGCGTAAGCTCTATTAGCTTCACAGTAAATAAACCTCTAACGAAAGCAGACTAGGCTTTATAATTTGGAAAATCTGTACCATAACAGTAATTAATGTTTTCCCCCCTCAGGAGTGAAATGGAACTGCAGCTCTGCCACGCTCATGTCTCCGGGGATGTCCATGCTCTTTCCTGTGTGTCTTTATTTAAATTTTGAAAATGACATCAGAACAGAGCACATTGTCACCTAAAGTCCTGCTGACACACATGAAGATGTGCCTGCATACACATTCTGGGACTTTAGTGATGGATATTCATCAATAACTTTTGGAGAGAAATCAGAGGGGAAAAAATAACAAGAATTGGAAGTTTAGACCTGGACATGCATTTCAACGGACGGAACAGTTTCAAATGTCAGTTCAACTCAATTTAACAAACACTTACTTTGAACCGAATAAACAAAACCGAGGCGATAAGAGGCTTCACAGAGAAAGAGACTTGACTTTGGGATTAGAAGATGATTTGAAACCATCTAATCACTTTTTCTCTGCTATCCTCATTGCCCGAAATAGGCTCTCCTCTCCTCTTTAAGGGATTGCTGTGACAGCCTCAAAGTGATCTTTAAAATGCAGTATAATACAGGGTCCTTCTTTTTTCTCCACGCTATTATCCACAGCTCAAAATCGCAAAATATAGGCATGTTAAAATGACATTAAATTATTTAAATCATTTTTAAAAAACAGAGAAAATGGTGTCAGGAACTGGAGCGGCTATGCCTATATACAAGATGAGGAAATTGAGGGCCAGATGCCCGTGTTCCTTCAACTCAGATGTGGCAGAGACAGAAGTTAAGTCCACGTTTCCCCAGATCCCTCCATTTCCAGACCACACGCTTCTTCCATCCTCCAATGCTGTTTTGTGTGCTTCCTGATTACTCTCTGCTCCTCTTTCACCCACTGAATGTAAATTGCTGTAATTTTTAAATGTTTATTGCACAGGTATTTAGAAAATTATAGCCTCTGTTAAGATTTTTTCGATATCTATATCTCACTCATATACAAGGAACTGATTCTCTGAAGTACATGTGAAAAACAACTGTATCATTTGAAGTCGTGATGCAAAGTAAGATCCATATATTGAAATTATTCCTTTTGTAAAGAAGGTAAATTATCTGTAAACTGTTGTGTGAGTTATCCTTCTATAAAGAAAAGTTGACTCACTAAAAAAATTAAGAAATTATTTGATAAATATAATATACTTATAAGTTTTAAGGTTATCAGTCATCCTTCACTGATTTATATGTGACTTTTGATGCACTTGACATCTTAATAAGAGATGTAGTTTACAAATAGTCTTTAAAGTTACAACTAGGATTCTAATATAATGCAGTTTTTCCTGAGGAAGTGAACCAAATTCCACTACTATATTCTGCTTAGATTCGTGATGTAAAGTCCTTAAGTAATTATTTACTTATTCGCCTCATCCTCCCTGCTTTTTCCTTTTCTCTCAGTCATCTCTTTGGCTGATACGTTAATTCCACAAAGCGGGAGGGCTTAGTCTTTACTTGACTGTGGGAAAAAAAAAACCCTCACAAAAGTAGGAAAAAATTTTCATATCTTTGAAAAATATTTCCATATCTATTTCCCAGTAGGCAATGGGAATCTTTGAAAAACAGGAGATGTGCAAATGAAGAGAAAAGTCTGTTATCTGGAATATTTTATTAAAATTTTAAGATTCCAGGGGGAACTCAAAAAGGACCTTGAATGCTGAGTATGGCCAATAACTACAAAGAAGAGACACTTTTTAATGTATCTGAGGTCTCTCTGTAGGGAGCTGGCCAATAGGCAAATGGAAAAAGAGGAGAGAGGCGACATGCCACTGTAACCAAGACAGACACTATGAAGAATGTTCTTTGCTTTGGTAACTGTCTCAATGGAAATGCAGCTGAAAACTTTACAGTGTTTTTACCTCTGCAAAGTGTTAGAGAAAAAGAAAATAGGTAATGGGAGAAATTACGTAAGTGATGATATCACTAAATTTTGCAGTAGCTTTTTCTGAGAAAATATAAAATCCTCACAGAAAAATGTCTAATTAACCCTCTGAGCATGCTTATGGACCAAGGAGCTCACAAACTCAGCAGGTAAAAATGAAGTGATTTGAAAAGACTGTCTTACTAAGAACCCAGATGCTGTTATGGATGTCTCGATTCACTCATCCAGCCACTAGAGTTCACCAGCCAATGCCAACACGAGAGTGATGACCCACGCAATTGAGATGGAAATGTTTTTTAGCATGACTCACCCAGTGGAATATGCAGAACCTTGCTATGTTTACTAAATTCTCTATTTATTCTAGCAGTTAAGCAGCTTTGTATTCTGAGTCATAAATGCAATATAGTGAAAGCTCATTAATTTGGATTTCAATGATTTATAATTTTTTTATATTTTTGAAACAGGTTACACACTATTTCCTTTAGAGTATCTATGAAAGAATCAGTCAGCAAATTAATAGCAAACATAGGTTGCTAGGGGGCTTTCTTAAAACACTTCACAGAACTTTTCAATCATCATCAAACAATTTATAGTCTCTCACTTTCTTATTGTAGTTGGAAATCAGGCTTGTATCTTCATCTAAAAAATTTCTCCAAGAAATTCTTCCAAAGAAGTTTTGACGTTACCTGATTCCAGATACTTCATTTTACAATAAATGCAAGTTCTCTAACATTCAGTTACTTTTAAAAATCGAATTGATCTTTCCTCAAAGATGTCATTTATAACTTTTTTTAACCATAATCAGCCTCTACTTACAATTTTTGTTTTCCGCTTAGTTTCACCATCCCTTTCCCTGACCGTTCCTCCTTCTGAGGCTGCCCTAGAAGGAAGTGCTTGTTTGGGCCTCTTTTCACCTGCTCTTGTTCTATCTCTTTTATCCTATATGGTCTGCACTTTCGTATTGCTGGCTGGTTGCCATTGTTCTTGGCTGGTGCCTGGGTAGCATTTCCTGAGACAACATTTTTGTATCTCCATCCCTTGTCAAATCCAGCAACTCATTTCCTAAAGCCTGTCCTTTCTGCTAGGTGAACATGGGCAAGGGTGAAAACCCACATCTCCCTAATGTCTTAGTCTGATATCTACCTCCCTTAAGCAACCACATATATTAAGCCAGTTAAAAAGCTTTCAGAACTTTCTGAGTCATAGTGTTGGGGTACTTGAAAACCTTGGGACTCATGGTTTTGGTTAAGTAATCCTTAAAATCAATACCAAATTACTATGGATGTGATTGCCTGTTTTGCTGGAACATAGATGCTTTTTGAAAGTAGGCACACTATTTTCACTAATCCTTCCTTCCAATAATTATTCCTCCCGTCACTCACTTTGTATGGCTTGTCAGGCCTTTTCCACTTCGAAAGTTTGAAGAAATAGAGCACTAAGGGGAGCCGGGCAGAAACGTGTTATTTTCTTTTAAATTCTGGTCATTCAATAACTTCAGTATCACAATTAACAGATTTTATAACCTGACAAGAAAATATTTAGCATATTTTCAAAGTCACTTTCAAGCAGAAAATTTTAGAAATGTAAAACCACCAGAGTCTTTATAACCTAAGTTCTTTTGTCTGTAAAATGAAAGCAACGCATTTCATTTCACAGAGTTGTCTGAGCACATCTACTGTGCTTGGAATAGGTGCATTGCTCAACGTATGTTGGTTCTATTCTCTTTTTGCCCCTTAACACAACCACATGCATGTGGGCACACACACTTAAAAAAGTGTGTACCCTTGCATATACTTGAAAATGTTTATTTAATATAAACTGTATTTTTATACCATTTTATTTAAATTTAGACTGAGAATTATATCATGCTTTCTTCCTACTTTGTGAGAAAGAACATTTATGCTGTTGCTAGTTTTGTTTATATATTCTTAATCTAGAGAGGTCTTCATCATTTTAATCCATCTTGAAAAGGTGTGTTTGTGTTTACGTAACCACAGTGCCACAATGTGCGTAGATCTGAGTGTGTAGCTATGTGAGAACAGAGGTCATTCTCCCACCTCCTCAGGACACCCTACTTAAAGCTCTTTGAGGCACTGAACACCCTGGTAAGATCCATGAGGGCAGGAACGTTGCCTGGGCACACTGATTGGCTTAATTAATTTCTGATGATTTCAAATTGTTAATTTTTATTTTAGAAATAGCTTATAATAGGTTCTTGATAAATATTTATAAAGGAAGAAGGAAGACAGGACTGAATGAAGAAAAACATTGTCTTATATCTAATAGAGCATATGCTACTTTTAAAAATGTCTTAACGATTAACAATACTTGTCATTTATAGGCTCTTAACGTTTGAATTTTCCCCAGCCTGTTCCACACTTACGTACACGCATGAACACACGTACACACGCACATACACACACACCACTTCACTGTCTTGCTGACCCATTGTTAAGCGGAGAGGATGAGTATTTACGATTTACTTGCCTTCCATTCAGGCTTACTTGTTACTTTTTGCATTGATTGTTACATCTCTTTGCTGTAATGTTGACACTTGTGCAGCACTGGCAAAAACAGAGTAGATGAGTAGGCTGGACCCCAATTTTCTGGTGATTAACTCTCCTCTCTGCAATTTGAGTTCGTATAGACTTTGTTCACCGGTTGGAGAATTGCAGGCTCTTAAAATTGTCACCTTTGTTTACCTTTTATCTCATCTATCTTTTACTTTTTGGCAATCCAGAAATATATTGTTATTATCATTAATAATAACATCAATGTATGGAGACTTATGGAAATCAAAGTTTCCCAGGCCTTGTGGCTGAGAATGACGTCACACAAGTAGTTGGATCTGGGAGTCACTCCCTCATTATCTCCCTTGTACAGGGTGACGGGTGCAGGCCCTCTCCCTCTAGCAGAACTTCGAAAGTCCGGAAGTCTAAAATGATGTTTCAGATGCATTTGCCACCATAATTCCTGGCGCATCTGGACCTTTATTGTTTCTATTCTCCCCTTGGGTCGGCCCCACATCCTGGGCCAGGAGTGCTCAACCCCTTTAGCCTCTGACCACTACAGACTTTTTTCCACAATACCCAACCTCACGCTCTCCTGCTGCCTCTCTCTTTTCACCTCTCCTTTGTTTTCTCTCTTTTCCCCCAAATTCTGGCTCCTTGGTAAGCACCACTGTTTAGCTAATGTATTTTTTGCTTTGACTGATGAACACCTAAGCCACCTTTTTCCAAATGATTCAGGAATACATTTTTCTTTAAAAAAAGACACTTTTTCACCATAAGTGTCCAACTCCTAAAATACTAAATTTTTACCCTAATTTTTTAAAAAACTGTTTACCTCTAAAATGAAACAGGAATTTATGTTAAGGTGCATTGTGAGGAAAGGATTTATATCTTTCCCCCAAAAGCCAAACTCGTCCTCCATCATCAGTTGTTGAATAGGCTCCTCAGAAATCACATGCAGGAAAATATTTCCCCTTCTCTCTCTCCATTTATATATATTTTCTCGCATAAAGTCAGGATGATATTAAAATGTTTGACAGAATTCAGCATAGATACTGACTACTCAAAATGGAACCAACAACCAATCAAAATGGAAGCTGGCCACAAACCAGCTTTAGGCGAGCTGTACAGGTGTGTGATGACTTACCATGCCTTCCTTTAGGTCAACTTTTAAAGTTTTCTTCCTATTTGTTCCACACATCTTTTTAAGTTAAGATCATCCCTAAATACCTTTTTATTGTCATTTTCAATTAGATGATTCCTGTTTACATTTTCCCACCTGATTGTGTGTGTCTGTGTCTTTCTCCTATTGTCAAAGAAAAACCAGAGCTGGACAGTAGTTAAAGTAGTAAAAACAGATTTTATTCAGGACTGCTGCAATAGGGGAAAAGAGACCTTAGTATATAACTGGGCTCAATTGTAAACACAGTGTGGGCAAGAGGGAACTTATAACCAGGGAGCAGGTTTTTCTGTTAACATTGATACAAGTATACAGTAAAAAGAAAAAGCTCCAAGACTATAAATGTGTTTACAGTACAAAGACAGTTACTCTGAGGTCCATTCTCCTCTGAAGAAGTTGCAGCAATATACACTCCCACCAAGAAGGTTTGAAAGTATCTTTTACCAGAACTTTCCCCAGTGCATAATCAATGTCTTTGTGAAGGTGATAGATAAAACAGGGTATGATTGGCATGTTAATTTGCATTTCCTTAAGTATGAGTGCTATAGCATATTTTACATTTGATAAAAAACCACACATACTTTTATTTGTGTTTACTATCTCCTTCTGGCCTTCATATGTAGGTAATATGTGAATAATTACTACTAAAAACATAAAATGTTTCAGGGGGCTGGCCCAGTGGTGTAGTGGTTAATTGTGCACGCTCCACTTCAGTGGCCCAGTTTTCACTAGTTCGGATCCTGGGCGCAGACCTGCACACCACTCATCAAGCCATGTTGTGGTGGCATCCCACATAGAAGAACTAGCAGGACTTACAACTAGGATATACAACTATGCACTGGGGCTTTGGGGAGAAAAAAAAAGAGGAAGATTGGCATCAGATGTTAGCTCAGGGCCAATCCTCCTCACCAAAAAGTATACCTTTAGAAAAAATAATAAAATAAAATAAGATATTACTGTCAAAACATATATCCCTTCAGATTACCAATCCCAAACTCATTTTTATTATTATTATTATTTTTTTTGCTGAGGAAGATGCACCCTGAGCTAACAGCCATGCCAATCTTCCTCTATTTTGTATGTAACTCGCCACCACAGCATGGCTGCAGATGAATAGTGTATGTCTGCACCTGGGACCCAAACCCAGGCCACTGAAGTGGAGCGTGCTGGACCCAACCACTTGGCCATGGGGCCAGCCCCCAATTCTATTATTTTTATTATCTATATTTTAATATATGCACATAAACACACACACAAACACAAGCATACACTTATAAAACATAATGTTGTTTGGGGGCTGGCTGGGTGGCGCAGCAGTTAAGCTTGCACGTTCTGCTTCTTGGCGGTCCGGGGTTCACTGGTTCAGATCCCAGGTATGGACATGGCACCACTTGGCAAAAGCCATGCTGTGGTAGGCATCTCACGTATAAAGTAGAGGAAGCTGGGCACAGATGTCAGCTCAGGGCCAGTCTTCCTCAGCAAAAAGAGGAGGATTGGCAGTAGTTAGTTCAGGGCTAATCTTCCTCAAAAAAAAAATGCTGTTTGTATTTTTTGTTTTTCATAAATTTTATTATCCTTTATGAATCGTCCTTCAACCTGCTTTTCATTTGTAGCAATATCTTAAAGTTTAAAGTAAAAGAAGTCTTTGCATTATACAGTGCACATATTTAAAATGTTTAAGCATTGCCAGACTGCCCTTCAAAGTGACTGCATAAATTGACACAGCCACTAGCAGTGTACGACTGTGTCTGTTTCTCTACATATTTATCTATAGTTTATATTCTCAAGCTTTTTGATTTTTGCCAACACTTTGGGTTAGAGAGATTACTTCTTAGAAATTTTAATTTGCATGCTCATGTTGTGTGGTTAGGTTGAGCAACTTTTCATATGTTTATTTATATTTCTTTGTAGGCAAATTGCTAGTTTTTATTCTTCAGCATATTTTCTATTTGTTTGCTTATCTTTAACTTATCTATGAATAAATAAGTTCTGGATTCAAGTTTATTGTCCACTAAGTCTACAGTTAATCTCTTTACACTTAGTTTATGGTCCTTTTCCATACATAGAATTTGTTTGAAATTTTGATGCAGCTAAATTCTAAGAATTTTGTTTTTTCAATCTCATTTTTTCTTGCATTTTCCTAAATTTATTGACATTATGTTGGTTTATAACATTGTGTAAATTTCAGGTGTAGTTTATTATTTTTCAGCTTCTGTATAGACTATATCGTGTTCACCACCAATAGTCTCGTTTTAATCCATCACCACACACCTGTGCTTCTTTACCCCTTTTGCCCTTGCCCTCTGGTGACCACCAGTATATGGTTAAATATGTGTTTGGTTATCTTTCACATATGAGTGAAATCATATGATACTAGTCTTTCTCTGTCTGACTTATTTTGCATAGTTTAATACCCTCAAGGTCCATCCATGTTGCCCCAATGGCATGATTTTATCTTTTTATGGCTGAATAGTATTCCACTGAATATATAAACCACATCTTCTTTATCCATTCATCCTGCTGATGGGCACTTGGGTTGCTTCCAAGTCTTGGCTATTGTGAACAATGTTGTCATGAATATAGGGGTGCATATCTTTTTGAATTATTAATTTCATGCACCTTTGATAAATACCGAGAAGTGCAATAGTTGGATTGCATGGTACTTCTATTTTTAATTTTTTCAGAAATCTCTATACTGTTTTCCATAGTGGCTGCACCAGTTTGCATTCCCACCAGAAGTGTATTTGGGTTCCCTTTTGTCCATATCCTCTCCAACACCTGTTATGTCTTTTTAATTATAGCCTTTCTGATGGGTGTGAGGTGATATCTCATTGTAGTTTTGATTTGCATTTTCCTAATAATTAGTGATGTCAAATACCTTTTCATGTGCCTGTTGGCCATCTGTATATCTTCTTTGGAAAAATATCTGTTCATATCCTCTGCCCATTTTTTGATCTGGTTGTTTATTCTTTTTTGCTATTGAGTTGTATGAGTTCTTTACATATTTTAGAAATTAACACCTTGTCAGGTATATGATTTGCAAGTATTTCCTCCCAGTTGGAAGGTTGTATTTTCATTTGTGATTGGTTGGTTTCCTTTGCCTCGCAGAAGTTTTTCAGTCTGAAGTAGTCCCATTTATTTATTTTTCTTTTGTTTCTGTTGCCTGAGGAGACATGGTATTCAAAAAGGTACTGTTAAGAACAATGTCAAAGAGCATACTGTCTGTGTTTTCTTCTAGGAGTTTTATGGTTTCAGGTCTTACATTCAAGTCCTTAATCCATTTTGAGTTAATTTTTGTGAATGGTGTAAGATAGTGGTCTACTTTCATTCTTTTGCATGTGACTATCCAGTTTTCCCAATACTAGTTATTGAAGAGACTTTTCTTTTTCCATTGTATGTTCTTGGCTCCTTTGTCAAAGATTAGCTGTCCATAGATGTGTCAATCTTATATATTTTTTAAATCTCTTACCCTGTGTCTTATAGATATTAATTTCTTTTTCCTTTAATAGATTATGGTATTGCTATTTTGATTCAGAACCTGAATCACCTGGGAAATGTATAGCAAAATGTCTCAATATGATTTATTGAATAGTCTGTTCTTTCTCAAACGAAATGTAACACTTCTAATGCAATAAATTTATATACATGTAAATATGATCTATTTGTCTAATATACACAAATATCATAGCATTTCAATTATTAAAGTTTCATACTACATTTTTGCCCCATGATTTTTATCTTTCAAGAATTTTGCTATTTTGCATATACTTTTCCAATATGAATTTTAGCTTCTCGTCGCTACTATCCATGAACAAAAACATTAAGATGCAGAGGCCAGCCCCATGGCCTGGTGGTTAAGTTCAGCATGCTCTGCTTTGGCATCCTGGCTTCACAGGTTCAGATCCCGGGCATGGACATACACCACTCATTGGCCATGCTGTGGTGGCGACCCATATACAAAATAGAGGAAGATTGGCACAGATGTTAGCTCAGGGCTAATCTTCAAGCAAAAAAAAGAGGAAAATTGGCAACAGATGTTAGCTCAGGGCAAATCTGCCTCCGCAAAAAAAATAAAACAAAAGTTTAAGATGTGGATAGAGATACATTAAATGTGGAGATTAACTTGTGGATAATTACTTATAATGTTAGGTATCCCCATTCATGAATAAGCTATATTTCTACTATATTTCTACATTTATTTAAGTCTTATACATCCTTCAGTGGTTGCATATCTTTGTAGCCTCTTTTTTTATTGGGATGTTACACATTTACTTTCTACTTCATAACTACATACTATTTATTTTTGAGGCTACTCTGAGTGGGATATATTTTTTATTAACTATGTTTGTTGAAGCTTTAGAGATCTGATGTCCTTCTTGAATTCAGCAACTTTCTCACGCTTTGCCAAGTGATTCTTTTTTATGTCTGGGTAGATGATCATATATTCTTTACATCATTTATTTCCTTACTTTTCAGACCAGTTATTTCTATATTATGTTTTACTATAAGAGGTTAAATAAGAAGAATTTTATTATTTTTAAAAGTTTTAATTACTTAAAAATTTATATAATAAGGAATTTTATATTATATTTTAAGGAAATTATACCTATGTCTCTACATATATTTTTAAATGTTGTCGGGGCTGGCCTCATGGCCGAGTGGTCAAATTCTCGTGCTCCGCTTCTGCAGCCCAGGGTTTCACAGGTTTGGATCCTGGGCGGGGACACGGCACCACTCATCAAGCCACACTGAGGCTGCATACCACATGCCACAACTAGAAGGACCCACAACTAAAAATATACAACTATGTACCAGGGGGCTTTTGCAAGAAAAAGGAAAAAATAAAATCTTTAAAAAATAAATAAATGTTGTGATCTTTCCTTTTTCCTTTTTCTCTTTTCTGTTTTATTGAATTGACAAAAGAAACGTTATTAAGTGATCTGTTCAGAATTGCTATCCTTGCCCTCCAGAAAAAGAACAATCTAATCTTTTAGAAGGCAGAGACTCATTAACAGTAAGTAAGAAAAAAAATCTAGATGAAACAGGTTTTTTTTAAAAATAACTTAGTACTCATTTTTAATAACATCTTGCCATTGATTTCACAGTTTTATTTTCCCTTATATTTTGAACATATTATGAGTTATTATGCAATATTTTGTTGCTAGTGCGATGGAGTTGATTCCAACTCCTAGTGACCCTGTGTTCAGCAGAGCAGAACCCTATCCCATCTTTTGCACTGCCCTCTCACCTTCCGGTGCTATATCAGACAATATTCTGCTGCTATTCATAGAGTTTTCATGGCCAATTTTTTCAGAAGTGAGTGACTGGCCTTTCTTCCTAATCTGTCTTAGTCTGGAAGCTCTGCTGAAACCTGTCCACCGTGGGTGACCCTGCTGACATTTGAAATACTGGTGGCATAGATTCCAGCATACAGCCATCACAGGTGACAACTGACAGACAAGTGGTGCAGTTCCCTGACCGAGGCAGCGACCGCGCTGAATCTGAACCACTAGCCCACCAGTGCTGGCATCATGTATTATGTATACCACTAATGAAGCCAAATAATGGTAGGTGGATACAATTAAAACGATATAGCCAAATGACAATTTCTTTTGGCCATAAATAGCGTTACCATAATGTCCAGCCTTAACAGAACAGAGGAATTTGATAAGAATTTCTTTCTCTTTTGTATAACTGAAAGATTATTTTACTTTAGGAGCATCATGTTTTATATTCAAAATACTGTAGGAGTTGTTATATTTTCTCTTAGCATTGTCGTTAGGGGGAAGTCATAGGCCAAATTTTTTTCTTATTCTTTTATCTCTTGTAGATTGCCTTTTTAAAAAAAATATTTTAGGATAAGTTGTGCACACTTTCCTAAATCACTAATTCAAATATTCTCCTATGATGACTGCTCTATTGTTTTGTTTTTTTCAATTTATTTGACAATTCATAGTGTATTTAAGTGACTGTTTTTCTTCCCTGCTTACCTCTAATGGTTTGTACTTTCTTGTCCCGAGTCTGGGATCCCCAATTATTTAAAAGGGTGCTAGTGTCATTTACAAACAGATCTGAGGGTTTGTGTGCTCACTGGTACTGTGGTAATTTTGTCTTCTAGACCAATTCAGAAGACGAAGCTAAGAGATATATATATTTGTTATCTATCTACCTGTCTATCTATCATCTATCGCCCATTATCTTTAAAAGCATAAACCATGAGCCCATACTGATCTTTCCGATTCCAATTTAACACCCCAAAGCTCATTCAAGACATTCCTCTGACCATATTAGTAACTCTCTTCTCCAGTAGTGAGAAACCTGGCTCCTATTCTCCTCAATATATTTGTGCATTTGTGTCCACCAACCACACACAAAATGTATTTGCAGAATTGCTAACCCATACCATTGAGAAGAAAATTCTGACTAGAGCTAAGTATAAGTGTGCATCATTCTCCAAGCTTAGATTGAGTATAGAGACTCAAAATAGTGAATTCAAACGTTACTTGTGCTACTTCTTCACTGGGGTTATGTTATCAATTTGGAATTTGTTTAGGTTCATATGTTTCTGTTTACATCCTATTGGTTATTTCCTCATTTTGTTGCTTTTCTTATTTGTTAAAAGTATATAGAATGTACCATGATTCCCAATATCAAAACTGTACAAAATGTGCACTATGAAAAGTGCCACTCCACTCGCCAGACATTCCACATTCACACTGCTCTTGTCACTAACCAACCTCATTATTTGCTGGTTTGTCTCTTGTATTTCTTTTCTCAATAAATTAGTGGATACGTGGATATTTTCTTATTTCCAAATTTTATATTTTACACAAAAGTTAGCATGATATGTAATCTGTATTGCACATTTTAAAAAAAAAATTAACAATGTAACCTGGAAATCTCTCTGCATCAGTTGGTAGAGATCTTCCTCATTGTTTTAAACAACCATGTAAGTCTCCACTGTACCTTAGGTTATTCAACCAATCTCCCAAGTATGGGCTTTAGGTCATTTCCAATATTCTGCAAATATAAATGATGCTTCCATGAATTATCTTGTGCAATTTTATTTTCTTATTATCAGGGTGAATCTTTAGAGCAAATCCTTAGAAAAGAAATTGCCGGATCAAAAGATATTTTCAAATTCTCTGTAAAGGTTGTATCACGTTATATTCCCAGTGGCAACAGGTCCTCTTTCCCCACAGCCTCACCAGGAGAAGATGTTTTCAAGTTTGTTTTTTGATTTTGTTTTTGTTTTTTGTCAGTCTCGGTAGGAAAACACTGAAATCTCAGTGTAGTTTTAATTTGTATTTCTCCTATTATGAGTGAAGCTGAATATATTTTCATCTGTTGAAGGACGATGTTAATATATCTTTCTTAAAATTATTTGTTAATTTCATTTGCCTAGTTTTCTAATACGATTTTTGTATTTTTACCTTAAAGTAAAAAAAAATTGTATATTGTGGCTAGTATCCTATTCTTGTGATATGTGTTGTAAATATCTTATACCAAGTTGTCATTTTGTCTCTTGCTTTGACCTGTGATTATTTATCTTTCCAATGCAAAGATATTTTTTATTATCTTAATTTCGTCAATGTCTTGATTTCCTTTTTGTCCATCTGGATTTTAGGTCTCAGTTAGAAACCTTTCTCAGTGCCCAGGTTACAGAGGAATTCACCTATATTTTCTTCTAGGACTTATGTGGTTTCATTAACAAATAACAACATTTAGATCTAGGACCTATTTGGGGCACATTCTTGGATATGTTGTGAGATAGAGATTTAATTTGCTCTCTTTCCAAGTGGCTCTTTTTCCTTGTGATCTGAGATGGCTTCTTTCTCGTGTACTGACTTTGCATACATATGGGGGTCACTCTTTGGACTCCCTGTTCTACTTCACTCGTCTGTCTGTCTATGCCTGTGTCAACACCACACTGTGTTATTTATCCAGGATTTAGATGCTTTACTATCTGACAGTCTAGGCCTCCCCTACCCGCCTCCCCATAGCTTTTTTTCATTGCTTTTCTAGATATTCTTGTGTATTTTGCTTTCCGTATGAACTTTAGCATCAATTTGTCTGCCTTCTTAAAAAAATTGCTATTTCTATCAAGATTGTGTAAAATGTATAAGTTAACTTGGAGAGAACTGACCTCTTTGTAATACGGGGTCATCCTACCCAAGAGCCAAGGGATATTTTTCCATTTGCTCAAATCTACTTTTGTGCCTTTCATGAGTGCTTCAAAGTTTTCCTTACATAGGTTTTGACTACTTCTTATTAAATTTGTTCCTAAATATTTTATCTTCTGTAGTGATATTGTAAATGGCACTTTTGCTACAATTACACATATTTTTTTGTTTGTGTGTAGAGAGGCCGTGATTTCTGGTGTATTGTAAAGTAACGGATTTCCTGTTAAGAACAAAGCTTCAATTCCTGAAACAAATTTCACGTTGTCATAGTGTATTGTTTTCTTGCTGTGATGTTATATATAATTTTTAAAACAATATTCATGCATGATATTGCCCTATTAATTTCTTTTTTTTTGGTGCTATCACAAATCTCATTTTATTTCACTTATTAAAAAAAAAAAGAGTTTCTAAGTTTCTCTCATTGTCCTATTCTCTGAAACAACTTATACAGCATTGCAAGAGCCTGGTTTTGGTGGAGCAGCAGAATTTCCTTCTGAATCTGCTTGGGCCTGAAGATTTTTTTGTAGGTAGTTCCTTAATAAAGTTTTCTTCAGTGGAAATTGGTCTATTTGATCTTATTGTCTCTAATGAGGTAGATTTTGACAAACAGAATACCTTCCTTTGAAATTATCCATTTTACCTACAATTTCAATTTCATTGCAGAGAAATCTGCAAAGTAGTTTCATAATTTATTTAATTCTCTGTGTTTTAAAGATTATATCACCCATGTATATTTTTGCCTTCTCATTTTTTATTGGTTAGGTTAGAAATACGGTTTGCCCATTTTGTCATTTTTTTCCTAAAAATAAACAGGATTTGGGGTTATTTACACTTTTCTATTTCCTACCTTATGAATTTTTACTTTCTTCCAGAATGATAAAATTTCTGAAACAACACAAATCAAAACCTTACTCCCAACAAACCTCAACCTCACTAGGGATGAAATAGTCATAGCATCTACTCTTCTTTCTTCATATCCTGTGGTTTTGGGGGGTTGCTGCCTCTGAACAGACATAACAGATTAATGTGAATTAATTTGCCATTATTGGCAAAAAAGCATTCATAAATCAGCAATTTCATATGGTTCAAACTTTGGATGATGGCAACCACTTTGTGCCACGTGCTCTTGTTGCCTTAAAAATCAGTTTCCAGGCGCTGGCCCATGGCCGAGTGGTTGATTTCCCATGCTCCACTTCAGTGGCCCAGGGTTTTGTCTGTTCAGATCCTGGGCACGGACATGACACTACTCGTCAGGCCATGATGAGACGGTGTCCCACCTAGCACAACCAGAGGCACTCACAACTAGAATATACAACTATGTACTGGAGGGCTTTGTGGAAAAGAAGAAGAAAAAAAGAAGGAGAAAAAAAGATTGGCAACAGATGTTAGCTCAGGTGCCAATCTTTAAAAAAACAAAAAAGTTAGTTTCCACACATTATAGAAAGAGTTGCCCTGTTTGGTTTGCTGTTAGATATTTTTGTCTGTGAGTCAGAGGAGAAAGAAAGGCAAAAGAAGAGGGTCAGAGTGTTCACTTACATTTTTTTTTCTGAAGAACTATTTTTGTTTTGTTTTGTTTCATTTTTCGAGGAAGATTAGCCCTGAGCTAACATCTGCTGCCAATCCTCCTCTTTTTGCTGAGGAAGACTGGCCCTGAGCTAACATCCGTGCCCACCTTCCTCTACCTTATATGTGGGACGCCTGCCACAGCATGGCTTGCCAAGTGGTGCCATGTCCACACCTGGGATCCGAGCGGGCGAACCCTGGGCTGCCGAAGTGGAACGTGTGTGCCTAACCACTGTGCAACCAGGCAGGCCCCCTGAAGAACTATTTTTTAATGTGGAAACTGGGTACATCAAGAAAAAAAATTATGGCTGTATTTTAAAGATTTTTTTCTCAGTCCAGATCCATATACCTTGGTGCAAAGTCCTCCATTATTCAAGACAATATCTATTCTTTTATGCTGGATTTTTAAATGATATTTGTTTTACAGTAATTTACCAGTAAGTTGAGAGAGGCTGTATCTAATCTATAACTCCTTGGCTGACAAAACTGAAATTGGTGTCACCCGTAAGAAAAAGAGAAGCCTGGAACTACAATCAATTTAGCAATTGCATACTTAGACCTATTGGTATTTACTGGGAAAAAAATCATATGGAATTTTATAGAAGAGGGATAATTTCCCCTAAGTAGTTCCAGGGCCTGGCATGATAAATCTGGCTGCCTACATCGTTCAAAGAAACTAGGAAGGCCTCTGTCTTCCTTGGCTGTGCGGGAGTTGATTAGTGTGCTTCATGCAGTGGCAACCGGGAATTCGGAAGCCACCTCTCTTCTATTAGGGGAAGGATCCATATGGAGAGCATTTGAGATTTTCAGAAAGTCATTTATTCAAGTGTCTTAGCACAAGGATACACTTGAGGATGCACTATTGTTTTTGTTTGTAATGTGTGCATCATTGTGTTAGGAGAAAGGTAGCCATTTGTAGCATTTGTTTTTTTCTTATATCTCAAGTTTCAGAATTCTCTTAGTACTAGCAAATATTGATACACAATTTAATGATGTTGGAGATTAAGTTTATTTATATGCATGAAATTCAAACTAACAAGCATCCTTCAAATAGGAAACTGGTGGGGAGCATATTAAAAAGTCTATGAAATAAAGAAGCAAATATGTCTAAGGAATTTTATTTTACCCTAAACTAGTATCAATCTAGAAATATGTTTTTTACTATATCTATATAATTATACTTTGCAGCTATTTCATTTCTGGCCAGTGTTCAGGTAATGAAGAGTTTTTTGCTTTTTATGGGTCCAGAGACCCATTTTCAAAATGGAATTGACTCTTTCAAATGAGGAGTTCTTTTAAAACGAAATAGCAGAAAAGTGTAGAAATATGGAACACAGGAAGCAAACTCGTAAAGTCTCATTTTATCTAGAAAGCTCCACATTTTATTTTCAATGCCTCTTTCTTTCCTCTAAATAAAAGGAAATAATTTGCAATATTCAATTTAATGTAGTGTTCTAAATGGCCAAGTGTCACAAACAATACTCTACATCATAAACAAAAGTGTACAGTAATTGTCCTTGGAAGTTGGAAGTGAAATGCATCATAATAAAGCAAAATTCATTATCCTTTCCACAGGCTTGATAATGTTAATGTGCCTCAATTGTGTTTAAAGCATAAGCAAAGTACAATTCTACTGGGTTAACTTCCTTGTGTTTGACGAAATGATTCAGGGAATAAAGAAGCTTTTAAATTTGATTAAGCAATTTGTTTGAATTTCACAAGTAATATAACTGCGATGATATATATTTTCAAAATCTTCACCTAAAAGTTTTTTTGACATGATAGAAAACCTTAGTAGAAAAGACTTAGTAGAAAACAAAAGTAAAATGAAAGCAAACATAAAAAAGGCAAAAGAAGGGGAACAAAATGATGATAATACCAGATACAGTCTAAGATGTTTTCCATACATCACACATATTTTCCCTTTTCAACTTTTTGAGGATGCACAATGTCCAATTTTGTTTTGTACAGTCCAAACTGCTACTAGCATCATGTAATGTATCCTTTCCTTGTTTTGTTGTCTCAGATAATTTTCCATGTTTTCCAGTTTTATATTTACTAAGTCCACGATCACGGTAAAACAAAATAACTAAAAATAAAAATATTAACACTACACATGGAAGAAAGTCCTTGGAGGTGACTGCACCAAGGCATGGAAAATGGATAATTCCTCACTGTCTTGAAAGGAGGAAGTCCTTACTAATAAGCTTCAAACACTGTGGTAATGTCTGAGAAAGTTGGTCAATAAGGTTTTCTGTAGTCAGTATATGAAATCTCATCCATATAGAGCCACTGAGGTGACAATCCAAGAATTGGTAAAAATATCCACCAATGAAGCATGTTATCATTATCATCAACTGTGCTTAAAATCATTGGCTTGATGATATACTGAAAAGACCTAAATCATGCTGAGAAGGTTCCATTGAGGTCTCATTTCTTCATAATAATTTGGTACAGAGTTACTGAGTTTATTCTAGTCTTCTGTCTTCAGCTCTCTTCCTTTCTGTGTATTTTTTCCTCTGGTGGAGAAGTAGAGACCCCAAGACAGGTCCCAGGGATTGCAGAGGGAAATGTTTGTCTAATGATGGAATTTCCACTGATTTTAGAAATGTAGCAATAATTAAAATGTGGAGAATAAATTCTCTTTTAAATTTATATTGAAATTTTTAAAACATATTTTATTCTGAAGCCACTAGGAATCATACGATATTGTATTACAGGTGTTACTTTGTATAAAAATGTTGTTTTATTTTAATTTTTGTTACGTGGTCAAGTGCAACAGACACTATTACTGGCTGAATAAGACAACCAGCTCCCTCGGAAAGGGGCTCATTAGGTGAGTTAACATTCCGTGTAACCTATGGAATGAGTTTTACAGGTATCCCTCTGTGAACCAACTATATCTCCTCTGTTATGAAATGTGTGAATATGGAACGTGATGACTCAGTTGAATTTGTCATAAATTATATTCCACATTCTGTTTGCCTCAAGCAAACTGGGTGATTTGAATTTCTGTTTTATCCCTCTCTATAATAATGTAAAAATAATCGTACTTCATATAGGTATTGTAAAGTTTAGTTAAAATTTATGTCGAGCTTAAATCAAAGTCTATAAAGTTATGCATGGGAGTCTTGTTTGTTTATATTGCTGATATGTTGTCCACACAGGTAAAGAGAATCAGGACGTATTTCACACAAGAAACTGTGATGTTAGGGAAAATAATTTTGAACCTGAAATTAGAGTCCTTATGATCTTAAGAGTGGAGTCATGGAACCTCTCTGAGCAAGTTTTGAAACCTACCTGAAACCTCAATTTTTCTTTCGTAAAGCTGATAAAGCAGCATTGACTTCAGATGGTTTCTGTAAGTCACACATGCGGCAGTGTTTATCAATGAAATATTGTGAGTGGCTATTAAGATATGGAAACACTGGGAGGCTCCCAGAGGTGAGGGGTATGAAGTAGTCCAACCCAAGAGAGGACGGTGTATGAGCTGGCAGGGATGCATCTATATATTCTCAGGGGGATTTATTCTATGGTCAATAATCTGATCCATAAGAAAATGAGAAAGATTAAGAGCGTAGGCTGCTGTCAGAATCACAGAAACTGCCTAGATCTTGCAACTCAAAGAGCAATCCATGGGTCAGCAATATCAGCAATAATTGGGAGCTTGTTAGAAATGCAGAATCTTAGGCCCCATCCCAGACCTACTGAATCAGAACATTAAATTTAGCAAGATGCTCAAGTGATTCATATATACGTGAAAGTTTTAGAAGTAGTGGCCTGGACTTTGTGATGTAGCCTAGGGTGCTTGCTTTTGATCTAACCCCTTGAAATTAACAGTAACCAAATACATCTAGGAGGACTGGGCCAAGAAGTCCTGGTAGTATTCCGTAATCTTATTCTCCCTTCTCCTATCCTTGGATCCTCCTACGTGCAAATCTCCCCAAGCACAGACCCATCTACCGACCCCATAACTAGTGACCAGTATACCTAGATAACTAAGTCATTTGCAGAATTTATATTCTTTATGAAAACAGGGATCTCAAATATGACTTATTTGGCCATATGGTCTGCTTTTGTTTTTAATATCCTTATTGAGGAAGACTTGCCACCTTCATTGCTGCCTTACAACTACTGAAAAAGGCATTTAAGAGTCTCAGAGGAGGTGCTGGAGATCCCTGCCAGACCCGGGCATATTTTCAGGGCATAAGAATCTTATAAAAATAAGATCTCAAGGCCCCAAACCCTCAAAGGCTGATTTTCCAAGAATCTTCATTTTAGCAATGGACTGCACTTTGTTCTTTTATAGATAAGTTCCTCATATCCAGCTTTATTCAAACCTGTAATTTCGTCTTTCTAGGAAATGAGTGAATAGACTGGCCAATGAATACCTCTTTCATTCTTTGTTATCAGAAACCTCTCTCTCTGTGAGCAGGCATTAGGGACTAACGTTTAGGGCAATGCTTTTCATTGAGGTCCATGAACTGCTTGCATCAGAAATAATTGGTATGCTTGTCAAAATGTCAGGTTCCTTGGCTATACCTAACAAACCAGAATCACCGGCTGAATTCGGCATTGTTTCTGTTTCCCCACGAATGTCTGATACATAACCAAGTCTGCAAACTACTTCTCTAGGGCATTAGTTCGTAACCCTAGTTTCATATTGGAATCACCTGAAGAAATTTTCAAATATACCCCTACTGGGCCCCAAACCCAGTGCCTCTGATTTATTCAGTCTGGGGAATGGGATGGGCAGCCATCAGTATTAAATGTCCTATAGTGATTTTAACCAGTTTTCTGGCTAATATAGCCTGCAACTGATGATCACAAAATGAGTCTCCTTTCATGAAAAATATTCAGGTCAACATTGGTTCTTTGCCATCCTGCGTAACAGCACCTTCTGTACCTGAAACCCTTTCTGATGTTCACCCAATACCCCCTTCGCTGCCCCCTGAAAACCAAATAGATTCTATCATTGTAATTGCAGACCCGTGAAGACATGTCCATCTTCAAATCAGAAAGAGAACAATTCCCAGATCTATTCTCACATACCTTGCTTTTGGATTCATTATCCTTAGCCACTGTTCCTTGCTTTCACAGGATTGTTACTGTATTTCATTTTGGAGAAGTGAAGCATATTTGAAGTGGAGGAAATGGTGCAGTAAGAGATATCTCCAGCAAAATGTCATAAGTGACTTCTTTTAATTCATGAAGCAGGTCATGAGTAATAGTAGGAAGACGTGAGATTCTTATTCTGTTTCCCTCCAAGTCATTTTAGCATTCACATGATGTAGCTTCTTTGTCAAAAGGAAATAGGCAGAATTGTCATTATAATTAGCACAGGTGCACTTTGATGGATAGCTATCATATTAAAAAGCTGTGTCTAAATCACAAAGATTATAAATAAAGTAAGAGTCCTACTACAGGTTGACATAAAAAGGAACTTTGTAGTTCATCCTTTTGTAAAGTAAAAAAGGAAATTGGCTTCTATTTTTTCAAATACGTGTTTTAGTAAATTGTGTTGGTTTACAAAGAAAGATGTATATTTACTTAGCCCCAATAAATTGACGTAATATATTAGCCGAAAGAGATCTTAGAAATACTCTAGCACTCCTTTACTTGTTTACAGGTGAAAAGATAATAACATGAGAGATTCCGTGACCTTTTTTCCACTTTAGTTAGTGGCAGGTTCAAAACAAGAATTCAAGGGTCCTCGTTCCTAGCCAACATTCTTCCCTCCCCCACGCTTCCCTTTGTCTTTGAAAGGATAAATGGAAATTAAGTATAGGAATTTGAACATTTCGATTCCTGCCATGAAATCAGGTTTCTAAAAGGTATGATTGATTTTTAAGGTGCAAAAGATCACTAATGCATGAGCATTTAAATATCTAAATTGGATGTAATAATACTTTTTACTGAAGATTTAAAATGGCCTGTGCTTTTAATGTTAATAGTTTTCAAACACCTACTAATAAGTAGGCCAATTAATGCAGAATGAATACTTAGCACCATAATTTAAATAATGTGGAACTTGGATGTGCTTCTTATCTTTTCTTTTCCCCTTCATTCTGATTAACTCTCTAAGTAGTAGTTTGCATCTGGTAACTTCTCTTAGTTACATATTGCTTTTGTAGCGCAGTTTGCAAATAGTGTAGGATTTGAAGCCAAGTTCAACTTAAAAAATACAGTCTATGGTCAACAGTATATTACAAGGTTCAGTAGAAAGCAAACTGATGGAGGCTTGGCAAATTACCTGAGCTCTCTTCTCCTGATTTCCTAATTTGTAAAATGAGACTTAGAATAACTACTTCATCAGGTGCATTGAGGGCATTTTATTAGGTACTTCCTAAAAGCCCAAAGAGAGAATGGGGTACACCAAAAGAGAATGTGGTTAAGTTCTTAGAACATATTAGATTTCTCCTCTTTCTCATTCCTTTTTTAAGAGATAATTTGGGTAAAGACTCAATATTTACATTTTAAAGATCCCATTCAAATTGTCCAGGGCATCTTTTGCAGGTAATTGATTTTGAGATGTTTTTTAAAGTAAGAAAAAGAAAGGTAGCCTCTTGACTAGTCTGGGTAGAGTAGGATTAAAGAGCAATTAATGCAAAATAATTATATTACAATAATTTTTTTAAAAATTCTATATGAAGTTTTATCAACAATAATAATTTAATCCTGACATTCTACATTTAAATAAATAAAACCTTTCTTGAAATAAAGAAAACTTGTCTAAGGAAAAGTAAAGTGCTTTCTCACGGAAGTTGGACCTTCCTGATAAATTGAATCGAAAATTGAGAGTCTGATTCAGAATACTAGGTGTGAAATGTTAGGAGACATTATGGGTGTAGGTGGATCAAATATTGTCATAACAGGAAGCCAAGACTCAAAAAGAAGGCAATGTACTCAGAAATACACTTAGTTTAGAGCCAATTCATTAGTAAGTGAAAGGAAATAAAAATAATTACCTCCCTGATCGTAGTAGACTAATTGTCCTACCTTTGCACATTTGCAGATTAAACATTTTTCCTCATTATCTGTGAGAAACCCATTTAGCTAGTGAGCAAACTTAGCTACCTGCTCAGCAACTGAAATGCCAAATAGCATTTTTGTTCTATATGCATTATTTCATATGCTATAATGCTTAGGTTGTGATTTTAAAACAAAACAAGTTTTTAAGTGCTTCACGTTTTAATAGTACACACAAAAATACAACTGGCATTGATGTTAGGAGTTAATACAAAATCAAGAGTTCTAAGAAACTCTTAGCCAGACAATATGCCTAACAGCAAGTATTCACTAATGTAGAGTGTGGCAAGGATATCCCTTGCTTATGTATATTTGAAGGGGGGGGGGCACATGACTCCATGCTTTCCATCCTCCATGGAGTAGAAGGACACCCAGTCTCCTTCCTCCGAGGGTCTTAAGGAGGGTGTCCAAGGAGGGAGAAAAATTCCTTTTAGTCATCGATCCAACATCTCTGAGCAATTAGGACAAGCAAAGATCAGCAGACAGGGGTGGGAACAAAGGAAAGAGCTGCTCAGAATTCTAGTAACACCTCCCCAAGCCAGGAGTCATGGGGGGGACTCTTCATAGATGGGGAGGAGGCCACAGCCCCCAAAGATGTTAGCAAGTGGACAGTGGAGGATGTCTGCAGCTATGTAGCAGCCTATCTGGCTGTGGAGAATATGCATGGAGAGCGGAAGGTGGGGACATGTCCCGGGGGCAGAGCTAGGGCACCTGCCTGAGATGAGTCAGAGCTCCCTCTGGAAAGGAGAGGATGGGGCGAGATCATTCCCCGGTGTCTCTCCCCACCCCAAATTTCCCCTCTGCAGAAACACTGTGTGGGGAGGGGGAACACTTGCGTGTGCTCCCCTGTGGCAACCCCTTTGCCATGTCCCTGCTTCTCCCTTCAACACTGGGTATGCCCAACACAGAGGAGATTTTTGTTTCATTTGAAAATTTTTCCTGCAATCTGCACAAACAGCTCCTCTTGGCTCTACTCTCTCTGGAAAGCCTTGAGACACCCAGGGACATTCAGCCTTTGCTGGTCTGGGGTCTGGAGGAATCCAGCAAGTGGGCAGGCACGGATCCCAGCACTCAGGCCGACAACCCTTCTCCCCTAGTCAGGTCTTCAGAAAACAGAGGATCCCCAGGGAGACCTTGTTCCTGCTGACTGAGGAACACCTGACCACTATGGAGCTGAAGCTGGGGCCAGCTCTCAAGTTCTGGGCCCAGATGAGTGCCAGCTGGGAGGGGAGGGGTCTCCAATCAATGGAGAGGACAGCACTGAGGCTTTTCGGGGCTGAGGGCCAGCAGCCCAGTAGGCCCCCACCCAAGCCTGTCTCTCTGCAGGTGGCCAAGTGCCTGGCCACCTTCTACATGGCCAGCTTCCACCCCTCCTCCTGCCCTCGTGGCTTTGCCACTGCAGCCACCAAGGCTTTGGGCCCCCAAAAGGGAGCTCACTTCAGGAGAGCAGCCCCTGTCCCCAGTGAAGGCTATGTTCCCCTGTTGAGGGGCATCATCCTGCTGGCAGAGCCTCACCCAAGCAAGAGAATTGGGACCATGGCTCTGCTCCCAGGAATTGCAGACCCCTCTCAGCCTGTGCGCTGAGCTGGTGGGTGGGCCCCTCAGACCTCCCAGCCCCCTTGCGTACTAACCGCGCTGATGTAAAGGCCCCTCCTACCATAGCTTATTTTCCTTTTCGTTTTGGATGCAAAAACACATAAGAATTTTAAAAACAAAAACATGTGACTTAAGAAGAAAGGAAGACGTTTCCAAAGCCTTTCTGGGAGTGACTATAGAGGCTGGTGCAGATGGCCTGGGGATGAGAACCTAGGCTCTGCACTGGGGCTCTGCATCCTGGGCAGCTTGAGACAAACCGAAGACAAAGGAGGTGGAAGAGGCCAGGAGGAGACATGTCATGCTACACGGGCCTTGGCTGTGCCCACAGGCTCCCTCTGGAACTGGGACTGCTCTCTGCGAGGTTTTCAGCATCCTGACATCAGGCGAGGGGACAGGGCAGAGCCCCTCTCCGGGTCAGCTTCCCTCACTGGGTTGATGTATCTCACCCACCGCTGTGAGGTGCAGTGGTAGACAGGCTCCAGGGTGCTGGTTTCCATGCCCAAGGCCACGGCTCCAGGGATTGGCACAGCTCTCGGTACTTTCTTGTCTTTTATGATATGAAAACAAAGCCACGTTCACCATCTACTGCCCTTCTCCCACTGCAAGCGTGCTGACCTCAGGGCCTCTGGGCTCAGGGGGGTCAGGAAGCTGCATGCCAGCTGCCCGGGAGGTGGGAACGCTGTATGGAAGCCCTCACAGGCCCCCAGGCAGGCAGCCCTCACTCCTCTTCAGAGAGCTGTAAATCCTGTAGCTCATCCTTCAGCCTCTGAGCCAGCTGCCACAGCATCCCAGGGTTCAGCCCTGCCTCTGTATCTAGGCCTCCATCCTCTGAGTTGCTGACTACTTCCTCCTCCTCCTCCTCCTCCTCCATGCCCTGCTGAGCTCTCCAAGGGGGGAGTGGGGAGTGGGGATGCAGGGGGCAGGCAGGCATCCGTCTGTTTGTGAACTCCATAATACAGTCCTGCTCAGCACTGTCCAAGTCTAAAGGTCCTTGAATTCCACTCAGTCCTCATCCTTCCTGTCTTCCACTTTCTGCCATTTTATCTGTGGAAAGTTCAAGTCTTCCAGCTACTCTTTGCCACTGATCCTAGCTGGATCTCTTGGTCCCTCAGTTTCCGCCACTGGAAGAAACTAGTACCTGGTGAGTGGGATCTCCTCCTCCCTGGTCTGTTTCTTCCAGGCATCCACTGCGTGCTGGTCGGACACACCAAAGGAGACCCTCTGGCGGTGGCAACGGATGTACCCTGTATTCTCCTGCACCTTCTCCAGCAGCTGGTGCACCTGCCTACAATAATTGCCCACTCTGCACTCCTGGGGTAAGGAGTTTAGCTGCAGGCTGGTGGGCAGTGCCAGCTCTGGGAAAGTGATGTCATGGGCCTGGCTGTGCAGGGATTCAGGGTGAGTTTGTACAGCTGCTCCACCAGGCCACCCCAGGATGCCCTCTCCTGCAGGTTGACCTTAGACAGCTTCACGATCTGGGTGAAGCATATGGGTGTGGAGCTCATGGGCCCCGGCCTCGTGTTGAAGCCTACCTGCTGGAAACCCTCGAGGATGAAGGGCAGTGCCTTGATGACGGGGCTACTGCTCTCTGAGAGCAGCCTTGGGGCCCGCATGCAGTGCATGGGCAGCGGGCAGAAGCTGGCAGTCGGGACCAGCTTAATGCAGCTAATGATGCCCTGGGAGAGGGGGTAAATCGAGGGCTGGAGGGCTTGCTGGGACAGACGATGCTGAGGGTGTGGCACCACAGGTAGAGGGAGTACGCCGACTGCCAGTTCAACTTGACTGTCATGTCTCCTTCTCGCACGAGGTCATGGAGTTGCAGAAGTGGATGGCAGCTGCTGGATGGAGAGGAAGGCATGCTGGTAGGTGCCACCGGTGAAGGGTGAACAGTGTGGTCAGGGTGTGCTGCATGAAGCTGAGGAGCGGCAGGGCACTGGGGGAGGTGACCTTGCAGTTCCTCAGGTACGTGATATACATTTACTTGAGGACGGGGCTCAGAAAGATGTCCGTCTTGTGCCGCAGACTCTTATGAAGACCAGGAAAGCCAGGACTCGTGGCCTCTCCTCACTTGTGCTCCATGGGACCACCGTCCTATTGGGAAGCATGTGGCGCTGTTTCAGAAAGGTCAGGTAGCAGAGCACCACACTGCTGAGTTGATGGAGGACAGCTGCTGCTACTGTCACCTCTGCCATGCAGGCCACCAGCTGTATGACTGAGCTCAGGTGAGAAGGTAAGACTTGATGTCCAAATAGAGGCCTCCCCTCTTACGCCCCATGCCCCACCGCCCCCTTGGCAGGCTGCTGGACAGCTGCAGCACCTACTGCCGTCTTTTGGGACCTTTCCAAACAGCAGCTTCTGGTAGCAGCCAAAGGGGCCTGGGAGCAGAAGGTGATCAGAGCGTTCAACACAGCCCTGTCCAAGACATGAAAGTTTTCTGGCTTCAGCCCCTTCCTGGTCTTGTTAGGTGGTGGCCCCAGCTGCTGGGAACACCTGCACAGCTTCGTGAAACCGCTCCGGAGTAAGGCGCTGCTTTGCCACTTACTTCAGTCTCTTGACCATGGTGAGGGTCACTGGGGCTGAATCCCTCTTCTTCACTCTGGGGACTCTGTCCTCACTCGTTCTTTCAGCATGTCTGGCGGAGAGGGGAACTGCTTCTCTTCGTCCTTAGAGCCGTCCTTGTCACTAAAGTTCAGCAGGCTCTGGTCATTTTCCTGCAGAAAATTGTAGAACTCCAGGTCTCTGTCCTTTAGCTGAGGGAGCTGGTCCTTGTGCTCAGAGGCATGGCCTTGACATTGGTCAGACATGGGGCTCCTTTCTGGCCCATCTAGGCTCCATGTGGCTCCTAGTTGTCGCAACCACTGGGGCTCCTTCTGGCTTGATTCTGACTCAGCAGAATCAAAGCCTGAAGCCAGGAACTCCTCTACCATCAGCTCCACCCGGCCCCTCCTGCGGCCCCATGGCACCGCCAGGACTTCCAGCGCTTCTGTCCACTCAAAATGTTGAAGAAGGGATGAGGGGCGTTAAGATGGCTGAAGTAGCCTTCCCTCTTCCTTTGAGAACATCATGAAATACAGACTCCAGTGCACAGTTACACAAGGTTGTAACCTGGAGAAGGCAGGGTACGAATCTGGCTCAGAAACAGAAGCTGTGTAAGTTTTTAAGAATCAAGTTCTTAGATAGATAGAGGCTATCAGTTCCAAGATAATTTTGGTTATATTACAAATCAGTTGCAGTCCCCTTCTTTTGTTTTGAAATGCAGTTGTATACCCTTTGTCATTGGAAACTGGGCATCTGTAAACTTTATAAATAATGAGCCTCTTCATATTACCTCAAATTTGATTGGACAGAATTAGATACAATAGTTTTGAAAATTAATTTAATCCAGAGGAACTTTCTTTGAGAAGGAGCTCGATTGAGATGAGGATGACAGAAATATGAGAAGAACATGTTTAGAATCCAGACTCATGCAAATCACTAACTGATAGTAGCCACATAGATGGTCAGTTGGGTTGTGGCATCACGTGTCTGGAATATTCTATGCAATAATAATAGCTACCAGAGGGTTCCAACTATCTTGGAATGCTGTCTTGAGTTGGAAGCATTTTTCCCTGTGTTATAATAGGTTAAAATCAGCCAAGAATAACAGATACCTCTTAATTCTAACTTACAGAATGAGACAGGCAGAGACAGAGAGAAAAAGAGATAGAGAGAGAACGAGGAAGAGAAATTTTTTTTTAACAAAACCTGGAGTGATTTCTTGGCTATTGACCCTATAAAAATTTTAGTTATGGCTGATTTTAGTGATCAATGAGACATTTCAAAATGCAGAGAGATTTTTGATATCAGAAATGTACCCCAGTTGGACTACTTGCAAAGATTTGTGGTATAAAATTTGAATATATAGGCTAGAAAACAGAATGGAAAAGGATGGGTTGATAGACAAAAAAAGGAGTTCAGAATAAACCAAGAGTTATCCAGAAATGCTTGTTTCTAATTAAATCATGAATCTGCACCTGATTTAAATACAGATATTAACTAATTTATCATTTCTAATGTCATCAGAAATCTTGATTGAACTAAGAAAAGAGAACAAAGGCAAGAAAACAGAATTCCTCTTTGGATTCTGCTGTAAAACATTGTGCACATATTTTATTCTATTCTCCGTAAAGTCCTCATCTATAAAATGGTCCTGATACAGTCTTATAAAATCAACAAAATTATTATCTGGTGATAAATGAGCCCAATATATGTAAACACTTTGAAGGGAAAAATCCATTGGAAAAATATGTTTTTTGTTTGTCTTATTTCTTACTATTTTATTCCTGTAATCCTGGAAGTCTCTGAGATATTAATGGTGATTCTGTTCTGTAACAACAAATACTAGGTGGCCCACATTCTTTCAGAAAAAAGAAACTTACTTTACATTATTTCCAACATTATTATGATTTTACAAATCTTAGAAAACAGAGGCAAAATAGAAAAATAAAAATCCCTAGTCATCTATCCAAAGAAAATGACTGTAAATCCTTTGATATATTTCATTCTAATATACCAATATATTTTTCTTTTTTCTCACTCTTTTGAAACACATTGATTTTTTTCTTACTCTACAATTTTCTTTCCTTTTAGCAACATGATTCACTGAGACACACGCACATCCCTACTCATCTAAAATTGCAGAACTATTTATTGTAAACATAATTTTAAACATGAAATTAATATTTAATCATGTGACAGTAGTAGAATTTACTCTACTGTTGTTAACTTTTGGGTAATTTTCAAAGTATTTTTGTTACAGGCAATGTTATCATGATTTACGTATTCATGTTTTCTGAATTGGAATAGAATCCTAGACATGAGAATACCAGGTTAAGAATTCTAGACATGAGATAAAGGCGCAAACATATGTGGATTTTTGGAAATCTTAATGTGTTTTGACAGTCACTTTAACAAAACACCCACAGGGAGGTACCCACAGTGCCTCCAAGTCTTTAAGGAGAACCCACCACAACACACACTTGTGAACATTAACTAATGCATTAGCTGATGCTTTGATTATTATTCCTTTGATTATTAGATACAACACTTTTTAAAATTAATTTAATCCACAAGGACTTTCTTTTAGAATGAATTCGATTGAGATCAGGATGACAGAAATATGAGAAGAGAAATGCATGTTTTGAATCCACCCTCATGCAAATCCCTGCTTGGTGGTACTTGCTGAAGAAATATGTGCTACCTTCCTTGTTAGCCAGTTTGTGAATCCTATCTTCACATCCTCTGGCCACTTACCATTCAGGTCTTAGATTCTTCTTATCAAATTTTAGGAATTATTTGCATATACCTTATCTTTTATACTTGCTGCAAATAAAATGTTTATCCATTTTCTCTTTGCCTATTGCTTATTCGAAAAGTGTTTTCAACTATGGCTAAATCTTACTTCCCTGTGTCACAAATACCAGACACTGACTCATTAATTTAAAATAACTATTCTGAACGCAAAGCAAAGCAATTACCCATCTTGTTTCTCCTTCCTGAACTCTGATTGGCCAGAGCTCTTTCTGTCTCTGGTTTTATTATCTATTTGTTAATTTATTCGTTTCTTGCTTGTTTTCCTATTTCTTAATGATTGAACAATGAAGGCTTTTTGGCCAATTTGTATTACTTTTCTGTTGGCAGTAGTTAGTGTAAGGAGATGTAAAAAGTAAGAATTACATACACCTTAGTCTTACTTCAATTCCCAGTACAGTTTTCATAGTAAATGCAACATAACCACATGTATTTTTAATATAGTTTTCATAGTTAATGGCATATGATCAGATATACTTTTCATGAATGCTTAATACATAAATGCTATGTGGATCTTAAAATGTTGTACCTGCTCACAATTATTTTATATTTTATCATTTTAGCAAAGCAATCTGCTGCAACTCTATGGGACAGTATGCCATCTTTCTTCACTAGAGGGTTTTCTGGAAGTTAAGGTAGACTGAGTTTGTTTTGTCCACTGTGCTATATCTCATTTTTAATAAGTCAACTGTCCAAATTATCAAAAGTAAGAGTTATGGATACTATTTATAGGCAGGTGATTACAGAAACTGAATATAGAAAAGTTAAAATGGAATGAGAGACACAGAAGAAAGATTCATAAACCACCTCTTTTGATATCTTGCTGTAATTCTTTTCATTCTTTTTAAAAAAATGATATACTTAATCACTCTCTTTTTTGGACAAATTGATTGTTTCCAGCTTCTAGGTGTTTATTCTTTGAGCAGTAAATTCTCTTTTAATTTTTAAAATATTTTGAAGGAAATACTTCTAAATACACTGTAAAACCCTTTACCTTCTTGAACAGAAAATAGAAAGGGTTGTTCTACCTTTTCTTGCTAAGTCTGTGTCATCACCAAGAATGAATTACTACATAGAAGATAATGTCCTCAGTGGTTGTTGTAGACTTGCTTACCTTTCACACAAGGGGGCAATCTGTTTCTAAGGATGTTTATGTGGATCTGTTTGAGTTTTAACATTGAAATATCATGTATATCTTCACATAGATTTCTCCTTAAATATAGCCAATGTACATCAAAATATTCATTTCTGGCCCTTTGGCTAGTGGGGATTTGGTGTCATTATTCATAAATTGACATTCCCAATCTTTAAAATCTTTCTATATACATAAAAATAGAGTTTCTTATCTAGTGCTGCGTTGTTTAATAAATACATACTCAGTAGTGGTTTCTGTCTATGCACAAATGTATCACTCACATCCTCAGATAATGCAGGTCATTATTCTTCTTGGTGCCAAACTTAATCAGATAACCTGAGCTTTGCTTTTTAGAGATGAAATATTACATTAGCTATAGGACATTAACAAGAAAAACAATGCAACTGTAGACTGAAATGCCTCTGATAATTCAATTTTCGTATGTGTTATGCTAATACTGCCAAGCAGATGTTATAGCTCTGTGGCTATTTTACATGGGCTGCTGGAGGAAAGACCGATGATGCTTTTCAAATCAATAAAACATATGACAGTAATGATGAAGAGAGAATATCCATTCTGGTAACTTTTAAATGATATTCCCATTGGCAATGGCTGTTTTGGAGTATGTGTTAGGCAGATTGTCGTACTTTCAAGTTAAATCCAGTGATGATTCTTTCTCATCCAAAAGGAGCTGGATATGATTTTTATTCTTTGAAAAACTCCAGAGGCAGTGATATGAAGGTTTGAACATTTCACAAATAATTACATACATTTGGTAAAACCAATTCTCACTTAGTTTTGTGTTATGAAGGAAACTATTGCTCTGGGCAGATCTAATGACCCTCCTTCTGCAGACAAGGATGACTACTGTGTGTGCAGGATATAACTGGATAAAAGGATTCAGACTATTGAACCCCGGATTCTGACCCCATTTTGTAGATTCTAAGCCTCTAGCTGCTGCTTCAACCAAGTGTCACGTTTTCTCAGGTGGCTGATGGTGTGAAATCACTCCATACTTATCCTGGGTCTTTTGAGTTTGTTTGTTTTTCTTATTGTTGTTGCTGTTGTTAAATACTTTTGCCCTGTGACTTCACAAAAGGCATTTAAATTTTTCCATATGATATTGATTTCATACCAACGGTGATGCTTTACCTTCTTTGTGTGCTATACATTTCTCAAAAAGTTACTACATGATTAGATACCATGATAATTGATGAGAGAAAGTGAGGAATTCCAGACAATTTTCAAATTTCTTATATTGCCATCTTGAAATACTACTTACAGTAAAATATCAACCTAGGCAGAAGGAAATCTGAAATTAGAAAATTACCATTTGGCAATCACCATAATAATAATTGTTTAGACAAGAGTTGTCAATAGTTACTAAATCAAGAGGATGAGAGTTTTATAAGAAACAGGATATCCTCAATACCTCCCCACAAGATGCTTACTAATTACAAATGCAAAAATAGTCTCCACAGTGTAGAACCTGTCAGGTACCCTTCACCAGGTGATCAAAGTTAACTTTACCAGTAATGGGATAAACAGGTATCATATGCCTCCTGATGAATGATTCACCAAAAGTACAACATCTCTTCTCTGGTGTTCCTGCCTAAAATGTATAATTTGAATTGAGTTATGAGAATACATCAGACAAATTTAAATTTATTCTGTCAATAAAGGGAGTGCACTCTTCAAAAATGTCAAGGATATGATAGAAAAAGAAAGACTAATGAACTGTACCCGATTAAAGAAGACTAGTGAAGAATGACAACTAAATGCAACATGTGGTCCTGGCTTGGATCCTGGACCAGAAATTTGTTTCTTTTGCTATAAAGAACATCAGTGGGATCATTGAGATTTGAATAAGAAATGTAATAGGGCCGTTTTAATGTTAATTTTCTGAATTGGATCATTGAACTGTGGTTATGTAAGAGAATTTCATGACTTTTAGGAACTACACACTGAAGTATTTAGGGGGAAAAAGGTCTACATTTCAGAAATGAGGGCTTGGAAAGAGCTACTCAGCGCTAGGACATTCAGGAGGCATAGCCACAGGGACAAGGCACAGTCTGAGGAAGATTTCTATAGCTACTCTCTGTATGTGCCTCTCAAAGTGCACTCCATGGACCAGCAATATTGATACAGCTTGACAGTTGTTAGACATGCAGAAGTTTTGGCCCTACCTAAGACCTGCTGTTGGAAAACCTGCATTTTCATAAGCTCGTCAGGTGATTGGTATATTGTGAACTCTGAGAAGCTCTGCTCTATGTCACCTTCGTGATATGTATAGTATGGCTTGAGTCATAAAAGTGAGGTAGGCAGAGCTGGAGTCTTGCTGTGCTTAGATATGTTATCCTTGGAATATGCTTGGAATGCCAGGTCTTATTATTTTTACTACCCAAGTATATAATATGTTAAAGATCGAAAGACCTAAAAACCCTTTAGAATCAGAATTTTCTGCTTTCCTTATCTTTAACTAGAATTTTCAACTGAAAATCTATAATTAATGGGTTGTAAAATCAGTGTAGAAGGTTATGATCAGTATTATTTTAAGTGAAATGGCATGGAATGGAATAGAAAATGTGAAAATTCATCACACATAGTTAGATAAGTGCTGTGGTCACCCTGAAGTGGTGGAATGGCTGCAGAATTTGGTTCACATGTGAAGACTGATGGACGATGCCACACAGACACCAAGAAAGTAAAAAAAAAAAATGCTAACCACACAATAGGCTTTCTGAGGAGACCAGAGCAACTCCCAAGCAGCTTGAAAAATGACTTCAGAGAGGTACAAAAGGAGAGTGGCTCGGGGTTTTTATGGTGGTCAGAGAGTGGAGATGTGGAAAAGATTTCCAGGGGCCCTGAGTGGTTTGAAATCCCACACCTTTCCCATCTCCAAAGGAGGGAGCTTTCTTATTAGTCTGCCCAGATATAAAGTGAGAGATAAAGGGAGAATGATGGGGCATGAAAGCTGTCAGCAGTCAAACGTCAAAAGCAGAATCACACTCTTTATCACAATGAGAATTACTTCATCAAAGTTTTTGCAGTATTACGTGTGCAAGAGTGTATGGACTGTATTTTGCCAAATATATTATTTTGGTTTGTGGTCAAGAAAGTCTGAAAGTTTGAAAGCCAGAAACCTAAAAGTTATTGAACAGGTTGCATTCAATTATAGATCGACTTAAAGAATATAGATTCATAGATTTATTTTCCCCCAAGTTCATCACCATATTAAGTGCAGAAATGAATTTTAATGATCTTACCCAGGCTCTTACTGTCTCCCTTTTCTTTTATTCCACGGAATTTAAGGACTGAGAAATTTAAAGCCCATTTATTCACGCTCTTACTGCCTGCCAAGCCATTTGATCTATCTGGAGGGCATTACCACAGTTATTTCACTTAATTTAACCTTGAGAATTAGACCCTATACTCTAATCCCAGCATAGATGTAGATTGCAGAACAGTTTGATGGTATAAATACATGAATCTCTCAGTCATTATATTAATTTTTCTCATAGCATCTTACTTTGATACTTCACTCTTGTCTATTGTTCTGCACACGTGGGGGTGGATTTCTTCAACTTTCAGAATCCACAGGAACAGACATTCAAAATAACCTCCTTTGTCTATCCAGCAAAGGTTCTTACTGTTATTTGGTTTACCTAGACAGCGATAAAATTTCTGTAATATACTTTATTATCAAACAGAATTTAAAACAAAAAGATTTTATTTTAGTCAGCCTATAAATATATTTAGAACTTGTTTTGCCCCGTGACTCCTCCTGTTGACCCCCTCTTCCCAGCCCTGATCCTGATTACAGCATTACACGATGTTCCTATGCGTTAGGGTGTATTGGCTTTTATCTAATTATCTAATTCTCTCCTTTTCCCCAGAGTTTTAGCAATAAGTCATAGTCACATCACTATGATCTCCAGAGAAGTTCCAACATTCTGACATAAATAAGAACTATTTAGATTAATGACTTTTTATTCTTGAGCTAAGCGTACTTTTGAAATGTGTATGATTTTAGCATTGCTATTTAGGCAATGCAGTGAGATGATGCCAACCATACACACACACACACACACACACACACACAGCCACATTCCTTTGATAGACAGATGGAAAATGTTGATTAAAATGATATCACTTTTCAATGTTAATTGGACTGTGATCTCACTGTATAATAAGCTTCCATTTTCAAAAAGTCTGCACTGTGAGGTGTTTTGGACACTGCATTTTAGATTAGAACATACTTGAATTTACAGTCTGCTGCCTTAAAAAGCACAATTACCACTCTTTAAAGGAACAACATAAGTCTTTGGGTAATCTGGCATATGAGTGTTTTGTGATATTGTTCTTCTAGAAGCAATGTCTCAGGTGTATGAATTGAGAGCCACGTGAAGAGAAAAGGAGAGCAAAGACACATTTCTGTTTTGTTTCTTTTCCCCTGGGTACTTCTAGAGATTTTTATCAATAAATTGAACATTTTTATTTTCATGTTTTCCTTCCTATGCTTTTTCTTTCGTTGCCACTTCTGCCTTTTAAAATTATTTTTCTGTTACTTTTCTCTTCCTCTTGCTTCTTTTTCCTGTCTATTCCTATCTATTCTCTTAAACGCTATAAAATCAAAAGCTATAGATGGGCTTATGGAACAATGTTGATTAGATAAGAGGAAATGAGGGTGGGCTTTTTTTCCCCCACCTAAAAATATGCTCAGTGTAGAGTTCTTTTATTTCAATTTTCAAAATTGCCTAAGATTTGTCTGAATTTATAATTGGAAAAGAGTCGGAGGCGGTGCTTAGTCTTGCTCACAGCAGAGCAATAAAGATAAATTACCTTGCTTTGGTGGTCTATATCTCATATGGTCTTGAACTTACAAGAGTAACGGCACATTTGGAAAAAACTCCTTAGTGATGAGAAGGGAGAAGTACCATCTATTCCTATTGGCTTGTCCTGTTCAGAACCTCTGTCACACGGCATTCCTATGTACCGTGTGCCCCCAATTCCAGGAGGAACACATTTCATTAAAATACCTTGATTCGTTTTCAAGGTCTCATTTTTATTCACCTTGATGGCTATACCACCAGACATTCAAACTTGTTATTGTATTATTAAACTAAAATTTGATTTCCAGCAAGTTTAAGAAATAATGGCTGTCTACCAATATAAAGTAGTCAAATGATAATGTATGTGAAACTAATCAGTCAACAACTACTGTTTAAGGTAATTTGCTATTTTAACTTGTAAGTTTCAAAGGTCAAGGACAAAACCACAAATGATTGAAAATGAAGTTTAGTTGACAATTTAGTTATGAAGCATTATACGTTACATAAAAATAAAAATATATTAGTGTGTTATTTGCACATTAGAAGTATTTTTACCTAAATCGTCAATTAAAATATTGAGTAGGAATGAGTATTAAAGTATTCCATGGATGACTTCCTTCTGTACTGACATAACTAATAATTAACATTTTTTCATAGTAATATTCAACTAAATATCTCATACCACTATCTTTCAGCCCATATGTTAAGTCTAATCTGAAAATTGAGGATGCCAAAGAAATTGCTAAATGCCTTACTAATCTCATGATAAACACAACTACTTTTATTGGCAATGATCTACATTTAGATCAATATATATGAACACATCTGTATTTGTTAGTAATAAATGACTTTGGCTCCTCATCTTCATTATTTTATTGGCTAAATATTAATAAAAATATGTTTGCTAATCTATTCTAGCAACTCTACAAATCAACATAACTCTTACCATTTAGCTTTAATTTCCAAAAGGCTTATTTTTTCTTAATTATGATATTTACTAATCTTAATTCTTTGGGTTATATTTCCATTCAGTATCATCTTTCAAAGACCAACTCAGCACAGAGATTGCTTCAACATGCCTCTTCAGCCCCCTGGGATAATTTTTAACAGAACAGTCAATTGAAAAAGAGCAGATATCAGTGTGGAGTCACCCCAAGATGGAAATTTTCAAAATCAATAATAAAAACTGGGTTTTGCAACCGTCAGTCATCATTCTTGTTATGGAGATTAAGAAGGGTGTTTATAAAGAGACTTTCTTTGGAGACAGCTATACTTGAGGTCTGTAGAATACAGGTGGAAATTGTTCAAGCCTGGTGAGGACACCCTCACCAAACTGTTGAGAAAGTTTAATAACGTGACCTACAACGTTGAATGGTGGATTTCTGTCTGGCTTCCACCTGAAAAATACATGAGTTCTACGTGATCAAGCCATCAGCTGGTAGAGAGGCTGAACAAGAGGTGCTTTCACTTGCAGAGTTTATTGAAGCAAAAGATACATGAGTGTTTTCCATGAGTGGTAGGCTACAAGGGGATGAGGGTTGACCTGGTAGCACTTTAATCTGAAGAGGTCCCTGTAGAGTAGAGTGGACCAGCAGAAAACAAGATGAAAGGAGTGGAAGTGAGAGGAAAATGCATCTGTCTGCTTTATGGGCAGTGCAGTATACCTTCCTAGCAAGACCTCTGAAAAACCCATAAACAGGGCCCTAGAAGGGTAGACCTCAAACACGAACCATGCCTAGCTACTGCAAAGCCATCTAAACCCAGCACCAGTCAGGTAAAAGTTTTCCTGTTTTCTCTTACTCTCTTTCCTCTCTAAACTCAAACCCGAGGGAGATCAGAATCCTCTTTTGGCAAATGGACAAATGAATAAGAAAAGCAAAATAAACAGCAATACCACCCTACCCTATTTGCTGGCCTCTTGCCTGCAGAATGTTGTAACAAAGGAGGGGAAGATTTAATTTTATAATATAAGAGTTTTATCATTATATGGGTCTTATAATTATAACTTCTAAATTGAAACAGTATTTCCTGACTTAATGAGACCATATGATTATTATATATGAGTAATCAGAAAAGTCAGTGGACTGACTTAGTTTTCATGAACATGCGAGTAAAAATTTTGACCACCAAATTGATTTTTTAAAGTTTTTATTATGGAAAATTTCAAGCATATACAAAAGTAGAGATCACGGTACAATGAACTCCCATGTACCTATCACCAATCAGGATGGCCATCCCCTCATGACCAGCATCTTTCATCTATACTGCCACCTCTGGATTTATTGAAGCAAATCTCAGATATTATATCACCCGCTGAGTTAATTTTGAAGAGACAAAGGGGACAGAGTTACTTTAAGATTATATTTTAAGAGTCTTACAAGTTTAACAGTTGTAGAGCAGAAGATATATTAGTGTTTCTGTGTGCCATGTCAGGGACACGGCTGGCCTGGATTTTAAATCATGCTTGAAGAGGGCTGCATTTATCAGATTCAAGAAAGTTGAATTGATTTAAAGTGATCTGAGACTGTTGTCTCTTAACCCATTTTGGGCTTCTGGGCAGTAATTCATTCTCTCTCTTGGAATTTATTGTGAAACATTTCATTCACACAAGGGAATGTTTTAACGCCTTTATAAGGTATAGATAATATAATCCAGGTAATAGAATTATCAATACTAGGGAAACTCTCTGTGTATTCTTCTCTGACCCCAGCCCCTTGCTCCCTCTCTCTGTGATAATGATGATCTCCACTTTTGTATTTAGTATACAATTGGTTTTTCTTGTTTGTTTTTGTTTGGTTTGGTTTGGTTTTTTGGTGAGGAAGATTGGTCCTGAGATAATAACTGTTGCCAATCTTCCTGTTTTTTTCCTCCCTAAAACTCCAGTACATAGTTGTATACCCTAGTCGTAGGTCATTCTAGTTCTTCTATGTAGAATGCTGCCACAGCGTGGTCTGATGAGTGGTGTGTAGGTCTGCGCCCAGGATCCAAACCAGTGAACCCCAGGGCCACAGAAGCGGGGTGCCCAAACCTAACCATTTGACCATGAGGCTGGCCCCATACAATTAGTTTTTAAAGAATTGCTTCACATCTGTGTATCCTTAAAATATAGTCTATTACTTAGTTTTACATATTTTTGAACTTTATGTGAAAAATATTATTGGTGACGGACATTTGGATGGTTCCTAGTGTTTCAGACATTATAAATAATGCTGCTGTGAACATTCTTTTATTTTTGTTATGAAGAAGATTCACCCTGAGCTAACATCCATTGCTAATCTTCCTCTTTTTGCCTGAGGAAGATTAGCCCTGAGCTAACATCTGTGCCAGTCTTTCTCTACTTTGTATGTGGATGCTTCCACAGCGTGGCTGATGAGTGGAGTAGGTCCACAACCAGGATCCAAAATCCTGAACCTGGGCTGCCAAAGTGGAGAGTGAGGAACTTCAACCACTCAGCCAAGGGGCCGATCCCTGAACTCTCTTTTATATGACTCCCGGGGCATCTGGGCAGGAAAATCTCATGGGTATATGCCTAGGAGTGAACTTGCTGAGCCATAAGCCTCTCATCATCAACTTCACTGATTGAATTTAAATTTATCTACAAAGTGTTTTTCCAATTTACATTCCTGCCAGCTCTGTGTGATAGTTCCCATTGCACCACATCCAGAAACAACCCCGAAATAGGCTAAGTGTTTAAAGTTTTGTCAATCTGATTACTGTGGAATGCTAATTCAATATTGTTTTGATTTATAATTCCCATAGTCAAATAAAGTTGAGTATATTTTCATCTTTTTATGTGTCTTGTGTGCCTGTCTCGTCTAAAATGCCTGGCTTTGGTTTTTGACCAATTTTTAATTTGTTTGAATTTTTTTCCTTCATTTGTAAGAGTAATTGATTTATTCTGTATACAGACTCCTTGCCAGTTTTATGTGTTGAAAATCTATGGTTTTTAATTACACTTCTAAAATGGTGCCTTTGAGGAATCGGAAGCTTTAAATGTATAAATCTTATTCTTATGAGTTGCCCTTTTTATATCTTGTTGAGTAAGTTCTTTCCTACCTTAATGTCATGACATCTTCTGTTTTTACTTCTAAAAGCTTTAAAGTTCTGTTTGTAACATTTTCATATTTTTATCTGGACTTGATTTTTGCTTGCGGTGTGAAGTGAGATCCAAACCCGTCTTTTGCAAAATCAATACCCAGTTGTGCGATCATTGTTCACTAAGCAATCCATTCTTCCCCCAGTTGATCTTCAGAAACAATTCCCATTTGTATCAACACTGGCAAAACTTGGGAGTCTGCTTTTGGATTCACTACTGTCCCCTTGGCTGTTTGTCTATCCACATACCAATGCTACTCTTTAGTTATTATTGTAATTTTGTAATGATTTCTGGTAGGATAAAGGTAATGTCCTTTTGCGTTCTTATTAAGAAAAGTCTTTTCTTGAGACTTCATAGACTTTAGAATTACCTTATGTTGGATTTTGATTGGAACAGAAGTTAATATATAAACTAATATTGGGAGAAATGTCAAATTTATAACAGTGTATCTTCTCCATGGATATGTTAAGTTGAACAGCATGAAATTGCTGATATTTGACCATTTTTGACCCGTCAAAAGAGCAGTTTCATATAGTTCAACTTAATAGTTTGTCTCTCAATTTATTTGTATCTCTTTAATATCTTTCATTAAAATTTGATTATTTTCTCCATGAATTCACATACATTGTTTGTTAAATTTAACCCTAGGCACATATTTTTTATTTTAATCTATTATTGTAAAGTAAATCCCTTGTAAAATTATACTTCTGTTTTGCTAATATAAAAAAGTGCAGATAATTTCCTTAAATTCATCTTTTATCGATTAATTTTATTTCCTTAACTAGATCGTTCAGTAGGTTATTTATATAAGAGGTGATTGGCAATATCTTTATCTCATTCAATTCTTGGTTTTAAAAGAAAGGTTTCCAACATTTCACTATTAAAGTATAATGTTTTCTGGAGGTTTTTTGTTTGTTTACTTTTTTTTTACTGAGGAAGATTTGCCCTGAGTTAACATCTGTTGCCAATCTTCCTCTTTTTGCATGTGAGCCACAGACATAGCGTGGCCGCTGACAAGTGGTGTAGGTCCACACCCAGGACCTGAACCCTGGCCTCCAAGGCGGAGCATGCTGAACTTAACTACTAGGCCACTGGGGCTGGCCCTGCTGGAGATTTTTGATCAATAACCTTAATAGTTTTATGAATGATCTTTTTTAATCCTAGTTCGCAAAAGACTTTATCTTGTCATGAATGAAGTTTGAATATTATTAACAGATTTTTCTGCATTTATTGATAAGAACATGTAGATTTTTCCATTTAACTAATATATATAGTGCAGTATCTTGATAGGCTTTTATGGAGAAATATATATATATTTTCCCTGTATTTTTTATTTTTTATGTTTAAAAGATCAGATAACATGCTTACATAAAAGCAAATAAATATGTAGGTATAGCACAAAATAATATTTATAAAACTAACACCTAATTGCTTTATTTAGCTCAAGAGATAGAAAACTGTCAATAGTTCAAAGGCTACCTAAAAATAAATACTAGCCAAAATTTTGTAAAAAATAATTTACCTGTATTTTCTTCTGCCCTCTGCCCTGGAGGGAGACACTCTCTCTGTCCTCCCAACTCGTTTGCTGTACAAACATCCTTGACAGTTTGCAACCAAAGCTGAAACAAGATGTGCGGCAACATGAGACTCGTGGAGAACCCTGGCCTTTGATGTCTTGTGCTGACTTCGTGGGATTCGGAGTTGTCTATTTTAGGGAGGTAGATGTGCTCTCTCTGCGAAGAAGGAGTTAAGAGAGATTTGGAGACCAAAAAGGCAGATTGTAACAAAGACCACGAATGCTCATTGATATCCATTCTTTCTCTTCATCCTTGATTTACCAAGAGACGCATTTCCCAGACCTCTTGCAACTGTGTGGAACTGTGTGATTAGTTCTTATCAATGGACCGTGGGCTGAAATAATGTGTGTTAACACTTGCCAGCATTAAGAGTGCCACTTTCCAAGTGTTCTTTTTTTCTTTTGTGTGATAGCTAGATGCAAAGAATCCAAGACCTTAGAAAATGACAAATGTACACAATGAATAGAGTCTAGGTTCCTGAAGAACCAAACGGAGCAAAGCCTCCCCTCTGACTTCCAATACATTGTAAAATTAGTGAGAAATAGGTATGTTTTCTTGTTAAACCTCTGAAATGTTGGAGTTGTGGCTACAGCAATTAGCCTTCCCTGACTGATAGAGATCATAATAATTTATAACTACATTTTATTGGGTGCTTGTTGTATGATAGACACATCCGCTACCAGAGTTAATAGGCTTCACTCACAAGCCTATGATACAGGTTTTATTAACCCCCTCTGAGAGATTAACTTGCCTTTTCAAACTTGTCACATGGCTGCTAAGTAAAGGAGTTAGGACTTCAAACTAGTTCTAAGTGGACCCCTAATTTGTGCTCTTGACCTATTCTCTATTATGTCGTTCGTTAACTTCTTGGTGTACCAAAACAACAAAAGCAACAACTCATCCTTAGTCTTGGGTAAATTCATCAACCCAAACTGTGAAGATCTCACACTGTAGCTCTCATTAATGCTTGGTCAGTAGGGTAATAGCTCATAATTACAACTCAGCTGAGGGGAAATATGAAGCATCCTCATAAACTAACTGTTTTATTAATTATGCATGTGACATTGCTGGTTAACATTTATCATTGCTCTAAGTTTATAGAGAACTGAAGCTCTGATCATGTACCTGGAAAACCACTTCCGTCAGGTTAACTTCTAGTTTTCCCACGTATACATATATGAATGTATTGATATGTATATAATATTTTACCTATGCTACTAAAGATATTTGAAAGTACACTTTAAAATTTTTGAAACAATCTCAAAGTTATGCAAATTAAATTTTTTTTTAAATTTTAAAATATTTTTATGTATTTTTTAAAAGTAAGTGGTTGACCTGATACCATCACCTCTCAATTTCTTTATGTACTGCCTACTACCAAGAACATTCTTACAAATAAATGCAGTGTAACCATCCCTCTTTCTTTCTTTCTCCCCTCCAAACACACACACACACATGCACACTTATTTCTACATTTGTCTATATCTGTATATTGAAAACCATAAGTTCATATCAAATACCTTCAATTCTAATCCATTATCACATAGTTTAATCTACTTTTTCCCCTCTCCAAATTTGTCAACTCCTTCTTCTTCAGGGAGAAACCAGCTTTCACTATCCTTCACAGACATACTTTCTGTTGTGCCCCATCTACTTCCCCTGTGTGGATGCCTTGCTTGCCATGCTCAGGCTCCAGCACTCTGTGCCAGCGTGCTCCTCCTTTGTGAACATCCTTCTTACTCTTCTTGGGCTCTGACTACCCATGCCAGGCCATCCCTCTGTGTGTGTTCCCTTCTCACTTCACGTGGGCTTTGATGCCTCACACATGACCCTCCTCCCACACACACACACACAATGCACGGATGTGTTCCTCACCCTGCTCTAGCTCTAACACCCTCCTCAGGCGATCCCTTGAGACATCCTCCATATCCTGCCCAGGCTCTGACGCCAAACATAGATGCCCTCCCTACCCTATTTGGTTGCAATATCCCACGCAGGGCATCTGCAATTCTCCCTATGGGACATGTTTTAAACACAAAAAGTATGTCTGTGAAGGATAGTGAAAACTAGCTTCTCCCTGAAAAGGGATTGAGAAATTTGGAAAGGGAAAAAAGTAGAATAAACTATGTGGTATTGGATTAGAATTGAAGATATTGTAATAAACTTGAGGTTTTCAGTGCTGTGTATAGATATTAAAATGTCTACTTCTCTCTGCCCTTCCTAATGACTTTGAATCCAAATTGTTCTGGAATGGAAGGAAAGAGGAAGAAGAACCAAAATGACAACTTTTAATGGTTGCATTCTTTTTTGTGTTTTTGCTATGAGTTTTAAATTCATTCTTCTAGTCTTGAATGTCTTAACAGTCTTGAATTTTTCTCTATAGTTTTTGGAACCTCAGCTTATTTTTTTAAAAGAAGATTGCTGCAAGTGAAATTACTAGATTGCAGCATGTAAAATTCTTAGACTTTTATAATGTTACAAGAAAAGAAATCCCTCCCTCATTGTTTTAATCTCCATTTCCTTAATTACCAATAAAATTGCCCATTTTTCGTATTTCACATTTTTCCCTGTGAAGTATCTCTTCATGTTAACTGACACTATTTCTTACAGTGCTTTCCCAATTAGTTTTGAAAAACTGTTTATATTAAGCAAAGTCATACTTTGTCATACTTATTGCAAATATGCTTACTAGTTTTTCATTTAGCTTTTATGATATATTTTTAATGTACCATAATTTAAAACATTTTTAACATTATCGAATAACTTCTTTGGCATATTTAGAAACTTGTATCTCCATGGTAACTTAACTGTTTATCTATAGCTTTCTTCTAGGGCTTTTATGGTTTCATCTTTCATATTTAGCTCTTTAATACATCCATCAGAGATTTATTTTATGTGCTTTCTGGTGAAGATTTTAATTAATTATCTTTTTCTAAATAGGGCACAATTTTCCCAATATCAGTTGAATATATTCCTTTATTTAAATACTGTCATTATATTTATATTAATATCAAATTGGGGCAATTTATTTTATCCTGTCCATTTCTCAGGTCTTATGCCAATACCACAGTGTTTTAATTATTGTATGGTTAAATAGCTGATAGACCAAATAAATTCCTTTCATGCTTCATATTATTCAATCCTTCCAGTTTGTTTTAGAATCATCTTTCTTGTTTTTCCCAAAGAGACTTTAAAGCGGGCTTAACCCAAGATATTTTCTCTCTCACTCAAATCTATGATGTGTCTCTCCTTTTACTCAGCTTTTTTGTTTCTTGGTAAAGTTTTCGTCTTTCCTTTTTGCTCTTATTACTAGTCGTTTTATACGTTTTGTTGTCATTGTGAATGGCTTCACATTTTTTCTTGTATTTTCCAGGTTTTCTTTCATATAGGGAAATTATTGACTTTGGTATATTTACCTTATGCCAGGCTATTTTTACTGTAGTCCTTCATGCTACAAATATTGTATCATGTTTTTCTTGATATTTTAGGAATAAAATGATATTGACTGAAAACTTCCCATGTGTCTTCTCCCAAATAAACTATATTTAAATAAATTTGTCAGTACATTATGGGAGCTAAATTTTCCCACCCACATTCTTCTCTGGGATGGTGAATTTACATTAGTGATAGCTTGCTGGAAAATATACTAGAAACATTAGAAACTACTACAAAGCCCATGTCCATAAGAGGAGATATAGATGACAATTTAAATATCTATTTCTATTAATACAAATAATACACAACCTCAATATGACGTAAACAATTTATTTTAATTACAGATTTAGTCTTTTTTTTTTTTACGAGGAAGATGAGCCCTGAGCTAACATCTGCTGTCAATCCTCCTCCTTTTGCTGAGGAAGACTGGCCCTGAGCTAACATCCGTGCACATCTTCCTCTACTTTATATACAGGCGCCTGCCACAGCATGGTTTGACAAGCAGGGCGTAGGTCTGCACCCAAGATCCAAACTGGCAAACCCTGGGCCACCAAAGTGGGACATGTGAACTTAAGTGCTGTGCCACTGGGCTGGCCCCCAGATGTAGTCTTAATACGTGTTTTTCTAAATCAATAATTTTTTTCCTTCTCTGTGTTTGTATATAGACCATTCTTGAATCCAATTTCTAATAATAATGACTTGCATTTCAAAGTCATTCTGTATTATATCGATATACAACCATCATGAAATAATAGATGCTTTAGGAAATCTCAATCCTTGAGTCCAGGCATATATGATATGAATTTGTAAAGTGCATTTTTAACAAGAAATTTTATAAAGTTGACTAATGTGTGAACATGGAATGAAAAAGATACCTTTTTAGACATTAACTTGAAGATCAGTCAGTATAGGCTGCAGCTTTATTTACCCTTCAGTGAGCTTCACTGAGGATGGGACCTTCTCTCCTGTCTGTTCTGTTCTCAGTTCTACTGAACTTCTGTGTTTGCCTCACTACCCTGTGTCGGGCCAAAAATAGTAAGTGGTGAAGCATTACCCAAGAATTATTTAGATTTTTCTAATTGGGAGGAAAAATGTCTTAAAATATTCTTTTTTCTTTTTAAATAGTGTGCTATCACAAGTGAGTGATTTTGTTTTGCTCTTGTCTAAATATTCCAAGCCTCATAACCATAATTTAGGTCTCTAAATTCCATGAGAACTATTAACTTATCCTTGGAAACTTAATCTATGAATATCTGAGTGTTTATGTCACCTCAGGACAGGAAATCCTAAGGGGTCCACTGGCGTTTTCTTGAAGATAAATGTCTATATCTATGTACGTTGGTTTTGTTAGTAAACTTTTAATTAGTCCATATTTTGCTTCCTCATTTATGTAGAGAATCTCACTAATTATCTTGGAACATTAGGCTGGGTACAAAACCTGGTGAGACTTTCTGTGGGCAGTATCATTTTTCAACATGTTTCCAAGGATGTGGCAATGGCTGGGATGCTAATGTACTTGTTTAATGGCTACCTGGAGTAAGAGGATATGCAGCACTCATTCCGCAGAAATTCTTCTCTTCACCTTCAGCAAGATGTTAAATGCTTTTAAATAGCTCTTCTGTACTGTTTTATTGGTGTTAACAGAACAATTATGGCTGTTACTGGCCATCCTTCTAGCCCTCTGCTGCTTCACTTCCACAGCACGCGTGTCTGGCTACCAGAAATGTCATAGATCATAGTTTCAAGCATCATCCTTAGATGGTAAAATTGGTGATATCATTGAATGACAGATTCAAAAGTATCATAAAATGTCTCACAGACAGATGGCAAATATACCACTGTTTACATTTTTTAAATGAATGCTACAGATGGTAAGAAATTATTCCACCATGTTTAATAGGAGAATTCCACAGCATTTCTACAAAGGCACTTTTCTTTTTACTGCAAGGAAATATATTCAGCAATTTAGCTACCAACCACTCTTTTGCCTTCCAAATTGTATATTGGAAACATATGGGAAAGATGTCTAAAGAGCCCGTATTCATTTTTTCTTTATGTGTCCTGAAATTTATTGAGTAGTAAAAATAAGAATGAGAAAGGTATATGGATATATTCATTCTTTTGGGAAAAAAATGATAATTTTTAAAGTCATTTTTAAGTAATTTACTCATTCAATTACAACATGTTTCATTATTAAAATTTTTGGCTATAAAGGAAACATTTAAATGTCACATGTGAATGTTTTAAAGAACATCATTTTTTAATGTACTTATAGTCTGTCTTGCATACTAATTTTCTGCTTATTTTATGAAATGATGATATAACAAAATGTTTTGAGTGACAGGAATAATTCAATAAATTAAATAAGCCTTTGAAAACAAGAATGTAAATTTTCTATTTGATTATACATATGATTATAGTTATAGTAGCAGAGTAGCAGATTAGGGCACTTTGCATAAATAATTGTCCATACCTTAAAATATTTTGTTCTGTTCTCTCACAAGTGCACAGATATCCCTTGTACATTGATCAGGACGTCAGCCCCTCCATAATCGAACTTGCTGTACATCACATATTCTAAAAAACAAAAATTTAATTCTAACATCAAGATCCCTTTGTAGAACTTCAATATCTCACCTCCTTTCTTTTGAACAATTATTATAACTGTCTTCTTTTTCAAATGTACATTTAACTTTTCAAAAGTGTAAATTTGACCTATTTGAAAAATATGCATTATCAGATTTTCCCTTTCAAATAGGTTTTTGAAATATTTCTTACTTGTGAGAATAAGATCGTCCCTTCCTGGAGGACTGGTGGTGGAGGTGATCTCTGGTTCTATCACATATAAAAGAGAACATGTTATATTTATGCGTAAAGAGTTGAGGTGGAGTCTTCCTTGCCTTCTGCCTGTTGTTTGCTCCCAACATTTCTTCTTCATGTACACCTTTAATAAACATAAGAAGCATTGTTAAAATTTCAGTCGGTAATGTTTTTTACCAAAACAATATAGAAATTGAAATGAATGAGAAGTGGAATTAGACACTAATATTTATAGGTCAAACTTTTAACACTACATTTTACAACCTCTATTTTGTGACAAGATGGTGCCCAGTGGCCTTCCAGAGGCAGGACATAGATGTTGCCTCATCGTACCAAAACCAAGGCCGTGTGAGACATCACTGTTAGAAATTCTTTTAAAGTCTTAATTCCTGTTCTCTAAGCAGTGGTTCTCAAATGTTATATTATATTAAAATCACTTGGAAGGCTTGTTAGAAGACAGGTCGCTGGGTCCCAGACCCAGAGTTTTGGATCCAGCAAGCCTGAGGTGGGGCCAGAAAATTTGCATTTCTAACAAGTTCCCGGTTAATTTTGCTGCTACTGGTCTGGAGACCACACTTTGAGAACTACTACTTTAACGTTAAGACAAAGGGAAAAAAGCAGTGAACTGAGACGTCAAGTTCTAAACTCAGTTTTGCCGTGAGCTGTGTGATCTTGGAAATGGCATTTACCGTCACAGATTTACTGTTTTCTCTTTCTTTAAATGAGAGTGTTCGTCCAGGTGATCACTTGTTTCCTTCTATTTCATCCCCAAACTTATGAATATAAATAAAGAGCCAGAAAAGAGTAAACAGTCCTTTTATTAGTGTGATAAACGTCTCTCAGAAGACAGAGTTTGGGAGACATTTTAAATTACACAGGAGCTCTACCCCTCATCCCTGCTTTCTCTGCAAGGTGGACCGAACTCCAGCTCAAAATGTCTCTGCTTGAGCTACACAAGAAACAAGGAAACAACAGAACTAAAAATATTCTCTAATGGGTATGTGATTCTAAATTAAATCTTGCCTTTATCATATTATAGAATTATCGCAGAGGCCCCCACAACAGTGTTGTCAGATTTCTCTGCCTCAGGCTGTTCTTTGGGCTTAAGGCCATTGATTTAAAACTCCAAGGTCCCTAGAGCCTGTTGCCGTCACCTGTATGGCAGATTGTTCTGTAAATACTATTTCCTGTTAATGAAATGGTGACTTTTTCGATCCTTGTACTTCAGAGACTTGAAAACCTCTGAGTTAGAGAGAATTGGAGCGAATGGCCAGGGCTTGCAAACACACAGATGTTCCCTCCCTGGATGATCTGAGTGGGTTCTACTAAGGTTGGACTTATTTAGGTCCACTTGACCTCTCTTGAACCATGTTGTTCTGTTTCAATTAAGCTGAGACATTTCCTTCATTGATAAAAACAGACTGAAAAGATGATCGGCTATTCAGAATCAGTAAAGAGCACGAAAGGTTTCACGTTTTGAGAGAGCAACAGAGTGTTAGGAAAATGGTTTTCTAATTTGTACCCTTGGCAGTCCTCAAAGTTTTACCAAATGGGATATGAAAATATTAATAGATTTAAGGAAATAGATATCATATTCTTAAATTTTATTTGTAGTCTGTTATAAAATTGATCAGCTTGCTAAGTTGTCTACCCTGCAGGTTTCTCTTTTCCATCTCCCCTTTAAAAATAATCCTTAAAAAAAAGCATATGGCTGTGTCAACACTCACATTAGTGCTTGGCCTGATGTGTCAAAATCTCCAGAATGATAAATAAAGGAATGTTTCTACAATTGCTTCAAGAAAATCATCGATAATTATGACATTAAATTTTTTTCAAATGAATTTTCCTCTATAAAAATAGTATTTATTGGAATTTATAATGTATTCTGCTGCTTTAAATAAAGTACTAATAATAATTGTAATGAAAACTCAATTTAAAAGATATATAGAGCCTTTTGGCTATAGGAACTTAAATGTTTTAAATAAATATCTGTGGCGAAGTATGATAAGTTGTTCAATAGAAGACCTTCAAGTATAAAATCATATTACCTTAGGATGAATTAGTGTTGCAGAATTGGAATGGGAATAAAAGTTCAAAATTAATGGTACAAAACATCCTACTATTAATCGCTTGTTTGTGCCTTTTTTAATGAACGACAATGGTATCAATTTACTGTGGTATCTATGTTCTATTTGTGTCAATACTTAAATAATGTCATCATTTCAACTGTCTACATTTAAAATAAGAATTCTGATGTCACTTTAAAATTTGTGAGAAATAGAATAGTTTTAAACAATTTTTTTGGAGTAACAATAATATCTGGACACCTGTGTTGCATTGTTGAATAAAGTATAAAATTGACAACTCTAATAACAATAATAGTAATAATTCAAATAATGATAACTTAATATCCTAGTATAAAAAGCACTTCTGAAACATGTTGGATGGAAATCTTCACATAATGAGGCGGGCATTATTATCCCCTATTTGCAGATGAAGAATCTGACCATTGGAGTAACATGGGCAAGTTGCTTGCTCAAAGTTGCCATAACATAAAAAGTGCAGCTGGTACAGAATTTGACCCAGTGATTCCAACGTTTGCTCTTCCTACCAAACTTCCACCTAACTGTAAAAAGTGATTGAACATAGACAATAACATTCTAATTTCAGTTTGTTCATCTATACGTCATCATTGGGCTTGAAAAACTTTGTAGAAGATTTTTATTTTTGGATTTCATCAAAATAGTCCCAGTTTATAATTCTTTAACTGTTACTACATTGTAACGTCATGTGTGTCCTTCCTAGAACCTAATATCTTTCTCTTTTAAACTGTTCTTCCTATGTAATTAGTTTAGGTCATTCTTCCAGCTTTGGTTAAAATATTATTAGTGAAGCACCAGTGGACTCAACGTCATCAGATGCAATGGAGTTAAATTATCACTTGTGACTGATAATTCTCAGTAGCAAATTACCTTTGAATTCATCAGGGAGATTAACACTTATAATCACCTTCATTTTAAAAAAAAAGAAGTCAAAATTAGTTCAACCAAGAAAAGTGATAAAGTATTTTTTATTTGACTAAAATGTTGCTGTTGGCTGTAATAAAAGAAAATAAGTGCCTGAACTGCCAGGAATGTTTATGTTGTGACTATCTTGCTCTCCTATTTCCCTCTATTAAAAAGTGTTAGATGCAGCCTTCATTTTGATAACTAGGTATTCTCAAAGCTCAAATCAACATTGGCAACCAAAAACCTTGTCAATCATATTGACTTGAAAAGAAAATCTTGAGCTTTACAAGTGCTAATCTATCCCACATTTTTGTCCTCAAATATCTATTAGAGAGCATCATTAACTGTTAATCTAGCATTTGTTAGGGAAAGAAATATAACCTCCTCTGAGTTCCATTTCATGAACTCACTGATTTAATGCCATCCAACACCTTAGTTTCAATATCTCCAATACATGCCCCTTCTGAGACCCTAAAAATGTCTTTAAGTCACAAGATGGTTATAGTTCAGCCTTTAAGGGGGAAGATAGTTCTTGAGTTCACTTCTAGTCATTTCCAATATTTACGTATATGGCACGAGATGTAAACTTCTCTTATAATTGGAAAATGTCTCAAGAAGCTTTATTCTAGCTTACCATCCTAGAAAGGCATGCTTAAAACTTGCTATGCATCTATTGGCCAGAGAATAGAATTTTACAAACATCATTACTAATTTCCCCAATACTACATAATTTTCTCTCTGAAGAGTAACCTTGACTCAAGCCTGAAGAACAACATCATAATGAGACTTAAGTATAAATGATATGTCATCTACATTTAATAGCACAGCTGATTAGTGATGGGACCTTGCAGTTTTGAAGGATACATTTTTTATTCGACTCCTCTTTTAAATACAAAACACTTATTGGTGGTAGAAATGGAACAATATAAAAAAATAGTTACACATTTGTTATTAAGCCAGTTACATGTTATCATTAAATGGGAAGTTTGCACAATGACAATGATGGCACCTGTTTATAAAAAAAAAGAGATGAATATGAATTGAAGAAAGAACACTGGGTGAAAGCTTGCTCTTTCTGAGTGAACTTGGTGACAGACATGGATTATGAGCTTGAATGAGAGGAAAAGCATTCTCCAGAATGAGTGTGGGGAATTTTTCTCTGCTTATTAATCAGAGTAATGTTCATGACATTTCTAAGCCTTAAAAGACTAGGAATTCACAATAGATCCAATCCTCCCTTTACATAATTATGGAGGCAGAGGGTGCCAAAATGAAGGCATTTCTAAAAGTTCAGAATGGAGTAAAATTCACTTTCTAAATATTAGATGGCTCTATTTGAATATCAAAATGGTTCTTTCCAAAGTATCAGAATAAAGGCCTTTCCTCAACAAATTTTACTTGGTAAAATGTGTTTATAAGAAGGAGATTCATATGCTTTTACACAAATACAATTCATCTAAAGCGCATTAGATTGCTAGTAAAGTCAATTACATTTTTCTTGGTCACAAATTACTTGTCAGAAAGTCTGTTGTTGCTGCAACATTGAGGTTTTACAAGCAGGCCTGTTTTATAGGAAGCACTGGTAGTATTTTTTAAGGAGAGGCTATATAATGCATTTGAGAGTGTCTGAAGGTGAAGATTTATTGTGTTCTGTGGTGCCAAGAATATATAGCATGGGCTGGCAATATACAAACATGTCCACGGTCATGATACAGTAGTCCAGCACTGACATACAAAATGTCTCCTATTTCAGCTCCTGACATCTCAATGGGGATTGGCAGCTTAATCTCATACTAACTTGTCCAAATATGGGGCAGAATTCTAAAATATGAACCCACATGTGTAAATAAAAACTCTAAATTTATTTACTAATATGTGACTTTTTCCCATAGAAATTGCCAATATTTTAAGTTTAAATATGTAACTGAAGTTTATTCTTAGAGTGATTTTAATTCTCAGACTTTTATTAAACCAGCTCTAGTTGCCCTGGATAAAATATTTATTCAAGTAGTATTTACAATCATCTTAGAATTTAAAACTCTGAATTATAAAGATTAAGATGAAACTAAATTTGATCAGCCTGTTGAAAACCTTTGAGCTTTAATGAGTAACACACTTGTATTGTCAGAAGTAATTTGGTCAAAGGGCAAAATATGGTAAGTTCCCTGACAGAAATGTTAACGTTTACAGAGAATATGCATTTGAGAATTATGGAGAGTAATTTTATGTATTTCAATAAGTAATTTGTTTGCCTCATTGCATAGTAGATCAACTTTAGTAGCAATCTGATATATCATGACAGAGAAGAGTGACTGTTTCTTATGGCCTTTTCTTAGAGAAAAGAGTCTAACTGTATGTGATTTTAATAAAGTTTTTAGTTTAGGAAAAAAGTATGACATTTCCACCCCACTGTATTATAATGTAATATGAACATGAAGATATTAAGTTATGCATTTGAGCATAACTGATATTATAAATTACTTGTCATACTAATGATCCCATTAATCAAAGAAAATGTAGTGAAAGCATGCAAGAAAGAAGACCTCATGAGTCTTTAACAAACAGATTCAATAGCAGAGGATCCTATGAAAATCAGAATATATATTTCAGGATATCTTCCATTGATCTGCCTAATTGAGATATGCTACTTTTTTGACATAATGAATGAATGAGTAAAAAAAAGCAAACTAGCAAACAGATAAGTTTACAACTTGATTAAACTATAAGATTTTGAACTGCAGCTGCTTTTCTAGCTTTCATCTCTATTTTGCCCATGGACACTCTGATTCCCAGCATAGATTCAAGTTACTCTCACCAAAAATGGTATTACTTTACGTAGCAAACATCTGTCATCCAATTTCATACAATAGTGCCTCAAACCAGTTAACTTTTGAATTAACAACATGCTGACACATTAACAGCTGAGTTATGCATTTTGACATTCATTTTCAATGCAACTTTTATTGATTAACCTGTGATAATTATACCAGTTTATTTAGGTTTCAAAATTGTGAACTATATTGATTTAAAAAACAGTGAAAGGTGAAGTGATATATTAGGTGTTACTATATCCAGGGAACAACAAAAAATACTATGTTATTAACCTTAGAAATCTGTCATTTTTAATTTCTAAATTTTCTTCCACAATCTATTGATATTTAATCTCTTATTAAATATCTAGGATAGACACAACATAGCCATTATAGTTAGCTTCATTGACGATATTTTCCTTATCTCAAGAAATGAGCATATGTAATTCAGTATCACACTGTGTCATATTTGGTTACTCAGGTCTTGCCCATAAACTCTCTAGGACCACATCAGGAAGAAGAAAATGACTAACAGATTCTAAATAAAAAATTTAAGATATATAGATGCCAGATTATTTTTATATTAACCAAATTGAAGCTGATAGCTTAAAGGAGACGAAGACTTTTTAAAAAGCTTTAAAATTTCAGAGCCAATGTAATGAATAATGTTTTATGTAATAAACTACTAAATAATAATAAAGGAAATTCTGAAGAGAAAATATGGGAACAGAGATACTTGACAAAATATTTAGAGCAATTAAGGAGAGTATCAGCATAGAGAAAATTGTACAAAATTACTTTTATGGGATCACATTTTAAAAAGACCAAAGAAGGCAAATTATTTGGAATTAAAAATCAATTTAGAGCAAAAATAGCCAATAAAAGTATATAAAAGAGTCAGGAGAAGGCTCTTGGTAATAAAATTGAGATACATTGATGGTGAAAAGTGAAAGGGGAGGAAAATTTCAAGTAGAACCAAATAAACCAAATTGAACTTCAAGAGTAAAATACATTTATATATGTGTGTTGTTAGTAATAGAAATTCAATGAATAGGTTCACTCAGCATATTATATTTAAGTGAAGAAAGTACAAAATTATTCAAAGATATATTTGAATGACTGATCCAGCTTGCAGCCAGTCAGAGAACAGATGAGAATCATTAAATACATAAGAGAAGTTTCAACATAGATGTGATTGGAGTTTCACAAAGACTTGATTTTCTATATCAGATTTTGTATACAGCTGGTGAATGTGCAAACTGGTAACCATATTGGAAACAATTCGGCATCGTTATAAATTTACACACATTTATCACTGATTTCCAGCAATCCCACACCTAGCTATACAACCTAGAGGAATCATTTCACATGCATAAGAGGACCTGCTGGAGCATATTCATTACAGAAGCAATAAGAAACACAACCCAAATCTTCATCAGTATTATAAATTATAAATGATACTGTACACAAGCAATAGAATATTATATAATATTGGAAATGAATGACTACAGCTATATGAATAAAATGAATGAATTTCAAAAACATGTTAAGCAAAAAGGAAAGCCTCAGAAAACTACACACAGCATTATTCCATTTATAGAAATTAAATATAGGCAACATTAAATAAATCTATAAAGAAGAAGGAAATTCTTGTAAAATTTAAGATAAAAGTTATCTTTGGGGAGAGAGGAGATGTGGTGGGATGGAGGGAGACTACCATGGCTTGGATTTGGATGATGTGGTGTCTAAGGAACATGAAAATTCTGTTCCTAAATCATAGGAACAGCAGTGTTCACATTAGTATTTACTTTAAACACTACATATAGTCTTCATACACTTTTTCTGTATAACATATTTCAGTATTAAAAGTTTGAAAATAAGAAACATCTGTGCAATCAGTGTAGTATTTTTGAAAATGAGTTCTTTATATTTGCTTTGTAATGCAAAAACTGTGTAACTATACAAAATATAGACCAATATCTTAAAATAAAGAAATAAACTGTGATCATCAAATAAGATATTTGTTATGGACTGAATTGTGTTCCCTCAAAATTCATATGTTGAAGTCCTAACCCCCAACATGACGGTAATTGGAGACAGGGCCTTTATGGAGGTAATTAAAATTAAATGAGGTTATAAGGGTGCTCCCTAACCCCTTCGGACTGGTGTCCATCTAAGAAGAGGAAGAGACACTAGAGAGCACTCTCTCTCTTCCTGTGCCTGTGCACAGAGAAAAAGTCATGTGAGGACACCTGGAAGGTGGCAGTCTGCAAGCCAGGAGGAGAGGTCTCATCAGAAATGAACTCTGCCGGCACTATGATCTTGGACCTCCAGAACTCCGAGAAAATAAGTTTCTGCTGTTAAAGCCACTCAGTCTGGGTATTTTATTGTGGTAGCCCAAGAAGATTAATAAAATATTATATATAAAATCACTTTGAAGAGTAAAACTTGTTTTCCTAATGATATTATGATTATTACTGGAATTGCTAACACTAGAAGCACTATTATTAATAGTCCTTAATTTGCCACTGGTTTTCAGGAGCAAAATATCAATCACATGGTGGAAACTCTCTCTGCTATTATTAACGCTGACTAAAATAGCCATACCACCTAATAGCTTCATTAAATTATCTCCTAATACCTTGAAGGAAAAATAAATCTAATCTAGTACATAAAAAAAGGGAAGAAACAATCATTTAGGGTGTGTTTCATTAGTCATGCCAAATAAAGCATTACTGAATGACCTCCGTCGCTTTTACTTTCTTCTCATTGCCAGTCACTTACGTTTATTCAGATTCCACCAGCACACCTTCTTTCTTCTTATTTTTGCTACTCTAAACGTTCTTTTTAATCATAGTTCTTCATAAAGCCCTATCTAGATCAAATAAATCTGTCATTTAAAAATTATTCTGTGGGACTTCCTCTTTTAGCCATAAGGATTAACGAGAGCTGAACCAGCCCTCCCTCATAAACAACTAGAAAACTGAACAAAATAAATGAAAAATAAATCCTGTTTTCAGGCATTGGACACGAGGTAGCACAGGACTGTGAACTCTGAGAGCAGAGAACAAGTGAAGGAAGCCCTGCAACTGTCTAACTTTTTGATTGGAGGAATTTACCAAAGCACAGACAGGAAGGGGACTCATGCAGAACACAGTGGTCTTGCCAAACTGAGGAGATGGATATTAGCATTCAGGTAAACTAAAGCAACGGGAATGCAGAGCAAACCATTTGTCAGCAGGAACATACACAGAAAAGTAGCTACTAAATCTGCATAGGCGTTCCTTTGAGTTGTTGCAGAATCCTGATGCTGGCATGTGAAGGGAAGCCTCTATGTGGTCAGAAAAAGAAAAACTACCAGGAAAGGAACAATTACCAATAGTCTATGAATGGAACACTTCCTAGTTCTTGCATAGGATTGGGAGATGTGAGAGACCTAACAAAACAGAGAGACCTTGTTAAACACCTGAGACATTTAGCAGAGAATCCCAAAATGCCCTTTTTCTTTTCTTTAAGAGGAGGCTTAAACTCTTTCTGGAGAAAAGCTAATGTAAGGTAAAGTCCTCATCATCGTCATTATCATCATCATCATCATTCAGATGACACAGAAGTAAAGTAATTGAAAAATCAAGCTGATAGCAAAATAAATTAATGCTTATCTGGAAAAGCAAGCAAGTAAACAAATAATGTATAATGAAATTAAGACACTACACAATGTCCCATATCCTATAAAAAATTATGACACATACAAGGAAGCAAAAATCATGATCCATAATTAGAAGAAAAATCAATTAATAAAAGTAGCCAAAATAGATATACTCATGGATAGCTACTATTAACATATGAAAGGATTTAAGGGGAGATGTTAACACAATGAGAGGAAACTATAAAACATAGATCTTCGACAACTGAAAAAATACAATATCCAAAAAGAAAAAATTACTGCATGGGCCTAGGACCAGAAAAGATGCCACGGATGAAAAGATCAATGAATTTGATGCCAGGAAAATAAAAACTATCCAACCTGAAACAAAAATATTTTTTTTAACCTGAAAGCAATTAATAGAGCTTTAGTGTCCTCGACAATCACATCAAACAGTCCAATACACACATGATTTGAGTCTGTAAAAGTGTGGGCATAGAATAAGTATTTGAAAAAACGCCTAAAAGCTTTCCAGATTTGGTAAAGACTATGAACTCAGAAATTCAAGAGGCTCAAAGGACCCCAAACAAGAGAAACAGCATATAGATAACAACAAGGCACACTGTAATTGGACTACTGAAAACAAATGATAAATCCATAATCTCAAATATGGCTATAAAAAAAAGACATGTAATAGATAGAGTAACAACACTGTAGACTTCCTATCATAGATTATGTAAACAATAAGACAAAGAAATGACACTGTTAATGAGTTGAATTAAAACTATCAGCCTAGAATTCCATATATAATCTTGGAAAGTGGCAGTAAAATAATGACGTTTTCAGACCAAAAAAATGAATTAATTGCTAGCTATACTGCACTATCTGAAATGATAATGGGAAATTCTGCAGCTGAAAGAATATCAAAGGAATGCGTAGAAATGAAGAGTGCCAAAAGACACGGATAATGGAAGATGTATCTCTTTCACAGTTTTTAATTTTTAAATGTATAATTGGCTACTTACAGCAAATATAATATCCATGTATTCTGGAGTTTATGATATGTATAATTTAAATGTCTGACAAAATATCTAAACTGATCAAATGAAAAAAGAGTGAAAACAAAGTGTCAACATATGGAATAAAAGAGTAAACAATATTACAAATATTACAGACTTACAAGAAAAATAGGGAATATTACAAATGACCTTATGACAATAAAGTCTACCTCGATAAAAATTGAAAAATTCTTAAAAGGCACATATTACCTATTGAAACTAGAAAAAAACAAACCCAGAAAATCCTTAGTTCTCTCTTTTTCTGTAAAATAAATTGAATTAATAATTTAAAACATCCCTATATATTTTTAAAAAAAAATTCCACATCTAGAGGCTGGCCCGTGGCCGAGTGGTTAAGTGCGCGTGCTCCTCTGCAGGCGGCCCAGTGTTTTGTTGGTTGGAATCCTGGGCGCGGACATGGCACTGCTCATCAAACCACGCTGAGGCAGCGTCCCACATGCTACAACTAGAAGGACCCACAACGAAAAATATACAACTATGTACTGGGGGGCTTTGGGGAGAAAAAGGAAAAAAATAAATCTTTAAAAAAAAAAATTCCAGATCTACCAGGTTTCATTAGTGAATTCTATCAACTGTTTCAGGAAGACAGAATATCAATCTTATACAAACTCTTCCAGAAATTAACAAGGAGAGAGTAAATTCCAACTAGTTTTATAAGGCCTGCATTACCCTGACATCAAAATCAGAAAAAAAACATTACTATGAAATTACAAATAATGTATCTCATAAGCATAGACACAAAATCCTAATGAAAATATTAGGAAATGGAATGTGGGATCATATTTAAAAAGTCATGATCAAGTGGATTTTATACCAGGAATTTAAAGTTGATTTAACATCGGAAAATCAATATAATTCACCACATTAATAGAATAGGGGAGAAATATCTTTTTTTCCTTCTTTTGAGGAAGATTAGCCCTGAGCTAACATCCGCCACCAATCCTCCTCTTTTTGCTGAGGAAGACTGGCCCTGAGCTAACATCCGTGCCCATCTTCCTCTACTTTATATGTGGGATGCCTACCACAGCATGGCTTGACAAGTGGTGCCATGTCCGCACCCAGGATCCAAACTGGGGAACACAGGGCCACCGAAGCAGAACGTGCACACTTAACTGCTGCACCACCAGGTAAAGTAAAAATATTTGCAATAATTCAATACTCATTAATGGCAAGGAAAAAACCCCTCTTAATAACATATTAAGAGAAGAAAATTTCTTCAATCTGGTAAAGACTGTTTATGAAAATCCTCAAGGAAATGATTTTCACCTAAAAGCAAGGATATCACACCACTTCTATGAAACCTTGTATTGGATGTCCTGATTAGTTCAATAAGGCTAAATAAATAAAGTGCATACAGATTAAAAAGAAAGAAAGAAAACTGTGATTATTGGTAAGTGACATGACTGTGTATATAGAAAATACTAAAGAATCTACAAAAATGCTGCTAGGTAATATGTGAACTTAGCAAAATCACAGTATATAAGTAAATATTTTAAAAATTGCATTTCTGCAGACTAGCAAGAAACTTTTGGAAATGGACTTTTGAAGATACCATTTATAAATAGCATCAGAAGACATTAAATACTCAAGGGAAAATTTTTAAAAATACGTGCAATACATATATAATGAAAATTGCAATGTATTGTTAAAGACATTAAAAAAGAATTACGAAGAGGGGCCGGCCTGGTTACACAGTGGTTAAGTTTGCACGTTCCGCTTCTGCGGCCCCCAGTTCGCCGGTTCAGATCTCAGTGTGGACATGGCACCACTTGTCAATCCATGCTGTGGCAGGCGTCCCACATATAAAGTAAAGGAAGATGGGCACAGACGTTAGCTCAGGGCCAGTCTTCCTCAGCAAAAAGAGGAGGATTGGCGGCAGATGTTAGCTCAGGGCTAATCTTCCTCAAAAAAAAAAAAAAGAATTACAAAGATATATACCATGTTAATGAATTGGAACTCTCAATATTGTAAGCTGGTCATTCTCCTAAATTACCCTATAGATTGAATACAATGCTAATAAAAGTTCCAGCAGAATTTTTTTGTAGAAATTGACAGGCTGACTTTAAATATATTTAAATTTCAGAGAATTTCAATTTCAAAGGACTTAGAATAGCCAGAAGAGTCTTGAAAATAGAAGAAGAAAGTTGGGAAATTTAAAATACCTTACTTCAAGACTCTTCTCAAACTTCAGTAATAGTGTAATATTGATGTAAAGATCAATGAAACACAATAGAAAATATGCAGCTTTATTAGAGTCTGAAAATATACCAAAAGCAAGAGAAGGGGGTATCTGTAATTCAATTTTACCCTTACAGGTATTTAATACTTCTGATAACCTGACTTTTATCTATAAAGATATGTGTGCATGTGACTTATTATTAACACTGCTTGTTGTGCCATGAGACAGGAGAATCCCATTGTTTGCGAACTCTAACCACTTCACACATCCATTGTATAATTTTACATTTTGTTGCGGTAACTTGCTAACTGAATAGCGTGGCATGAAACAGGGAATGTTTTATTCTTGTCAATTATGCAGAGACCACGTTAAATAGAAGATTTCACCTACCTGCCCCTCTGGTCTGGCAATTAACATTTATTCATGAAGTAATAAAGGATTTGGGTGTTGGACAGGCATCTTTGCAAGCCCTACTTCTAACCAGTGAGCTGGATGTCAGAGACCAGAGTTCTAATTATTTCCCAGGTGTAGCTGCCCTGGTTAGAGAGCTGTGTCTTGCAGCATAGTTGGCTCAAGCTTTGACTTTTGGGGAAAGTTTACCTGCTTTCTGGCAAATAAATCTCCACTAACAATATTTGAATTCCCAACCAAACTGAGGTGTATTTCTCAAGTTGCACAAAATAGATTTTTCTTTCCTACAGGTGATATATTACTGGAATTAGGTGCAATTTCTAAATCCCATCTAGGTTTTCTATAGACACACAAGTGTGAAAGAAGAGGAGAACAAATAAAAAAAAGGAAGGAAGTTTTATAGGTAATTTGATGAAGGTTCCTACTTTGGAAGAATTTTGGAAAATAATGATTTACATGGATGTCTAATGATGAAAGTAAATGATTCTATTTACAGCATAAATCATGCATACAAGATCTTTGAAGACGTTATTCATATCAACAACATTTTAATATTAGACCAAATCACATGAAACTAGCATTTCTTCGGCAGAAACCCAAGTGATGTCAACAATTTCATATAGAACAACTAAATATTGTGCAGTTTTATCTTTTTATCATTGTGTAGCTAGTCTCACTGTTTTAAGTTTATGATACTGTTTTTCCCTTAAAGGAGGGTTTTTTTTTCGTGTAGCAATAGGTATTAAAACGATCATATTTGTTGTTTTAGGGAAGCATGTTATTGAAGCTTACGTCATTTTTAATGACTGAACTTCTATTCTTGGCTCTCATGACTATTTTTGATTGGTCTCTCAAACAATCCAGATGTGACAGCATGTTACAAAAAAAGTCTGGCTGACCAGAACCAGCTGAAGCTCCGTGTTGTTCTTGTGGATATAAACCACAGTCGTTGTGAGACAAGGATGAGACAGACACGCAGATGCGACATGCCACTTTTCAAGGAGTTTCCAGGAAGATTCGTTCTCAGGAGATTCAAATCCCATGTAAAGATTTCAGCTGTTTTCTCGCATGAACTAACATTTTTATGCCTCTTAACCTGCTTGAAGAGGAGCTGACACTCAATTTGATATTCAGCTTTGTTTCCTTTATCCTTTTGAAGGAGGGGAAAGGAAACAGAGCAGAACAAAGGACTGAGTAACAGTTGACACACAGGACAGGCAGACAGACTAGTGAGGCTTGGGTTCAGGAGGGGCCATGCGGATAAAACACGCCACTGATGTTGCATTTGCTTTTACTAATGTGGAGTTTTCAAGGCGACAAGTGGAGGGTGGATATCATTTTCATGCGTAATTTTTTAAGTAATTTTATTTGTATTATAATGGTTTATGACATTGTGTTATTTTGGCTGTACATTATTATTTATCAATTTCTGAAATACACTTCATCGTGCTGATGAACTTAGATGCAAAAATCCTCACTAATATTTTTAAGAAAACCTTACTTTTGTTTTCAACTCAGTCTTTTATTTTTTTTTGCTAGTGTCACTTTAAATGACTTACCTTTGCTCATCCTTGATACTCTCCTGTGAAAGCATATAGCAGTAACCTTTAAAAAAATAATTTATTGAAATGTCTATTAATATCAGTCTTTACCCTTGTGTGATAAGCCCTGTCAAAATGCCATACAGTGGACACAGTGATGCGCCCGTGCTGTAGCAACTCATGATTGCAGGCTTATTTTGTCATTCTATCTTTATATCTGACGGGTCCCTGCTGAACCTGAATGAGTGACTGAAAATGACAGGAAGAACAAGTCAGTGCCTCGCATCTCAATGGTAGGCTGCACAGCATCTCGGTCGAGGAGTTTTTCTGCAGATGTGAATCTTGATGTGGTGTGGGCACGAGCCTGAAACAACATGCACTTGCTTTTTTCGATATGGTTTTCAAATTCCTGATTTATCACTTTGACATTTGACAGAGCAAAGGAAAAAAAGACAAAGTAAAATTCAGTGACGGCTAATGACTTTCTCTCCCCGCAAAGATTTTGGAGGTTTGCCTGAAGAGAGTTGAATCTCAACTATTTGATTGTTAATTAGAACTGCTATGTGAACTCTGCAAAATCAAATCAAATATAATCTGGTTTATGTCACCTTATCTTAGGGCAAAATCATCAGTTTATTGCAATTGATAAATAATTGCCTCAAGGGCTGTGGAAGTGATCCCCCTCAAAGAAGATTTTAAACATATTCTAACTCTAGAATTTTGGATCATACTGCAGAGTAGTAATACATTTAAACAGTTACATATGCAGACATGTAAAACTCAGGCTGTCATTAACAGCCCTCCTTAGCTAAAATTGGTTCAGACAGAATGCCGTTTATACTGAAAGTCAAGAATGGAAACTATACTCAGTGTTTGGTTTGCTGGCATTAGATAAATAGTTGAGATTTTTAGGTAAGTTAATATGAAGAACTTGACATTCTTTTTTGAAATTTTCTTAGCCTTTTTGTTGAAGAATAGACCACTATGGAGACAGCATTAGTGTCTAAATTCACATTTTAAACATAGGTGACTGTCACTGGTAATGGCATGTGAGAAACCTCACTGGAGATGATTAAATTACATGGGAAGATAGTTAAAGAGATACTGTATCAACACTGCTAAAGACTGACCACATCCCTTACATTATTCATTGATAATTTCATCTTCTCCAGTTCTTAGTTTAGGAATAGATGCGTATGGGTTTCTTTGTTAATGTTTCACAAAACAGTAAATGTAATTTAAAAATATATCTATCTGCATTTTTTTCATGATTTACTAATTACATTTTTTCTCATTTCTTCATTCTACTAACTTACTTTCAAATGTAGGGTACCTTTTGAGTCATTCATTTTTTAGCATTGATCGTTTAGTATGTATAGGGCATTGTGAGGTTCTGTTCTTTATATCTATTAATTGTTAGTCTCTGACATACAGTAGTCCTCTCTTATCCATGGGAGGTACATTCCAAGACTCCTAGTGGATGCCTGAAACCATGGATAGTATCGAATCCTATATATACTGTTTTTTTCCTATATGTACGTACCTGTGACAAAGTTTAATTTATAAATTAGGCACAGTAAGAGAATATCCAAATTGCCAGCATCACTACTCTTGTACTTTGGGGCCATTATCAAGTAAAATAAGGGTTACTTGAACACAAGCACTGTGATCCTTGACAGTCAATTTGATAACTGAGACAGCTACCAAGTACCAATGGGCTGGTAGCTTATACAGTGTGGATACAGTGGACAAGGATGATTCATGACCTGGCGGGGGACGGAGTGGGATGGGGTGAGATTTCATCCACTACTCAGAATGGTGTGCAATTTAAAACTTATGAATCGTTTATTTTGGGAATTTTCCATTTTATATTTTCAGACCATGGAGGACCATAGGTAACTGAGATCTCAGAAGGTGAAACCGTGGATAAAGGGGGCTACAGTCTATGGTTCTCAGTCACTCACTTTATAATTCCTCAATATTTTAATTTAACATATATTGTGAATTTTTATTCAATATGTTTCCATTTTGTTTCAACTATCTTAATCCTTTTTATCAGATTCTTTAATAATAATAGACATAATTTACTGAGACAGGCATTTTGTTAAGTGCTGTATACCCCAAATATTCTGTCATTCTTCTAGTAGTTCTGGGAGGTAGGTACCATAACTATCTCTGTTTCATGGATTAGGCACACAGAGGTTAAATTACTTGCCCAAGATCACATAGCTAGCAAGTGATAAAACCAGAATTTTGAAGTGAGGCCATCAGGTTCTTGACCAGCTACATTGCTTTGCTTCCCAGAACTTCCCATATTGCAGGGGTCTAGGCCCTGCCAATTAATTGCCTAACTCAATAGGCTTCTCTCTAAGAAGGATGTTAGAGCTATAATCTGTTCTTTCTGCCCCTCCTATAAAAATATCCATCATATGCCACATTTCCTCAGGATTTTTTCCCCAATATTCTTTATTAACTAACAGAAAATTGTTCATCACAATTTACAAGCTAAAGGAGTAAGACACTTACATACACGAGAACCTGTTGAAAATAATTACTTAGCCTAAATGAATGACTCTAATGGAAATAATTCAGGTGGGTCCTTGAAAAAAATGTGTGTGTATGTGGAAACCTTTGAGAAAATATCGTATTATGATGACAACTGTTTACTTCAGTTTTATATTGGAAACATACAAAATTCAACTGTCTCTTTCTCTCCCCCATCCTGTGATTTACCAAGATATTAACAAAAAAGAATTACTTGCTCTTCAGATATTTAGTGACAAAAATATTGAGATTCAAAAGGTCAATTTATGCTAGTCATAGGTTATTTGTAAAAGTGAAATAGGTATGCGTATGCAAGATGACAGAGAAAAACATGCTAAATAAGGATTAGATGTTTTCCTGTCTCCTGTTGCCCTCTTTCTATCTACCTATTAAATATCGTTGTTCCCCTTATTTCTTACTCTGTGTGGCGTAACGCCAGTATCTGTAGTCTGATGTCATGATTCTCATATCGATACCTCATCTTTTCTCTTGAGTTTTGCACTCTTATTGCTATAGAATCTCCAAATTAATATATCCAAAGAGATTCCCACTCTTCCCAACCGTTTTCTCTCCTCTTCCATTCTCACCTCCTCCCCCTTGTTCTTATCTGTTGTCCTCTTTCACCTTAATTCTAGCAATACCCTCCTCATTGACTTCCTGCTTGTAGCAACTCAGACCATTGATCAATGATTAATCACACTAACTACAAATTACCTTTCCAAACACACAGATGTTATCACGTCACTCATCTTCTCAGAATCAAGTCCAAACTCCTTCGCAATGAACGTAGAGTTCTTCTAGCTAGTCCTTTCCTTAACTCTTTCACACTTATCAAGGTTACACCAAAATATGCTACTGACTTGCTTTCGTTGGATTAATATTTTTTCCTTAAAAGTCATATAGAATATATATATTTTTCTTCTCATAAAAAGTCTTCACAAATATTTGGTTGTAGAGTACCTGAAATATCTTTCTTATTTATCTTTAGCATTTTTCTGTGTGGTACCATAAGTTTTTATGAAAATTACTTCTTTTTTGGAATGTGGAACATGTTAACGATAGAATTTAATGTGTGAAAGGAAAAGTACACATGCAAAATGAGAAGGGAAAGAGAGTGAGATTCATGAAATGTATTAAATTAGAGGACAAATTTTACACATCAGATCTAAGACCTTTTAAAAACAATTCCAAGTTCTAGTTCAAAAGAGAAAATTGAGGCAAAATGCCTGTCTAAATTTCTTCCTAAAACCACAACAAAGATATAATGTCTAATTTAAAAAAAAAAAAAATATATATATATATATATATAGTGGCCAACCCAGTGGTGCAATGGTTAAGTTTGGCGTGTTCCACTTCAGGAACTTGGGGTCCATGGGTTCAGTTCCTGGTCGTGGACATACACCACTCATCAAGCCATGCTGTGGCAACATCCCACATACAAAATAGAGGAAGATAAGCACAAGATGTTAGCTTGGGGCCACTCTTCCTCAAGCAAAAAGAGGAAGATTGGCAATAGGTGTTAGCTCACCAAATCTTCCTCACCAAAAATAATTAAATAAATAAATAAAATAAAATAAAGGAAAATAAAAAAAAACATATAAACTCTTTCAGTGTCCTTCCCTTCCCTAACATGGCAGCAGCAGAGTGTGGTGTCCTTCTACCATGGTTCCTGGAGCTGTTCAAATAGCAAGCACGTTCTGGATGCAGGGAAAGTGGCATTTGAACCTCCCTGTTCTCAGATGGTACAAGATGGGGTGCTCAAAGGTCTGAATCTCACTGACACCAGTTTACTGAAGAAAGGCATATTGGACAAAGGCAATTCTCTGTTTTGCTAATGGCATATTTAAAAGGCATAAAGAAAGCTAGACGTTTTAAACGAATCTGCTGTTCAGTGGAAGACAATCATTTTATGGCATAAATAACTGTGCCTCCTTTTACTTACACGTTCAGATTTTTGTGTATGTGGGTGTATGTACATACACACGTATATCCATGTTTAATATTGGCTTATAAGAATTCCCTACACAAGCACTTATGTTAATAATTAAAGAAACTAAATAGCTCCCATTTAATCGAATTGGAACAAAGATACTTTGAAGTTTGTTTTATTAATACTCAAATTAATTGTTATAATTAGCTATAAAGGGAACAAAGATAGGGACATTAATACAGTTGAAAGACAGTAAGAATCTGAAAGGAGATAAAACTTATTGTGGAGTTTGTTTAAATTCAAGTTTTAATCTTTCCTATTAAGATAAAATTCTCATATTGTCCACACTTCACCATAGCAGAAAGAATGGGTAAAAATTACTTCAGGTCTCAAGTTCAAACCTTTACTTCTTGACTATTTACTGTACATTATGTTTATGTAGCAATAGCAGAAGCCCTTAGCAGGACCCTGAGCCTCAGTATCTTTTCTATTGTGTACCATACAGGTGGCTACAATGTGGGAAACTGCATTTTCACATGCTTGGGACTGAAGCAACTACAGTGGTAATTTTCCAATACTGGTATCTTGCCCCTGATAAAGATGATGATCAGATTTATAGTCTTTTGCCGTTACATATTCAGTCTATTCTAGACATGCGTTTCCTTTCTTATACATAAAGAAATAATTAACTTCACAAGTGTATAGAAATATAAAAAAACCATCTAGGAAAACAAGGGTCATCATTACTTTTTAAGGAATTTGATTTTAGGAGATTTTTAATTATGTGTTAATGTAGTTTGTTGAAATGATTGTTTTCTATTCAAGGAAAAGTTGGAATCTTTTAGCAGTATCATACATGGAAATTGATTTTTCGAATTTCCTCTGTTCACTTGTTTATTGCCAACATTTAGAAGATAGTTTACTGTTTCATATTAAGAGACTATCTTTGTTCTTAATTGTTTTATATTTTCCCTTCTGAAACTTCCTTAGCTCTAAACTCTCCCTAATCTCACAAAACCGCATGAAGGCAATCTTGTCAGTGCAGTGCTGGGATCACTCCACACCTTTGTGTAGAGGCATATCTGCCATTGAGCAAAATTCACCCACGAAAATGTTCATCTAATCAAAATGTCATTTATTCTCTTTACGGGATTATTTTTCACTTTGGAAATTAATTTACACAATTTCTTTGTGTATCCTGCCACACTATGGAGTTTAAATTTATTATTTTATTGAAAAATATTTTTTCTCACACTTTCTCAGGAAATTATCCACTGTACATCCAGCAAGCAGTTTATCTACTCATTCATTCACACATAATGATAGTGATGAAGTTCCAAAGATGTAATTTTGCAAAGTTGACAGGTGCCCTGATATTTACATTTAATTGGCTAAAGAGAGCTAAAATTTGATTCTGAGCTCTTTTTTGACCACACTAAAATTGAGTATTACATCATATACAAGAGCATAGCAATGGTGTTCTAAAAATTTTGTCGTTTTTTTGCAGTCAGAACAGTAAGAAGGTGGCCATTTGCATTTCTCTGAGGCTTGCTTATGGACTCATTCTCTGGATTCATTCAAGTAATTTTTTTTTCTTTTTTCTTTCTTGTCAGTCTTTATATTATAGTGTCAAACTATTAGCAATCAATTTAATAGATGTTTATTGTGTATCAACTATGCATTATTCTAGGGACTGGATTTGCAAAGATAAGCCTGGATTCAAGGAATTATATAGTTAGGCATATATGCAAGTAAAAGGTAATTATACCATAGGGTGACAAACGCAATAATTACAGTAAGAATATTTATGGAGAAGATGATGTTGAACTGGTCATTGGCATGTAATCAACAGATAACTGCTCCTGTTTTTTGTTTGTTTATTTGTTTTTCTCAATGTTTTTATTGTGATAAAATACACATAAGATAAAATGCACCATTTTAACCTTTTTTAAGCATACTGTTCAGTGGAATTAAGTACATTCATAACATGGGTCAACCATCACCACTATCCATCTCCATAACTCTGCGTCTTGTAAAACTGAAACTCTGCCCATCAAACAATAACCCTTCATTCTGCTGTTCCCACAGCCCCTAGCAACCACATCTTACTGTCTGTCTCTATAATTTTTGACTACTTTAAGTACCTCATATAATGGGATCATACAGGATTTGTCTTTTTGTGACTTGCTTATTTCACTTAGCATAATATCCTCAAAGTTCATCCATGTTGTGGCCTATGTCAGAAATTTCTTCCTTTTAAGAAAGAAATTAATACCAATGAATAATATATTGTATGCATACACCACATTTTGCTCATCCATCCATGGACAATTGATTTGCTTTCACATTTTAGCTATTGTGAATAATATTGCTGTGAACATGGGTATACAGATATCTCTTCAAGACCTGTTTTCAATTCTTTTGGATATATACCCAAAAACAGAATTGCTGGATCATATGGTAATTCTACATTTAGTTTCCTTTTTTTTCTTTGAGGAAGATTAGCCCTGAGCTAACATCTGCCACTGATCCTCCCATGCCCCTGCCCCAGGCCGTCGAAGCAGAATGTGCAAACTTAACTGCTGTGCCACGGGGCTGGCCCCTCTACGTTTAGTTTTTTGAGGTACTGCCATACTCTTTTCTGCAGTGGCTGTACCATTTTACGTTCCCACCAACAGTGCACAAGTGTTCCAATTTTTCCATGTCCTCACCAACACATTTTCTTTTTCTTTGATCCTACACATCCTAGTGAGTATGAGGATGTAACTTATTGTAGTTTTGACTTGTATTTGTTTTTATTCTTTTATTTAGTTTGGTTTTTTGGTTAATATCCCTTAGATCAGTGTTTCTCAAAGTGTATTCTAAGGATCACATGACAAAAATCAACCAGAGAGTTTATTAACAGTGTAATTTCTTATGCCCCCAAACTTTTATTTAATAGTTATGGTATTGTATGCAGAATCTACAATTTTTGAATTCCTCAGGTGATTGTTTTAGCATAATAAATTTTTCCAGAGAAACAGGTGAAAATTATTTCCTCTTTCATGAAGATTATTATCTTCCTAATCATATTGTCTATTACTATCATCTCCAAGTTGTGTTAACAAGAACAAATATTTAGATTTTACTGATGTATTGCATACCCCAAAAAGCCTGGTTTCCTTAGAGATAAATTAGATTCATGAGACAAAGATCCTGGGATTGGTGGGTACTTTATAGTTCAAAGTAGCTTAAGCCCCTATTTAGTCCTTAGATCCCCTCGGCAATACTCGACTAAGTTATCCAGCATCTGCCATGTTTTTGAATTTCCCAGTTACTCTATCTGGAATATATTTGAACCCTCACTGTCTGCAGGATATTTGCTCATGATTCACACCCAACCCAAGGGTCTCCTCCAAAAGGCCATCCATAAATGACCCCAGCCATGCAGAGCTGATGTTTTCTCCTGTTCTACCAGCACCAGACATACCTTCAGTGTTGTACTTACATTTTATTGCAAATTTTGTTTGTAAGTCTGCCCTAAACTTCTTGGGGATAGAAATTGTTCTATTATTATTATTATTATTATTAATTTCCCTAAAGCTGTGCCTTATACCTAGTATATAAAATATGTTCTTTAATTTATTTAAAATGGAATTTTAACAAATCTTAAAACAGTATGTTAGCTAAGCAGTCATTGATGTATTGATACTGATGATAATTTTATCAACACGAAGGGCTAAAGATGAAAAGTTACATATATCTTTTCAGGTTGGAAAACATCAGAACTTGAATTTTGTGAATAAAACAGACAAAGCTCATAATGATCTAGAAAAGATGAAATAACAAGAGTCTGTCTATGTAAGACAGAATGTATTTGTTTTCTGAATTCTTTTGCAGTGATGAATAGGTAAATTATTTTAATAGCTGGAAAATAAGAATATAAACATACGTTTAATTTTTCCCTTTGATGTGACATGCATAATTTTAGTTTCCAAATCAAATAGGGATAAATAAGTGTGGGAAAATATCCTCTGTATAAGATATTAATACAAACATCTTGCAGTGTACGGTTTATAATGTCAAGAAAAATGATTAATTTATGAGTTTTTTTTGTAGTGAAAGTTTTTCAATAATGTAATACTGATAGAATTTGTTTTTGAGATACCATTTTTTAAGCAGTAAAATAGGAAAAATAATTGTGAGGTAGAGTTTTCCTTGGGAAACTGTCTGGCTGATCTCATCAATGGCTGTTTTCTTGAGAGAACAATCCAATGCTGGAGCCAGCGAGTCTCCCAGAGATGACAGACGCTAATTCCACACTGCTAATTCCAGCACTGCTTTCACATTTATTTCCTCTTGGTCTCTCACCTAATTAGTTGTAGGTAAAATCAATAGTTGTTTTCCCAGGGTGTACCATTGCAGTGACAATAAAATAACCCTTTTCATTACACTTACTAAACTGTTCTTTTAATTTGGTGCATTATAGTCCAAGGACTAGGGGATTTGAAGAACATCATTATAAAATAACATTTACAACTAAAACACCATACAGTCTGTAGTACCCATTAAAAAGTGAAAATTTTGTGCATGGCTCTATGTAATAAATGGTACACTATTGACTCAGTAGAAACATTAAAAACATCAGTTGTGTGTTCTAAAGATTCGTGACAATATGATGGCAGGCAAATGATTGCAATAAGATAACAATTGATCAGGTGCTTCAAAATAATGAGCCAAGCCTTTTCCAGAAAGCCTGGGGAAAACAGAGGTCACACCTGCCCAGAGATGCTGATAATGAGGAAGTAAAACGCCTGTGATGGCAATAAACTAATCTTCATCTGATTCATTACCCAGGTACAAAAATCTCGGAGAAGCACCATTAAAAATCAATGCGTGTTAGCATTTTACCCAAAAATCTGCTTCCTGAGAAACATCTGAGGGTTTTTCAATTTGAGAATAGAAAAAAGGAAGAGAAAGGAATTTTTTTTAAAGTAAAAGAAAATTCTTATAGATGCCTGTATGTGAAGTTGTAGGCCTGCTTTGGGCCACCCCAGAAAGGTTTACGCTAGTAACATTCAGAATGTAAACTTTGCTCTTATGATCTTATGAGCGCACTGACACACTCTCCTTTACCCTGATCTCTTTCTCACCCTCATCATTCCTGAACCTCCACCTAGTACATGGGGCTTCTGGGGATGTTCCTTATTTTTTTCCGCCGAGAGCAAGTGAAACTCACAACCTTTATCTCTAATAGAGTGATATAGAGAAACAGAGAAAGAAAAGAAAATTACTCAACCTATGGCAATGTGTTGAAAGGTGATGGGTTAAAATGATCTGTCAGACCTTTCTGTAGACTCCAAATGTCAGATTGGCAGGTTAGCAATTCTAAAGCCTCACTTCATTATCTGTTTTTTCTAGGAAAGTGCCTGAAGATTTTGTTCCCTGGGATTAATCCTCTGTCGGGGAGAGCCCCCCAATCCTCTTTAATTGGCCAAAGTTGTATTGAATGTTCTTCCTTCAGAGCCAGCAAGTGAGTGGTGGATGATTGTCAGTTTTGATCTGTTAAACATTTTGATTGTCCTCCCCTCAGTAACATCAGTTGTCTGGCCAATATTGTGCAGCCATTCACAGCACTCAGAGGTGACTTCTTTTGACAGATGGACAGACCGAGGCTGAAGGTAGCTTGACGGCACATGTGATTCTATTGTGTGACAGAATCAACCTGCAGATTGACACCAGATGAAGGCATGTGTGGAAGATGTCACTGTTCGAGTGGCCTTATATCACTCTGCTGCTTCGGCTCCTTTGTTGTTTCATTTCACTCACTGGCTTTGGTTGCTTCTAATTTTTATATACTGTGACTAAAGGGCAGGGAATCTTACAGGAACTGTGCTTTGTGGGACTGTGGAAAGCCTGCCACATCGGCATTCAGAAGACACGTGTAACTCATTTACACAGTGTTTGTGTCTATCAGAGAATTTTTTAGTGAGCTGAATTCTTTATGAAACTAAAAGGCCCACTGACTGATGACCAAACACATCATGCTTGAAATAAGAAGGATAATATGTATTTTTTTCATTATCGTGAATAGAAAAACTTTAAGAAAAGGACTAGATGAATCTACTGGTTCTAGTTCTGTGTAGAGAGCTGGATGTTCGGAGTTCGAGAGGCACAGTGGGGATAGCTCGCTCCACATCTGTGCTCAGCTCCCTCTGCTCACCAGCTGCTGCTCAGAAACACTTCGTTATCAATTCAAGGCATCGTGTAAGTTTCTGTCATGTTTTGAGGTCTGAAGAAAACACAGCCTTACCTACGCAGACTGGAAGTCGCGAGGAGGAGGGTGGTGGGTGCGCAAGATCCCCCATCTCAGCGTCCTGCGGAAAGGGGTGCTTGCAGCAGACCAGAGCTGGATGAGCTGCGCTTTGGGAGATTTTCACAGGGTGTAGTAGTGAGACTGCTTGTACTCCATCCAGATCTCCTTAAACATGCTTTACTATTTCAGTGCTCCCTGTTTTCAATTCAGTGTGCTTTTGCTTGCAATAGCCTGTACCTGAGACCCCTGTTCAGCCACAGCATTCTACCTATTAGAATTGTTTTTCCATGAGCGCAAAGAGCACAGAGTGCCTGGGAGGTTACACTCCTCTGTTCCTAACCGGGAACCTTTTACCCATGACTAAGGGTTGTGAGAGTATGAAAGCCCACTTCTCTTGCCTTTGTGCAGGACAAATCTGAAGAGTAACTTATGTTCCCGAGTTCCCCTGTGGCTTGTCTTCTTCTTCCCTAACTAGCTGTCCCCACTCCTTTACGTGCGTCTCCAGGAGGACTTCTTGAGTAAATCACTTGCACAAGATAATCCTTTACCCAGGTCAGGATCTGGTTCTAGACAACTTGACCAAAAGCATGGGTCAAGTGTGAGAGCTGCCTTATACCAAGAGATTTGTTTGGTCATCAGGGTATCTGAACTTAGCGTCAGCAGTTTTCGGTTGTGAGACAGGAGCTGTTGAGCACGTGGAGACTTTGGGAATCCATGGGAGATCAGGTGGATGTATTAATTATCCATTCCTGTGACAAATTACCCCAAAGCTTAACAATTTAAACAATGCACATTTAGAATCTCCAGTTTCTGTGTGCCAGGAATCCTGGTACAACCTACTTGGGTCTTCTTCTTCAGGATCTCTCACCGATTGTAATCAAGGTAGCAGCCAGGCTGTAGTCATCTCAAGGTTAACCTAGGGTAGGATCCACTTCCAAGCACACTCAGTGGTTGTTGGCAGGATTCAGTCCTTCCTGGGCTGTTGGGTTTACTTCCTTGCTAGCTATTGGGCAGAGGCCTCTCGCAGTTCTTTGCCACAGGCGTCTCTTCAACGTGACAGTTTGCTTCAGCAAAGTGAAAAAAAACCAGAAGGCAAGAGAGAGTTCCAGGAAGAGAGAGAGAGAAAGCTAGAAAGATGGAAGTCAGAGTCTTTTGCAATCTAATCATAGAAGTGATATCTCATCACTTTTGCCATTATTTTGTTGGTTAGAAGCAAGTTCCTAGGTGCAGCCCACCCTCAGAGGAAGGAGATTGTGCAAGGGTATGCATACAGTGAAGTGGGAAGCGGGACTCTCCCCCTACAGCCTGCTTCCTTCTACGCAAACTGACAAACGTATCCAGGGTCATTTTTGCAGATTTCTTGCTTGTCACTCCAGTTTCCTTTCATTATAACTTTATACCTCAATGATTATATTCAGAAGTAACTTCTATGGAATTAATTATTCTATATAAAGAAGGGAAGCACACATTTACACATAAATAACACTTAAATGTCAGCATAAGGGAGAAGTACTTGTAATAGTTTCATCCTTGGAATATCTTATAAAAAATAAAATGGTTAAAATTCCATCATGACAAATCATGCAGTTTAGAAACGCAAAAATCTCTGCTGCCACACGTTGCCATTTCTTTTGACACTTTCTAAATGATGCTCAGATAATTTGCTTCTTTGCTGAATCTGGTTTGACAATTGGAAGGTATTTTATCCTGGGCTTCTATGAAAAACCCTGTGTCCACTTCAATGGCTCCAAAATGAATCAGCTCAGCTCCCGGATATGAATGATTCATTGGATCTTATCTCCCTCATGCTGGCTGCCTTGGCTCTCAGTTTGCTCCAATCATGAATTCTAAACACTGAGTCCAGATGTTCCCCCGGGATAAGCAGGGCAGAGAGATACAGGTGTTGGAAAGACGAAGTTTGTTTTATTTTGAAGTTTTAATCTAAAATAATTATAGTTATAGCTTTAGACTGTGCTAAAACCTTTAATGCAGTGGTATAGACAGTCCTTTTCTCTCCACCTGCATGAATATATATGTGTATATATGCATTTGTGCCCTTGTGTTGTATAGGTAATAAATAAAGTCTAGTCAGCAGAGCTGCCAAGATGGCCATTATTTTGAAGTTGGCCTTACACCTGTCTAAAATTTCAGAAAAGACTGAAAAGTCCCTGACTCCACTAGTTAATGAGAGAACCAAGTGGCATTAAGTAAAAAGTAGCAATCCTATGCCAGCTCAAGTGGCCTTTTATGCTTACTGATTCTGGAGTGACTTGTAACTACTGACAGGGACCAGTGACCTTGTTTTAATATCAAGTATGTGTGAAGGTTATCTCCTTGGTTTCCAGAAATTTTTATTCAATGCATAGTTGAATTTAAGTTGAATCACCATTGTGGTTAATCATTAATTTAAAAAAAGACATATATATGTATTTCTTTTAAAAAACCCCTAATAGCTAAGGAAAAGCCTTGCTTGCTTTGTGCTAGAATGTTTAAAAAGCACTAAAATCCCAGGGCACCATTAGCCAGCCAGCCACTTAGCTAGCTGAACAGAACAACAGGGCCATGCAATTCATATAAATACACACAGATGTGATGCTGGAAATCCATTCTGTTTCTTGCAGGATACTTTCTGTTTCAACAGTAATAACATTTATACAGTTGTTAAATCAAACAGATGTACCTTACATTGTGTCTAAAGGCCACCAAACCTGGATTCTGGAAGAATTAGATAAGAGAGAAAGCCCTTGTGTCAAAACTGTAAGCCCTGCCCTGGCTTCGCAGCCCTTTATGCCGCTATGAAGGGATAAATGGAAGGTGAAAGTCAGATCTCTATCTACAGTTTAAATTTTCCCAAATGAAATGGCGTGTTTGATGAGCAAGAAGCACATAATGCCTCTTACCCCAGTTAAGAAACTCTCAGGGCTGCCTGCAGGCGACAGAGATTTTGGTAGTTGGGACACTAAGATACCAGGAGAGCAGACGAGGGTCTTTCAAAAACCTGGACTATTTTCTAAAATCTAACAAAATCTGATTCAACAAAATATGTTGATCTGATTTTTAAAAATATATTATAAATCTAGTATTTACAGTTAAGTTTAAAACAATTGTCACCTTTCATTTCTTTTAACACAAATAACACATACATTTTCATTTGTAAACACATGTACATACACACACACTAAATCCTTTTGAAAAACAAAATCATACTGTACATATTGTTTGTAAATTGCTCTTTTTAACTTTAAAATATGTCCTGAATACCTTGTAGATTGTGGTGGAAATTGTTAGTTACCTACAGTCCGGTTATCTAACATTCACTCCCTTTTTCCTACTGAAAAGGTCATGGTGAGAACAGCCATGTATTGAAAAATCCAAGAGCCTGGAAGGGATTGGAGTAAGCCAGTCATAATGGTTCTACTCCCTGATTTTCCAGTTTCCTTAGCATGTAGGGTGAGTGCATGATCCAGTTCAGACTAATACGGTTTAAGAGAAGGGAGCTAGAGGGCTTCCAGGAAACTTTTGATTTTCTGATTAAATAACATGGATCCAATTGGCTTGGTTCTTTCTCCTCCCCTTGCTCTACTTTTCCTCTGAAGGGCATATTGATACGAAGGCTGATGCTATAGTAGCCACTTTGGGAGCATGAGAAAGAGGCAAAGAGGCTCACAAAGACAACAGCTCTGAACCAAGATGAGCACTGCCTCCCTCTAGACTCCTTTATTTATTTTATGTTTATTAAGAGCAAAATAAACATAATTTATTAAAGCCACTGTGTCTTCTATTACTTAAAGCCAAATATATCTTTCATTCCTAATATGCCTCAAATTTTCCTTAAATATAGGATACATATAGCTGATGTTATGATTGCAAAGTCTAATTTCGTGCTGTTTACAAGGGACTAAATAATGTTAAATCTTACAGACAAAACTTTATTATGCTTTCTGTTTTGTTTTAATCATTCTGATCATTCTAATAATATAAGACAGTCTTAGTCTGACTTAATCATCTAATTTTTGCTAATCACCTTTTTATATAATGCTTAGACTTATCTAGCTCAAAATTAATAACACTGTTTTGAGTATACATTTTTTCTCATTACTCTTCATTCATATTAAGCAATATTGGTTTCTGTTTCTGAAAAGATAGTGGACTTAGGGAAATATACTAAGAAAATCTTAATTCAGGTGGCACATGAATATGGCAAAAATCTTGAATGAGAAACAGCAAATGACTAAAGTTGGGAAACATCATTTTACTATATTACTTTTAATGTTTGTATACTATCCTCTTACAAGTTTATATTCAGGGGCAATATTTAGAGCATTTAACAACTGCCACGTTGTGGGCGCCAACCATCAACCAATAGCCATAAAGCAAATAACAGAAACAGATGCCAACATAAAAAACTGGGATTGCCGGTGAGTACTAGCCGCATATCAGTCTTGGTGGTATCAATGGTGCCTTTAATCAATTCACCTCTCAATAAAATATTTAAGTTGCAACACACTAATTCCTAAATCTTTGCTAAGTTTATTTGACAAATAAATGTTGGAATTATTTCCTCAGGATAAACATGCAAGCTAAATTTATCAGAAAGATAAATATTTTTTAAGCCTTTTCATATGCATTTGCCTAATTATCCCCAGAATGCTTGCGCCAGTTACATTCCCACAAATATCATAGAAGACAGGAATGTTTCTTAATCTATCATGCTTTTTGTACCACTCAAAAAACAAAGCAATAAAAAATAATAAAAATAAACTCAAATTAGCATATACAATAAACATACACTTTCTTTTGTTTTGGTCTTTAAAATAAGCCTATTTCTTCATAATACTATTCATTTTGTTTTATTCATAAAATATTATGTCATAACAATCTTCTAATTTAATCTAATTGTTATAGCCAGTTATTTCAAGCATTGTCCATTTTGAATTATAAAAGTCATATGTATACTTTCTAATAAGCCAAATAATGTTGTATAAAAGTAAAATGGTAATAATCTCATTCTCCCTCCAAATGTAGCTACCTTGAATTGATCCTTATTAGCACTGGTACCCCATACTTCTCTTCATGTTTAAACACAAGTGTGCCAACATATATAGGCATACATAGAGACTTCAGTCACTGCTGTCTCAGAAAAACAGGATTTTACAAATATGCAATGTACCATTTTTTCCTTTAGTATATCATTTATATCCTTTCACATCAATAGTAAGAGGTATAATGCATTTTTAATATCCGGGTAATATTTTACAATGTTAATATTTTATAATTAATATGAACATTACCCTTTTGGCATATATGTATCTTGTTTCAAAATCCTTTACTATTATTTAAAAAGAAAGTCTCAATGGCCATACACTTGTCTACTTGGGTTCGGCTTGTTGGCTTTTCTCTACAATAAACGTCCCCCTCCCAAAAACATGCACCAAAATAAGATTATGTATTAAGTCAGATTATGTATATTTTTAACTCACAGTTGTTAGTTGAGAATAGGATATGTGAGATCACTTTTCCTAATAAAATGTTCCAGTATACACATTTTACCATTTAATACTGGATATTATTAGTGCTTTAAAACTTGGCTAATCTAGTATGGGGTATCCTCAGAAAATTAAGGGTACATCTACCATATGATCCAGCTATCCCACTGCTGGATATTTATCCAAAGAACTTGAAAACACAAAGTCATAAAGATACTTGCACCCCTATGTTCATTGCAGCATTATACACAATAGCCAAGACTTGGAAGCAACCTAGGTGCCCATCAAGGGACGAATGGATAAAGAAGATGTGGTATTTATACACGATGGAATACTACTCAGCCATAAGAAATGATGAAATCCGGCCATTTGTGACAACATGGATGGACCTTGAGGGTATTATGCTGAGTGAAATAAGTCAGAGTGAGAAAGTCAAATACCACATGATCTCACTCGTAAGTAGAAGATAAAAACAACGACAAACAAACACATAGCATTGGAGATTGGGTTGGTGGTTACCACAGGCGAAGGGGGCAGGAGGCAGGGCAAAAGGGGTGATTAAGCTCACATGTGAGGGGATTGACTATAATTAGTTTTCGGGTGGTGAACATGATGTAATGTAGACAGAATTCGAAATATATTATGATGTACAGCCGAAAATAAACAAATAAATGAAAAAAAAAAGAGACAGTGATGTTGAGAGACTGGAGAAGCTAATTCATAAAAACTAACTGCCTGGAAAAAACATATGGAATATTTCAATCATTTCCAAAAGTTAAAATATTCCATTGGCATGCATTCCAGAATATTATTAATATGCATTAGTTGGGAATTACAACCTACGATGTGCTGAATTTGTAAATAAGTGTTTTTGCTCAATAAGAGATTTTCCTGAATTTCCTAATTTCAAACAAAATAAGAAGAAAAAAATAAAAAATAAAACTTTGCTAATCTAATAGCTTTAAAAAAATGGCATGTTATTATCATTTATCTACCATGAGGTCGAGAATACTTTTTCTTTCCTTCTTTGCTTTATTTTTGTAATTTTCAATTCTCTTTTGAATTTTTTTCCTACTTTTTAATTTGTAGAGCTTTTTGTATATATGTATGAGGAACGTAAATTTTGTTTTCAATAAATGCTTCGAATTCTTCCCTGGTCTATTATTTGTCTTTTAGCTTTTCTCAGTGTATATTTGCCTTTTTATCTACAAACTTTTTTCACATAATAAAATATGAATATTTTACATGTGGATCCTTAAACAACAGAGATTTTATTTTTGTGTAAAGTTTAACTTTATTTGTTTTCTTTAAGTTGGATAGAAAATTATTTCAGGTCCATTTATTAAACAAATTATCATTTTCCAACCAACTTGAAACAACACCTTTGCCAGAGGTATGCTGCAAAGGCCAACTCTTTAACTCTCAGGACTTGTGCAAGCTAATTGTCACCACACTGCTACCTTAAAATTGCCCGTGGTAAGATTATCTACACCAGAGAAACTGGCAAATGCCACATCAGGCTCCCCCACCCCATTCCGTCCCCAGAGAGCTGGTTGGTAAACATTTATTGTTTACCACTTCTTTTGTCATAAGAGGTTTTCCTCACATCCTTGGGCTTGTCGCTAGACTCAATATTTTGATTCATTCAGTCTGTTTGCTTAATGATATACAAATAATATACTTTTTATTTACAGTATATTTGCCTCAGGATCCGGTTTGGCAAAAAGGCTTTTTTCTATTTATTGTTTTGCAAATATCTTTTGTCATTTCTCAAACGTTTACCATGTATTTTAAAATAATTTTGATATTATTCTCAAATTGACCAAAAAGAGAAAAAATTTTTGTTGTGATAAAAAGTGTATTAAATCAATATATTCATTTGGGAATAATAAATCTTCTCAAGATATTAAATTCTTCCATACAAGAAATTTGTTTCTTTATTTAGGGCATCAGCATTTTAAATGCTGATCACTTTGATCACTGTAATCAGTCTACTTGTATGAGTGGTTTAATTCAAATGGTGATACTGAAATTAAGAGTCCATTTCTGTTTTCAAATTGCAAAATGGGTAGAAACCTAGAGGAAATGAGTGTCCTTTTTTATGAGACACTTCTCTAATGTAATCATTAATTAGGAGACAGTTTCTAAATAGATTGTTTCTATATATCAATTTATTGAAATTCTCTCATTAATATGGCAAGTAATTGGACAAAAGAATTGCCAAGCTGGTAATTTTAAGGACCATGTGATAGTCCAAGCTACTAGCCCTTCTGTCAGTTTTCAAACACCAAGCCAATCTCTATTTCCTGGGTAACACTGCTCATATCACAATACGTTATCAATGCACGACATTCAATATTTTTCACCTCTATTCATTACGGTGTGTGCAGAGAAGAGGAACCAATTTCGAGGAAGCATAGTCATTTTCCTTGTGCTTTTTGAAATGTTTCAAGGATGGAATTATACCTCTAGCTTGCCCACTAGAACTGGAACCTAAAGCCCTGTGCCTCAGTGTTGCCATGAATACATATGAAAAGAAAATGACAGAAATCCTAGAGGAAGGATCCAAGTGTAGGGGGAAATGCTTTTGACTTCTTTGCCACTGACTTCTTGATAAAATATTGGAGAGAGATACACACTGGAAGTTCTGTATAAGTTCGAATCATTAAACTTTAAGGAGAGGAAAGGTAAGAAAGAAAAGTGGAAAGTAGCGATAGATTTCTACATAATGAGCGAAAGTAAACCACTCACAAATGCCTTTGTTTTTTAAGTAGCAGATGTTGAAAGTGCTAATAAAACCTGGGAAAAGCTGGTAGTGGGCTTCATTTTCACAAATGGGGCTCAGGTTATTACCTGGATTGAATCATTCTCATCTGGCATCCTCTGTGACTGAGAAAAAAGCATGATGACAACTGAAAATAATGGACACAAATAGTACAGATGATTTTAGTTGATAATAAAAACTTGAGATCCTTTCCACGTTTTTTGTTTGTTTTTTAATAAAGATAAAGAGGATTTGTGTGTATGAGTCTACCTAATAAAACTGAAATCCAAACCTTTTCTTAATCTTGGCCTTAGAGCCTAATTAAACTTCTCTTAGCATTAGATCGTTAACTTGTCTAAGAGATGTTGGGGTCAGTTCTTGGTGAAGCCTGGCTCTGGATGGTGGAATTTTTATACCTAATGAATATGCAACACCTATAAGTCCATCTTTCCTAGCATGTTACCTCATAATTTGTGGGCGAATTTTTGAGGGTACATGTGCCTTTGTTGTAGAGAATTAATGGCCATTTCCCTCATAAGAAACTGAGATGATTACTATCATTATTTCTATTATTTGTAGTAGTAGTAATAGCAGCAGCAGCAGTAGTAATGTATTTATGAAATATTATCTAAAGAATATGTTGTTTTGTTCATTCGGAAATTCTTAATTGGGTCCTGAGGAAGCCCAGGCTGATGGTCTAAAGGAATCTATGCTCAGAATTTAACTTCTATCGTGGACCGACACGTCCCTCAAGGACTAATTGGGAGCTCTGTTGACCCATAAATACAGACTTTGCCAAGAGTACAGAGGGCCCCAATTTCTGCAAATGTTTTGCAGAATCTAAGGCACCCTCTTCTAAGCTGAGAGGGAGTACCAGGTAAAGGGTAAATATGGAGGCTCTAGAGTCTAACTGGCTGGGCTTCAAATCCAGATTTTCCACTATCTTCTCTGGCTTCCCACTCCCCTTCTTCTCTGACATGACCTCCTATCTCCACCTTGGCTTCACTGCACTTCAGCCATGCTGGCCTTCTTTCCATACCTTCAATGTGTCAAGCCAGTCTCTGCCTGGAAAACTCCCAACCCAGGAGCTTTGAACTTGCTATTCAATTTTCTGGAATGTTCTTCACCTAGATATCCTTAGGATTCATATTGTTCAAGGCTCTCTCAATGGCACCTTCTCTGGGAGGCTTTGAGTACCCTGGGTAAATATTGCACCATAATTTTCCATCCTTTTACCCTTCACCAATTCTTGACACTTCATTAAAAATGAAAAGTGAAAAAATAAGGGAGACAGTTTTTTTCTTACCTGGAGCTTACTAAGTACTCAATAACTATTGTTGTTTAATAAATATTTGATGAGAGGATCAATAACTCTTAACATGCAATTCCCTCCTCCACTCCCCCCCATCCTCCAACTGAGACAGGGAAAAGCAGGCTCAGAAATGTAGCTTGTTTGAATTGCTAACTGCACAGCCCCATGGTCATATTTCTGTTCTTCATCTACTTGTCCTAGTATCACTTTGCACCATTAATAGTCCCCTCCTGGTTAAAACTGTTACCTCCATTGGCTTCTATGACACTATTTCTTTGAAGATGAATGCATGCCCGGGCTATTTGATCAGTATTTTCTCGTATCTGCCTTCTAAACGTTAGTATTCCACAGGGCTTCATTCTCAGCAATGACTCCTCTCATTCCACCTGCTCTTCCTGGGAAATGCCAATTACTGTCATGGTTTTACGTATCACATTATGCTAAGAGCGCCTAGCCTTGTCTCTAGTTTCAGACATGCCATATCACTTTTCTAGAAACATTTCTACATGGATGTTTCACAGGCTGCTCAGATTCACTTGGCTTTAATTGAGATAATTGTATTCCTCACCAATCTGCTCTTCTTCAGGTGTTTTCCAACTTACTTGGTAAGGAAAGCACACATGTATTCAGCCACCCAGCCAGACACCTGAAGGACAGATCACTTCTCCATTAAAAATAAGAAAGGAAAGCAGCAAGAAAGGAGGAAAACACATATTCAAAGAAAGGATAAAAACTGATAAAGGGCGTTTAAAAAATAATAATGAAATGACCATCTGTATATTCATAACCCAAGGAAAAATATAGAATATTAACCTTCTTCAGCAGTTTCCCCAGAGATAACCACTCTTCTGAACTCTCTGTAAACCATCCTTTTGCTTTTGGCTATAATCCACAACTATGTATGTCTCCCAAGAAGTAAATTATTCAATTTTGTCTGTGCTAATGTATAAAAATAAAGACATAGAGGGGCTGGCCCTGTGGCGTAGTAGTTATGTTTGTGCACTTTGCTTCTGTGGCCTGGGGTTCATGGGTTCAGATCCCAGGCATAGACCTAGCACCTCTTGTCAAGCCATGCTGTAGGGGCATCCCACAGAAAATAGAGGAAGATTGGCACATATGTTAGCTCAGTGACAATCTTCCACAAGCAAAAAGAGGAAGATTGGCAATATATGTTAGCTCAGGGCCAATCGACCTTACAGAAAAAATATTTAAAAAATAAAGTCATACACTATATACTCTTCAGTGACTTTATTTTTTCTTTCTATATTATACTTTTTAGGATCCATTCATGTAAATGCATATGTCTGTGATTAATTCAATTTCACTGCTATATATATCCCAAGGCAAGAATAAACTATAACATTTATCAATTATATTGTTAATGGGTATTTGAGCTTTTCCCCATTTTTCTATTTGTGTATTTTTTATTATGAACAATGTCTCTTACAAACATTCTTATCTATGTCACACAGATAAGTGATTCCTATATAAGTCACATAGATAAAAGTTTCTTAATGTGTATAAAGAAATGTGCAAGAGTTTCTTTAATGTGTATACCTGTAGTGGAATTGTTCGCTCACAGAGCAAGCACATACTCAACTTTACTAGGAATTGCCAAAATGATTTCTAAAATGTTCTATCAATACACACTTGACCAGCAGAGGAGGAAGGTTGCTGTGGTTTCAACTTCTTGTCAAAAGTTGGTAATATCTAACTTTTTAGTTATTGCTAATTTGTTGGATGAGAAATGGTTTCTCACTGTGGATTTAATTTGTGTTTGAGTATTAATTGGTTGGAACACATTTTCACAAATTATAAAGAATTCTAAATTTGTCTTTTCACTATCTTTATGATGTCTTTTGATGAAGAAAAATTCTTGCTTTAATGTAACCAAATTTGTAATCCTTTTTCTTAAGGTGAAGGATATTTTGGGTTGTGTGCAGTTGCTGACAATTATGAATAAAGACATTATAAATATTTGTGAACAGATTTTTGCATGAACACAAGTTTTCATTTCTGTGGAAATCTCACTCAGCTGTGGGATTGCTGGGCCGTATATTAAACATACGTTTAACTTTATAAGAAGATGTTAAACAGTTTTCCAAATTGGCTGCACCAGTTTACATTCCTACCAGCAATGTTTGAGGGTTCCCGTAGCTGTAGATTCTTTTCAGCACTAGGAATTGTCTGTTTTTCCATTGTTGTTTTCTGTATGTGTGGTTAGCCATTCTAATAAGTGGGTGGTGGCATGTTGTGATTTTGATTTTGATTTTCCTAAAGACTAAAGATGTTGAGCATCTTTTCATGTACTTATTTACATCCATATATCAATTTTTTTCATGAAGTGTCTGTGCAAATCTTTTGCCATTTTAAAAAATTGGCTTGTTTGTTTTCTTATTGTAGAATTTTGAGCGTCCTTCATATATTCTCTATAGAATTCATTTCTTAGATGTGCATTTTGCAAATAGTTTCTCCAATCTAAAGCTTGCTTTTTAATCCTCTTAAAGTCTTTCTCAGAGTAGAAGACTTTATTTTGATGAAAAGCAATTTGTCACTTTTTCTTTCTTTTATGAATCACATGTTCAGGTAGTATCTATGAAAACTTCGCCTAAGCCAAAATCAAATATTTCCTTATATGTTTTCTTCTAGAAGTTTTATCATTATCTATTTACAATTAGGTCTATGATCCATTTTGAGTTAAATTTGAAGAAGGTATGAAAAAATGGCCTGAGGTTTAATTTATTGGTATAAAGTGGTACATAATATTTATTTATTATTCTTTTAATATCTTAATCTACTGTTTTTCTTTCCTGATATTGTTAATGTGTTTCTGCTTTCCTTTTTTCTTGGGCAGTCAGGTTAGAGATTTGTCAAGTTCATGGAACTTTTCAAAGGACTGGTTCTTGATTTCTTGGATTTTTATCAATATTTTTTTCTCTTTTCAATTTCATTAATTCCTGCATTTATTTTTTCTTTCCTTCTACATTCTTAAGATTGAATTCTCTCATTTTTTTAATAAGTTTTTGAGTAGAAGCTTATATCATTGATTCTTTTCTTTTTTTTTTTAAGGATCGGCACCTGGGCTAACAACTGATGCCAATCTTTTTCTTTTTTCTTTTTTCTTTTTTTCTGCTTTATCTCCCCAAACCTCCCCTGTACACAGTTGTATATCTTAGTTGGAAGTCCTTCTAGTTGTGGGATCATTGATTCTTTTCTAAAATCTGACTTTAATGCTATAATCTTTCTAGTTACTGCTTTAGCTGAATTGAACAGTTTTGAAATGTTTTGTTTTCTTTCTCATTTCATAATTTTTTTCAAAATTTCCCCGGTGACAACTTCTTTGACCATTGGGTTATTTATAAGTGTGTCATTAGATTTCAAACATTTGAGCATTTTCAGTTCTCTCTGTTGACGAATTCTAGTTGCAATATGTTCACAGATCATACTTTGTATAAATTAATTTTCTAAAAATGTGTTAGGAATTGTTTTACACCCAAAAGATGATTTATCTTAATGAATGTTCTGTATGGACTTGAAAAGAATGTCTATTCTACCCTTGTTGAGTGAAATGTTCTATAAATGTCAATTAGTGCAAGTTGATTAATAGTGTTGTTCAGGTCTTTGATATCATTGCTTATTTTCCCTATACTTGTTGTTTGATTACTGTGAAAGAAAAGCTGAAATATTCAATGATAATTATGGATTAGTCTACTTCTATTAGTTCTGCCAGTTTTTGCATTATGTATTTTGGAGTTCTGTTTTTAGGTGCATACACATCTAAACTGTCACATCTCCTTGGAGAATTTACCCTTTTCGTCATTGTGTAACACCCCTCTTTATTTCCGGTAATATTTCTTCTTGCTAAAGTCTACTTAACTTGACGTTAACACAGCCTCCAAACTTCCTTTCAATTTGTGTTATCATGACCTAGACATTGATCTTATTTAGGATGTCCTTAGTTTCTTGAATCTGCAAATTCATATCTTTTAGCTTTGTCATAATGTGATCATGTATGTTTAAATTTTATTCTGTTCCACTGCTCCTTCGATCTGTTCTTGTGCCAATACCAGTTTGTTTTAGTTAGTTAATAAGCCTTGATATCCGGTTGTGTAAGTTCTATAAATCTGTTATTTTTAAAGATAAAGCTATTCCTGGCTTTTCATATATATGCATGTGTGTGTGATTATATATATATAGACATAAATTAAATATATTATGTAATATATATGTCAATTCACAGACACACTAATGCACAAAATTTACTGAGATAATTAGTTCTTTTTTTTTCCTTTGCCATGTGGTATTGGTTGAAGAGTCAGTGAAATGTTGAAAATAAATTGTGATAGAAAACCAAAAGTTTTCAATATTGATAAAATCTAGTTTATCATATATTCTCTTATTGTTCACATTCTTTGGTTCCTACCTAAAGAGTCTTTGTCTACCCTTATCATAAAGATATCCTCCTAAATGTTTCTCTAAAATTTTATGGTTGGATTTTATCTTTACATCTAAATCCATCTCAAATTAACTTTTGCCTAAGGCAATGATTCTCAACAGGGATGATTTTGCTCCCGGGGGACATCTGGCAATATCTGGAGACTGTTTTTGATTGTTACACCTGGGAAGAGGATGTTACAGGCCTCTAGTTGAGAGAGGCAAAGCAAACATCTTAAAATATACAGGAGAAATCCCCACAATAAAGAATTATTTGAGCTTAAATGACAAGTGACAAAATTGGTAAACCCTTGTGTAAGGTGTGAGGTGAAGGTTGATGTTCTGTTTTTATTTTCATGCAAATATCCATATATGCATGAGTCCTTTCCTGATTTCACTTATTCTGTTTCATTGGTCTAAATTCCTCTCTCTTCACTGTTTTGAATACTATAGTTGTGTTAATTCTTGAAGTCAGGTAGTGTAAGCACTTCAGTTTTGTTGTTCCTGTTGTTTTAATGACCTTGGCTATTGTAGGTTGGTGGAAACTTTAACTGCACTTAGAATCG